>NC_135736.1:48830000-49475000 GCF_041903045.1 Epinephelus lanceolatus
CCTTCAGCCTGTTTCTGTGTCGTTTTCTTCTTCTCTTTAATGGTGCTGATGAGCTCATTCAGGCCTCTCTCAACAGACTCCTTCAGAGCAGTGAAGACCTGAGCACCTTCTGCTATCTCTCTGTCTGCATCTTTCTCACTGAGGTCGACTGAGTGTTTGATCTCCTGAATCTTCAGTTGTCTCTTCTGGATCATCTGCTGAATTTCAGCCTCTGTCTTCCCCAGCTCAGCCTTCTTTTCTTCATATTCTTCTTTCAGAGGAACAGCATCATGTGTCTTGTGGTCTAAAACAGTGCAGAGTATACAGACACAAGTCTGGTCAGTCTTACAGAACAGCTCCAGAGGTTTATCGTGCTTCGTACACATCCTGTCTTCCAGGTTCTCCACAGGGTCGATCAGCTGATGTCTTTTCAGGCCTGACATTGTCAGATGAGGCTCCAGGTGAGTCTCACAGTAGGAGGCCAGACACACCAGGCAGGACTTCAGGGCCTTCAGTTTGGTTCCAGTGCAGACGTCACAGGGAACTTCTCCTGGTTTGGCAGCTTGTTGCTCTGCCCTCTCTCTGATCTGATCCTCAGATGGCAGAGTGTTTGCAGCAGCCATATCTACACACATTGTGTGAAAAGAAAAGCAGAGACAAAATATTTTCACTGCAGACCTCCACATTATTTGATGCACATGCAGGAAGTGGTAAGGTATCAGTGGAAGCTTACATTACATTAGTTTATATTAGTTGTTATTTTTTATATTAGCTCACTGCTGTAAATGAACAGAACAGATCAGACCTAACCTGTCTCCCCTCTGTGTCTCTATTCAAGTTAAAGTGGACAGGACTGAGGGGGCTTTTTTTCCCATTAAAAGAAAATGCATTGATTTAACCATGCAAAAGAATAGAAAGGGCAGAAACTGCCAAACCTCAACAAAGAGCCACTGCTTCAAAATCAAATGCATTTATTAATCAGAGCACTATCATAAGAACTCAGCACTAGCAGAGATTTGAGGAGGCTATATTTTCAGTTTATGAAAAATGATCTGATCAAAATCAGCAGGAAGAGGGCAGCAGTAGAAACAGCTGTTCTCTCTTTTTCTGAAGGGTTCTGGCAGTCTATTAATCGATAACCTTAGCTCCATTTCAGCATTGCAAAAAATAGGCTACAACCCTCTTGTGATCGGTAATGTTACTGTTGTCGCTATGGAGATAGTAGTTTTAAATCCCTGACGACTCTGACCTGCATTCAGCGTCTCTGCTCCTGCAGAGCTGAGAGGACAGCGGCCGTTCAAACTGCCTTCACCAGCCTGACTGATAGCAGACATTTACTGAACCAAGATAGCTTTAATATCACCATGGAAAGAAATCGACTGTTTCATTGATTCATTGATTTTATTAACCAGTCCACCGTGGCGAGGGAGGGGAATCTGCAGCTTAGAGACAGATTGGGAGCAGATTGATCAATGAATATTTGGTCAGTAAGTTAAAAACACATACTGCGGGATATTTGTGGGATTTCTGCTGTCTGTGCAGATTACACTTCACTTAATACCACACATATAGACTTGGACTAAAAAAACGCAGGGCGTGTCTGGTTACCATGGAGATGACTGAAACATTTGCTCTTTCATTTCTCTGAGTGACACCTGTCAATAGTGTCATGCAATGTGCCACAAAATCAGCCTGTAAGACCCTTCCTGGCACTGGCCCACTGGTCTTTCTCTATCCTGTGTGTGTGCACCCACTCTCACACAGACACATGTAGACACACACGTAGACACACACACAGGGCCGTGCCTGACCAATTTGGCACCCTAGTCACGATATTTGCTGGCGCCCCCTTCTTGAAAAAATGTCTCTTTTATTAATTATTAAACAAATGTTACATTGCAATAAAGACACAAAATAAAAGGTACTGCACACAAGAAACTTTTTTATACAACCTTCAGTTGCAGACAGTGCAACATGCATCATTGATTCTCAGTTCTAAGTCCAATAGAGGGTGAGAGAGAGTGGCACTGGCAGGCTGCACTGCACTGAAGTAGAGGGGACAGGAGAATGTGTAATCTTACCTGTGTCTCCACTGGCAGGCTGCGCTGAGGTAGAGGGGATCGGAGAATGTGATCTTATTTCTCCACTTAATTCTCCACTGGCAGTCTGTGTGTGGGAGGGACTGGGAGATGCACTTGAGGCAGAGGCTGCATCACTTGGTGCTGAGGTGGATGAGGTGGCTGCACTTACATTAGGCCCAGGATTTGCAGAGGTGGGGGATAAAGAGGAGATACGTATATTTGACAAACTGGGCTTTTACAATATATTAATCATTAATAGTTGTTGATTGTGAAACCATCACGGCATAACCATAATAGCACCTAACATTACAGCCTGCCTTGATCTACTGGCATTTTAAACACAGCAAACAGCCAAAATATAAAAAATGCAACTGTAACATCACAAATTGCACAAATCTGAAAATTGGAAAACATAAATATACAGTATATGAATATATGCCTGGTTGGTAAACAGTGAGTGGTTTGTGCAGCAGCACACTAACATTAAACATTAAAAGAAAAGTTAGGCCAATATATTAAATCATGTTGCTTATTCATTCCATCAAACACTTTGAGTCTTTCTTTCCAACTTTCTCTAAGATGGGAGCAACATTAACTGACATTAACTCTAGCTGAATGCTGAAAGTGTTCCTAAAACAAGTGGCTAATGAAGTCGCAGTAACATTGACGTCACATAGCAGTAGCCTAACCGCTAATCATTAGCGGCTAATGAGCTGACGTTAGCTTGCAAGTGCTTAAGTAACTGTAACTTAGGTTGAGTTCAGGGTATGAAATTAACAAAATATTCTGGGGGCAATTTTGGCCCCCACGGTCTAAAAAATGGGGGCATTTTCAAAATGTTTGGGGGCCATTAAAAAATTGTAATTATGTTCTAACAATAAGCACATGAAAAGCAAAACCAACTAAGATAGTGTCTTCACTCTTCAGTAGAAACCATTATAAATGAAATAAATAATGGGTTACATAAAGTTATGGTTGCAAAATATCACTCAGATTTCCTATAATTCAACCAGTTTAAATGTGATGATTTAACCATTAATCTACTGATTGCAGTACTAATGTTTCACCACATTACAGTTACTTTTACTGTTAAAAAGGCCAAATTACTATAAATTCCTTAGATGCAATCCTGGAAGTAAGTTAATTTAAAATTTAACATTCATTCTACCTTAATTTTTCATTAATTTGTCATTGTGTCGACACAGATCACCCAAGAAATGGTTAATTACTTATGGTACAGCAAAGCCCCCTCCCCTTCTCTGTCAGATTACTCTCACGTAATCAGTGCAATCTCGTTGATTATGTCTGGAAAATGAGTTGTAGACGTGGCGGTAAATTAATTTAATGAAAATAAAATTATACTTTAATGTCAGATTGTAATACTGTTAAAAATATAAATACATACAGTTGTTTCGAAAACCTGGGGGCAATTTTGGCCCCCGGAACATGGCTTTTGGGGGCATTCTTGGATAAATTGCGGGCCAAATGGCCCGTGGCCCTTGCTAATTTCTGACACTGGTTGTGTTTCTACCATTTTAGATGAAGTGTTTCATCACATCATTACCTCGGTCTTGTTCACGTTTCTTCTCCTCTTATTTTCTTTTTTTTTTAACTGCGCCCCAGAGGGCTTTTGCCTCTTCATGATGGCATTAGCATGGCAGGAGGCACCTGACTGTCAGTTTGTCACTCAGCAGCATCACATTACAGAAGACGGCAGGTAGCGGGGGGAGGGGGGAGGGACCGTGGCGAAATTGGTGCTGCCTGCCAGAGAGAGGCAGAAGGATGCCAGGCAGGCAGCAGAAGAAATTTAAATTAGAAATATTATTTCATTATTATTTAAAGACGTATGGCTATATTTACTGTTGTTGTTTTGTAGTGTATTGTCTAATTTTTCGAATAGAATGGGGAAGAAAACGAAAGAAAGAAAAAAACACCTCACTCTCTGGCGCCCCCTGGCATGCTGGTGCCTCTAGCATTTGCCTAACCTGCCCTATGGGCAGCACGGCCCTGCACACACACACACACACACACACACACACACACATACTTTTTGCACCGTCACTTCTGAAATGAATCAGGCGTGAACAATACAGGTTGAAAATACAGATAGAGTCTCACTGACCTCGTGGTCCTGAGCTGGTGTCTGACAGACTCTGCACCAGATCATTCCTGTTGATCTTCTCTAAGACCTTCTTGGTCACATTCAGAGCTCCATCCAGTGTATAGCTGCTCGCCATCACATTCACTGTGTCCCGCCTTTCTGCTTCCTCCAGTTTGGACACTTTGATGGCTTGGTAGCCTTCCAGGATGTCAGGCTGCTCCAGGTGCCATTTGAAGTTCTTAAAGTCATCTTCTGTCAGATCCTCCAGAGCGTTCAAAAGGTCCTCTGTCGTCATCGTGGCCTCCTGCTAAAATCAGACAGTAGGAAGGAAAAGTGTAACACAGATGTATCGGAGCAGCAACAGGGGTTCTGATTGGCTGACACGGGAGCTGTGTTGGTGTGATTTGTGTGCAGAGTCTGGACAGTCAGAGAGTCAGAGCCATCTTTGTGTTAGACCAGGGAGATACTTCCTTTTAACCACGTGTTCATGTAGACAACCTGCTGCATCAAAGGACCTGTGTACTGTGCGTGTTACTAGAGGATTAACACAACAAAGATGTGGTATTACTGTAACTGTGTATAATTTTGTGAAATAGTTTGATTTGGAATGACGTGTCGTTAAAGGGAGTAAAGGGGGTACGACGTTGTTGACAGGCTATCACACAAAGTGAACTGCTACCTCAAATAAAATTACAGATTTCTCAGTATAGTTGGAAACATTCTGGACAGTGTAAGTACACAACTCAACAAATATATAGAATAGCTTCAGACAACACGGACATGAAAATCTCACGTTACCTTGTTACCTATTATATCTCCAGAAACAGTAAATATGATCAGCTGTACTCACCAGTGTTCAGCAGACACTCTGCCGTGTTGTTGACAAAGACCTGATGAAGTCAGTTTAATGTTTTTTCTAAGAGACACAGATCCGTCTCAACTGTCTGAACTCTACTGCGACACTTGTCAACCTTTAAGGAAGTTTAAGGAAGGTGACGCAGAAATGTTGTCTTTCCAGTTTCGCTCCACCTCTGACTGCAGCTCTGACGGTGAGGTTTGTTCTTCCTCATATTTAGACCTGATTTTAATCACATTTTTTTTCCTTGACTTAGCATGAATAGAAGCTAACCTGTGATCTAGTTACATGTTTTTAGTGGAAGCACTGAGCAGTGTAGGCACAATGTGAAAAGTGGAAGAGTAATGCCGGGTTCAGACTACATGATATCAGCCCGATTATAGCCCAATGTGGTGTCGTACGGTGTCTCAACTCTGCCACTATTGTTTTATTTTATTCCTTTATATCCTCCATTATGAAGAAAGAACATTCTTTGCTAGCTTGATGCTAATGGCAGTACTCAGCGGGTTGATAAAGTGCCTCTGCTGTTTCCTTTTTACTCTGTGTGCTAACGTCCCTACAGGAAATATCTAAAAGCCTGGGCTGTTGCTGTCCTACAGTTTCCACGGCAGCAGATCGCTCTGTGTTCCTATTGGTCAAAGTGACGGCTGTGACGGGAGAAGAAAATCAAACATGCTAGACTTTCTGTGGGGACGTCGTCTACTATGACACACTACACAAGATAAAGCAATGGATTATTGCGTACGACACTCATAGTCTCAGCTGAGAGAATCCCTTCATTTTCTAAAAAAGGCTTTTATTGTGAAACATTTGCAGGAACTTCCTGTGGAAGATTTAGTGCGCTACTTCAAATGTAGCTCCGCCCATCTGGGGATGCTTTTTACGTTACTACAGTAACATTTCAGCTGAGACATGAACAGACACAGTGACTGATATAATACTAATAATAATGAAGATAGGACAAGAATAATCTGATGACATCACACAGCATGAAAGACGCCCAGGTATGATTGGTCATGGACCAACATGTAGTCTGTCATGTCTGTCAGCCAAGTCACGGCACGACTTTATGACTCCACAGTCACCTAATGTGACATAATGACTGTTGGAACAGACAAAACTGTTGTGTAGTGTGAACCCAGCATAAGAATACTCAATACTACTGGCAGCTCAAACAACTTCCTGGACGATTCTAAAAAGGCGTCATCAAGGTGTGTCAGTGTTTGGTTAACAGTACAGTGACTCCATGCTGGTTGTTCCTTTGTGTTGTGATCCATCCAGTGGTCGCTCTGTGCCATAACACCAGGAAGTGACAGTATAATGGAGACTTGTCAGCTGTCAGTGATTAAACAAGTTCGACCAAAGTCATTTCAACTTTTGAAGGAATAGTTAAACCGCAAAAAAAAACACAGCTTGTTGTTTTCTTGGTGCATCAGCGGTGGATTTTAATGTAGTAAACCTGATCACGTGGCCTCTGACTGAGTGTGGTGTTTGTGTTGTGTTTGTGTTGCAGGGAGGAGAAAGCAGAAGGCAGCCAAAGAGAGGGCAGGCCTGGCAAAGGTGAGCACCAACACCACACTGTGCCGTAACACTTCCTGAAATCAGCTGTCAGTTCACAACAAATCAGTGTGCGTTATGGTAAGGGGAAAAAACTGATGAAGTTGTAAAGTATAGTAAAATATTTCTCAGTGACTCAAAAATGCAAAAACATTTTAGTGAAATAACAGTTTATAACAGGTTGGGAGAGAGTTACTGCCCCAGGCAAAGGAGTTCAAATATCTCAGGGTCTTGTTCACAAGTGAGGGTAGAATGGAGCGTGAGATGGATCAGCGGACTGACGTGGTGAAGAGAGAGCTGAGCCAGAAGGAAAAGCTTTTGATCAATGGCCCATCTACCTCATGAGCTTCAGGTCATGACCCAAAGAATGAGATCGCAGATACAAGTGGCTGAAATGAGTTGGGCTGGGCTCAGCCTTAAGGGGGATTTATACTTGTGTGGCAGACCCTACGCTGCCGCCTACGCACGTGGTAACACAAATGTATCGGAGCAGCAACAGGGGTTCTGATTGGCTGACACAGGAGCTGTGTTGGTGTGATTTGTGTGCAGAGTCTGGACAGTCAGAGAGTCAGAGCCATCTTTGTGTTAGACCAGGGAGATACTTCCTTTTAACCACGTGTTCATGTAGACAACCTGCTGCATCAAAGGACCTGTGTACTGTGCGTGTTACTAGAGGATTAACACAACAAAGATGTGGTATTACTGTAACTGTGTATAATTTTGTGAAATAGTTTGATTTGGAATGACGTGTCGTTAAAGGGAGTAAAGGGGGTACGACGTTGTTGACAGGCTATCACACAAAGTGAACTGCTACCTCAAATAAAATTACAGATTTCTCAGTATAGTTGGAAACATTCTGGACAGTGTAAGTACACAACTCAACAAATATATAGAATAGCTTCAGACAACACGGACATGAAAATCTCACGTTACCTTGTTACCTATTATATCTCCAGAAACAGTAAATATGATCAGCTGTACTCACCAGTGTTCAGCAGACACTCTGCCGTGTTGTTGACAAAGACCTGATGAAGTCAGTTTAATGTTTTTTCTAAGAGACACAGGTCCGTCTCAACTGTCTGAACTCTACTGCGACACTTGTCAACCTTTAAGGAAGTTTAAGGAAGGTGACGCAGAAATGTTGTCTTTCCAGTCTCGCTCCACCTCTGACTGCAGCTCTGATGGTGAGGTTTGTTCTTCCTCATATTTAGACCTGATTTTAAACACATTTTTTTTCTGCTGGCTCAAGGTAACACCTCCTTCACAGTCAGATTCATGGGATTTCAGTGGTTCTTGTGTCAGAGTCCTTCCTCTGGTCTGTGTGGAGTCTCTCAGTGCATCTTAACGTCTCGTGCTTGTGCTTCGCTCCACAGGAGACTATGAGAAAGGTGTGGACCACCTGACCAACGCCATCGCGGTGTGCGGTCAGCCTCAGCAGCTGTTGCAGGTGCTGCAGCAGACTCTGCCTCCACCCGTCTTCCAGATGCTGCTCACCAAACTGCCCAGCATCAGCCAGGTGGGCCACACACTTCATTCTTTAGTCTTTACATGGTTCTCCGCTAGTCTTCATGTTCTCTCACACAGAAACAAGAACCACCAGAACAAACAGTTTAAAATCACACAGTATCAATAAAGACAAATATAAAGATCAGACAATAAGTTAAGGACTCGACATGAAAACAAAATTTTCACAAATAAAACAACTTATCAAAAACAACTAAAGGGACTTTTTGAAATGAAATCTCCTTGTGATGAGTCTGATGTTGAAGATGGGGAGTTTATTAAAGAACAATTCTCATCATATAATGTGTTAATGGACCAGAAACCAGCAGCTGATCAGAGCTCACTTCACATTTTAGTGGTGGAAAAAGTAAAGTATATAGTAAATATGGTTTACTGCAGTAAAAATACTAAAACCACACAGTGAAAACACTTCAAGTAAAAGTCCTGCATTGAAAAGCTCACTTAAAGGGAAAGCTTGGATTTTTTTGAAGAGGGTTGTATGGGACACTTATCTATAGTCAGTGTATTACACACAGTAGATGTCAGTCGGCACGGCCCAGTTTGGTGAAGCAGGCAGGAGTCTGACATGGACGCTAAATGATATATTTTGGTGGTCTGAGTTGAAGGTGTGAGAAAGAATAGTATCAGTAACATTGTTAACACTGTGCTACATTACAGAGAAATACAAACCGTACTAATGAACCTTCATTAATATAGGCCTATATTTTATCTCCAAGTGCACGTCACACACTGAGCGAGCCGCCTGTTAATGACGCTGTGGGCTAATGGGCATGTAGCTACTTCCATGTTTCACATGATACGTCATGTTTGTAGTCGACCAATGAAGATGAGTTTACATATCACCTTGGGTTCGTCCTTCACCTTCTCAAAATGATGCCACACTTTGGATTTCCTGCCCGACATGTTATTAACTAGCCTGTGGAATAACCGCAGGTACCAGCCCTGGAAATTAACCTGACTCCTGTCTGACTGCAGAGCGTGGACACTTCCTGTGTCTGTCCTTTCAAAGTAAAGTCACACATGGTCCAGTCATATACTGTAGGTTTGGATATATTTTGACAAGGTGCAGCTCCTAATAGAGTTTCATATTTGTTTCTTGTTTTGTCCTGCGACTAAGCGACCAATGAAGTTTTGCTGACTAATGACCTTTCTGGTCGACTGTTAGGGGGCAGCCCTAGAAGCTAAGTAATCTACTGCTGTGGACGGGGAAGCAGCAAAACATGTTTTAGACACCTTAAAATCAAGTGTACGCTATTATTGAGGGTATGAAAAAACAAATTGTGTTTTGCTGACACTGCTTGGCTACAGCGGCTCATGTGTAAACATGAAAATGCTAATGGTCCTATCTAGAGCCAGTGTACAAAGTATAATATTTACCTCTGAGATGTAGTGGAGTATAAGGTTGCATAAAAAGGAAACACTCATGGAAATTACCTTGAATTTGACAGTCCATCTTCATCCTGATTGGTAACTTCACCCTGTTAACTCTTTAATGTGTGTCTGTCTCTGTTTGTGTTGTCTTTCTGTCCTGCAGCGTATTGTGAGTGCACAGAGTCTGAGCGAAGACGATATAGAATGAGAGGATGCAGAGGAAACACCCCCCCCCCCCTCCTCTTCCTCACCCTCCTCCTCCTCCTCCTCCTCATGTGGACCCTTCCTCCCATGACGACCTGCCAACACCTCGGCCTCCATCACTCCGGCCGACGTCCATCACTTCCCATCAAGGCGTCCAAAGGGAATTAGTTTTTTATTCCTGGTTTATCCACGACAGTAGTGTTTGTTTGTTTTGACTTAAATGACCTGTTTTGGGGTGTAAAGAGGATCTGGATCACAACGTCCAGACAAATACAAGAGCCCGTCCCCACTCCACCATCAGTAGGTTTGTACTCATGAGCTGGACTGGCTGTTAACATGAATCCTTCCTTCAGGGTGGTGTAGCTCACATCCTGACAGCATCATGTACCAGGTTTACACTGTCTGACATGTTCATGGTTATCATGATATCAGTCGTAGAAGTGACACAAACAGGAATCTTCTGTCTGCTCGAAGGCTTCACAAACTATTTATTGTTTTTGTTATCAGTCGTCTTTCTGTTCGCTCTCCACTTGGAAACACTTTTTAAAAAGTGATGAAATGTTTTGTTCATAATAAAGAGGACGGCCCTCTTTAGGAAGAAAATAAAAAATGTGAACAAATTATAAAGTTGTCTTTTGAGTTTATTTTATTATCCTTCCACCAACTTAATGTGGTGGAGGGGTTTGCTTGTATCAGTGAACCTTGGAGCTGTGTTGTCCGGGGCTAATAGCTCCTGGTAGGGTCTCCCAAGGCAAAGTGATCCTACGGGAGGGGCCAGACTAAGAGCGGTTCAAGAAAACCTTGATGAAACCACACTTGAGGGAAAAGAGTACCTCGCCCAACATGGGGACACTCGGGGAGGGGGGGACTCGCCAACAAGCATCAGGTGGCCAGGCCTAGGGCCATGGGGCCGGGTTCATCCCAAATGAATGACATGGAGCTACCCTGCCCACCACCCACATGGACTCGCATTGGGGCCAGGTGCATTGTGTGCCAGAGAAAGGCAGGGGCGTGGACCCGGGCATGCTGACTCCTGGTGTCGCAGACTGGCTCTGGGGACGGGGAACTTCACCTCTCTGGCGGGGAACCAGAGCTGGTGTGGGAGGGAGAGCTACACCAACTAGATAGTTAGGCTCACCTTTGCACACGAGGCCAGTTGAGGAATCAAACTCCTGGCGAGGAGCTTGACTCTTGCTTTTTCGGAAGTTGCCCAAGGTGAGAGACATTGGGCGAGCGTGGGGATACTCACAAGTCCCCAGCTGAATGCCACTGTGTTGGAGTTCTTCCCAAGGAACAAGAAGGTGGCCCCAGTTGGACTGCGAGTAGCTTAGAGGAGGTCTCTGACTGTTGTTTGTGCGTATGCATCGAACAGCAGTACAGAGTACCCGGCCTTCTTGGAGTCTCTGGGCAGTGTCCAAGAAAGGGTACGGACCAGGGTCTTTATAGTTTTCCTGGGGGACTTAAACCTTCAATACTCACGTGGGCAATAATGGAGGAACCTGGAGGGGGGTGATTGGGAGGAACAGCCTGCCTGATTTGAACCCAAGCAGTGTGATGTTACTGGACTTCTGTGCTATTCATGAATCGGCCATAATGAACACCATGTTCAAACACAGGGAGGTTCATAAGTGTACTTGGTACCAGAACGCCCTAGGCCAAAGATCGATGATTGACTTTGTGGTTGTACCATCAGATCTACGGCCGTGTGTCTTGGACACTCTGAGTGAAGAGAGGAGCAGAGCTGTCAACTGATCACCGCCTGGTAGTGAGTTGGATCAGATGCTGGGAAAAGCTGCCAGGAAGACCTAGTAAATCCAAACACGTAATGGGGGTGAACTAGGAACATCTGGCAGAGTCCCCTATTCATGAGGTCTTCAACTCCCACCTCCAGAGGAATTTTTTTGCGCATCCCAGGGGAGGTTGGGGACATGGAATCCGAGTGGCCCATGTTAAATCCTTCATTGTAGAAGCGGCTGCAAAGATGGACTTTTGGTTGGCCTCAAAGAAGCCAGAGGGGTTGTGGGAGCTTGCCCATCTAGTCTACATGTGCACTGTGGACTTGGAGAACGCATACAACCACGTCCCACAGGGAGTTTTGTGGGGTGTACTGCAGGAAGACATGGCACTGGGGTTGCTGCTCCATCCGGTCCCTGTATGACCAAAGTGATCGCTGTGTCCACATACTTGCACAAAGTCAAACACGATTATGGTGGGTGTTGGCCTCCACCAGGGCTATCCCTTGTCTTTGATTGTGTTTGTGATATTCATGGACAGGATTCTGAAGCGCAGCTGGGGGGAGGAAGGGGTCCGGTTTGGTGACCCAAGAATTGCATATCTGCTTTTTGCAGATGATGTGGTTTTGTTGGCTTCTTTACACTGTGACCTCCAGCATGCACTGGGGTGGTTTGCGGCAGAGTGTGAAGCAGTCAGGATGAGAGTCAGCACCTCGTCTGAGGCCACGGTTCCAGAAAATGTTAGAAAATGGTGGACTGCCCCCTCCAGGTTGGGAGAGAGTTACAACCCCAAGCAAAGGAGGTAAAGAATCTCTGGTTCTTGTTCACAAGTGAGGATAGAATGGAGCGTGAGACGGATCAGCAATTTGGTGCGGCGTCTGCAGTGATGTGGGTGCTGCGCCGGACCGTCGCGGTGAAGAGGGAGCTGAGCCAGAAGGCAAGGCTTTTGATTTACAGGTCCATCTACGTCCCAACCCTCACCTATGGTCATGAGCTCTGGGTAGTGACCAAAAGAATGAGATCACGGATACAAGCAGCTGAAACGAGTTTCTCCTGGAGGGTGGCTGGGCTCAGCCTTACTGTGCATTCACACCAAAAGCGTCATGAGCGCAAGTTGTCGCTCACGTTCCTGGCATCGTGCTGCCTGGCAGCTCTGGCAGGGCTTGCAGAAGGCTGCCAAGGTGCAGGGCTTTCAAGCTGCGCTGCAGAAGATCTCTTTCTTTCACTGTCCCGCCTTGAGAATATTCACGGTCTGCAATTGGCTGCTGCTCGCTGCTGCTTCGGCAGCGTCGCTGCTCATTTGCATAAAGTTGAGCTTCTTTCAACTTCTACTTGATGCTCCGATCGCTGGCATCGCGCTGCTCGCTGCGGCTCGCTGCTGCCAACGCTCCAGACACCCTTCATAGCAAGCGTGCATTGAAAATGAATGGCTGCCGTCCGCTTATGACGCTAATGACGCTTTTGTTGTGAATGCACAGTTAGAGATAGGGGGAGGAGCTCGAACATTGGGAGGGAGCTCGTAGTAAACCTGCTGCGCCTTCACTTTGAAAGGAGGTGGCTTGGACGTCTGATCAGGATCCTCCTGCGCACCTCCCGTCAGAGGTGTTTCAGGCATGTCCCTGGGGCAGACCAAGACCATGCTGGATATCTCGTCTGGCCTGGGAACACCTTGGGATCTCCCAGGAGGAGCTGGAAAGCGTCTCTTGGGAGATGGATGTCTGGAGTACTTTGCTTGGCCCTCTGCCCCCGCGACCCGGCCTCGAGTAAGTGGTTGAAAATTGAATGGAAACTGGCGATAGTTGCAGGACGAGCCATTATTATTCAAATTTGGCGCGAACGTTCACTTGGAGATGTTATTTACAGGTTTCAAACAGGTTTACTCTGATACCATGTGAACGCAGCATCAGTGGAACAGTTCAACAGCATCTTTGTACAAATTCTATTTAATGCAATACAACAACTACAAAGTTATAAATGGTGTATTTTAATTTAGTCTTTGTCAGAGAAGTGTGATTCAAATTAATTTTAGTGTTGTTCACCTCCAGCAGACAACACAAACATTTTCACTGACATATAGAATTAAAACACTTCGGCAAACAAGTGCGCCTGGCCAAGTGGTTGAATTTCCATCGGCTTGCACGTGCTCAGGTGCACTACTCCTCATTGCGTGAGACGGTTTATGCGTTAATTTTTCAAATTAGGACACTTCAGTTTCAGTGTTTGTGAAGTGCTGAGCATACGACTGGATAAATGATGACTTGGATTGAACTGCATGAGTTGTGTGAGTGTTTGTAAACACGTTTTGATGTAGTTTTGCTGTTGTTAAAGGTGGACCCCTGTGACTTCTATTCATGGAGAAATTTCTCAGTTGTATGGATTCTTTGTTCCCAGTGGAGGCATGCAAGGCAAAAGAAATTTCCTTCAAGAATTCAAGGTAACGCGGGGTGAGTAACTGATAAACAAATGATCACTCTGAAGGTGACGTATTCCTTTAAAGCCTTCTAGGGCTCGATGTTCGTCCGTCCAGGAAACAAAATGTATTTGTCTTGAAATTCAACTTTTCTGTTGAGTGTTAAAGTCACTGTTCATTCAGGCCTTGTGTTCAACAGCTACTTTATGTTACAGCTTTTATTTTACAGCCATATATTTACAGATTTCTGTGACTCATCAGTCATCTCACTGTTATTCACTAAAAAATTAAAAACCAGTTATAACCAAACTGTATCTCACACAAAGTAGAAAATCCTGTCAGCGTGGTTTCTATTGTTAACGTCTGTTAACCTTTTAATGTCCAGTAAATCAATGACACGTACTGTATCCTGTAGACATGACCAACATGTAACAGTCAGACATTTGTTCCCTTGAATAGAAATATAATAATAAATACAAATTAGATTTTAACTGTGTCCTCTGACACGAGAAGCTGTAGACATGTCTGTACACAGTTGTAGATGTTAAATTAACTTAAATAAAATGCCTCCAGTGCTGTTACATTTGCTCCTACATGTTGGAGCAGATAAAACGTTTGGCATTGTTTCATTTAAAATTGTAATAATTTAATATTATTTGAAAAAGCAACTGATGACTGTTAACAAGTAGAACACAGATGCAAGTTACCTTCATAAAAAATGGACCCAAATATACTGAACAAAAATTTAAATGCAACACTTGATTTTGATCCCATTTTTCACAATTTTGAGTTAAAGATCTCAGACCTTTGCATTCCCTAAACAGATATATTGCTCTGACATTTTGGTCACAAATTTGATCAGATTAGTTTATTGGCTTATGAGCTCTTCTTCTTTTACAAGATGGTCTGTCCACCTGACAGGTGTGGCACATCAAGATGCTGAATAAAGAGCATCATAACTACACAGGTGCTCCTTGGGATGGTCACAATAAAAGGATACTGTAAAATGTTTGATCATGACACAATGACACAGATGTCACAAGTATTGAGGGAGTGTGTTATTGGCATGCTGTCTGCAGCTCTGTTGGTGAGGTTTAGTTTCCTCGTGTTTGGTCATGATTTTATCACATAAAAGTTCTACATGGCTCAACATGAACTGAAGACAGTACAACCTATTTCTGAATAAGAGGAGTCGAGAAGTGGGAGAGTAAGAGTACTCTGTACTACCAGCAGCCCAAAGGCATCATCAAGGTGTGTCAGTGTTTGGTTAACAGTACAGTGACTCCATGCTGGTTGTTCCTTTGTGTTGTGGTCCATCCAGTGGTCGCTCTGTGCCATAACACCAGGAAGTGGAAGCTTGTTGCTGTTGTTACTGTAGTGCAACGAGCAACTGTCAACTCAGCACTGAGGTTGAAGTTTACTGCCTGAAGTTTAACTAGATGCTTTTATTGTGAAGCAGCCACAGGAAACACAGTGTGTTTGTCAGGAAATACAACTTATGTATAAACCAGGATTTTCTGTTCAGTGTTTAATGTTTAAGTCACTGCTTACTCAGGCCTTGTGTTCAACAACTAGTTTATTTTACAGTTTTTATTTCACAATCATATATTTACAGATTTCTGTGACTCATAAACCATCTCACCAGTATCCAAAAACACATTAAACTTGTCCAAAGTCACCAGTAATTATCAAACCACTTCCCAGACAAAACATTCAAGTAAAAAAATCTAAAAGAAAAACTTTTTCAAAGTCAAACTGCAGCCTGACATATTTGGCGTCTTTACAAACAGTGATTTCTTCTGTCAGTGAGAGTAAATGTCTGTGGGTTTAACACAGGTTTAAACAGATATTCTCCACATAAAGTTTGTGTCATGATGCAGAGTTGAAGAGATGAAAGTGTTAGATTAACATGCTGCCTGTGTGATGGGATACAAACTCAGCTTGGTTAATGGTAAAGGTCGCACATGGTAATCTTCCCTCCTCCCACACTCCGTTATAAAAGTGCAGCAACTTCAAGAGTGCTCCTTCACCTAGGTGCTTTAGCATAACATAGCATAGCTGATTTTCCCCTGGTGAGGTTGGTCTTGATTTGTTTATTGCTCTCTATATCTCTGCCAAAGTGAATGGTCCATCAATTACATCATCTGTTACTTCATTCCTGTTTAACACACCTGGACTCTGACTCATTGTCCTTTCCCTTCTTCTGACAGATTATCTGAACTTTGTATCTTTGCAAAAGATTTGGCTGTGATCCCTCCATCTCCAACTGACATACTGTTCTTTTCACCACTGCTTGTGTTTTCCTCTACTATTCATAGGAGAGTAACAGGAATGTCAGCTTTGGGTTTCTGTAACTCAGACAGCTGCCTTCAGAAACTAGAGTCCAGGAGGGGGTGTTGCACCAGTTAGCCAGGTAACTTCTAAAATAACATGCAACAACTTATTCAAGTATTTTTAATACATAGCAATAATCAATACTTCTGACCAATAGTGGTGAATGAGCGTGTAATACAGTAGAAAAGCAATGATGAAATAAAAATGAAAAATCATTTCTTTCCCCTAATGGTCCAAAAATGTTTGTAGTTTCAAAAATTAACTACAGGAAAAATGGCAAAAAAGTAATTAAACTAGCTGAGTCAATATGCAAATATCAATGTCGTCAAACTACCAGCAAGCTACTGCAAAATGTAGTTAAACTACTAGTTTAATTACATGTACTTTACTACTCCCCAACACTGGTGATTATTTTACTCTGACAGGAGAGATGATCAGAGGTGCAGAGTTTTTACCACCATCACTATTATCAGGACTTAAGTATGGGAAGAGTTTCTCAGTGATGCAGTTTTTGCAGAAGTTGTGTCCACATGGTGTGCTGACAGGATCAGTGAACACATCCAGACAGATGGAGCACAGAAACTGATCTTCAGATGGCAGATAGTTTGCAGCAGCCATATCTACACATAGGGTGAAAGAAAAAACATTTTACTCAAAACACAATTTTAATTATTTGTTTTGACTGACAGGAATGTTAGTCCTGGTCTTTTAGTATAACCTTTGATATTGGGCAAAGTAATTTTTAATCATACATGCTGTGTTTTGACCTGCACTGAGCTGTGAGCAACTGCAATCACTTAAAGCCCCTACAAGGAACTTTCATTTTGAGTTGATTTTGGCGACCCTGTGGACGAAAGTGGTAGTGTTTTGCCGGAATGAAGCCTACATTTCCCATGAGCTCTAGCGCATATTGTCGTAAAGACGCTTACCTGGCTCGGGCATGTGTTTGTTTTGGGGATGAATGAAACAGCAAGACAGGAAAACTCTGCCCCCGCTCCCATCGGGGATCCCAGCTCACCTCTGCCGCGCCCCAGCTCCACCTCTCTGGCGTAAGCGCCACCGCCACCGGGGTAAACGCAGCGGTCGGCTGGTAAGGCTTAAGGCCTGTTTGGCGAGCACTTCCACGGTTTCTTGGACTGAGTATGGAGCGGTGCCTCGCCTCTTTATTTCTCAGCACTCGCTGGACCCTGTCAACGCCTGGCTGGTACCTGTCGTCGGCCCGGATGAGGTGTTCCAGCCCCGCGGCCCCTGCTCTCCTCGTCCCCGCTGGCGCAGGGTGATTCTGCGCAACCTGCGGCCTCTGTGTGTGGCTCCCCGGACAGCTAACGCCATGGACCCGCCGGCTCCTGCCAGGATTGGGCTGGTAAATGCTAGATCGCTAGCGAACAAAACGTTTATCCTGAAGGATTTCCTGACTTCCCGAGGATTGGATTTTCTCTGTGTGACTGAGACGTGGCTGACTGTTGGTGAGTCCAGCGCTTTCACAGAACTTTTACCCGATGATTGCTGCTATTTTAACTCCTCGCGGACGTCGGGTCGAGGAGGAGGAATAGCGACTATTTATAAGAGTCACTATAAATGTAAGCAGCTAGGTAAGATGACGTGTGCCGTCTGAGTGCCGTAAATCATTTCGTCCTGGAAGCGACCTGGGGCGGACCTGGAGACAGTTTCCTAAAGATATGGATATACACTATATAGAAATAGCTTATCTTCACACCGATGGTCTCATTTGCTGTTGTAGGTCACGCACAGACATCAGCAGAAACGAGAGACTTTTGCATATCCAATTAAAAGTTCCTTGCAGCGGCTTTAAGTCGTGCTGACGAACTCACCAAACTGGTAAAACAGCACAGAATATGTTCACATCTTGTTGTGTAGATCAGTTTATATTTAAGCAAAGCATCACACTTCCTCCGGCTGCTTCACATTAAAAGCCTCCTGCTGGTTCTCTGTTAGAGGCTTTTATTGTGAAACAACTAGATGAAGCACAGAAAGCAGTATGTAGGAAGTGATCAGTTACAGTGACCTGACACACAGAGACTGTTTAAAGCTGTCAAAGTGAGCTACTGTACAGTGGGTCTGTGGACAAACAGCCACAGTTATATTGTTATCTGTTTCATAAGTATGAAGAGAAAAGAGTGGAACTTGCTGTCTGAGTGTAGCTGAAGTTTAGTGTTAGTCCTGGTTGTTGAAAGTGTAAATATGATCAGCTGTACTCACCAGTGTTGGGCAGAGACTCTGCTGTGTTGTTGACAAAGACCTGATGAAGTCAGTGTGAATTTTCTTTTAGAGAGAAACAGAGACTTGTCTCGACTGCAGCGTGGCTCACACTCTGACTAACTTTACTTTCATTTCTGGAGTGTGACGTTGCAGCTCTCCTCTTTCCAGTGTTGCTCCGCCTCTCACTGCAGCTCTGTTGGTCAGGTTTTGTTTCCTCCCTCTGATTTACACAGTTATTGGGAAGCACCAGGGTTTTCTCTGGATAATATGGAGCAAAGGTGGAGCTGTGCCTGACAGGTGGGAGGAGTGAGGTGTGTGAGAAGGTGCTGCTTAACTTTAATCATGTGTGTTTGAACTTTAAGGTGTCTCAGCTTTATTTTAACCAGAAGAGTTTAGTTTATTGGACACAAAGACGGAGACGTCACACATTTCTGCAACATGTCAACGATAACACAGTAACTTCTCAGACTTATTTTTATTGTGGTTCTTCGTGTAAATACGACATATTACCATCAGCTCAAACAACAAATACAACATGTGTCATCACCAAGAAAGATCACTCTGAATCAGAACTTCTAAAACCAGAAACAAAAGTTTGCAGAAACAAATGTGTTACCTATGTAATAAGATACATATAATAGGAATAATCTTAATGAAGTAGAAATCAATCGCAAGTCTGTAGAAAATAACATATAATTTACAGTTTTCACACTAAATGTTTCTTTGAATAGAAATAAATCAGTACATGAAATAAGTGATTATTTTACTCTGACAGGAGAGATGATCAGAGGTGCAGAGTTTTTACCACCATCATTATTACAGGGACTGAAGAATGGGAAGAGTTTCTCAGTGAAGGAGCAGCCAGTAAAGGAGTAGATAAGAGCTGCAGCATCTACGTCATAAAAGGAGACCAGACCCTCCTCATAATCCACAAACACCCCCACCTTCTGAGGATGAGACTTCAGAGAGAGACTGACTGGAGGGGCATCAAGAGCTTTGTACTCATTTCCATTTCTCAACCATATAGTCCAGAAACCATCCTGGGGTCTCAGTGTGATGTCTCCCTTCCTGTTGATCGACTCTCTGGCCACTCCTAAATCCCAGTTAGTCTTTCCTTTAACTTGAACCTCAAAGTAAAATCTGCCTGAAGAGAAACTCTGTTTTGCTAAAACATTACAATAACGAGAAAATCTCTCTGGGTTGTTTGGGACATTTTTCTTTACATCACCATATTTCACTTGTTTCCCATCATCAGACAGGATGAGATAGGGACTTGCTGTATCAGGATCAAGAGTCACATCCACTGCATACTGCTGGACCCTCTTCAGCTCAGCTTCAAGCAGTTTCTTCATCTGTTCACTGAGTGTCTCCTCCAGCTGAGACACAGCTCTCACCACAGTCCCCTCAAATGATGGTGGACAGACGCTGACCTCTGTCCAGTCTTTGCAGAGTCGAGGAGCTTTCAGGGACTGGACACTCTGGATAAGATGGAGGTGGTCTTCAGAGTGTGAGAGCTGCTCCACCTCAGTGCTTCTCTTCTTCAGCTCAGAGATTTCCTGTTCCAGCTCTTTGATGAATCCTTCAGCCTGTTTCTGTGTCCTTTTCTGCTTCTCTTTAATCGTGTCAATGAGCTCATTCAGGCCTCTCTCAACAGACTCCTTCAGAGCAGTGAAGACCTGAACACCTTCTGCTATCTCTCTGTCTGCATCTTTCTCACTAAGGCTGACTGAGTGTTTGATCTCCTGAATCTTCAGTTGTCTCTTCTGGATCATCTGTTGAATTTCAGCCTCTGTCTTCCCCAGCTCAGCCTTCTTTTCTTCATATTCTTCTTTCAGAGGAACAACATCATGTGTCTTGTGGTCTAAAACAGTGCAGAGCATGCAGACACATGTCTGGTCGGTCTTACAGAACAGCTCCAGAGGTTTATCGTGCTTCGTACACATCCTGTCTTCCAGGTTCTCCACAGGGTCGATCAGCTGATGTCTTTTCAGGCCTGACATTGTCAGATGAGGCTCCAGGTGAGTCTCACAGTAGGAGGCCAGACACACCAGGCAGGACTTCAGGGCCTTCAGTTTGGTTCCAGTGCAGACGTCACAGGGAACTTCTCCTGGTTTGGCAGCTTGTTGCTGTGAGCTGCTGCTGCTGGCTTTCTGTTGAGCTGACTGTCTGAACTGAGCGACCATCTCAGAGAACAAAGTGTTGACCCTCAAATCAGGTCTTATGGTAAAAGTCTCTTTACATAAGGGACACTGGCACCTGTCACTAATATTCCAGTGTTCAGTGATGCAGTTTTTGCAGAAGTTGTGTCCACATGGTGTGCTGACAGGATCAGTGAACACATCCAGACAGATGGAGCACAGAAACTGATCTTCAGATGGCAGATAGTTTGCAGCAGCCATATCTACACATGTAGTGGGAAAGAAAAAAAACATACAAACACTCATTTTACAATTTTAATAATTTGTTTCATCTGACAGGAATGTTATTACTGTTCCTTGAAGTTTAATACATGATATTGGGTAATGTAGCATTTAATCATACATGCTGTGTTTTGACCTGCACTGAGCTGTGAGCAACTGCAATCACTTAAGTCGTGCTGACGAACTCACCAAACTGGTAAAACAGCACAGAATATGTTCACATCTTGTTGTGTAGATCAGTTTATATTTAAGCAAAGCATCACACTTCCTCCAGCTGCTTCACATTAAAAGCCTCCTGCTGGTTCTCTGTTAGAGGCTTTTATTGTGAAACAACTAGATGAAGCACAGAAAGCAGTATGTAGGAAGTGATCAGTTAAAGTGACCTGATACAGAGACTGTTTAAAGCTGTCAAAGTGAGCTACTGTACAGTGGGTCTGTGGACAAACAGCCACAGCTATATTGTTATCTGTTTCATAAGTATGAAGAGAAAAGAGTGGAACTTGCTGTCTGAGTGTAGCTGAAGTTTAGTGTTAGTCCTGGTTGTTGAAAGTGTAAATATGATCAGCTGTACTCACCAGTGTTGGGCAGAGACTCTGCTGTGTTGTTGACAAAGACCTGATGAAGTCAGTGTGAATTTTCTTTTAGAGAGAAACAGAGACTTGTCTCGACTGCAGCGTGGCTCACACTCTGACTAACTTTACTTCCATTTCTGGAGTGTGACGTTGCAGCTCTCCTCTTTCCAGTGTTGCTCCGCCTCTCACTGCAGCTCTGTTGGTCAGGTTTTGTTTCCTCCCTCTGATTTACACAGTTATTGGGAAGTATTAGGGTTTTCACCATTTGTTGGCAGTGATGACATTTGACTTGAAAATATAAAGTCAACTCACAACATAGAAAACTAAAGTTATTGTTGTCAGTCTTGTTACCTGCAAGAAGAACTGTGGAAGTTAAAGCAACTTGTGCTCAACATATGACAAAGCCTAACACTGCAGATTTTTATTGAATCAAACCCCATGTTTCATGATATTTATGGCTGGTATAAAAAGCTATATCATGTATTTAGAGTCAGTAATTCCCTCTCTGTATATAGTAGTGTCCATTGTCAGTGGTGATGGCCTTCACACACATGAGGGACTGACAGGAAACGATGCAGCATGTAATCCAGTGTAATTCTGTCTCATTGATATCAGCCTCACTGTTACTGTTCACTCTCCTACAGCCGGACTGGATTCAGTCACTGCTAGTGGAAACAAACATTTCCTCCTGACACTGCTTCACATTAAAAGCATCTAATTGGTGAAAAACAAGGGGGGTTTTATTGTGAAGCAGCCACAGGAAACACAGTGTGTTTGTCAGGAAATACAACTTCTGTGTAAACCAGGATTTTCTGTTCAGTGTTTAATGTTCAAGTCACTGCTTACTCAGGCCTTGTGTTCAACAACTAGTTTATTTTATTTAACAATCACATATTTACAGATTTCTGTGACTCATAAACCATCTCACCAGTGTTCACAAAACACATTAAACTTGTCCAAAGTCACCAGTAATTATCAAACCACTTCCCAGACAAAATCAAAAAGAAACATTTCCTCAAAGTCAAACTGCAGCCTGACATATTTGGCGTCTTTACAAACAGTGATTTCTTCTGTCAGTGAGAGTAAATGTCTGTGGGTTTAACAGAGGTTTAAACAGATATTCTCCACATAAAGTTTGTGTCATGATGCAGAGTTGAAGAGATGGATGCATCCAATGAATGTGTTATCTATGTAATAGGATACACATAATAATAATAAGAATAATCTTAATGAAGTAGAAATAAGTCAGCAGTCTGCAGAAAATAAGACGTGAACTATACAGGATTCACAATAAATGTTTCTTTGAATAGAAATAAATCAGTACATGAAATAAGTGATTATTTTACTCTGACAGGAGAGATGATCAGAGGTGCAGAGTTTGTACCACCATCATTATCACCAGGACTGAAGAATGGGAAGAGTTTCTCAGTGAAGGAGCAGCCAGTAAAGGAGTAGATAAGAGCTGCAGCATCTACGTCATGAAAGGAGACCAGACCCTCCTCATAATCCACAAACACCCCCACCTTCTGAGGACGAGACTTCAGAGAGAGACGGACTCTGGGGTCAGCAAGAGCTTTGTACTCATTTCCATTTGTCAACCATACAGTCCAGTAACCCTCCTGAGGGCTCAGTTTGACCACATTACTGATGACCGACTCTCTGGCCACTCCAAAAGTCAAGTTAGTTTTTCCTCTAACTTGAACCTCAAAGTAAAATCTGCCTGAAGAGAAACTTTGCTCTCCAAAGGCACAATATATATCAAAAACGGCACACGATGGAAACTTTATCTTGATAGGAGTCACTTGTTTCCCATCATCAGTGTTTGCTTCATTAGGATCAGAAATCACATCCACTGCATACTGCTGGACCTTCTTCAGCTCAGCTTCAACAAGCTTCTTCCTCTGTTCACTGAGTGTCTCCTCCAGCTGAGACACAGCTCTCACCACAGTTCCCTTAAGTGATGGTGGACAGACGCTGACCTCTGTCCAGTCCTTGGTGGGTGTTGGGTGGTTGGTGTTTAGAGACTGGACACTCTGGAGAAAATGGAGGTGGTCTTCAGAGCTGCTCCACCTCAGTGCTTCTCTTCTTCAGCTCAGAGATTTCCTGTTCCAGCTCTTTGATGAAGCCTTCAACTTGTTTCTGTGTCGTTCTCTTCTTCTCTTTTATCGTGACTCCTTCAGAGCAGTGAAGACCTGAACACCTTCTGCTATCTCTCTGTCTGCATCTTTCTTACTGAGGTCGACTGAATTTTCAGTTGTCTCTTCTGGATCATCTGCTGAATTTCAGCCACAGTTGTATTTATCTATGAAGCCAGAAGAAAGTAATCAATTAACTAAACTCCATAACTGCCTTAAAGACATAAAAACCTGGATGAGCACCAATTTCCTGATGTTAAATTCAGACAAACTTAAGTTATTGTTCTTGGCCCCAAACAACTCAGAGACTCTTTATCTGATGACATAGTTTCTCTAGATCACAAAGTGGGGTAGAGCACACACATCCAAGATATTACAGTAGCCCGTAATAGAACTGCAGTACTAAAAAGAGACTAAAATACAGTTTTCATTGACTAAAACTAGACTAAAATGTCATCAGTTTTAGTCGACTAAAACGAGACGAAAATAGTCATGGATTATTCTGACTAAAATAAGACTAAAATGCTCAGACTTTTAGTTGACTGAAACTTGACTAAACAAAAAAGAGTAAGAACGTGACTAAAACTAATAAAAACTAAAATGACAGTTTGACACAAAGACTAGACTAAAACTAAAATTAAAAAAGGCCGCCAAAAACAACACTAGAACTGAGCAGGTTGATAGAAAAACAATAAACATATAAAAACAGATAAACAAATGTTCAAAAAAATGTTCCCAAGAAAAGTATTTAGAGAACTATTTAGATTTTTATTTTTTTATTTTTTTTTTGAAAAAGTCACATAATCACAATAGATGACCAGTATACACATCAATTAAATACATTGGATCCCTTAAGTAGGAACTGAACTGAAAGCCCCAAAAAAGACCACACATTTTTCATTTTACAGGTCCATTACAATGTAAATATAGAAGGACAAACAACAAGAAAAACAGATAATACATATAAATATATAATGCCAAGCACCAATGGGGATAATATTAAGAAGAGATATAGGAAAATATATATATATATATATATATATATATATATATATATATATATATATATATATATAGGAAAAATATTAAGAAAAAAAATGAGAAAACTGTTATGCAGCACATATAAGCAGGATGAGACATAAACAAGAAAACACTAAAGAAATGGTCTAATATCAAAAGCTTCATTCAAGCCCCTGGTCACAGTATCCAGTGTGGAAATCCAAAATGCTTCCCTCTGAAGTAATAGCGCATTGATATCACCACCTCTGGGTGGCAGCTGTATACGTTCAATCCCAATTTATTTTAGCAATGAGATACAGTGTTTTGCCTCAAAAAAATGTAAAGCAACAGGATTTTTAAAATCTTTTGTCCGGATGTCACTCCTGTGTTCTGATATCCTGGTTTTTAAAGGTCTAGATGATTTACCTACATAAGCCAACCCACATATGCATTTAATCATATAGACGATGTTAGGTGTGGTGCAGCTGATAATACCTTTAATATGAAAAAGTTTCCCAGAAACTGGATGATTAAATTTGTGGCATTTGTAAGTGACGCTACACTGTGCACATCTACCACATTTATAGTTACCGTCAGGTATCTCAGTTAGAAAAAGGGATGGTGTGGGCTGATGCAGGTATGACCTGACAAGTAGATTCTTTAAATTAGGAGGCCTAGATGTGGTACTGCAGCGATGCCTGGATAGTGTGACATGTGTGGTTGTGCTGCTGCTGTTATCATTAGTCATACTTCTACTGTTATTATACACATATGATTATTGTCACACATGTATACTATCAGATATTAATATATGCTTTCAACATATTGTACCACAGTAGCCAGAACTATAACTATAATATTATTACTTTCAATAATGTTGTTGTAAGCTACTGTTATTACCGTCTGTCCTGCATATCTCTCTCTCTCTCTCTCTCTCTCTCTCTGTCTCTCTCTCTCATTGTGTCATACGGATTACTGTTAATTTATTATGCTGATCTGTTCTGTACGACATCTATTGCACGTCTGTCCGTCCTGGAAGAGGGATCCCTCCTCAGTTGCTCTTCCTGAGGTTTCTACTGGTTTTTTTCCCTGTTAAAGGGTTTTTTTTAGGGAGTTTTTCCTGATCAGCTGTGAGGGTCATAAGGACAGAGGGATGTCGTATGCTGTAAAGCCCTGTGAGGCAAATTGTGATTTGTGATACTGGGCTTTATAAATAAAATTGACTGATTATTATTTCTATTATTATTAATAGAAATAAATCAGTACATGAAATAAGTGATTATTTTACTCTGACAGGAGAGATGATCAGAGGTGCAGAGTTTATACCACCATCATTGGTGCATGGACAGAAGAATGGGAAGAGTTTCTCAGTGAAGGAGCAGCCAGTAAAGGAGTAGATAAGAGCTGCAGCATCTACGTCATAAAAGGAGACCAGACCCTCCTCATAATCCACAAACACCCCCACCTTCTGAGGACGAGACTTCAGAAAGAGATGGACTGGACAGGCATCAAGAGCTTTGTACTCATTTATATTTCTCAAAAATATAGTCCAGCAACCATCCTGAGGGCTCAGTGGGACCACTGCCTTCCTGTTGATCGACTCTCTGGCCACTCCCAAAGCCCATTTTGTCTTTCTTTTGACTTGAACCTCAAAGTAAAATCTGCCTGAAAAGAAACTCTGCTTTGCCAAGACACAAACAGCAGTAGAAAATCTCTTTGGGTTGTCTGGGAGATTTTTCTGCACATCACCATGTTTCACTTGTTTCCCATCATCAGATAGGATGAGTTTGGGATTTGCTGTATCAGGATCAAGAGTCACATCCACTGCATACTGCTGGAACCTCTTCAGCTCTGCTTCAAGCAGCCTCGGCATCTCTTTACTGAGTGTCTCCTCCAGCTGAGACACCACTCTCGCCACAGTCCCCTCACAATGCACGGATGCTGACCCCCGTCCAGTCCTTGATGAGTAGTGGGTCTTCAGGGACTGGAGTGTCCAGAGAAGATGGAGGTGGTCCTCGGAGCGTGAGAGCTGCATCACCTCAATCCTTCTCTTCTTCAGCTCAGAGATTTCGTGTTCCAGCTCTTTGATAAATCTTTCGGCCTTTCTTTTTGTCATTTTCTGCTTCTCCTTGATTGCATTAATGAGATCTGTCTGGCCTCTCTCAACAGACTCCTTCAGAGCAGTGAAGACCTGAACATCTTTTGCTATCTCTCTGTCTGCATCTTTCTCACTGAGGTCGACTGACTGTTTGATCTCCTGAATCTTCAGTTGTCTCTCCTGGATCATCTGCTGAATTTCAGCCTCCAGCTCAGCCATCTTTTTTTCATATTCTTCTCTCAGAGGAACAACATCATGTGTCTTGTGGTCTAAAATAGAGCAGAGCATGCAGACACATGTCTGGTGTCAGTGAGTACTAATGTCTTTTCTTTCATTTAGTTATAATAGAGACATGATGTCTCACACAGAAGTAAAAATTACATGTCATTTTTCAAACTTTAAAACTACACTCTGTCTCTCAGGGCTTCAGACAATACAGCAGCTTTACCTTCGCTCTGAGAGGAGGAAGTTCCTCTGTTCCCTGAAGTCTCTCCAACATCACTGACATCCACTGACACTGTGTGAGACAGGTTATGTGTTGTTGTTGATGTTGTTTTTGTTTGGTGAATGAATATACACTTATCAGCCAAAACATTAAAACCACTGGTGGGTGAAGTGAATAACATTGATCATCTTGTTACATTGCCACTTGAGGTGCCTCACCCAACCAAACACCATTGCAGGCCAAGTATCTGGGAAATGTGGAGGCCAGGTCGATGCCTTAAGCTTTTTTTCACGTTCCTCCGGGCCATTCCTGAGCAGTTTTTGTGGTGTGGCATGGGGCATTTTCCTGCTGAGGGGCCACTGCCATCAAGGAGTGCTGCTGCCATAAGAAGTGAAATTTGATCTGCAGCAGTGTTTGGGTGGGTGAAGCGCATCAAGTAGCATCCTCATGAATTTATGGACCAAAAGTTTAGCAGGGGAGCACTGTATTGTAAAAAGATGATCAATGTTACTCACTTCACCTGACAGTGGTTCTAATTTTTTTTTTTTTTGGCTGATTGGTATAAGTGTCTGTACAAAGAGCCTGTTCCTCTACAAGTATTGTGTTGCTCATGTCAACTCACTGTTTTTGCCTGAAAATACAAAATAAAAAGGTGTGACTGACCTCGTGGTGCTGAGCTGGTGTCTGACAGACTCTGCACCAGATCATTCCTGTTGATCTTCTCTAAGACCTTCTTGGTCACCTTCAGAGCTCCATCCAGTGTATAGCTGCTCACCATCACATTCACTGTGTCCCGCCTTTCTGCTTTCTCCAGTTTGGACACTTTGATGGCTTGGTAGCCTTCCAGGATGTCAGGCTGCTGCAGGTACCATTTGAAGGTCTCAAATTCATCATTCCTCAGATCTTCCAGAGTGTTCAAAAGGTCCTCTGCCATCATCATGGCTTCCTGCTAAAATCAGACTGTCTGACTAAAGGAAAACTGTCACACAGATATATCAGAGCAGCATCACTTCGTCCTGACCCACCTTTATGGAAAACCAGCTAGCAATAGTGTTTACCCTGAGCCTCGTCATTGTTTGCCAGAGTTATGAAACTAAACCACTATTAAAGGAATAGTCCGACAATTTGGGAGTTATGCCCTTTCTCTATCATTTTCATATTGAGACAACATGATCGATATCTTTTTTGTGTCTGTACGTCCAGTGGCTGGGTCTCAGCGGTTAGCATTGCGGCTTAGCTTAGCCTTAGCGAATACAACTGAAGTCTATAGGGGGTCAGTAGCCTCCTCGGTAAAAGTTAACAAATAAACCTTACAGAAACCCTGAAGCTGGCATTTCTACACGTGCATTTAAAATAAACATGTTTAAACATTAATTCGAAAAACAAGAGTCTTTTTTAGTCTGTTTTAGAAGAAGTTTGATACACGGAACTATAGTGTGTTTACACCCTGCGCTGTGATCCGCAGAGGGATACACCGGTGAGCAGGCACAGGCACAGGCACAGATGTAGCCTGTAAACAAAACTCAGTTGACTATAGTAGCTGCAATGGACGACTTTGAACGCGATTTTGAAGAGTTTCTTGTAGCGGACACAGACCCAGAGCCATACCTGTTTGAGCCAGAGCATAAGGATGAGGAACTCCATGTGTTGGACGCTGAGCGGGCGAGAAGAGAGGCTGAATCCTCCGAGGCAGCGGAACAGCAAGGGGCCGAGGGGAGACGGAGGTCAGGGGAGGATTGGTGGTGTAGCTGCAGGTCTTGCCAACCTATGCCTACGGAGGTGGAATCATTTTGCTGCACAGAATGGGATTCAGTGCTACCATCGTTGGAGAGATATATCATCAGGAGGAAAACCGCCGCAGAGAGTGCATCACAAGGAGTGAAAACTTTGCAGCAATCACTAATCCTGGCGTGACTGAAACTTTTTTTCATGTTCCTACGATAAACTGGAAAAAACGCCCCAGGCCTGCAGGAGCTGATGGACAGCTTTCAGTCGAGTGAGTAATATCGCTTTATAATGCACATTTACAGTGCCTTTTCATCTAGCATGAGAAAAGTGACCTAAAATTGAATTGTGTGCAGCTTGTTGTAGAAACAGATTATACCTTGAATGTTTTTGCAAGTTGCAATAATACATTTTTGAGGCATGACCATCCATGTCATCTCTTTGTTTGCTTTTACCGAGTGACCTAGTGTACCTGTCCCAGAGCCAGCTGCAGCTGTTGCTCACCGGTGTATCCCTCCGCGCAGGGCGTAAACACACTATAGTTCTGTGTATCAGACTTCTTCTAAAACGACTAAAAAGGACTCTCATTTTTTTAATTAATGTTTAAACATGTTTATTTTAAATGCACATGCAGAAATACCAGCTACTGACTCCCTATAGACTTAAATTGCATTCGCTAAGCTAAGCCACAATGCTAACCGCTGAGACCCAGCCACTGGACGTACAGACACAAAAAAGATATCAATCATGTTGTCTCAATATGAAAATGATAGAGAAAGGGCATAACTCCCAAATTGTTGGAGTATTCCTTTAAAACATCTCACTACAGTGAGTCTAACTCAGGCAGTCAACCACCATTAAGCTTTACAACAAGTAAGCTAGTCTGGTGTATAATCACATCATCTCCCTCCAACTCTGCCAGATTCATTTTCACCAACTGCCCAGTGTGAGCAGAGACAGACACTGAATGGATGTCTTTTTAAACCAAAACTCAACTTGAAATATTGTTTTCATCTCCCACACCGTGGCAGTAACAATTGGTTTAAACAAATCTGACATATGGTTTCATTCTGCTTTAACATGCTGTCTGCAAAGAGCACAGAGGAGAGGAGAGGAGACTGTTAACGGTGATGTGTTGTTGGATGTTATAAATAAATGATGATTGTAGAAAGTGCATGTGTAGCAGCTGCGAAGTGCATGTAGTGTAGAGACTGAGACAACTCATATGTCAGACAGACATTTCTCCCAGGGGCGTAGCCATCATTTCAGAAGTGAGGGGGACAAATTGTTCAGAGGTCTATTGAGTGATTTATCATCCTCTCGCATTCGATTGCACCTCTCCTTGGCAGCTAAAGAACCACATAACCACAAACAGCCACAGTACAGCACCAGGAGACTGACTTTAGTTCTTTAAAATTATATACTATCAAAATCTAAAGTTTTAGCTGCCAAACTCTGGTTGAGTTGACACAGAATGACCCTCGAGCATCTACAGGGTAAGTAGCCAAATAATTAAGTGCCAAATGACAACACTGAACATGAAAAGTTCAGTAAAACACCATTCCTGTTAGTAGTGTTGCACGATTTGATAAAAATGTGCGATTGTGATTTGAGTGGACAATATCACGAGTTGCGATTGTGATTACAATATAATTAAATTTAAAAATAGTATCATTAGCCTTCTTGCTTGATCCAGTGTTTCCCCTACATTATATCAGGGGGGCACTGACCTGACATAGTTATTGTTACGGACAGTGTGCACATGACCATCAACAGACTGAGCACAGTCAAACACGCTGTACACACAGCGGAGCAAAGCCTGTGTTGCGTTCAGGCGTTGTCACGTAAATGACATATTCCAGCACGCCATAGCACAACACAGCAGCATGTCAAGTGGGCCAAGAGCGAGCAAAATTGCTCAATTTTTCATTTGTTATTATTAGGCTTGAAGAGTCATGTGACTATTTTGGCCCATCCACCATTTTGAGAGCTAATGCTATGGGTTGCCATGGGCAACGCAGAGACAGTGGGAAATAGGTTTTCGGATTGATAAATTTCAAGAAAATAGGGGAAATAACGAAAAATGGAGAAAAATAAAGTGAAAGAAAAGATTCCATATAAAGAAAAACAGCCAGCACCAGACAAAGGAGTTTAGAAAAACTAAAAGAAATAAATAACGTCGACCCCTACGAGCTGCCTGCAGCGGAATGGAGCAGCGACCCACACCATTTACCACTTCCACATATATGGACAAAGTGAATTACCTCCTTTTTGGAGTTTGTTACTACGCCATGCAAGAATTCAAGAGCTACACATCGCTGGAAAGCTATGAGCAGTTCTGCTGCGGCTGAGTGAAAGACCTGTCCATATACCAGCCCCAAAACTGTGAAGACACAGTCGTGCTTGCAAAGGTAAGGTTAGCTGTTAGCGGCGCTGGTCGCTAACAGCTGTTAGCGGCGCTGGTCGCTAACAGCTGTTAGCCACTGTTAGCTGTGATTCTCCTTCAGCAGCTCTCTCCACCTGGGAAAGGCTACCCTGATGTTGACCCTCGCTTTCTGAAATTGCCGGTCACGTTGCCTTTTTGATTTTTTTAAATGCACCGGCATTTGTGACTAGCCTGCATGCTGCTGCATTTCGTCACTCTACCTGCAGGCGGAAACCGGAAACCGACAAGTGAAAACACGAAAGGCGATTCCCTATTTCTCAAGTATGTCCCTGTACATACCTGTATTTTAAAGATGACTCACGTACATGATGAGACACCGGTCGCTATGTATGTAAATGAGAATTTTGGAGCTTACGGACATACTTAGAGACGCTGATGGAGGTAAATACACATGTGCTAGGACACACGTTTGACTGCAAAATTTGTTTGTCTCAAACAACAACTGAAATTGTTACACATAGTGCCTTTAACAAATAATCTAGGATAAAGTGCGTCAATGTAATAAAGTGCATTAGACATATGTGCTCGGAGTTGAGGAGTCTGACTGTGGATCTCTTCCCTGATTTCATGGGGGGAACCAGGCAGTGGGAAAGGTGTGAGGGGTCCTTTATATGATGTTTAGAAGTTTAGAAGTCTGTTGACACTGGAGCAGCTTTTTACACAGCAGTGTCTCCCCATCTTCAAGTGGGAATCAAGAACACAATAACTTCTGATCACAACAAGCCGGTTCTGGCGGTATGCTTTCAAAATGGCAGAAGGGGGCCCAAAGGGGCAGGGTGCGGAGTTGTGACGACATCTGCTCAAGCCTAGTTTGTTATGGAGTCCATGATTTCCCCGTGACACTTACAGATGTTTGTGTAACTGTGCTTGGATGTTGTTTTATGAGGCTCTGGCGGCTTTCAGTTGTCTCTTTGTCTTTAATGTTACACGGCTCGGCTTTCTCTCGCATGCATTCTTCCTACTTTTCTCTGTGCTGTCTCAAGTGCTGATATAGATCGGTCATGTTGCTGCGGGATGTGGCGACTTTAACTTTTAAACTTTTACACAGCTCCAGTGCATTTTCTAATTGCCTATAGTTGCTCGGTATCTCTCATTTCTGGTTGCATTTTCAGATGAGTATATTAAAGTATTTTCAAAAGAAGAGGAAGGTTCCCGAGGAAGAGTAATGTTAGATAAAGGAGAGGCTCAATGTTCTTGATTTATCGTAACCCTGTTCCCTCAAGTTCTGAGGAATAGAAATGATACTGATGTGTTCCATGACAAGTGTAATATTTAAATTATCCTAACGTTACCTGCGTGATATTGGTGATGTGAAAGTATCTAACACTCATTCCCAATTATATTAGACAAGTACACAGGCAGAAGTAGTGGAGGAGAGAAAAGTGGAGAGGCAGAGCCCCCCGTCATCGCCGGAGCCCTCCCCTTCAAGCCCTCCCCCACAGTTTCAAAAAGGAAACCCTGAATAATATAGATAATAAGTGTGCAAAGCAAAATTCATAAATAGAATTAAGAATAGTAGTGGTGACATAGCTGTGGAAATTAACCTCAAAGTCACTTTTATACTCTAGGTATTTTATTTAGCCAGTTATAATCTCTCCTCACCTGTGAAGACCCTGCATGATCATTCTTGCTGGCCTCTGGTCCACTGTCTCCTCCCTGACCCTGTATGGAGCTACATTAGGGTCAAAAGTTTTGTACTTGAAAAAATAAAATTTGAAACTGAAAATTCACGTGTTGATCTTGAATTTTGAAAAATACAACAATGTATTCAAAATAAAAATAAGTGTATGAAACTTTTTTTCAGGTTAAATGTAATTTTGATTCACTTTGGTAATTCTTTTGAATAAAGAATTTATTTTCACTTTTCACTTCCATATATATTTTAACATTTGAGGTATTATTTTTTTCAGTTGCATGTTTTATCTTTTCAGATTCAGATCTTTTTTTTCAGTTTCAAATCTTTTTTTTTTCAGTTTCAGACTTTTGACCCTGATGTGGCGTGGGGGGCGTGGCATCAACTGAGAGGGGTGTGGAATCATGAGAGACAGTGCCTTCAGGGCACGTAAGAACTAAAAAAATTCTGACTCAACACTTATATACACTATATTCATGTGACTGGCAGTGTAAAAATTGATGCCAGTGACAAACTTCCATTTAGAAATCTGTTTTAGACAGTACTGAGCACCAATTGCGGTATAAGAGTGATAAATTATGCCAGATTTTGCAGTTCAACAGCCATATTTTAAGTGCTGATATGTCCGATTTCCACATAGCACTGTGAACGCAGCGTAGTGTCCGCTTCACTTGCGATGATGGCACCGGTCGGTCGGGTCAGTCTGCTGGAGCCCATACATCCAGCACACAGGTGAGAAATATTTTTTACAGTTTCAAATCTTTTTGTCACTTTCAGATCTTTTTTTTCAGTTTCAAATCTGTTTTTTGAGTTTCAGACTTTTGACCCTGATGTGGCGTGGCATCAACTGAGAGGGGCGTGGAATCATGAGTGACAGTGCTTTCAGTACTGCTCAGTACTGTCTAAAACAGATTTCTAAATGGAAGTTTGTCACTGGCATCAATTTTACACTGCCAGTCACATGAATATGGTGTAGGTATATAAGTGTTGAGTCAGAATTTTTTTAGTTCCTACGTTCCCTGAAGGCACTGTCACTCATGATTCCACACCCCTCTCAGTTGATGCCACGCCCCCCACGCCACATCAGGGTCAAAAGTCTGAATCTGAAAAAGATAAAACATGCAACTGAAAAAAAATTAGACCTCAAATGTTAAAATATATATGGAAGTGAAAAGTGAAAATAAATTATTCATTCAAAAGAATTACCAAAGTGAATCAAAATTATATTTAACCTGAAAAAACGTTTCATACACTTATTTTTATTTTGAATACATTGTTGTATTTTTCAAAATTCAAGATCAACACATGAATTTTCAGTTTCAAATTTTATTTTTTCAAGTACAAAACTTTTGACCCTAATGTAGCTCCATAACCCTGCTCTTTATATTGTGGCAATAAAGATTAAAGAATATGTGCAAAGCAATAGTGAGCACAAGTTCTTATTAAGGAGGAGTGGGTTTATTCCTAGCATGAAACTAGCTAGCAAGTGATTTAAAGGACAACTTCGGTATTTTTCAACCTGGGCCCTATTTCCCCATGTGTATGTGTGCGTATGATTCACAGGTACAACTCGTTCTAAAATTTGTTCAGTATTGAGGGAGGCGGCAGCTGCGAGCTAGATATGGGGGCAAATGCGTCCCGTATAAGTTTGCGCATTAAAAGTGCTTTTTTTCCGCCACTGACCAGTTCAGATCGCCAGTGCTATCTCTGTAAATAGCATACTAAACGTTTCCCTGACCCTTCACCTCTTCCCGGCCGTGAAGTCATCTCGCGAGAGCTTTGCTTGTTGACGGATGTTGACGATATATACGAGGGCAAAGTATGCAACAGTAAACGTGCGTCTCGGAGACAATTCTAGGTATCAGTATCACATGCATAAAAACATATTAGTCATACTTACTCGATGGATTGTTGTTGGACTGTGGTTTTGGCCGCCTCCTCCAATTTATTTTGGGCACATGAAAAAAGGCATCCAGAGGGGTATTCCAGAAAGCGGGTTTAGTGAAAACTCTGAGTATGTTAACCCTGAAATGAGGGAAACTCTGGGTTTTCAGTTCCAGAAAGAGAGGTAAATCAAACTCGGAGTCAATCACCATGGTAACAGACTCTGTGAACATAACCTGCTCACTGGCAGGTTTTCTTCAATAAACCCTGAGTTTTTCTCTGTCTCCTCCCTCTTTACACACTGTTTCATTTCCTCATTCATTCAGTCCGTGTCAAAGCTTGTATCGAAGCGCATTCATTAGCGGAGATTTACAGTCTGTCACAGTCTAAATCCTGCTGGATATTAGTTTGTCACTCAGGACTGTCTTAAGTTACTGAATTTATGCACATCAGTCATTTCTTTGGACATCAGCTTTTGTCTTTACATTCAAATATTACACAGCGAGAATTCACCCTCAGCTCAGAATCAAACCTCTGTCCTTTTTATATTTATTATTTTTATAACACTGTGCACAAGGATCAGACTGTCAGTCTGTCAGAGCAGCTCCCAAATGTTTATTGCACATAATGTGTAGGTCTAATTATTTACATTTTAAAAATGGGTATGAAGCTTTAGACACGTAGTATCAATGACTAATGATCTCTATCACTGATGTCATCGGTCGCACTGATGGAACATAACTCCTATAGCCTAATATTGGGGATTATATGTTCATATTTCTGAGTGAGCAATGGTGCAGCATTTCACTGTCTTTACATTTACTACATTTGTAGCTGAAATAAAGTCACTGAATGCTGTTGAGTCAAGATACAAATAGATGTGCAACATTTTAAAATCTACTGTATTTTAACCTCAACGTCTTTTCAGGTGCAAATCACCAAACATATTATTACTGGGTCAGACTGTGAGTTTACAGTCATGTCTTTATGTCTTTGATCTATAGCCTAGCCTATATGTTTTAAATCTTCTGCCTCCTGTGTTTTTCCCCATCAGATTAAATCTGAACAAATATATTATGATATATTATTAATATAATGTAATGTATCTACAGTCTGATACACAGTCGGATTCCACCACTTTATCTTCATTAAGGAAATGTAAGTCTGATAAATGATGACTAAACTTTTTTATTAACTTTATGGTTAACTTATTTACACTTTCCTCGCTCTGACTCAGGCTCTTCTTTTAAAGATGAACGTGCACCGTCTGCTACACATGCATTAATATCTCTACATCCACTGGATTAAAATGGAGGCGCTGTCTTTTATTTACCTGTTGCCATGGTGAATCGTGGAGTCGGAGCTCCATTGATGATGGCTTTTTATTGTCGGCTTAGCTCAGAGTGAACATACTCAGAGTTGACTGAACTAACTCAAATCAACTGTTCTGGAACCGCTAACTCAGAGTTTCCCATCTCAGGGTAAATCAACTCAGAGTTCAGGGTCAGACTCAGAGTTTGTTGAACCTCCTACCTGGAATACCCCTCTGCACTGCCCTGTTGATCAGGGGGGGGAAATCCTCTAACGTTGTTACACAGCGTTTGGTAGTTTCTGTATCATCCCAGGACACATTGAGACCATGAATCTCGGTCCCACTCGTTGCAACACAGACATTCTTCCTCTGTGGGCATGGAGTCACAGCAAGGAGCACCACCAGTCCTCAGAGATTCGCGTTCGTGCAGCCGCTGCTTCACCCTCGTCTGCTCGTTGGCCCTCTCTCTCTATCCTCGTCTGCTCTTCAATTTGTAGGAGCTCCTCGTCTGTATACTAGGGCTCAAATAAGTACGGGCGGCCATCGTAATAAAAGGGCTCATTCTCATTCTCGAAATCGGGTAAATATGCAGCCATGATACCGATACAGTAAAACTCTCAACTGTACTCCGGGACAACCAGCGCCACTCTGAGCGGCGCTCAGCATGGCTCCTCTGTTTTCTTCCGGCAACAAGCAAAGCTCTCACGAGATGACGTCACAGCCGGGAGGAGGTGAAGGGTCAGGGAAACGCTTAGTATGCTATTTTTCAGAGATAGCACTGGCGATCTGAACCGGTGAGTGGCGAAAAAAGCACTTTTAATGTGCAAACTTATACGGGACGCATTTGCCCCCATATCTAGCTTGCGGCTGCCGCCTCCCTCAATACTGAACCAATTTTAGAGCGAGTTGTACCTATGAATCATACGCACACGTACACATGGGGAAATAGGGCCCAGGTTGAAAAATACCGAAGTCATCCTTTAACATTGGTAACAATAACATTAGTGTTCTTGTTAACTAGCTTAACTTGATACATTGGCATCTATTAATTAGTCATCATTTAGCTAACATTATCTACATGCAACAGCATTTCTCACCTTGCTGCTTTGCTGAACATAGTTAACACACAGCAGCACATGTATGTGCCATTGATTCAGATCACAACACCACAGCATATGTATGCGCGCCGTCTACTCATGGTGCATTTAAAGACGGCTCGGAAAAACACGTTACCACATGTTAAAAACGAATTGAACGGCTGTAAGGCTGTAAAAAGTGCGGGGACGGAGGGCACAGATAGGGGAAGTGCGGGGGACATCATGTCTCACGCGTACCCCGCGCCCGCTACGCCCACGAGAAGTGCTGTATGTATTTAGGCGTCAAGACGGAAAAGAAAAACACAATCTAAGGGTATTCTTTTTTTCCACTTGAGCACCTTCTCTGCAAAGTCTCTGTGCACGGCACTGGTAAATGTTGAAGCAAAACGCTAGCGAATGAAAACCACATGTTTAAAGAGCTGACGTCTGTCACGTGTTTCGTTAGCTTCTCTTCCTTCAAAGTCCTTAATGTCATCATGAAACCACAACTTTGAGGTTAACATCTCTTAACATGAATAAAGCAGAGGACAAAGAAGAGTCAGTCAATCAGCTTCCTGTTTGTCGCTCTGTGCAATGGATGAAAAAGAACCAGACTGAGCAACATCATGTTATACTGTAAAAACACAAGTGAGCAGAAATCACAGAAAACATGATCAGCTGTACTCACCAGTGTTCAGCAGAGACTCTGCTGTGTTGTTGCTGAGAAAGACCTGATTTAATGTTTCTTTGGAGAGAAACAGATTCGTCTCGACTGCCTGAATTCCACAGCGACGCTTACAAACCTGTAGTTAGTTCCATGTAAGGAGTATGACGTTGAAATGTCCGGTTTCACTCGCCTCTCACTGCAGCTCTGATGGAGAGGTGTGTTTTTTTGTTGTTTTTTTTTACTTGTACTTTATTTGCAATGACAACCCCCTCCACCTTTTTTAACTTTATTGCAAAGATACAAGAATACAGATTACAGGAAGTTTCAGAGACATAAGAGATAGCTCAATGATAACCCGTAAATTACATGTAAACAGAAGATAAATAAGGGAGCCAGGGGTACATTACATTATACAACAACATCAAAAAACTTAAAGACATTAATTGTTCTCACAGCCTTTTTGTTCGTCGGCTCTGATGGAGAGGTTTTGTTTTTTTGTTTGTTTTTAACGGAGAGGTTTGTTGGTTCTTCCTCGTGTTTGAACGTGACTTTATCACATACATTTGTGTTCCTTTGTGCTGTGGTCCATCCAGTGGTCGCTCTGTGCCGTAACACCAGGAAGTGGAAGCTTGTTGCTGTTGTTACTGTAGTGCAACGAGCAACTGTCAACTCAGCACTGAGGTTCTTATGGTTTTTACCTGCTGTTAATATTGCACTGAATAACACCAGCACCATTTTGACACAACAACTGATGAACTCTTTAAACCTGTCTTGAAAGGACTGAAACAAAAACATGATGATTTTCATGCAGAATTTTGAGCAACATATAAAACAGCAGTTATTGTTATTCTCAGCATAGTCACAGACATGAAGAGGCAGAGCAGAAAACAGGAGAAGGAAATAGGAAAACCACACATTTATTTTCAAATTGGAAATGACTTTAAACAGTCTGTACTGTGTAATCTGCCTGAAGTTTAACTTGATGCTTTTATTGTGAAGCAGCCACAGGAAACACAGTGTGTTTGTCAGGAAATACAACTTATGTATAAACCAGGATTTTCTGTTCAGTGTTTAATGTTCAAGTCACTGCTTACTCAGGCCTTGTGTTCAACAACTAGTTTATTTTACAGTTTTTATTGAACAATCACATATTTACAGATTTCTGTGACTCATAAACCATCTCACCAGTATCCAACAACACATTAAACCTGTCCAAAGTCACCAGTAATTATCAAACCACTTCCCAGACAAATTAATCAAGTAAAAATTCTAAAAGAAAAATTTGTTCAAAGTCAAACTGCAGCCTGACATATTTGGCGTCTTTGCAAACAGTGATTTCTTCTGTCAGTGAGAGTAAATGTCTGTGGGTTTAACAGAGGTTTAAATAGATATTCTCCACATAAAGTTTGTGTCATGATGCAGAGTTGAAGAGATGAAAGTGTCAGATTAACATGCTGCCTGTGTGATGGGATACAAACAATAAAACATCTTAACAATGAAGTGTACATCAGCACAGTGAACAGATTCTGCAGAAAATAAGACGTGAACTATACAGGATTCACAATACATGTTTCTTTGAATAGAAATAAATCAGCACATGAAAGAAGTGATTATTTTACTCTGACAGGAGAGATGATCAGAGGTGCAGAGTTTTTACCACCATCATTATCACCAGGACTGAAGTATGGGAAGAGTTTCTCAGTGAAGGAGCAGCCAGTAAAGGAGTAGATAAGAGCTGCAGCATCTACGTCATAAAAGGAGACCAGACCCTCCTCATAATCCACAAACACCCCCACCTTCTGAGGACGAGACTTCAGAGAGAGACTGACTGGAGGGCCAGCAAGAGCTTTGTACTCATTTCCATTCATCAACCATATCGTCCAGTAACCACACTGAGGTCTCAGTTTGATAACTCCCTTCCTGTCAACTGACTCTTTGGCCACTCCTAAATCCCATTCAGTCTTTTCTTTAACTTGAACCTCAAAGTAAAATCTGCCTGATGAGAAACTTTGTTTTGCTAAAACACAAGTACAACGAGAAAATCTCTCTGGGTTGTCTGGGAGATTCTTCTTCACATCACCATATTTCACTTGTTTCCCATCATCAGACAGGATGAGTTTAGGATATGCTGTATCAGGATCAAGAGTCACATCCACTGCATACTGCTGGACCCTCTTCAGCTCAGCTTCAAACAGCTTCTTCATCTGTTCACTGAGTGTCTCCTCCAGCTGAGACACAGCTCTCACCACAGTTCCCTTAAGTGATGGTGGACAGACGCTGACCTCTGTCCAGTCCTTGGAGAGACGAGGGGCTTTCAGGGACTGAACACTCTGGAGAAGATGGAGATGGTCTTCAGAGTGTGAGAGCTGCTCCACCTCAGTGCTTCTCTTCTTCAGCTCAGAGATTTCCTGTTCCAGCTCTCTGATGAAGCCTTCAGCCTGTTTCTGTGTCGTTTTCTTCTTTTCTTCTATCATTTTGATGAGCTCATTCAGGCCTCTCTCAACAGACTCCTTCAGAGCAGTGAAGACCTGAGCACCTTCTGCTATCTCTCTGTCTGCATCTTTCTCACTAAGGCTGACTGAGTGTTTGATCTCCTGAATCTTCAGTTGTCTCTTCTGGATCATCTGCTGAATTTCAGCCTCTGTCTTCCCCAGCTCAGCCTTCTTTTCTTCATATCCTTCTTTCAGAGGAACAACATCATGTGTCTTGTGGTCTGAAACATGGCAGAGCATGCAGACACATGTCTGGTCGGTCTTACAGAACAGCTCCAGAGGTTTATCGTGCTTCGTACACATCCTGTCTTCCAGGTTCTCCACAGGGTCGATCAGCTGATGTCTTTTCAGGCCTGACATTGTCAGATGAGGCTCCAGGTGAGTCTCACAGTAGGAGGCCAGACACACCAGGCAGGACTTCAGGGCCTTCAGTTTGGTTCCAGTGCAGACGTCACAGGGAACTTCTCCTGGTTTGGCAGCTTGTTGCTGTGAGCTGCTGCTGCTGGCTTTCTGTTGAGCTGACTGTTTGAACTGAGCGACCATCTCAGAGATGAAAGTGTTGACTCGCAGCTCAGGTCTTGTGTTGAAAACCTTTTTACACATCGGACACAGGCACCTGTCACTAATATTCCAGTGTTGAGTGATGCAGTTTTTGCAGAAGTTGTGTCCACATGGTGTGCTGACAGGATCAGTGAACACATCCAGACAGATGGAGCACAGAAACTGATCTTCAGATGGCAGATAGTTTGCAGCAGCCATATCTACACACAGGGTGAAAGAACAGAAAAACATTGAATTTAAAATACAGTTTGAACTATTTGTTTTAAAGGAATAATTTAGGATTACTGTTCTTATAAGTAAGCTCAAACATTTATTAGGTTAAGTTATTTTAAATTATATATACTGTGTTTGGATTCCTGATCACAGCATGGTGGATTTGTTGGTGTTCCTCAAGGTTTTGGTGTCTTATTGTGGTAATTTGGAGGGATTGTTGACCATTTCTATCATCTCTAAAGTGATAAAAACTGTTTAGATTTTGCACCAAATCTCTTTAATACATGATATCAACCCAAACATTGCTGCAACAACTTATGAGACATAAGTGATCATGGGAATGTCTGACATGTACTTCCATCATAATGTTCTGAGCCCTTATACACTCTATAAAGTTTGAATAGGCGTCTGACCAAAACACAATGTTTATTACAGATGACTAGAAAAACTTGACACACAGTGCTGAGCTGCATCTTAAATTAATCTTCAGGTTGTCAGCTTTCAGATTCTGTGTACCACTTCTATGGAGCATATACTACTGACCTGCTATCTCCCCTAAAGTTACCCCCCCTCCCCCCACTCCCCAAAACAGCCACAGTTATATTGTTATCAGTTTCATAAGTATGAAGAGAAAAGAGTGGAACTTGCTGTCTGAGTGTAGCTGAAGTTTAGTGTTAGTCCTGGTTGTTGAAAGTGTAAATATGATCAGCTGTACTCACCAGTGTTGGGCAGAGACTCTGCTGTGTTGTTGACAAAGACCTGATGAAGTCAGTGTGAATTTTCTTTTAGAGAGAAACAGAGACTTGTCTCGACTGCAGCGTGGCTCACACTCTGACTAACTTTACTTTCATTTCTGGAGTGTGAGGTTGAAGTGAACAAGTTCAGGTGCATTCCATTTCAATCCCTCGCCCACTTTCCCTCTGCGAGCGGCCTCTGTGTGAAGTAGGCTGGAACATAATACCAACGGCTGAGGGAGGGAGTGGAAGTACCAATGAAACACACTGTGTATTCCAGTACCCAAACTACCATACTATCCACCTTATCCCTAGCCCCCATGATACCTTGCGTGAATTGTGTGCGCGACTTCCAGCCTTGAACCAAAACTGTCGATTTCCAATGGTAACAGTTTGTTTACAGTTTGTTTACAGAACTCTATTCTTCTTTCCAAGAGCAATTGAGAATAAAACATGGAACACACCACCTGTTACAGCTCAAACAGGATCATGTGATCATATGTCTGCCATCTCTGACAGACCTCTCAAAGCAACTGAGCACGCTAACAGTTAGCTCGCCTTGCTCCTTTAAAATATTGCTAACTTGACCCGAGCTAGCTTAAGGTAACATCTGCTCCTTCTAAAGATGATTTGTGATTGAGGTGCAGGTGGGAGAGTCCAGAAGGCTTTAAAAAGGTTTAATGTCTTCTGCAGGAGCCAAGAAATGCCAGAAAACTGTCCATGAGTTGTCTTCTGTTACAGAATGCGTGTCCATAACACCCGTTACACAAGTGTGGGTTTGTTCTGATTGTCTGTTCACCAGGATTATCTTCTGCACCCAGTGTTTTAACCAGCCTCTGTCCCTCCCTCATGGTGTGCAGTGTCACGGGTGGTGAGTTTGTGAACCCCTCTACCTTTTTGATTCCCTGCCGGCTGGTAAGCCCCAGCCCTGTCCTCAATTTCATAAATTCCCCTGCCTATGTGCTAGTGATTAGTTTGTTCACACTGATACGTTTTTAAGTAAATTCAGGTGTCCAAGATATTTTAGCTTCACGTTGCACCTCGTTAGTTAATTTTTGTTAAATAACTTTGTTCTCCTTTTGATAACACGTCTCTGTACGTGTGGATTCATTCAAACCTGTTTGACCTTAGTAGCTTCAGCAGTATTAATAACTTCCCTGGTTGAAATTCCCAAGGTGGCGTTGTTGCAACAGCAGCTTTCCTCGCCTCTCCCAGCCACAGATGTAAGTATAAAAATAGAGAGAGCTACTGCAGGTTGAACTTCACTGTTGCAAATATAATATGTTAGAATCTACAGTCTGTGCAGATATGACTTTGAAGTTAAACAACACACATCGCAAAGTAACAGCAGCGCTCTCCGGGTTGATCTCCGTCCCTGGCGAACTTGGAAAGCGGTGTTTAAACAGGCTGTGTGTATGTATATTTTTAAAAACTAAGAATAGGCCTAGATTTAATGATGCATCATTAAATCAGATTAAATAACATTTTTTTTAACTTATGAAATGTACTGTTCATTTAAAAGAGGACAAACCTCTTCATGAAAAAAAGTGTTGTCTTTATATTAGTAGGGGAAATCTCTGCTAGCTGCTAGGCTAATTTATACAATGTAAAATGCCATAGGCTTGTGCTAATAACATTAGCACGTTGTATTTGTGGGGAAAATGTGTACTTGTGTTTGAAATTGTCTCTATAAGCCATGTTTAATGTGTGTTTTGAATCAACTAAACTTTACAGCACTCTGTAACTGCAGAGTGACACAGACACACCACTGCACAGGTATGAATGCTCACAACAGCGTAGGTCACACATGTAGGCTACAGCGAACAGCTGATGCACATATATAAATTCACCTTGTGTGTTAAAAGGTTATACATGATTTACTTTAGCCTTGGTTACAGAAATGGGATTCAACTTTATTTTGTTCACCTGCAGTAGAAGATACGTTAAAGCTTTCTTGGTTTCACAGACCGGATGTCACGGGATGTTCTGACTTTAGAGTCAAAGCTTTGTTGCCCAGAAGACTAAAACTCTGAATATGAACTGGTGTTAATGGACCTGTTCTTCATTTTCCACGACTCATACCCCTTCTCCACCAAACGAGCTCTGGTTCTTGAACTTGTTCATGATTACTGGACCCTTGGTGCTCTTTAGTCAACCAGCCAGTTTAGAGCAGAACCACTGTGATCATGTGTCATCAACAGAGGGTGGCGCACAGCGCTCAGCAGGAGTATAAAACAGTGGCGTAACTGTGGATTACAGTGCGATCTTTTCTTTTGTAGTACAGATATTTGTTTTTACCCAAAAACAAGCACAAACCAACTGTTACTGAGAGTGCTGCACGCTCTCTGAGGATGTCTCACTTCACTTCTCCATTGTTGCCTCCTCCATCTCCTTCCAACCGTGTGCCGTGGGACTTTGTGGTAACCACACATTATTACTGCTATGTTCAACTGGGCCTATACTAAAAGTTATGAATGCATTTTTAATTGACTGTATCAGTATGTTGTGCACACACATCTCATAATAAAGGAAGCAAACTATAGCTAAAAAAAAATTAAATCCCTTTGAATCTAATTAAGAAAAACCTCCAGGGGAACCTGTTTGTCGTCGTTCACAAGTGGGAATTATCAGTGCGACACAACAAAGGCCCTGATTGACAGCCAGTGTGAGGGATGGTAACATGTAAAAGGAGAAAGCCGTGAGTGGGACGATGGATCGCTTTATTGTGTGGAGCAAATTAAAACAAAGCACCACAGAAAACAAAAAGACAAAAAAAACAGTCAGTACACCAGTCGACCAAACGTTATTCATTAGTCTGCAAGATTTCATTTGTTGCGTAGACGCAGAAAAAATATAAAAAGTGAAACTCTATCAGGAGCTGCGCCTTGTCAAAATAAATCCAAACCTATATGACTGGACCATGTGTGACTTTACTTTGAAAGGACAGACACAGGAAGTGTCCATGCTCAGCAGTCAGACAGGAGTCAGGTTAATTTCCAGGGCTGGTACCTGTGGTTATTCCACAGGCTAGTTAATAACATGTCGGGCAGGAAATCCAAAGTGTGGGATCATTTTGAGAAGGTGAAGGACGAACCCAAGGTGATATGTAAACTCATCTTCATTGGTCGACTACAAACATGACGTATCATCTGAAACATGGAAGTAGCTACATGCCCATTAGCCCACAGCGTCATTAACAGGCGGCTCGCTCAGTGTCTGACGTGCACTTGGAGATAACTAGTTGGATCTTGGATTGCCCTTTGGTGTGCCCTGGGCTGCTGTAGAATCTGACACGCCCACTGATGTCGTCACAGTTTGCACCTCAGGTCAAGGAAAACCTGCTTTTTTTTTGCTTTTCTGGTCTGAACCAATTTATTTTTGGTCTGAATGGTTAAAAATCAGGTTCAAGGACCAGAACTGAACCGCTCCATGTTGGTGGAAAAGGGGCATCTGTGAACCTGCTGCTTCTTGCTCTTCCTGAAAATGTGATGAGAGCAGCAGAAGCTGGATCACTGCTGGGTTCAGTCAGAAAGAGTTTATCCCTGTAAAGTGTAGATCAGATGTGAACAGTCTTTTTTGGCTTCACTTTCTTCTTCAGTCCTTTCTTTTTACTCTTTTTGTTTGGATCCACCATCTCTCCTTTGAAGGAGGCGGAGCTTTTAGTTGTCGTCTGCTGCTTTCCCGGGAAATTCTTTTGAGACTTGAAACCTCCCCGATGGCCTCCTCTCTCCTGCCATGGGCCCTTCACAGGGCCCTTGCCGGCCCTCACCGTGGTTCCTCTGCTGTCACCTTTATTCTTCTGCTTCTCCTTTTTCATCGACCTCTTCACCCGGATGGACCTGCCCTCCAGTTTGGTGCCGTCCAGTTCCAACGCCAGCTGCACCGAGTCGGTGCTCTGCGACAGCAAGACAAACAGGTACAACATCATAAACTCTCACATCAAACCTCAAGTACAATCAATCTGTGACCACTAAATTCTAATCAGTTCATCACTGGCTCAAATAAGATGTTTGTGCCAAATGTGAAGAAATTCCCTCAAGTTGTTTTTGAGATATTGGTTCACAAGAATGGAATGAACGGACGGACATAGGTACAGACAGACAGACAGACAACTTGAAAACATAACACCTCCGACCACAGCTTTCTCCGACATGGTAGCACAACAGCAACCTCAAGAACTACGAGACAGAAGCAGGATGTGAGTCATCGTACCTCAAACAGGACGTAGCCGAATCCTTTCCCCAGTCCAGAGTTCTGGTCTCGCACCAGTCGTACAGCCTCCACTGTACCGCACCCCTCAAAGTGCCGCCGAAAAGCCAGTTCATTTATCTCTGAACACACACACATACACACACACACACACACACACACACACACACACACACACACACATACACACAGCGGTTAAATTTAGCACAGAGTGACAAACATTTGCAGTCATCCGTGTTAACGCTGCAGAGACTCACCGAACGAAAGATTCCCCACAAACACGGAGCGTTTGTGATCATGCTGCAAGACAAGAACAGCGTCACCAGTTATGTTCTGATATTACTCATTTTAAAATTCATCAGATGACCTCTCACACGCAGACTCACTGCTGAGTCGTCCGTCACTCGGTCCACTCGGATGTGAAAGTCTTTCTCGATCTCCGTGCCGTTCCTGTGCGCAGAGACAAAAGAAAGGCTGGTTGATTGTTCAACACAGAGCGACGCTGTGTTAGCAGGAATCATTTCATGTCTGACCTCTCCAACGCCTTCGAGACGCCGTCCTCGTCCTTAAACACCACGTAGGCGTTTATGCTTTGCTTTTTGGGATGCACTTTGCGTCTGTGAAGCAGAAATGAAACAAAGCTCACTCAGACAAAGAGAAGACGACGTCACACAGAGTTTAACATTTGAGGAGTTCTGTCTAACTCTACGGATCGGACACAGACAGACACTTACTGAATCGCTGCTACTTTGCGGGACATGGAGGGATCCTCTCGGACCTGCAAGGAACAAATACAGCATGTTTCTGCCACAGTTTGTGCATCACCTGTAGCCACTATCTGCCCCGTCTCAAGGTCCGAGTCACAACAGATATCGTGCTGATGACACTACAGCACTAACGGGGCAGTTACCAGAGCAGAAACCAACCTCCGCGACCAGAAACAGATAAAAAAGGCATCTTTTGATGTCGAGTTCAGCTTCAGAGCCCGATCAGATGTTTCTCTCCACAAGACCAAAGTTATTTCACTATTTCACTGTCTCATATACCACTTGCTCGCCAAGCACACAGCTGATGCAGAGAGCCCTCCCCCTCCTCGCCAAAGGCAGACCACGCTGGACGGTTTGCACCAGAGACGCCTGGACAACTCCACAAGCAACAAACTCTCAACAGCGATGGCTAAACGGGCGGCTACAGCTCGGACGCAGGTCTGCTTGAAATAATTTGCATTGCATCCGGCGACTGCACATATGAACTGCCTTCGAGAGCCACCACTGTAACCAAGATACACACCTTGGATTAAGACAAGAAAGCTAAAGTGCAGGGGGTGTTATGACAGACAATATGGCTGCACTCACCAGAGACTGATGGACTTCTCTCAGTAATCAGTGACCTCGGGGTCACAGCACATTACTTTGACCCACAGTGGGTACTTCAGTCGCTTTGACTGTTACAAAGACAGAAGAGGCACTGAGCACTTTATTTGTGACGTAATAGGTCAACAGGAAAAAGGTCCAATACTAACAAGCTGAAAGGGGGCATATCTCCACCTATCGTAGAGGAGTCGCACATACTTGGCTCAATAAATGGATTCCCCTCCCGTGCTTGTATACTGGGACAAGGACAGTAGGCCAGTTAGATGTCCTCTACCATCAAGAGGCTCTTCCCGTTTCCCTTTTTGAATGGTGTGGAGAGTTATTTCCTCTCACACAGGTGCAGAATGTTCGTGCTGGTTGGCCGTCAGCTGAAGTCTTTACAGTGTGTTCATGTGCAACTTTTTGGCCGAGACACAGTGACGTGAAGTGATCCAACAGTCAGCTTTTGTTGCCTCTAGTTCTTTGAAGTCGGTTTGGTGTGTCTGGGCCGACCCTGTGTGTTGTCGCTATGTCACCGAGCTGAACAAACACAAAACTGAATTTCACTGTTTCACTTCCTGGTTTTATTCAGTGTTTCTTTAACAGCTGAAGTGCTGAATGTGTTCAGAGCCGAACTGTGTGCTGAAATGTTGTTTATGTGTTTGATTGTGTGTTTGATTTTTACCACAGAGCGAAACCGGATGGACTCGATGGATCCTTTATCCCTGAAGAGACTCTGCAGCGTCTGAAACAGGACAAAAAAACATCAGGTCCGTTAGTCGATGTTCTTCAAGGTCTGTGGATTATCTTTAGTAACCAGGGGCCTCATTTATAAAGCTTGCTTACGCACAAAACGGGGCTTGAAAGTGGTGTACGCCACTTCCCACGCAAAGGTTGTGATTTATAAAAATAAACTTGGCAGGAGAATGTGCGCACCTGTAAGCAAACTCTGAGTCATGCGTGTGCACATTTTGGAGACACTGGGAAGTGGCGACGCAGACGGCGAGGTGGAGAAGTGGAGTCAGATTTTTATTGATGTCTCACACAAATTTAATGTCACGCTATATCCACCTTAGATCCACGTTATCATTGAAATTAAATCCAGCAGCCTTATTTTGTGCTTGCAGTGAGGGATAATTGTTTCATAAAAACGTTGTAAAATCCAACTCAAATCCTGAATTGAAATTCTTTCTGAATACGTATTTAATCCGCACTGCCTCTAATGTCTCATTGTCCACTCTGTGAGTGCAGGAGGGGGAGAGGACGGCGCGACTGCATGGAATATATTTATTTATTTAGCTAAATATTTCCAGTGCATTTATCATGTCTCGAAATACAGCCATTAAGCACAACCGTTACACTCATTTCATCAGCCCTACTTAGACATGTGCTGTTCATGACAAAACCGGCATGAAGAAACGTGTTCGCCTATTACACTTTCATCTTTGAATTGTATTTCAAATTACACGTTGTATTTTGGGACAGGGTTACCACTGGTTCATGCTGTAATTCAGGCCGGGTGTCTGATCAGACTAATTGCCATAAACATATAAATACTGCGGTGACCCTCGTGCGTAATTGTGCAAGATGGCACTGGCACATCCTCCTTTTTGCCTCCACCTTTAATAAATGTGATTCTTTATGTCGCACATCAATGTCAAACATCCTCAAATTTAAAAGCAACACATTAACTACATGTTGGTAAAGGAGTAGAAATATTTGGTCTACCTTTAGATCAGACCACTTTTTTTTTTTTGTTCTGTCACTGTCCGTGCAGTCCCACAGACACAGCTGACGGCATCAGCAGCGCTGATGTGTTGCCACTTTATTTCACTTTCTCTTATTAGTGATCCCGCTGCTGTGGCCACCAAATAAAATCTTTCTTCAGTCCTCCACCTCCTGTTAAAGGGTCTCGAGCTCAGTCTTGGAGAAATTCCGTTTTTTGGTTCATTTCTCACACCTGTCGCTGTGACTCACAACGAGAGAACACTCGCATGCCGGCTTATTTATATGCAGATCGCATTCATGAGGTGATTTGCATGACCATTTATGGTTGAACTAGGGCGTGTAGAGGGCGGAATATGAGGCGGATCTGGGTGCGCACAACTCCAGGAGGTCTGTGATTTATGAAGACAACACTGCGTGCAAGTGTGCGTGCGCACGGTTTTATAAATCAGATTATTTTTTGGCGCACACCATTTTCAGCTTTTGGGCGCACGTCGACTTTTAGTATGAATCCTAAGCACTCTTATAAATGAGGCCCCAGGTCTGGATTTCTGGAAAGAGACTTTGCTGTTGAGTTTTGAGTGTTTTTGGCACTTCGAGCACCACAAGCTGAGTGACATCTAGTTCTGTTATACTGGAGAGAAGACAGACACCTCCACGGCTGATATCTCCAACACTCACCAACTCACACCAAAACTATCTAGCCTGATAAACAGCTGTACAGGTGAGAGGAAAATATGTGTTGTGGATTTTGTGAAGAAATTCCCTTGCGGTGTTTTTAAGATATTGCATTCACAAGAATGAGACATACATACGTACGTAGAGACAACCCGAAAACATAAACCAAAACGCGTGTCCTCTGTGTACCTTCCTGGTGCAGCTGACGGGCAGGTTGCCCACGAACACCGTCCTCTTCCTCTTTATCACCTCCTCCTCTTTTCTGGCTCTCATCCTCTGCCTCTTCATCACCCACTGCTCGTTCCCTCCGCCCGCCTCCGGAGCTTTCCTCTTCTTATTCTTACTCTGCCCAGGCGCCTGCTGCCCTCCCTCGGCCTCGTCTGCGTTCTGTAAACTGATCTCCCTGAAGGGACGAGAGAAGAAGAGGGACATTAGAACATAATAATAATAATAATAAGAATAATATTAATAATAATATTTATTTGTATAGCACTTATCTAAACAAGGTTACAAAGTGCTTCACAAAGTGCACAGAAATAAGACAACAAAAAATCAGGTAATGTCTTCACCAGCCTGATCTCCTCAGGCAGAGACCTCCAGAGCTTCGGGGCCTCGACGGCAAAAGCCCGGTCACCTTTTGTTACCAGCTTTGACCGAGGGACGACTAGTGAGGGTGCGCCCGAGGATCTCAGGTCACGACTCGAAGCGTAGGTAGTCAGAAGCTCAGCTATGCTACACCATGTTGAGCTTTAACGGTTATCAAAAGAATCTTAAAATCAATTCTGATGTTAACTGGCGACCAGTGGAGGGAGGCGAGAATCGGGCTGACACGTGACCTACGATTTGTAGAAGTTCAAATACGAGCTGCAGCGTTCTGCACCAGTCGAAGCCGAGCTGCTGACGAGTTACTGAGGCCTGTGAACGGCGTGTTACTGTAGTCGAGGTGCGAGAAGTAAATAAATAAATAAAAACATTTCCAGGTCAGGAAAAGACACAGCTGATATCATTTTGATAATATTTCTCAGGTGGAAGTCGCAGGATTTAATCAGATTATTGACGTGAGGTTCAAAGTTCAACTGCGAATCAAAAGATGCCTAAATTTATCACTGTAGATTTTATATTTGTCACCAGAGGAGCAATCAAGGGTTGTTGTTTCCTCGATAAGTGTTCAGAGCCAAAGATTACTACTTCTGTCCTGTCTGAGTTTATCTGCAGAAAATTATAAGCTAAACATTTCTTAACAGCGGTGAAGCGCTCCATTAAAGCGCTCAGACTTTTCTCTGACGGGTAAAAAAAACTCATTTAGACGACAAACCCTTGAAGGTAACAACAGTGATGAAGAACGTGTGTCTGAACTCTTCACCTGTTTTCCAGCTTCTGTTGAGCTTCTGATTTTTCCTTCAGCGGCTTCTCCTTCTTCTTCTTCTTCTGGCTGGGTTGACCTTTGACCTCTGGAGTTTCTGTCTGCTGCTCTGTGCTCTTCTTAACAGGCTGCCATAGAAACAAATAATCAGTCGGGTGATAATCAGACCAACAGTGGTGAAACCTTGTGTTGGCGTTACCTTGGGCGCAGGCTGAAACAGAAGAGGTGCAGCTGGTGCAGCGGTGCTGAACAAAGCCGACAGTGATCCGGAGGCTGCGGACTTCTTCTGGGACAAACTTCCAGACACCTGACCCACCACATAGTCAGCTGGCGGTTGCCCCGGAGACGCCTCTTCACTGAGGACAGAAACATGGAAGTGAAGATGGTACAGCACCCCGAAAACAATTATCTCTTTTTTTAATAGCTGGTCAACAAAAAGCCTCCATCTCTGGTGAGTAAAGAACAGTCCCTAAAAAAACAAGAAGTGATAATCCAACCAACTCTCCTCTGATATGTACGGAACAGTCCCTTAAAACAACAACAAAAACACACACAAAAAAAGCTCACACCACAGCCACCTCCTCCTCTGGTAAGTAAAGAACAGTCCCTAAAAAACATGTATCTGACATGTATCATGCCTCCACAGCAGAGGGCTGACATGTGTCATGCATGTAGGTGGGTTGATATAAACAAACAGTTATATCAGAGCTGACGGAGGCTCTGTGTGCTGCACCGTGTCTGCTGTTATTAAAGAACCCGCAGTCAGAGTAAAGAGCAGATTATCTGGATTCAGGTCATAAATCTGTGTAAACAAACCTCTGCTGAAGTTTCTTCTTCATGGTTTCCTCCGGGTTATTCCAGCGTCACTCCGAGACTGACTTCCGGTTTGTTCTGTATATCTGTATAATCGATCAGGTTAGCTGCAGCATTTAATTAATTTATACAACGTTTAACTCCAATAACACGAGATCTAACGTTACAGCACGTTCACACGTTTTCTCCCTTAACACACAGCTCGTCCTACTGCGAATTATGTCCCACGGGGAACACGGTCACAGCGGCACAATAGTTCCTTTTAAATTTTAGACTCAATTAACGATCTCTGTGAGTCTGTTTCTAAAAAAACAACGAACAATAAATCAGTTAAGATCTCTTAAATCATCGGGAAAATATATCTAATAAAATAAATGAGTTGTATTTTGTCTAGGTTTACTGCTCCTTCGTACAGTTTAATTTAATGATGTCCGTTTTTATTTTATGTGCTTTTCTTGTGTCACGTTTGATGTTTTCGTTTCACAAGTGATGTTGAAATGATGAATTTAAGTGTTAAATAAACAAATATACATGTGTCTCTTCAGTGTGCTGTTATATTTGAAATACGATCAATTAAAAAAACGCTGAACTTAACGATTTAGTTTTAGAATAGTGGGAATTAGTTAGAGTTTAATATGGAGTACTAAAAAGATATGAATATTTAATATAACGCACATTTATCGTCAGTTTTATACAGTTTGTGGTTTTATTTTGAAAAGTTTTTATAATCCCAATAAGTGCAACTTCCAAATGTGTCCCTTCCGGTTAGCGAAGACGTCATATGTTTTGGGTTGATAGCTAACGTTAGCTCAGGAGCTAAAACCCCTCTAAAGCTTTAATATAAACGCCTCGGGTGAGTTTATCTTTATTATTTTAATGTCAGTTATTATTTTTAGTATTTTCATATTTGTTATTTTTACATTTGAAGCGTAAACTGTAGAAAACAGTCAGCTGAGATAACGTTGTGGTTCACTGATACAGAAGGAGCCTTCGATGGGAGTGGACCAGACCGAGCCGGAGGTACCGGAGGACGCGGTGGGCAGGCGGGTGTCCTGCGACAGGGAGCGGGCCACGGTGCGGTATGTGGGCGCGGTGCCACCGACAACAGGTACGTAAAGACCCGGGAGGTGTCACATCACATCATGGACGTTTCACACCCGCTCACACAGTGACAGAGGTGGAGGAAGTACACGGGTCTTTTACTGAAGCTAAAGATGCAGCACTGCAGAACAGACAAACTGTGAGACAAGTTGAAGTCTTTCAGTCAAACTTTTCTAAGAGTCAGGATTTTAAAGTTATTTAATATCAAATAAAAGACAAAAGAAGAAGGAAATCTGGGGTCACAGTCTGCCTCCAACAGTGCAATGTGATTATATGTTAATAATATGCATAATTACATGTTTATATGTAGTTGATGATGTGGCACACCCCAAAAAGACAGGACCGTTTAACATTAACCACGTGTTTTTGTTTTGTGTTTCAGGGCTGTGGCTCGGTGTCGAGTGGGATAACCCAGAGAGAGGCAAACACGACGGCAGCCATGAGGGAGTCCAGTACTTCACATGCAGGTTACTGTCACTGTAACGCCTCCTTAAACCACAGGCTGAAATTTGGAAAGTTATAATCCAGTCACATAAATTCCAGCGTCCCCGTGCGGTTCATCATCAGAGCTTTTCATTGACTCCTCTGGATGATTCCTGTGGCGATGAAAATACTTCTGACAACACAACATATGCATATTTTCTGAATGCTGATTATATGACAACAGTTTAGTTCCTCTTCAAATATGACAAGTGATGCTCTTGTTTTTTGACATTGTATGGATTCAACATGTAGAATAAGAATCAACAAGGAAAATAATCCTTTAATTTTTATCTTAAAAAGTCAGGTGTGATGTGAAATGAGTAAATGTCCCTGATGGGTTTCTCTGCACCGCCTCAGACACCCTAAAGGAGGCTCCTTCGTCCGTCCAGCGAAGGTGAGCTTCGGCGTGGACTACCTGACCGCTGTGCAACAGCTGTACGAGATCGACTCAGAGGAGGTGCTGAGCGAGGACATCTCCATCTCCTCCTCCAAGAAGCTCAAGTGGGGGAGGATCAAGGAGCGCAGGTACGATGCTCATCAGACAGCCGTACGATCTGATTTAACCTCTGCAGGGAGGTGATCTGAGAGTTCATACTGCTGCCCGTCTTCATATTCAGGGTGCGGAGCAGCTGCAGATTCAGATTCCTTTTATTGTCATTTTAATGATAAAACATAAAAACAAGACACTGCTTCATATCTAAAACCGACAAAATTAAAAGTTCTCGGTGCAGTAATCAACTAGTAAATAAATACATTTAAAATAGAAGCTGATTAAAAGGCCAATAAAGTGACCGGGTGAGTTCATGTCTGCTACAGTTCAACAGTTGCTGAAGGATAAAAACTGTTGCTCAGACGTGTCGTCCTGCAGCAGATGCTCCTGAACGTCTCCTTGACGGTAGGAGAGAGAAGAAACTGTGGGAGGAAAGAGAGGAGTCCTTCACTATGCTGTCTGCTCTGCGGATTCACCTCTGGCTGTAAACGTCCAACAGACATGACAGCAGCACACTAATGATCTTCTCTGCTGTTCTGACATTCCTGTCCAGTTTCTGTCTGTCCTTTGTCCTCTGTCCTCCAGGTGCTCCAGCTTCCTCCCACAGTCCAAAGACATGCAGGTTAATTGGTGATTCTAAATTGTCCGTAGGTGTGAATGTGAGTGTGAATGGTTGTCTGTCTCTTCAGCCCTTTTTAAACAGGAGTTGTGCAAATTTGCAGGAAAGCCCAATCAGTCTTTTTTCAGCATTGGCAGTATAAAAACACCACCACCAGTGGGTCGCACATGCGGCGTCATCAGCAGCTCCTCCCACAAGTCTTCAACAGCCCCTCCCGTGGCGGAAGGCCGCCTCGTTCTGTTTAAACCAAAAAGGTTCCACCAATACATCTACCCTACGAGGCGGAAAATTGGGCACCTAGGATCAACTCGCCAATCCGGCTCTGTGTGTCTAAACGCTCGCAGCTTGCCAGCAAAACGGCCCAACATTCACCAAAAATCTGGCAGTGTAAAAGGGGCTTATGTGTCAGCCCTGTGATAGTCTGGTGACCTGTCCAGGGGGAACCCTGCCTCTTACCCAGTGTCAGCTGGGATAGGCTCCAGGCTTTAATTGCAGAATTCACATCACAGCATCGACACCATAAGTTAAAAGATCATGGATCATCTATGTAACTGGAGAGGTCACATTAATAGATAGGTCAGAGTGTGAGGATCTGTTTCATATGATTGATTCCACTGTCCATCTGTTTTTGTCTCAACAGTTTTGAGAGTCTTCCGTCAGTGTTGCTGACTCGCTGTGAGGTCAACGGGCCGGGGCCCGACGGAGAGATCAGGAAAACAACGCCAAGTATCCTTTTACGGACAGAAATGACTTTCTGGTGTCAGTGTATGTTTTAGACGTTGATTTGAAAACATTTCTTGTTACCAGGCCTATTTCTGTCTCAGAGGTTACATAAAACCAGAGTGAGCGTCCTCTACTGACCAATCACACTGCAGGGTTCACAGCTCCACCTTTTAGTACCAGATCTGTGTGCTAGGTACCCCAACAGAGGGGGGACCAAACATGGGGACGCTAAGGAACGCTTCTGTTGGTACCATCCACAACTTTCACTGTGGGAACAGGAAGAAAGCGTACTGAAAAGAACTGAACTGAACTGAACTGAACTGAACCAGACTGCTCAGTGGAAACAGGGCTTTAAGGGGAACTTATACTTGTGCAGCAGACACTTTGCTGTAGCCTACGCACGTGGCCTCGCATTTATACTTGTGCGGTGGTGTGTCTGTGTCACTCTGCAGTTACACCTCCAAAACACTAGTCAGCAGCGGCGTTTCTGTGAAGTGCTGTAAAGTTTAGTTGATTCAAAACACACATTAAACACACATTAAACACACGTTAAACACACATTAAACACACATTAAACATGGCTTAATAGAGACAGTTTCAAACACAAATCAGCTTCACTATAACTCGCAGCATTCACAGACAAACACTTGTCTTTATCTGGACACATTTTCCCCACAAATACAACATGCTAACGTTATTAGCACAAGCCTATGGCATTTTACATTGTATACATTAGCCTAGCAGCTAGCAAACGTTTCCCCTTCTCATATGAAGCCAGGGACAACAGCAACATTTAATAAAGGTAACGTAACAAAATTCAGCTCCATTACTCAGCAGGAAATAAATTTACAACTGTTTTGAGGTTTTGTTTTAGCAAAATTCCTTACGTGACAACAAGCTGCGTAACTCTTGGTTTTGGGGCTTTGGTCGGACAAAACAAGCAAAAAGCCAGGAAGTTGAACATTTTTAGCGTCAAGCACCACTGAGCAACCTTCACAGGGATGAATGTAGCTCCGCCCCCAACGCTGCATCCAGTTCTTTTTATATATCCGAGAACTAGAGGCGGTAAAGAGGGTATGATGCTGTCGACGGATTTCTCAGGTTAGAAACATTTGGGATAATGTAAGTACACAACTCAACAGAGTATCTAACATTAGTCCTTTTCAGACGTTTGAACGTGTGAATGTTACACAGTGATGCTTTAACAGCAGTGATCAGATGTGCGGTGGTTGGACCTGTGTGGGACTCTGCTGTCCTGCTGGGAGGACGTGGCTGCTGTCACTCAGCAGCTGGACAAACTGGAGGGACTACAGCTCAGGTACTCTGACTGTGTGTGTGTGTGTGTGTGTGTGTGTGTGTGTGTGTGTGTGTGAGATTTCTCATCCTCTCCCTCCACTGAACGCTTCCTCTTGTTTTATTTTCTCAGCTCCAACAGACTGCGTTTGCCCTCTGACCCGTCGGCGCTCTGCCAGGCGTTCTGCGGCCTCAAAGTCCTCGCCCTCAACAGCTGCGACCTCACCTGGCCGCAGGTACACCTGTCTGCTCATAACACTGCACACACAGACTGTACACATCAGTCTGCCCATCGTCATGAGGGTGTTTCATCTCCACTGTCACAGGAGAGGACTGGAAATATGTTGTTTTTATTAATACTCAGATATTTATAATTTCTTAATATAATATTTGTACACAAATTATATTTATAATTAATATTATATATAATTGAATAAACAGAGTATAACAATATTTTTATAACCACTATTTATAAATACTTTATATTTTATTTGTATATTATTTATTTATTGTTTTTATAGAAAATATAAATTATGTAAAATAAAGAAATAAATCTAAATCAGAATATAGAAGCTTTATATTGCAATGAAATGTATATTACCAGTATTATTTTTAAGAAATATTTATTTAGTGTTAATTTATATGTGTTTAATAATTTGACATAAAAATCTTTTATTATAATGGTTTTATTTATTTATACAATAATTATGTATTAATAAAAATGATGAAAAAAGTAAAAATTAAAAAGATTTTTTAATATTACTGTTATTTATTTTATTTTTATTTTTGTATATTTACTGATGTTGTATTTTTGTATTTATTTGAGGTTCCAAAATATGCATTTATGAATTTACAAATAAAGTATATAAAATAAATAAAAAACAAATTAAAATAAAAACAAATTAATATAAAAAACAATTTTTATTATTAACTTTTTAATTCTATAATTAACATTTTTACTTACATAATTTATACATATTTTAAAACAATTAATTTAACACTTAAAGTCATTTCAAGTTATGTGTCATTTACTAGAGTATTTATTCATATAAATTATAAATGTTATTGTTATTTACATTTTTATATTATTGATCCATTGTTATATTTCTAGTTTTTTTTTTTATTTACTCAAATAGTTAATATAAAGGTTTAATCATTTATAGTTCTCCTTAGAAATATTTTCCTTGTTGATAAATGTGACGTACTGACAAACTTGTCTTTTTCCTGTCAGCTGTCAAAATCAAAGTGCGGTGAACAAACTGATCTGGTTTCCTGTTTGTATTTATTAAATACTTCCTGTTATCTGTGGCGTGTTTATTGACATGTTTCTCTCGGCTGGTGTCTGGTCAGATCCTGGAGTGCGCCCCCATGTGGCCACAGCTGGAGGATCTGTGTGTCGAGGAGAACAACATCACGGAGCTGCAGAGGTGAAGTGTGTACTTCCTGTCTCATCATGACTGATGTGACGTTCAGGCTGCGCTCACTGTGTGTGTGTGTGTGTGTGTGTGTGTGTGTGTGTGTGCGTGTGCGTGTGCGTGTGTGTGTGTGTGTGTTAAAGGCCTGAGGGAACTCTGCAGTCACTCAAGAGTCTCAATCTGTCCTGTAACCCCTTGATGCAGCACAGTGTGCTCACTATGGCTGCTCTGCCCAGGTACACTACACACACTATTACACACACAATATTATTAATGCATTTTTATGTTTTTATTTAAATATTCTCTTTTTTTATAAACATTGACTTTAATTAAAATAATGATGTTTGTTTGCAGATTGGAGCAGCTGAACTTGTCTAGGACCGGACTGTCTGACATTCGATTTGATGATGCTGCTCCTGGTAAAAATAAAAATCACATGAACAGTGACTGTGTTTTATATTAATTATTCCTCCTGACATTTACACCCTCAGCTTTTATTTATCTTTTTAAAAGAGCTTTGTTCCATCAATGCTACCACACTGTTTTATACCTAACATCTTATGTATTCATATTAAATAAGAGAAGCCTGTGTTTTAATAACATATTTATAATTATTGAGGGCAGCACGGTGGTGCAGTGGTTAGCATTGTCACCTCACAGAGGGTTCCTGGTTTGAGCTGGGTTTCCTCCAGGTGCTCTGACATGTTCTCCCTGTGTCAGCGTGGGTTTCCTCCAGGTGCTCCAGCTTCCTCCCACAGTCCAAAGACATGCAGGTTAATTGGTGACTCTAAATTGTCCGTAGGTGTGAATGTGAGTGTGAATGGTTGTCTGTCTCTATGTGTCAGCCCTGTGATAGTCTGGTGACCTGTCCAGGGTGAACCCTGCCTCTCACCCAGTGTCAGCTGGGATAGGCTCCAGCCCCTGTGACCCTCAACAGGATACGTGGATACAGAAAATGAATGAATGATAATTACTGAGTGTTTCCTCTGTAGGGTCTCAGACAGCCATGTTTCCGGCACTGAAGGATCTCAAGCTGGACCACAACAACATCACTGAGGTCAGTGTGTGTTTCTGCTCTCATACAAACACAGTCGTCGACTCAACAACACTCAGTCAGCTGTTTAACAGACAAACGTTTAAGACTGGAGACTGGATAGCTGTTTCTTAATTATTTTAATTTACACACACACACACACACACACACACACACACACACAGATCAGCCAAAACATTGAAACCACTGACAGGTGAAGTGAACGACGTTGATCATCTTGTTACAATGTTCTGTTGGGAGACCTTTGGTCCTCGCATTCATGTGGATGCTCCTTGACATGCTCCACCCACCCGAACACCGTTGCAGACAAAGTAAACCCCCTCATGGCGTCGGCACTTATCGATGGCAGTGCCTTTTGGGTCCTGTGGGTTGTGAGGTACCAGCACGTCCCACAGATGTTTGATCAGACTGGGATCTGGGGAATTTGGAGGCCACGTTCCTCGGACCATTCCTAAGCAGTTTTTGTGGTGTGGCATGGAGCATTGTCCTGCTGGGGAGTGCTGTGGCCATAATGGGGGGTGCCTGGTCTGCACTGGTGTTTAAGTGGGTGGAGCGTGTCTGGTGGCATCCACACGAATGTCAGAACCCGAGACTTCCCATGTATGAAAGTCTCTCTGTCTCTGTCTCAGTGGTGGGTGGTGGACGAGCTGGCGAAGCTCCCCAGTTTGGTCAACTTATCGTGTCGCGGTAACCGACTGGTGAGCAGCGATGGAAACCCCAGAACAGCCAATCAGCTGCTCATCGCCAAACTGGGACAACTGGTCGTCCTCAACAGCCATGAGGTGAGCTCAACATCTGTGTGTGTGTGTGTGTGTGTGTGTGTGTGTGTGTGTGTGTGTGTGTGTGTGTGTGGCCATGCTAATCCGTTGCCATGGTTTCCATCAGATCCAGCCCGAGGACAGGAGGGGGGCGGAGCTGGACTACATCAAGATGTTTGGAGAGGAGTGGCTGAAGGCAGGGGGGCGGAGTCAGCTCAGCACCCAGTTCACCTGTCAGCACCCTCGTTACCTGAGCCTCATCGACAGTACGTCACCTCGACAACACGATGATGACAAACTGTTTCTTTATTTGATTTATTCATGCGCTGCTCCGTCTCATATTTTTGTTGAACAGTAGAGAACAAGAAGTGTTAGGACTTTATGAAACACTCATTTTACACACAATTAACTGTTTAAAGTCTTCAGATTAATACACTTTATTATTATTACTATTGTTATTGTTATTATTGTTATTCAGATGTCTCCTTCAGTGATCTTTAAGTGAAGATGATCTTGTCTTTCAGAGTACGGAGCTCCAGAGGAAGGCGAGCTGAAGAAGCCGGAGCCGTTTGCCCTGAAAAATCAGCTGTTAAGTTAGTCCCACCCCTTTCTTCTCTCTGCCCTCTGATTGGCTGTTACATGACAGGCCATGAACAAACATACTGAGGTTTAAACCACTGATCTCTCCTTCGTCTCTCCTCACCAGAGATTAGGTTTGTGTTTCCTGACGACGCAGACCGGGAGCCGATTGAGAAGAAACTTCCAGGTAAAACAGCAGGAAAGAGTTGAACTGTGTGTTTCCTGTCGCGGCTCATTTATGTGTATGTGACACTTTAGTTTAGAAAAAGCATGAAATAAGATCCAGTTTAAACAGCGTGTGTTTGTTGTGCAGCCTCCATGGTCGTCCAGAAGGTGAAGGGACTCCTGTACAGACTGCTGAAGGTTCCTGCAGCTGATCTGAAGCTCACCTACACCAGTCCCAAGGTAAGACAGCTTGGCTCCTATAGGCTGATTCTGAGTGGACGTCACAGTTACGTCACAGCAGTTGCAGCAGTGCACGTACTGGTGGCAGAGAAACAGCGGACATCAGAGAGACACAGTCAACATACCCGGAATAAAAATATCTTCTTGTGCAGTTTGATGTCAGAACAGGAACACAGAATAAGATAACCTTAATTTTTATTAAAAACCATCGCAGAGGACGCCGTAGTAGAGAGTAAAGTTATGTCTCCAGTTAATTATAATCTCAATATTCAGGATATAACGGCTGCTGGACGCTCAGTAGAGGAGAGTGTGTTTGGTTTACATGAACTGAATTACTGACATGCTGACAGATAATTCATCATGAGGAAATGTAAAAAACACATGGATTTGTCTCATTGTCCCTGGTTAATATTTGTGGAGACGTCCACATATAATATAGTTTAATGTGGAAGTAACAGACAACTTTTTAGCTAGCTAGCTAACGCTGTCTGTTTATTAACTCCTTGATCAGAACAGAATATAGAAACTGCTCATTTTAGAAAGGACACCACAAGAAAACATGTAAACACGGGGAGACTATGTTGAAAATTAAACCACATTTGGTCAAATTCGGCTCCAGAAATATTAGTCTGTTAAACCCATTAGGCCTTATTTACACTGCAAGTGATGTGTGCGCGTAGCGCTCGCAAAGCAGTCCACAAGGCTAGCGGCAGCTCACGTGTATTTGTGTATAAGTACATGAAACATGTGCCTGTCAGGTCTCGCTTGGTCAAGGGGGAGATGTCTACGGTGGCCGAGAGAGGTCACAACACACGCAAACTCGTGTTTTTTGTTGAGTACCGCGACCATTCGCACAAGACTCGCGCAAAAAATCGCCATCTCTTCTATTTTTGAGCTTGCTTGCGAAAGCAGTGCGACTCGAGCAGCGCCTAGAACAGATGCGGTGTGAAAGCTCTAACCTGTTAACATGCTCGCCGAAATTAAAATGCAAGTAAACAGCGGCCATTTGCGAGCGCTACGCAAACACATCGCTTGCAGTGTATATGTTAGTGTTTTAGTGTAGTGTTTTACCTTAGTGTTGTACAAGGCCGCTTAACTGTCATGCAGCCGCCCGCCACTAGTGGGTGCTACAGAGCGGTCAGACAGCAGTCCCCCTCCCTGCGGTAATCCTCCAGTAGACTGGAGTTTTAAACTGGAGAGATGTCCTCTCATAAACCAGCGTTGTTTGGCAGCACTTTGATCTAGAAAATGAATTCAGCAGCAATGAATCTTTTTTGAGACGTCATATTATTTGTTAACTTTAAGTGAGTTGTTGTCAGATGATGAGCAGGTTTACATTCATACTGCACACAGCAACATGCCTCTTAATTATAATTTACATGTTTTATTAACTTTAAAGTGAACTGATAATTTCTGTCAGATAATCTGCAAGGTTCAATGTGCCCCACATTTCAGAGGCAGTTTATTTATTTTAGATGTTATTTTAATGGTTAACTTTTGACTGAGTTGCCGTCATGTTCACAATCATACTGCACGGAGCAAAGTGTCTCGTACTTCAGCGGCATTTAAAATCCAACATGGCTGTTGAAGATTGTGATTAAAGGCTTCAACAGGCTCTGAATGCACACAGTATTTTTTGGGATGTTTCAAATACTTAACAATAAATTGTGCTAAATTTTGACTGTTTTCTGAGTGTTTTCCTTTTTTAGACTCGTCGACTAGTCTTAGATTAAAATTTTAGTTCAGTCGACAGGAACATCCCTAGTAGACACTCTGACGCTAGGCTTGGTGTTCATTTTAGACCCTGTTTACAGATTTGTAAATTAATTTGTAAACATTTATGAATGTCTGTTTGTTATTGTACGGTTAGTTATTGATTAATAAATCACATTCATCACAATTTTCTGTGACACTCGTCATCACTGGTCCTCCGTACAGACGTGTGTGGTCATTCAGTACACCGAAGCAGAAAATGTAAAGTTCACAGAGAGTCTGCTCCTGAGACTTTGTTTCATCCTTTCTTTGCAGATGGTGGGGACAGAGTTTGAGATCGACAGCGACCTGAAGACTCTCCAGTTTTACTCCATAGAGGACGGAGACCAGGTGTTGGTCCGCTGGTCCTGACCCTGAACCTTGGAGACAGAGCAGAAGCTTCCAGAACTGAACTGAACCTCTGTGTCAGACTGTTGACACACAGAGTCATACTGAGAGGTGGATTAACTTCATAATGACGCTCACACTGGAGATGTTGTTTGACAGGAAGTGAACCGCACACACACACGGAGCAAATCACCGCTCAGAGTAACGCACGGCAATCTGTCCTCGTGGACTTCCTTCAGGAGGGAAACCTGCAGGTGCACTTATAAACAAACATTTAATAAATAAATGACACATTTTATTTGTGAATGATTTCTCTTAGCGTCAGTTTGAAAGTCTTCAGTCAGACTGAACAGTTTGAGTTGGAGGATTCAGGTGGAAACACTTCAACCATTAATGTGTAATAAACTATAATATTATCATTTAGTCATTTCTAGTCATTTCAAACACTGAGTTACTCCTCTTCATCACCTGCTGAACATCAGGCTTCAATGAGCCTCTCTACACATGACACGTTCATCTTTTCCAACTCTGCGTCACAGTTCTGCATCAGGTGGTTTTAGGCAGGAACGCGTTACAGTAATAATATTACTTTTTCCAGTAATGAGTAGTGTAGTCTGAGTGGGTGGAAGTTCGCTGCATAGATCAGCCTCTCATTGGGCGGAACGAGCCACCCGCTGAAGTCCCGCCCTACCACCTCTGGTTGTGTAGCAGTTCAACACGTCCTTTACTAACTTCTGCGGTGTTTGATCTTGCGGGGATGTAGCCATTTTTCTGCCATGGTTCGCGTCCTGTAGGTGATATTTTTGTGGGTGTGTTACACCAAAACCTGTTTCCCCCCCGGCAATATTTTTGCAAGCGCCCCGTTGCTGTGGCACCGCCAAGAACGATTGTGATTGGTTGAAAGAAATACAAGCAGCCGGGGCGTTTTGTTCTCCAATCTTAAAGTGAGAGTCGGCCCAGCCAGACCTCTCTTTTCTTGAGGAAGGTCTGGTGAGTAACTAGTAGTGTAGTGCGAGTAGTGTAACTGATTACAAATGAAACTTCAGTAATACTCGTTAAAAAACTCGGTACACTTTTGTTATCACATCACCACTGACTTGAAATACAACAGTCACATCAGCAGACTCATTTTAGTAATCGTCGCGCTCCACGTCACAAAGCAACAAGCTAGTTGGGAACACTAACCTTAGCCGCTGGAAATATTCCCGTCTATTTGATTTTGTCGGGAGGAAAGATGACAAGAACACTGTTGAACTTTGAATGCCTTTATTGTCATTGTACAATACAACAAAATCAGGAGCGCTACTCCACCATGGTGCAAACAATAAATACAACATGGAAAAAAGGAAACATAAATTAAACATTAACAATAAATGAGCAATAATGAAATGAAGTGCAGGTGTTGAGGTGCAAGAGGCAGCCGTGAAATTACTGCATTTGGGAAGAAGCTGTTTGTGAATCTGGTGGTTCTGGATGTGATGGACGTATAACACCTACCAGAGGTTCGAACAGGTGGTGGCTGGGATGTGTATTGCTGCAGGTGGTCGGACTAAAACTCTTTCCACTGCGAAACACACGTCCCCAAACCTCTGGTCTGAAACACCTCGGCAACTACGACTGACAACACAACAAACATAAAGCTCCAGGAAATACACCCCACCAAAGATGAGCCCACCTCGGCCATGGAGGTCGGCTGTAGCTCTGCACTGGCTAAACAACCAAAACTGGATTTTAATCTTGGGACAGCTGCAGACACAGAGAAGTGATGAAGCTTGTGGTTGGATATGTGGTGGATGAAATGTTGCTGCATGACTGACTCTCCATCTTTTGGGCAGATCTTTGGGAAAACACCGCTCACAGGCAACAGAAACCCCCCAGGTTAACAGAAGCTATCAAACCTTAGTAACACTTACCGGTGATCACCCTGACATTGACACAGAGACACAGCTGAAGTTTGGGGAGATACGCAATTACAAATTTTATAGCGTGTAACGGAGAAGTAATATAACGAGTAGCGTAAGGAATTACTGTTGTCAGGGAGTAAAGTAATATTATTACTTTTGAAAAGAGTAATGAGTATTATATATTACATTTTTAGAGTAATGAGCCCAACACTGGTTTTAGGTCCTCCAGGTTTTCTTTTGCTTGGTGGTGTCCATCTCAAGGCGACCCTCGGGATCCAGCCCTGTTCCATCTCACGTGCCTGTGACTGATTTCCTTGGTGGTGCTCTGGCTGCCTGTTTTCTTGTACAGATGAAGGTTGGAGATTTTTGTTTGGCCAGAGGATCTGGCGTATTCGTCTGAGGCATCGGTTGTGAAGGCTTCCACTCTCATCGTGTCTGTTCTGACCACTCGCCAACTCTGAACTGTACAGCAGAACAGATTTGACACTGCTGTTGTACTAGAGGATCTTCATTTGGGGCAGTTTGCAGCCAAGTGTGAAGCGGTCGGGATGAGAGTCAGCACCTCCAAACTCTTAGGCCCCCCTCCTCAGATTTGCCCCCCTCCATGTTGGGGGAGAGTTACTGCCTCAAGAGAAGGAGTTGAAGTATCTCGGGGTCTTGTTCATAAGTGAGGGTAGAATGGAGCGTAAGATGGATTGATGATTCGGTGCGGCATCTGCAGTGATGGGGGCACTGCGCTGGACCGTCATGGTGAAGAGGGAGCTGAGCCAGAAGGCGAAGCTTTGGATTTACTGGTCCATCTATGTCCCAACCCTCACCTATGGTCATGAGCTCTGGGTAGTGACTGAAAGAATGAGGTCATGGATACAAGCGGCCGAAATGCGTTTCCTCATTGGGGTGTCTGGGCTCAACCTTAAGCCCGGTTTCCACCAAACCCTTTCAGTCCAGTCCCTTTGGAACCAGCAGTAAGCCTTCAGACATGGTACCTAGACCCTCGGTGTGTTCAGACAGTCCTCTTAAATGTGGGCGGGGTTGTTGTCACTCACTGCTCCGTCCAGCACTCGCTGTATTTCCTCATCAGCGGTGACACAGATGGAAGTCTGCACCTGGTTTATCGTCCACAGAACGAGGCTGCACGCCCACATTTTCACAACAAAATAGAACAGGCTGCAGTGAGAGTCTCTCTCCATGGGATATTTAAAAATAGCAGCTTTGTGCATTTAGTCCTTCTCAGGCAAGCTCAGGGGTTTAGTGTTGCTGTAGCCCACAGGAAGTGAGGATTAGAATATATGACCTTCACATAATCCGCTCCAAATTAATCTATATTTTTAAAGTCATTACTAAAAGTGTGTGTCATATAAAAACTAAAGTGATGGTCAAAGTTGTCACAGTGAAATTTAAGGTGTGCTGATGGATTCACGTCATCAACTCATGCATTGAGTAACATTACAAGTTAACGTTCCACCTTAAAAGTTGCCGGCAGTCGGCCCAGTGAATGAAGTTATTTTTTTCTCTTTCATTTTATAGTTGTAGTTTACTGATGTATGAACAGAGGTTACATAAAACCAGAGTGACCGTCCTCTACTGACCAATCAGACTGCAGTGTTCACAGCTCCACCTTTTAGTACCAGATCTGTGTGCTAGGTACCCCAACAGAGGGGGGACCAAACATGGGGACGCTAAGGAACGCTTCTGTTGGGACCATCCACAACTTTTACTGTGGAAACTGAAAACAAAAACAGCTGAGCCGCTGCTCCTTCATATTGAAAGGGGGCAGTTGAAGTGGTTCGGGCATCTGATCAGGATCCTCCTGAGTGCCTCCCATTAGAGGTGTTCTGGGCACGTCCGAATGGTAGGAGGCCCCATCGCAGACCCAGAACATGATGAAGGGATTACATATCTCGTCAGGCCTGGGAACGCTAGGAGGAGCTGGAGAGCATTGCTTGAGGGACGTCTGGGTGCTTTGTTTGGGGGGGCAACCAGAAAATCATGGCTTAAAATTTTGTAGAGTGACCTGGGCATAAGATACAAATACAGTCAAGCACATTCATGTTCGTCGTTTGATACTCACAACCTAAAAAGAGCAGTTTGAATAAACATCAAATCCTCTGCAGGTCATAGATTTGACCGGGGTCACTCATGTGTCCAGTGTTTGTAGGTGAGCTCTTAAACCACTGGAGGGCAGCAGGAACTCACTGAGGCTCAGGGAAGGACTGATGAGCTTTATTCATTCAGTAGATATCTGTTCATGTGAACTATATTTATATGATGAGACAAAAGTCTGTGGGTCTGCTAACTGGATTAAATGGCTCCTCCATGTTTCACTCTGTCTTTCAGTAAGCACACAAAGTGGGATTTTATGTATTAAAAAAAACAATCAAATAAATGTGTTAAATATTTAAACCAGAGATGATGCTCTTGGTTATGTTTGCCATAAATCTTTTAGGTTTGTTTTCTTTATCAACAGACTTCATCACAGAAACATCTCATTCAGCCCTTATTTAGCTTCATTAATGTCTGTCATGTCACTGATATTTACTTTAATACAAACTAAATAGGAAAACAATTTCTGACGGTTTCTGTTTGTTTCATTGAGAACTCGAGGTCAATATTTTAAAGGTTTCATAATCCAGTCAGATCAGTACACAAAGTTACACCAAATAATCTCCTGGTCCAATTAGAAGTGTGTTAGGAGGATGTTGGCTAAATATTTGAGAAAATTTGGTGCGTCGCCAAATGGCCACTTTGCTTTTTGGCTCAAATAGTCTGTTTTGGACAACACTCCTCAGAGTTTACCCCATTTTTGTAGTTTCCTCCGACAGACTTAATCCAGTCTTCACTACATGTGGTGCAAAATACATCTGGATTAACCCAAAAATGATGCATTTAGTATTTTATTTTTATTTCCTGTAACAGACACCTTTTAAGGGTTTTTTCCTTTAAATGTTGAACATTTATAAGGAACGCTGGGAACCCTTCCCTGAAGTATTTGATAACCATTGATAGAATTATCTGATTGTTTTTCACAGTTATCTTTCAGACCACATCTATAAGATGTCAATAAGGACTTTCACTTTTAAAAGATAGCAAACAGACATGTTCAAAACGGTTTCAAATAGCTACAGTCTGAGTGTTTTAATTTACCTGCCGTCATTAAAAAAGTTAATGTAGTTTTGATTTAGTGTCACTTTTTAGATGCTTTCAGTCAGATTACAAACACATGAAAAAAAATCTATGAAAACTCAGAGTATAGTATCTCATAGACATTTCCTATAAAAATCATAGTACTATATGAAAATTTCAGTCGTAGTATGGTAGGTCAACACTTTCATAAACAAGGTCATAGTATAGTATGTGATAGAGTGTTATGAGCCAGGCCATTATTTTTTGGTATTGCTATGCTTGTATTGATCTGCACTGATCTTTCATATGTTCTGTCTTCTACTCTCAGTGTGTGCATGTGATGAAGTGTAATTGGATGTTGCAAGACAGGTGGTGTGTGCTGATTGGGCTGTCCAAAAAAGATTGCCGTCACGGGATTGGGAAAGGTATTTGATCAGTTTTGATTTGATCTGGTATTTGATTTTGAGTAGGTGAGTTGAATTTTGTTTAGCAGTTCAGAATTATTAGAGGGTTTTCATGTATTCTTTTGTTCGATCACTGTATATAGAGCAGATTAAGTAGTTTTTTAGTGAGAGTCAGAAGTCCTTTTTATTTTATTTTCTCTTGTTTTGAAAGGTAGGAGTTTAGGTTAGGAAACTGTCTTTTGTTACACTTTTTTGCGAGGTAATTTCAGGGTCCATGAGTATATTTCTGTTTGTTGTTTTGGGCACTGCTCACCTGAAAAAGAATAAACTGCTTTTTTTGTTACTACTGTGCACTTGGCCTTTCTTGGGGGTGGGAAGAGTGGAGGGGCTGATCATGTTATGTCTATGGTCCCCTAGACCAGGGACATAACAATGGTATGTCAAAAATTTTAAAAAGTCATAGTAAAGTATATACACAGAGTTATAGTAAAGTATGTTTTAAAAAGTCATAGTATGGTCTGTGTTAAAAAGTCATTGAAAAAGTCATAGCATAGTATGTCAAAAATTTTGTAATACAAAGTCATAGTTTTTCAAACAAAAGGTAATAGTATCGTAAGTGAAGCAAATTTCATATATAAAGTCATAGTATATTATGTTAAAAAAATTCATGTTAATAAGCCATAGTATAATATGACCAAAATTTTATTAAAAAAGTCATGGTAAAGTATGTCAAAAATGTAATATTAAAAAAGTCATAGTCAAAAATATTTGTATTAGGAAAGTCATAATGAGTCTAAATATGTCATATTATAGCATGTCGTCAAAAACCATGAAAAAAAGTCATAGTATAGTATGTCGTCCCAAATCATGAAAAAAAGTCATAGTACAGTATGTCGTCCCAAATCATGAAAAAAAGTCATAGTATAGTATGTCGTCAAAAATCATGAAAAAAAGTCATAGTACAGTGTGTCGTCTGAAATCATGAAAAAAGTCATAGTATAGCACGTCGTCCCAAATCATGAAAAAAAGTCATAGTATAGTATGTCGTCTGAAATCATGAAAAAAAGTCATAGTACAGTGTGTCATCCCAAATCATGAAAAAAGTCATAGTATAGTATGTCGTCTGAAATCATGAAAAAAAGTCATAGTACAGTGTGTCATCCCAAATCATGAAAAAAGTCATAGTATAGCATGTCGTCCCAAATCATGAAAAAAAGTCATAGTATAGCATGTCGTCTGAAATCATGAAAAAAAGTCATAGTACAGTGTGTCATCCCAAATCATGAAAAAAGTCATAGTATAGTATGTCGTCTGAAATCATGAAAAAAAGTCATAGTATAGTATGTCGTCCCAAATCATGAAAAAAAGTCATAGTACAGTATGTCGTCCCAAATCATGAAAAAGGTCATAGTATAGTATGTCGTCTGAAATCATGAAAAAAAGTCATAGTATAGTATGTCGTCTGAAATCATGAAAAAAAGTCATAGTATAGTATGTCGTCCCAAATCATGAAAAAAAGTCATAGTACAGTGTGTCATCCCAAATCATGAAAAAAAGTCATAGTACAGTATGTCGTCCCAAATCATGAAAAAAGTCATAGTACAGTGTGTCGTCTGAAATCATGAAAAAAAGTCATAGTATAGTATGTTGTCCCAAATCATGAAAAAAAGTCATAGTATAGCATGTTGTCCGAAATCATGAAAAAAAAGTCATAGTATAGTATGTCATGAAAAATCATGAAAAAAAGTCATAGTATAGTATGTCGTCAAAAATCATGAAAAAAGTCATAGTACAGTGTGTCGTCTGAAATCATGAAAAAAAGTCATAGTATAGTATGTTGTCCCAAATCATGAAAAAAAGTCATAGTATAGCATGTTGTCCGAAATCATGAAAAAAAGTCATAGTATAGTATGTCGTCCCAAATCATGAAAAAAAGTCATAGTACAGTGTGTCATCCCAAATCATGAAAAAAAGTCATAGTACAGTATGTCGTCCCAAATCATGAAAAAAGTCATAGTACAGTGTGTCGTCTGAAATCATGAAAAAAAGTCATAGTATAGTATGTTGTCCCAAATCATGAAAAAAAGTCATAGTATAGCATGTTGTCCGAAATCATGAAAAAAAAGTCATAGTATAGTATGTCATGAAAAATCATGAAAAAAAGTCATAGTATAGCATGTTGTCCGAAATCATGAAAAAAAAGTCATAGTATAGTATGTCATGAAAAATCATGAAAAAAAGTCATAGTATAGTATGTCGTCAAAAATCATGAAAAAAGTCATAGTACAGTGTGTCGTCTGAAATCATGAAAAAAAGTCATAGTATAGTATGTTGTCCCAAATCATGAAAAAAAGTCATAGTATAGCATGTTGTCCGAAATCATGAAAAAAAGTCATAGTATAGTATGTCATGAAAAATCATGAAAAAAAGTCATAGTATAGTATGTCGTCAAAAATCATGAAAAAAAGTCATAGTATAGCATGTCGTCCCAAATCATGAAAAAAAGTCATGGTATAGTATGTTGTGAAAAATCATGAAAAAAAGTCATAGTATAGTATGTGGTGAAAAATCATGAAAAAAAGTCATAGTACAGTGTGTCGTCTGAAATCATGAAAAAAAGTCATAGTATAGTATGTTGTCCCAAATCATGAAAAAAAGTCATAGTATAGCATGTTGTCCGAAATCATGAAAAAAAGTCATAGTATAGTATGTCGTCCCAAATCATGAAAAAAAGTCATAGTACAGTGTGTCATCCCAAATCATGAAAAAAAGTCATAGTACAGTATGTCGTCCCAAATCATGAAAAAAGTCATAGTACAGTGTGTCGTCTGAAATCATGAAAAAAAGTCATAGTATAGTATGTTGTCCCAAATCATGAAAAAAAGTCATAGTATAGCATGTTGTCCGAAATCATGAAAAAAAGTCATAGTATAGTATGTCATGAAAAATCATGAAAAAAAGTCATAGTATAGTATGTCGTCAAAAATCATGAAAAAAGTCATAGTACAGTGTGTCGTCTGAAATCATGAAAAAAGTCATAGTATAGTATGTTGTCCCAAATCATGAAAAAAAGTCATAGTATAGCATGTTGTCCGAAATCATGAAAAAAAGTCATAGTATAGTATGTCATGAAAAATCATGAAAAAAAGTCATAGTATAGTATGTCGTCAAAAATCATGAAAAAAAGTCATAGTATAGCATGTCGTCCCAAATCATGAAAAAAAGTCATGGTATAGTATGTTGTGAAAAATCATGAAAAAAAGTCATAGTATAGTATGTCGTCCCAAATCATGAAAAAAAGTCATAGTATAGTATGTCGTGAAAAATCATGAAAAAAAGTCATAGTATAGTATGTCGTGAAAAATCATGAAAAAAAGTCATAGTATAGTATGTCGTCCCAAATCATGAAAAAAAGTCATAGTATAGTATGTCGTGAAAAATCATGAAAAAAAGTCATAGTACAGTGTGTCGTCTGAAATCATGAAAAAAGTCATAGTATAGCACGTCGTCCCAAATCATGAAAAAAAGTCATAGTATAGTATGTCGTCTGAAATCATGAAAAAAAGTCATAGTACAGTGTGTCATCCCAAATCATGAAAAAAGTCATAGTATAGTATGTCGTCTGAAATCATGAAAAAAAGTCATAGTACAGTATGTCGTCCCAAATCATGAAAAAGGTCATAGTATAGTATGTCGTCTGAAATCATGAAAAAAAGTCATAGTATAGCATGTCGTCTGAAATCATGAAAAAAAGTCATAGTATAGTATGTCGTCCCAAATCATGAAAAAAAGTCATAGTACAGTGTGTCATCCCAAATCATGAAAAAAAGTCATAGTACAGTATGTCGTCCCAAATCATGAAAAAAGTCATAGTATAGTATGTCGTCAAAAATCATGAAAAAAGTCATAGTACAGTATGTCGTCCCAAATCATGAAAAAAAGTCATAGTATAGTATGTCGTCAAAAATCATGAAAAAAGTCATAGTATAGTATGTTGTCCCAAATCATGAAAAAAGTCATAGTATAGTATGTCGTCCGAAATCATGAAAAAAAGTCATAGTACAGTATGTCGTCCCAAATCATGAAAAAAAGTCATAGTATAGTATGTCGTCAAAAATCATGAAAAAAGCCATAGTATAGTATGTCGTCAAAAATCATGAAAAAAGTCATAGTATAGTATGTCGTCCCAAATCATGAAAAAAAGTCATAGTATAGTATGTCGTCTGAAATCATGAAAAAAAGTCATAGTACAGTGTGTCGTCTGAAATCATGAAAAAAGTCATAGTATAGCATGTCGTCCCAAATCATGAAAAAAAGTCATAGTATAGTATGTCGTCTGAAATCATGAAAAAAAGTCATAGTACAGTGTGTCATCCCAAATCATGAAAAAAGTCATAGTATAGTATGTCGTCTGAAATCATGAAAAAAAGTCATAGTATAGTATGTTGTCCCAAATCATGAAAAAAAGTCATAGTACAGTATGTCGTCCCAAATCATGAAAAAGTCATAGTATAGTATGTCGTCTGAAATCATGAAAAAAAGTCATAGTACAGTGTGTCGTCTGAAATCATGAAAAAAAGTCATAGTATAGTATGTTGTCCCAAATCATGAAAAAAAGTCATAGTATAGCATGTTGTCCGAAATCATGAAAAAAAAGTCATAGTATAGTATGTCATGAAAAATCATGAAAAAAAGTCATAGTATAGTATGTCGTCAAAAATCATGAAAAAAAGTCATAGTATAGCATGTCGTCCCAAATCATGAAAAAAAGTCATGGTATAGTATGTTGTGAAAAATCATGAAAAAAAGTCATAGTATAGTATGTCGTCCCAAATCATGAAAAAAAGTCATAGTATAGTATGTCGTGAAAAATCATGAAAAAAAGTCATAGTATAGTATGTCGTGAAAAATCATGAAAAAAAGTCATAGTATAGTATGTCGTCCGAAATCATGAAAAAAAGTCATAGTATAGTATGTCGTCAAAAATCATGAAAAAAGTCATAGTACAGTGTGTCGTCCCAAATCATGAAAAAAAGTCATAGTATAGCATGTTGTCCGAAATCATGAAAAAAAATCATAGTACAGTATGTCGTCCGAAATCATGAAAAAAAGTCATAGTATAGTATGTCGTCAAAAATCATGAAAATAAGTCAAAGAATAGTATGTCAAAATGTTCATATTAAAGTCATAGGATATTATGTCAAAAATGTCATATAAAAGCATAATATAGTATGTTCAAATTGTCATATTTAAAAATCAGTGTAGTTTTCATTTTAAAACTTCATAGTATAGTATGTCACAAAAAACTGTCACAAAAATGCCCTTTAAAAAAACAGTTCAGTATTTCATTAGGAAAATCATATTAATAAATCTGTGTATAGTATGTTGTAAAAAAATAAGACAGTTTTAGTTTCTTAACTTTTATTTTTAGATGAGAACAAGGACTGGTATCAGTGACTGGAAGTAAAGCATCACTGCACAAGTCTTCACTGTAAAAAATGATGTTTACATGAGAAGTACATACAACTTTGTCTCTAGACACGATCTGCACACATCTTCACAGTAACCACCATCATCATCATCATCATCATCATCATCATCATCATCAGATAGATCTCAGGTAACATCAGCACCATTAAAAACAGAGAATATCATCACAATGTCAGGTAATTATTTACAAGTTCATATAAAAAATACACTGTGAGTTGAAGCACAGACAGTACAATAAATCTTGTTAAGTCTAAAAACGTTTTTTAGCCCTTACCACACTCTCACCAGCCCTCTGCTTTCTTAATCTTTGTAATTTGACTGACAGTCACATAATTACAAATAAAACAGGAAGACAATATATGCGATGCTTGTACATTAAATTGCAGTTGGCTGTTTCTAATAAACTGGATTTGGTATTCAATAAAAACAACTTTTTGTTGAGGTCAACATCTAAACAGTTTTATCATCCAATCAAATCAGTTAACAACTTACACCAAGTAACCACTCACTCGTATTTACTGTCAGCTGGGACGATGTCGGCTAAATATTTGAGAAAATCTGCCACATTTGTCTTTTGGCTCAAAAGTCTTTGATGAGTTCCTAAAATTAAGTCTGTTTTGGGCTACGCCCATTTTTGTCAGATTATCCACCATTTTTGTAGTTTCCTCCTACAGATTTAATCCAGTCTTCACTAAATGAGTTTTTTTTTAATTTACTTTTTGATTTTTATTTCCTGTAACTGGCCATATTCTTGTGGTTGTAGCCAAACTGCTTTGACTCTTGAACACGTTGAGCAGTTTCAGTTAAATCTATGTGACGACTCCACGGAGGACTTTGAGTTGATATGATTGCATTTGGCCTGTAGGTGACGTTTCAGCAACAAGAACTGTCTGATTCAGACCTGATTAAGTCTGTTGGCTTTTTCTACAGATCACAGAACAGGAATAACTTCAGTGACTTCTGACGGTTTATGTTCAGGTGAGTGTCAACGTTTTTCATTTGCAGACACCTTTTAAGGGTTTTTTTCTTTAAATGTTGAACATTTATAAGGAACGCTGGGAACCCTTCACTGATTGTTTTTCGCAGTTATCTTTCAGACCACATCTATAAGATAATTTCACTTTTAAAATATAATAAAAACACCTTCAGTACCGTTTCAAATAACTATAATCTGAGTGTTTTTGTTTACCTGCCGTCTTTAAAAAATCCCTGTTGTTTTGATTTAGTGTCACTTTGTTCTGACTTAAGAGAGAAACTCTTCAACCAGGAGTCAGATTATGGACACATGCTGCACAAACATTTCAGAAACTATATCTGAATTAAAAATCATTTCACCTGAAGTGTGACATCATAAATACAGTGAGGTCTGAACATCTTTTAAGGGCCAAAAACATAAATCTGTGAAATGATCATAGAAATGTTTGATTCAAGTAGGAATGTAAAAAACAAACAAAAAAAAACCCCAAATTGAGTTAAGCGTGTTTTGTTCTTTGTCTCCCAGCAGCAGTGTTATTGTCGCTCTGCAGACCTCAAAGGTTCCTCTCCACACACTGACCATCGTTGGCGTCCGGGCAGCGGCAGGTGAACCCGCCAAGCCGCGGCAGACAAAGGTGAGAGCAGCCGCCATTGTTGGAGCAGTAGTTATAGACTAACAGGAGAGAGAAGGGAACAAAGTTAGTAAATCATCAGTACAGGGCTGCTAGGGATTCATTACAATATCTGATTTCTGAATATGATTCTAACCCTTTCAAATTCTACACCTCAGTAATGTATCGACTTTGAGTACTGTCTTAGGAAGTGAATAAAATTTGGCCCCAGTCAACATTAATTTCAAGATTAACAGATTTTTATGTGGTAAAAATTTTATGTGAAAAGACATAGAATAGTATATCAAAAAAATGTCATTAAAAAAAGTCATGGTAAAGTATACCATAAAAATGTAACGTAAATAGTAATAGCATAGTACATGGTAAAACTTTTATATGAAATGTCATAGTAAAGTATGTCAAAAAAAATCATAAAAACAGTCAAAGTATATGTGATAAAAATTTTGTATAATTAGTCATAGTATAGTATGTAATAAAATATTTCCTAATAATGCATGTCAAAAATTCCATTTAAAAATCATAGTATAGTTTATGATAAAAATGTCATTAAAAAGGATAGAAAAAAAAGGCATAACAGAATATTAAAAAAAGAAAAAACAACTTTCTGCAGAAAAATAAAAACGTATCAATATAAAAAACTGTCAGCGTAAGAAAGACTCACTGAAAACAAGAGGCATGAAGAAAACACATCAGGATGCAAAAATATGTGTTGTAACGCCAGGCTGTTTTTATTTAGTGGAACTTTTTTCCGTATCACTACAAGTACATAGTTCAAGTGTTTCAGTGCTGATGTTTCCTTTGTCAGTCCCAGTTTCCTTTTGAATGCCAAATTTTATTTTCGATGCCAAAATCTGAAGTCACTGTAACAGTGCCTCTCTTTTTAAGACAGAGGAGCGAAAACGCCCTCCAGTGCTGTCCTGTTGTTACAGGGTCGCACCGCCGGTGACGCAGACTGTAAAAACATTACAACAGGAAGAAGTGATCACCAAACATGTTGCCAAGCAAAACATTAATGTTTAGTGAGGCTGCAGCTTCAGGACGTGCATTCATCAGCGGACGGTTTCTACTCGTTAGTGTTACTGAGAAACCAGCAGGTGGACGGTGAAGCTGTTTCTCATCACGGCCTGCTGTACAGCTCAGGGCTCAGAGCCAGCTGTGAGTCTCCATATCCACAGCTGGCATCCCCCTGAGGTCACTTCACCCGCAGTTCCCACGCTTATATCCATCCACATAATATATGCATCTGGAATCAATTACTACGGTCACAGAGTACATGTGTGCTCTGATCCAGACTCCACTGAGCTGCTTTATACATCAAAACTCAAGTCCCATTTACGCTGCCTCTGCAGGGTGTGAATGTCACGCTGTTGTTCCAGCTCACCGCTGATTATAGAAGGTACGATCCCATCGTGGAGGGACAGAGTTGCCTCACCTCTAAGTTGGCAGTGGGGGTAGTAACAGTGCCGAATCAATGTCTGTGTAAAAGGGACAGCTGGCAGGACGGGTGTGAAGCTTCAACAACGTGTTATGACTGTGACCCACCATGGGAAATTTAAAAAGCAGCTAACAGCAGGTAGCCATGAACTCAAAGAAGAATAGCAGCCAGAAATGTTCAAAAATTAGTAAAACAATGACGTCTAGGAGCTCTTTACCCTCAAGCAGAGGACAAGGTCAACCACTGCATAATCACTGACATCACCAAAAAGTGCTGCGGACGCCTACATTACGTATCACACTTACATATCACACTAGAGGCCGGCAAGTGTGAATGTGTGTGAATGGATGAATGTGTCTCGTAGTGATTACTGTAACCAGTGCTGTGATACTGTAACCACTATATTTCCTCAGGTTGTCCTTCCTGACCTGACAGACGCTGCTCAGGGCGGCGCAGTCTGATGCAGCAGTGTATTAAATTCAAACTACTTTAAGTCAAAGTATTAAAATCGACTGCAGATTATTAAACATGATGCGTGTAAGTGGAGCGACGCTGTACCTTGTGGACACTTTGTCGTTGTCGTGGTGATGCCGTACAGCCGAGAGCGTTTCTGTGGCAGAAACTCTTCAGTCTCTTTGTCTGAGTGACGGTCGACAGCGACCACCGCCTCCCTGGAAAAAAGCACACAGTGACGTTTGATGGTCAGATTGTTAAACACACTTAATGTGACGGTGCAGTCAAACAGCGGAGCAGCGTTTACGTCTCAGCAGTGATGTTTATTTAAAGTCCACTCAGACTCTACTACTTTACTGCAACACTGCTCAGGTCTGTGAGGAGACACAGATACCAGCAGAGCCGCCTTAGAGTGTTTCTACAGGAAGTGATGATGTAACCAGATGTAAGTGGACAGTGTGAGGGCGTTACCTCCTCCAGTCGGTGTAGTAAAGGTTCCTCCCAAAGGAGACGAGAGCGAAGGGATACTGGATCCCTTCAACGATCTGCCTCCTCCGCCTGCGGTGAGGATCCATACACTCCACCTTACGAGTCCCTGCGGACCCAGCGACCGATCATTAACAGTGTGGAACAGGTGATGAAGACTACACATGGCAGACTACTGACTCAGGACCAGTTCTAGATGGTTCTGTGTTTGGACAGTCACATGGTCATAGATCATTCTCAGGTGTGTCTCACCTGCGTCGGCCCAGCACAGCTGCTGGTCTTCGAGGTCAAAGGTCAGACCGTTGGGAAGCCCCAGGTCGTCTTTCACCAGGATGGTCCGCTCCGTCCCGTCCATGTTGGACATCTCAATTTTAGGACCGTCTCTGTTCCAGTCTGCCCAGTACAGCCGCCTGCACCGACACGACAAAACCAGTTAAACCAAAACACCAGTGCTCATATCAATACTAATACTACAACTACTGCTGTAATCACTACTTTCACTACTGGTACTATTACTATTACTTCTTATAATACTCCTGGTACTGCAGCTCTCACGTCAGTATTCTCAGTTACTGTTACTCGTTAAGTTACATCAACATGGTACTGACAGTTTAAGGAGCTCGTGTTGCAGTGACACCTTTAAATCACTGTGACTGATTCGCTGTGTCTGGTTGTGTTTGTCCAGCACTCACCCGTACGCCGGGTTGGTGACGATGGGTCGAGGGTTGATCAGATCGGTGTCGAACAGGACTCGCCGCTGGCTGCCGTCCAGTTTGGAAACCTCCACGGTGTCACGCATGGAGTCGGTCCAGAAGAGGAGGCGGGCCACGTGGTCGATGGCGATGCCTTCAGGACTCTGGAGGTCTGAGGATGGCGGGAACAGACACAGATCAGAGTTCAGTCGGGACGGAGTGAGGACGGATCAGCCCCATCTGAGCGCCACGTACAGTCTCTGATGGTTCTGACGGGACTTAAAATAATTCTCAGACATCTTTACATACACACACATATATATATATATATATATATATATATATATATGTGTACACACATCTTTTTTAAGAACTTTTTTCATTAATGCGACTACGACTTTAATTTCCAACATGTCTTCTTCGTGCTATTACTTTTTATTTGTCATTCTACTTTTGGGTCTTTGATTTGATTTTGAATATGTATTGTTGTAAGTGTCTAACCCATTAACCCAAAATGTGGATAAATTCCTCTCCAGACCTGTTTCCAAATGTTTAGTCTTTTTAAGTGAATTTGAGATTAGTGACACAGAGTGGGGGAAGTGATGAAGTACATTTACTCAAGTGCAGTTTTGATGTACTTTACCTGAGTATTTCCATTTTGTGCTACTTTACACTTCTACTCCACTACATTTATTTAATAACTAAAGTTACTTTACAGATTCCAACAAATAAATTATGACGTATTATTATAGATCAGATAAAACTTTATAAAACACGTATACGTGCAGTACAGGCTTATAGACTTTACATTGTGACCACGTCACAGATTTTTAAATCACTTTTCTCGGCTTGAGGAAAATTGTACAAATGTAAAACCTTCATGGCTCAAAAATTGACAATATACAGTAAAGAGTCATAATTGACCTTGATTGTAATTTAGGTGGGAAGGGGAATAAAACAACTGTTAATAGTAACAGACCTGAGTACGCTGGATGTCTCAACAGTTTTCACACTTTGTATCTTCTGTTTTGTTCAATAAATAAAATTTCCCAGCTTGTTAGATTATTCAGAGTATACGTCTGCATGATCATAAAAACTGTAATGAAATAGTAATGTGAACATTAACAGGATGCAAACTGCAGCTGCAACGATCAGTCGATTAATGAATGGACAGAAAATTAATGAGCAACTATTCTGATCTTTGAATAATTGAGTCTTTTTTTGTTAAACAAAAAAAGCCAAATATTTTCTCATGTCATGCTTCTTAAAGGGACAGTTCACATCTTTTGAAGCAGGGTTGAATGAGAAACTTACGGTTAGTAAACAGTATGACGTTTTTTGGTGGGCGGGGCTTAGCTAGAGGCAAAACAGTTCTCCACAGACATTAGTTAGCGCTAGTTAGCAAGTTGTGTTGTCTTGTTTTAGACGATGGAGGAAGATGATGTGAGTGGTGCGTTCAGAAACACTCATTGTGAGTGTGGGAGCGCACAGCGTTGATAAATTGGGAGCGCTGTCTGAATGTAGCGTTGGGTTATCCAGAGCAGCGCAGTATCAGTTTAAGTGTCCACTACATTGAGAGTATTTTCACTGCTTTGCCTTAATGTCAGACAGTGATTTCCAACAGGAAAATGAAGCCTTTATATCGCTCTCTTCAAAACACTTAACATCACTGAATACAGGTGCTGCTGATCTACAGCTGCCTCGATCAGTGACTTAGTTAGTGTTATTGTGTCTCCTGCCTACTGTAGTTAATACACAGACTATGGATAAGTAACTCATAAAACCCCACTTAAAAAAATCCAAGCTGTACCGTTAACTGTGAGAATTTGATGCTTTTTCGTCATACGTGATAATAAAGGGAACGGCTTTGGATTTTTGGAAACCCATCTACTTCCTGTAAATGTGACTGAAACTGTTGACACTGGATGTAAGTCGTAGGCTGCAGATATGAACGTATTACACGTCCTCAGGATGCGGGTTATGACACACGTTTTTCACTCAGCCTGCAGAGATGACTGGACTGATACTTCTGGGTGTGCAGTGGGAGCAAATATCTCATCGTCCTTCATCCCCTGCTGTGTTGACTTTACGTCTCTGCTGTTGTACCTTTAGTGACGACTGGGATGACATCTCCTCCACTCAGTCTGGCCTTGCTGATAGCCGGCCCAGTGATGTCGGTCCAGTAAACCATCTTCTCCACACAGTCGTAGGCCACGGCGATCACCACCCGGTCCTGAGAGGAAACACAGGGGGAAACAGACGCTCTCATTCAACTGGAGTTTTATTTTCAAAGAGTCTTTTGTGTTGAAGTGACAGGACGTCAGCGAGCCGTCTGACTCCAAGACGCCAAACACTGATGGAGAGCTTTGTGTTCAGCTGCAGTACATTAATACTTTAACTTATGGGCTTTGTAACCGAGAAGAAAAGAGCTCTGATGCTGAAATCTGTTACAGAACAATCAGAGGATTGTCTCACAGCAGCCAGGAACGCTCAGAAGTGATTTAACTACATTCACGATGAACACTGACACTGTGTGTATGTTCCTTATTACGAGGACCGAATGCCGTCACCAGAAAACCTCTCCAGAGTCAAGATATTTTGGCTTTTTCTCACTTTGTCAAGAAGCACATTCGGGTTCAGGAGTTTCTCTCAGCGTGACTCAGTTGTGACAGAAATTATGGCAAAAACTACAAAACTAGAATTAATGCCTCTGTGAACCAGTCCAGTGTCTCTGACAGTCTCCATCCATGTCAGTGAAAACATGGATGCTTCACACACACAAGATCTATACAATCAGCACAGTTTCAAGATTAGAGTCACCAATTCAGTATCTGACCAAATGTCTCCCCTTCTGTTCCTGAGATATGACGTTAAAACATGATGATGTCACAGTCAAGCTGACCTTTGACCTTTTGGATATAAAATGCGATCACTACATTATTTTATCCCCTTATCTCTGACAACCAAATTGTAATCATTTCATCCTTGACTCAAAGTGAATGTTTGTGCCAAATTTGAAAAAAAAAAAAAAAATCCCTCAATTTGTTCTTGAGATATTGTGCTCACAAGAAAAAGACAGATGCAAGGTCACAGTGCCTTTGTCCTTTGACCACCAAAATCTAATCAATTCATCTTTGAGTCAAAGAGGACATTTGTGCCAAATTTGAAAAAAACAAAACAACAACAACCAAACAAAACGAATAAAAAAACCAACAAAAAAAACTCTTTAAAGAAAATCCCTCAAGGTGTTCTTGAGATACTGTGTCCATGAGAATATGACAAATGAGGTCAGTGACCTTGAACTTTGACCACCAAATTCTGGTGGACATTTGTGCCAAATTTGAAAAAATTCCCTGAAGGCCTTATTAAGATATCACGTTTACAAGAACGAGACAGACACAATGTCACAGTGACCTTCACTTTTCACCTTCGACCGCCAAATTCTAATCCCTTCATTGTTGACCGAAAGTGGACGTTTTTGCAAAATTTGAAGAAATTCATTTAATTTGTCCTTGTGATATTGTGTTCATGAAAATGTGACAGCTGCAAGTTCATGGCCACCAAATTCAAATCATCTTTGAGTCAAAGTGGACGGTCGTGCCAAATTTGAAACCTTTCCTTAAGGCGTTCTTGCTATATCTGGTTTACAAGAATGAGAAAGACAAGGTCAAAGACACAGCATAAGGAGCGGGGTGTTAGAACTATAAAAAAGTTCCTACTGTCCAAAATGTCTTTTTATGTCCTACTCTGAATATTGAGCCAGTGACCTTGACCTTTGACCACAAAAATCTAATCAGTCCATCCTTGAGTCTAAGGGGACATTCGTGCCAAATTTGAAGAGGTTCCCTCAATGTGTTCTTAACAGCATTCAGAGGAATGGTACTACATACGGACAACCTAAAAACATTATGCCCAGAAACCTCACCCAATTTATCTTGGTTGCAGTCACGTTTCCATGTTGTTTGTGTGAATCTATGGCCGTGCGCGACAGGACAAATTTACGTTCTAACAATGCAGTGAAATCTCATCTAACGTTCTTACGGGGACGTGCAGCAGAGGTTTGGCCTCCTCCTTTTTTATGTTGTATCCATCCAGAGGAACACGTTCAATCTTCCCACTCTGAGCGAACAGCAGGTGTGTTCCTGGAGCAACAGGGTGAACGTCAGGCCGAGGGGTTGGACCCACCGGAGTAGGGGTCACCGCCTGGTTGATACCTACAAATCAGAGGATTGTTAATTTATTCAGGAGAAGCAGAGTTTAGTCAGGCCACTGTGGTGTTTGGGTCAGGATCCAGTGGACTCACACAGAGGGGTGCTGCCTGGTCCGGTGCGAGTGTTGGGGATCTCCTGGCCGTTGGCGTCCACGCACCAGCACTGTCCGATGCTGGTGTGGCACTGTGTGGGCTCGTAGGCTCCGTGTCGGTCACACTGAGGGACGTACTGACCGATGGCCGGCCGAGGACGGAAGAGCGAGAAGAGGCTGGAGCCAGAAGTGGAAGTCTGGGCGCTCTCTCGGTGACGCTCACACAGGGTCTTCTCGTGTTCTGTGGACAGGAAGTAACAATCAGAGTGAGACATCAACAGTCTGTGAATAAACTAAACTGTTGGAGAAGTTGGAGGCTTCACTTCACACATGGCTGAAATCCTCCAGTGAACGGAGTAGAGGAAGTACAAGATAAAGCCTGGACGTCACTGTTCGTCCATCTGTCTGTGTTTTCTTCCATTTTTTTGTTACGAGCAATTGTGCACATTTTAAGTGGACGTTCTTGCCTAATTTAAAGAAATTCCTTTAAAGTGTTCTTGAAATATCCCATTTTTGAGAATGAAATGGACAAGATCATCGTGACTTTGACCTCTGGCCACCAAATTCTAATCAGTTCATTCTTGGGTCCAGGTGGATGTTTATGCCAAATTTGAAAAGATTTTCTCAAGATGTTCTTGAGATATTGCGTACACAAGAATGAGACTGACATGGTCACAGTGACCTTTGACCTTTGAACATCAAATTCTCATTAGTTTATCCTTGAGTCCAGCTGAGGGTTTGTGCCAAATTTGAGGAAAATCCTTTAAGGCCTTCTTAAGATTTCAAAAGAATGAGACAGACACAAGGTCACAGTGACCCTGACCTTTGACCACCAAAATCTAATCAGTTCATCATTCACTCAAAGTGGACATTTGTGCAGAATTTGAAGAAATCCCCTCCAGGTGTTCTTGAGATATCACAGTTACGAGAATGAGATGGATGCAAGCTCACAGTGACCTTGACCTTTGACCACCAAATTCCAGTCAATTAATCTTTGAGTCCTACTATGTTTGTGCCAAATTTGAAAAAAATCCTTCAAGGTGTTCTTGAGATACTGCATTTACAAGAATGTGACTCGAGGTCATGCTGACTTTGACCTTTGTCCACCAAATTCTAATCAGTTGACTTAAAGTAGATGTTTGTGCCAAATTTGAAGAAATCCCCCTCAAAGTGTTCTTGAGATATCACTTTCACAAGAATGAGATGGGTGCGAAGTCTGGGCCAGTTGAGAACCAGTGTTCTTTACAACCTAACTGAGTGTTGAGACATATCTAACGGTCCTTTATGTCTCCTCACAGGTGAAACGTTATCGAAGCAGATTCAGTATTTTCCTGCTGCTGAACAAGTTTGTGTGCGTGGCAGCTGCAGACAAACATGTGAGTGAGCTGCAGATTAGAGATGAGCAGGAGGCTCTTTATGTCTGCGGTCACATCCAGGGGCCACGATGACATCTGGAAGAGCCTCAGCTCTCCTCACACTCTCTTATCCTCAAGGGTATATCTGCGAGACGAACCACAGAGCAGCCATAACAGTCCTGTCTGACAGACAGCGGCGCGTCCTCACAGCGCCACGTATGATAACAACTATCAGACCAACAGAAAAAAAAAACCCACAGGAGGACCCCTCAGAGCGAGACAGAGGGGTAAGATCAAAGAGTGCCCGGACAAAAAGAGACACAGCAAGAGACGCCGTGACAAGTTATGACAAGGGACAAAAAATGATGCGTCTCAGAAGCCAGGCAGCTCATAAAGAGGACGAAAATATGACAAAACTCTGGTGCGGAGGAGTGAGCTGTAATTAGCTCCCAGCTGCTGACACCTGGAATCACTGGAGGAGCCTGAAGCTTTGGAACAACGCCAAACCACCAACACAACAACAAACAACAACAAACTGCTGTTAGCCAATCAGGACTCTGCATGATAAATATAACCGATCAGATCAGGAGGAATTCATCTTTTAACTTCTGTAAAGTAACAGTCGTAACTTTATATTATATATATATATATATGAGACAGACACAATGTCATAGTATCCTTCACCTTTCACTTTTGACCACCAAAACCTAATCAGTTCATCTTAGAGTTAAAATGGACATTAGTGCCAATTTGAAAAAAAAAAAACCCAAAAGGCATTCTTGAGATATAGGGAGACAGAGCAAGTAAAAGTGACCTTTCATCTTTGACCACCAAATTCAGTTTATCCTTGAGTCAAAGTGGATGTTTGTGCCAAATGTCAAAAACTTCCCTTGAGTTGTCTTGAGATACAAGGTTCACAAGAATGAGACAGACAAGGTCACAGTGACCTTGACCTTTGACCACCAAAATCCAAAATCTGATCAGTTCATGGTTGAGTCCAAGTGGACATATTTGCCAAGTCTAAAGAAATTCTCTTTAAGCGTTCTTGAGAACGCTCGTTGACAAGGATGGGATGGAAGTATATAGATGCATTTATTATGCCGGCCATGGCTGTTGCCGGTGCGGAGGCATAATAAACAAAGCTTTTGTTTTATTAACGTTTAGACTCAGACGTGACTGATCAAGCCACTGTGTAATTTCATCTAATGCCGTTTTTTTACTTGCTGGTAACTCAGCTGTTATTGCATGTGTGTACACGACTGTCTCGTCTGTGTACATTTGTATTTATGCCATGACACAGATTTTGGAGATTGTTAATGTAAAAGCTAAATAACAGCAGACCCAACACGGACCCTTGTGGAACACCCATTGTTCACTTCTAGCACCATCTGCTGTAACCGTCCAACGTCACAGCTCCAGTTACACTGCGCATGTGTTAAACCCTGTCACTCCCATGAGGTCAGAGGGTGTGTCCCAGCCTCTTTTGAAAAGCTTTGGTGACAGTGCAGCGGCGTAAAAGCCCCTTGAGTGAACCTGCTCTGGACAACCAGGAGAGAAACTGGGCCTTGGACAACACGTCCACCAAACTTCAGATGGCTGGTAAATGTTCAGATTGTGAAGAAATCTTTGGTAATTTTAGGGATTTCCATCAACCTGCTGACATCTGAGATCAGGACGAGACACACTGATGTCTTTCATTTTTTTGTGATTCTGTTTATAACCCTGAAACGATCTGAGCGTCCAACATGAACCTCAACTGTACATCTGTTGGATCCACCATAAAATGTGTTTACACTCTGATCACTTTACTGACATCCTTTAGTGTTCTGCTCCGTCACCTCACCCCCCTGCACAACCTTCAGCTGAACGCTGACATCCTGCAGACTTCACACAGTTTACATTTGTCTCTAAAATGTCTGCAAAACCAACTTCAGTCTGTACAAGCTGCCACACATACCAACACATACAAACACACCCGAAACAGTGTCTTATTAAAACCCTTCGACGGTCAGGAGAGAAGGTCGATCTTTACCAGGGACCACAACGCTGCTTTCAGAAGGGTTTAGAAAAAGATGTCTCCAGCTTTCAGACTGATCTTCTTCAACTGTTTTTATGACTGTAGGACACCTACCTGAGGCAATGCACTGGAAGCCGTCACCATGGAAACCGGGGCGGCACTGGCAGCTGTATGAGCCCTGTGTGTTGGAGCAGATGGCGTCGCGGTGGCATCGTTCCTGCTGACACTCGTCTACATCTGAGCGGGCAGAGAGAGAAAAACAGACAAAGATGAAGACAAACACATGGAGGTGATTTAAGATGCAGTACCACTGATGACCACCAGGTGCTGACTCCAGTCCCTTACAGCTCCCGTGTGTCTCGTTTAGAAGGACATATTGGCAGAAAGGAATATAATATAGTCAGTGTGTTTTCGTTAGTGTATAAACACCTGAAAATAAGAATTGTCGTGTTTTCGTTACCTTAGAATGAGTTGTTTATATCTACACAGGGAGAGAGTACTTGTCTACAGAGGTCGCCATATTGCACCGCAATACAATACGATACGATGAGATGTGATACCATACGATGAAATATAATGCGAAACTAAACAATACCATACGATGTGATACATTACTATACGATACGATACAATACGATATGATGTGGTACAATACAATACTATGCGATACGATACAATATGATATGAGACGATACTATACAATATGATACAATATGATGCAATACAATACGATGCAATACGATACAATACAATATGATATGATGTGATACGACATGATACAATACGTTACCATAGAATGTAATTTGATAAGATACATTATGATACAATATGATACGATAGGATATGATGTGGTGCGATATAATGCGATACGATATCATACAATACAATATACTTTATTGTCTTTATTGTCAGGAGCTGCACAAGTATTGTATCAGTACATGAATTAAAATACTGACATCTATAGAAATTTGGTTCAAACATGGATTCAGATAAACCACCGACTCCCAGAGAAATGACCAAATATGTTTTTAAAGACTATCTTACAAAAGGACAGTTTGGTCTCGTCCTGCTGTTTTCCCTCCACATATGAACATTCTTCAGCTCAGACCCTCCAGGGTGGGGGTGATGTATATGTGAGAGATGAGCTACACAGCTGTAAGGCAGAGTTCTGCATTTCCTGTCCAGGTGGAAACATTTCCTGTCCAAGGGGCCCACAGCACTGACTGTGTGTTACACTAGAGACATACAAAGTCTCAAACTGTCAAACTGCTGTTTAACATGACACACACAACCTTTCCAAAATCTGTCCTCTGCTGCCACAGAGCTTCATGTGGGCCAGTCAGATGTGTGAGAGGACTCCTCTGTGTGTCTGAAAGGTCTCTTGTAGAAAGTCCTCTTTACAAATACATGTTATTGAGTAGTATGGTATGGTGTCATGCACACAAACCATAACAATATCACTGCAGAGACCAATCCAAAATCCATGTTATCTTACTGCTCAGCACCCAAACAAAATACTCTGCTTCTGTCTCAGACCCAGTAAACAAAGTCTGCCAAGAAAAGGTTCCCCCTTCCAAAACATAACTCAAATTTTTCATGGTCGTCCAACCAAAAGACGTCTCCTCTGTGCTCACAGGCATGAGAGTGAAATTAAATTAACCTCAATTAACCTAACACTTGATCTCCTTCATTCTGCTGAATTTTATGAACCACATTCAGCCTTTTCTGCATCAGTTTATCATGTAAATGTCAATTTTATAAAAAATAAAAGACCTCTGCTTCTTTCATGTTTTTATTGGGGGGGGGGGGGGGGGGGGGGCAAATGCACAAACTCTAAATATTGAGGGGGACGTGTCCCCTGCTTCCCCCCTGAGATCTATACCTCTCTCCATGAACGCATTACTAAACAGGCCTACTGAGCACAGGCCCAGGGGCCCAGAGTGTCGGGAGGGGGCACTGGCTTTCACCTGCATAATGTCAAATTTACACGGAAGAGACACAAAATGACCAAAAAGCGACACAAACGACTACAAAAAGACAAAACACAACTGCAAGGAGACACACAATGACCACAACAAAGACAGCCAAAAAAAGACATAAAATAACTTCCAAGAGACTCAAAACAGTACACAAGACACAAAAAGACTACAAGGAGACACAAAACGACCAAAAAGGACACACACAAAACAACATCAAAGAGACACAAACAACAACAAAAAGACAAAACACAACTGCAAGGAGACACAAAATGACTACAGAGACTCAAAGGACTACAAAAAGACACAAAACAGCCACAAGGTGACACAATGTGACCACAAAACAGACCAAACAGACACAAAATGACTGCAAAATGACAGATAAAATTACCCCCAAGAGACTCAAAAGACTACAAAAGACACAAAATTACTACAAGGAGACACAAACGACTACAAAAAGACACAAACATCTACAAAAAGACAATACAGAACTGCAAAGAGACACAAAACGGCCAAAAAACTGCAAGGAGACGCCAAACAACCAAAATGGACACAAAACAACCACAAGGAGACACAAATGACTACAAGAAGACAAAGCACAACCACACAGAGACACAAAATGACTGCAAAGAAACACACAACAACCTCAAAGAGGCAAAACACAACCACAAGGAGACATAAAATAACCTCAAAGAGAGCCCTCAAACGACTACACAAAGACCCACACAAAGACACAAAGAGACATTAAAAGACCAAAAAGATGCATAATGACTACATAGAGGATAAAACCCACCAAAAAGTCTGTGTGTCTTGCTCCTGTGTGGGAGAGGTGGTGGGGCCCTTTGCATATCTGTGCCCAGGGGCCCATTGTCTTATGATCTGCCCATGCCTCTGTCTGCTGAGCTCACATGAGTCACATTCATACAAGTCTCAGACAAAGTCAGAGTTTCTTCCTTCGGGTAAAAACAATTTAAATTTTGTCTCAAACGCATTAAACAGCTGCTGTGACCTTCACCACAGAGCACAGCAGTGATTTTAACATGTCTGAGCTGATACCGTTCGAGTCACAACACTGAAGATCAGCTGAAGGTCGGCTGACTCCACCAACACACAGCTGATAAACTCACCCCGACACACCCGGCCGTCACCCACGAACCCCGGCAGGCAGGAGCAGACGTAGGCCGAGCCGCCGGTGTAGCTGCACAGAGCTCTTTCAGGAACATCACAGCCATGACTTCCTCTCCGACAGTGATCCACCGGATGGTTCTCCTCTGCAAGACGACACAGCCCACATGTTAATAACTGCAGTCTGACTGTAGAGACACTTTCACTTCATCTTTCAGCCCAGATATCAGAACGTTACACTGAATACTTTCTAAAGACGACTTTACACGATGAAACATTAACACAACGGGCTGCAGGTTGTAAATGCATGACACATAGTATCCATATAGGGACGTTTGAAAAACAACTTATCCAAAGTTTTTATCAGTGCCTAAAGGACAGATCTGGGGCTTCAGTAGAGGTTAAAGGAAACATTCGGATTTTTTGATATGGGGTGTATAATGTTATTATCCATTGTCAGTATATTTTTAAAAACACCGCATGTTCAGTGTTTGTGTTTCATTATTACATTGTAAAAAATTCAAACAAATATTTCACTCTGTAAAAGTACCAAACTCGAGATGACTGTGTGACTGTTGTTATTAAGTGGAACCAAATAAAGGAAAACAACACTAGAATCACCGCCCCAATGCTGTATGACTCCGCCCACTAAGTTTATAGTTGAGTCCAAGTGAACGTTTGAGCCACGTTTGAAAAAGATTCCCTTAAGGTATTCTTGAGCTATCACATTCACAAGAATGTGACAAATGAGGTCACATAGACCTTGACCTTTGATCACCAAATTCTTATCACTTTATTGCTGAGTCCAAGTGGACGTGTGTGCCAAATTTGAAGAAATTCCCTCAAGCTGTTCTTGAAATATCATGTTCACAAAAATTAGATGGATGGAAGGTCATGGTGATCTTGACCTTTAACCTTCGACCACAAAATTCTAGTCAGTTCATAGTTGAATCCAAGTCAAACTTTGCGCTAAATTTGAAGAAATTCCCTCAGGCAATCTTGAGATATGGCATTTACAAGAATAAGACAAGGTCACAGTGACAGTCCAAGTGGCCATTTGTGCCAAATTTGAAGAAATTCTCTCAAAAGTGTAACTACAGATATAACCAAGTCAAGTTTAAGACTTGTGAGTTGTTGGGTCTGTTAGGCTGGAGAAATTTTTTCTGTCATGTGACCGAAGTAATTGAGACCCATCGAATCTGAATTTCAGACAATTTTAGACTTTTTAAGGCCTGATATTAAGAAAACTTAATTTAAGACATTTTAAGACAAAAGTCTTAGACACCCTACTCAACGTGTCCTTGAAATACCCCATTCACAAGAATGAGATGTCACAGTGACCTTGACCTTTGACTATCAAAAACTAATAAGTTCATTGTTGAGTCCAAGTGAACGTTTTGTGCCAAATTTGAAGAAACTCTCTCAAGGTGCTCTTGAGATATCACATTCATAAGAATAGGACAGACAAGGTCACAGTGACCTTGACCTTTGACCACCAAATTTTATTTTGTGTATTGTTGAGTCCAAGTGGACATTTGTGCCAAATTTAAAGAAATTCCCTCAAAGTGTTCTTGAGTTAATGAGACGGATGTACATACAGACTGACAACCTGAAAACATAATGCCTTCAGCTATCGCCGAGAAAGAGGCATTTTAAAAAAATAATAATATTTGGGCCTGCAGATGTCTGTCCTCTGCTGCCACAGAGGTGGACTGGACTGATATTTGGGAGGGTCAGACTGTGACTACCAGCTCAAGATCCCACCAGGTATTCTGCAGGAAGAATTTTGAGACACTGAAATTTAGATTTATACGGCAGGGTTATCAGAAACAGGATGGATGCTGGAGGCTGGGTCGTAAATCCACGGCAGACCACTTTCATATATGTTGGGCCTGCCCTCTAATCCGTTCATCTCGGCAAGAGATCGCCCAATAAATATTTTGTGATAGAAGTTAAATCCCAGACAAACTCACAGCCCAGGATGTAAATATCTTCACAAGGCAAGAAAGCCAACACACAGCTGTGGCTGCAGGCGAACCCGCCATCAAAGGACGACTGGATCACAACTCAAACACGATGTATGGAGATATTAAACTTTTCCTTAAAGGGAAACTCTGGTATTTTTCAACCTGGATCCTGTTCTCCCATGTTTTTGTGTTGGTGGAACATTAACTTGTAATGTTACTCAGTGCATGAGTTGATGACGTGAATCCATCAGAACACTTTAAAATTCAATGACAACTTTGACCATCACTTTAGTTTTTATATGACACACACTTTTAGTAATGAGTGGAACCAAGACGAAAGTTCCCCAAAAAATAACAACTAAAAAAATAAATAAATCATGATATTATGATGTTACCACTCAAACACCGTTGCAGACCAAGTACCCCCCCCCCATGGCAACAGTACTCCCCAATGGCAGTGGCCCCCCCAGCAGGATAATGCACATTTTAACAGATTAATTCATTCAAGGAGACACAACACCATAATGTGTTTTATTGATATGTTGTTGTTTTTTTAATGTGATATGATCTCTCTCTATTTTTCATGTTTTTGTAACCAAGACAGTTCACATCACATTTACTGCCCCAGGTGCTCATTCATAACCCTAACCCTAACCCCCCCAAAATAAGGTTTTTATTTTTTGCACCTCAGGGCCACCATGCCTCCTTTTCTGCAGATGCACGCTGCTCCACAGAGTCGTCCTGTGTCCTCACATTAAATCACATCTTCTGTGTTCAACAAAGAACGTCAGTTTGAAACGTTTTACAGTCGTACAAAACTCTCATTGTTTATGTCTGTTGGCGGCGTTTTAGAACATCTGTATGTGCAACCAGGGACTGCTCAGACAAAGCCTCACACACTCCGCCCACCCACACAGCTGTCAACACACACACACACACACACACACACACACACACACAGATTTAAACGTACCGATGCAGGTCCTTCCGTCGTTGGCGAACACGAAGCCGGGCAAACACTCACAGCGGAAAGTTCCTGGCTGATTACTGCAGACGGCGTTGTATCCACAGATCTGAGGAGTCTCTCTGCACTCGTCGATGTCTGCCGATTACACACCAACACAAATGTGAACTATATGTAGAGGTAATACCACCTTAAAAGACAGTAACGAGCGTCCGAGACGAGAAGCTCTCAGCACATCAAAAACTACACTTTTTGTTTTATTGTCAAAACTGATTTAAGTCAAATATTACATCACAAATAAAAACGAGTAATATTACACTTTGTCATGAAAAAACTTCTGAGAGTAAAACCTAAAATGACCTCAAAACTAACTCTAATCCAGCCTCGTTAAAGCTCTCTGATGAGTCTAACAGAGAGATGCAGCCTTTAACTTAAGGCAGAATTGATTTAATTCATAACATCAGTCCTACAGCATCATGAGAGTCGCTCAGGTTCTTCAGGTAACAAAAACTCTTATCACTTTATTGCTGTGTCCAAGTGCACGTTTGTGCCACATCTGAAAAAAAATTCTGTCAAGGTGTTTTTGAGCTATCACATTCACAAGAATGCAACAGATGAGGTCACGTAGACCTTGACCTTTGACCACCACATTCTTATTAGTTTATTGTTGAGTCCAAGTGCACGTTTGTGCCAAATCTAAAGAAATTCCCTCATTTAAAAAATACATTAAGGTAATTCCTCCCTGTTCATGAAATGTCGTATTCACAAAATTTACATGGATGGATGGCCATGGCAACCTTGACTTTCAACCTTCGACCACAAAATTCTAGTCAGTTCATAGTTGAGTCCAAGTCAACGTTTGTGCCATATCTGAAGAAATTCCCTCAGAATTCTTCAGATATGGCGTTTACAAGAATATGACAGACAAGGTAACAGTGACCTTGACCTTTGACCACTAAAAACTATTCAGGTCTTTCTTAAGTCCACGTGAAGGTTTGTGCCAAAATTGAAGAAATATATAGTCAGAAAACTTAATTTAAGACATTTTAAGACTTCTTAAGGAGCTGTAGACACGCTGCTAAAGATGTTCTTGAAATAATCTGTTCACAACAGTGAGATGAGATCCTCTGCTGTTACTGAGATATGACACTAAACCAGGAAGTGTTTTAAGCAGAACATGATGATGTCACAGTGAAGCTGACCTTTGACCTTTTGGATATAAAATGTCATCACTTCATTATTTTATCCTGTTAGACATTTGTGTCAAGTTTAGTCACAATTAGTGTATGAATTCTTGGTCACACTGACCTTTGACCTTCAGCAACAAAATTCTAATCAGTTTATTCTTCAGTTCAAATGGACGTTTGTGTCAAATTAAAAGAAATTCCCTTGAGGTGCTCTTGAGATATCACGTTCACAAGAATGAGATGGATGTAAGATCACAGCAACCTTGACCTTCAACCTTTGACCACCAAAGTCTAATCAGTCCAAATGAATGTTTGTGCCAAATCTTAACAAATTCCCTCAAGGCGTTCTTGAGGGAATTTGTTAAGACTGAAATTATTTTTGTATACGTGTGTGTGAGTGTGTTGTAATTTTTCATTTGCTTTTATATAGATTGTCACCATGTATGTATTTATTTTAAAGAAAAGGCAGGACTTCTGTAAACATTCACACGTTTGGTTTCCTGTATGTTCTTTTCTTTTGGTATTTTCATATTCACCGTCGCTGCGTATCGTTCCTTTTATTGTTTGTGTAGTTGTTCAGGAAATTATTACTCAACAACTTCCATCAAGATGTTGTCTGTATATGTTTGTCTGAGGTGCGAACATGCAGAGGTCGTTTTACCTTGGCAGTTGCGTCCATCTCCAGTGAAACCAGTAGAACATTCGCAGGTGAACTGGAGGCCTTCACCTGGTCGGCACATGGCGTTGTTGTCACAGCCGTGTCTGCCGGTGAAACACGGGTTCTGCTCTGGAAGACCACCTGTAAGATAAAACAAGACTCGATCAAGACCTAATAGAGGGCTGGACCGCATACAAAACGCTACAGGGCTTTTAATTTGAAACAAGGGCTTTAAATTTTGAAACGGGAAGTAGCCAGAATACAGTGGCATGCAAAAGTTTGGGCACACCTGGTCAAAATTTTGTTTACTGTGAGTAGTTAATTCAGTAGAAGATAAACTGATCTCCAAAAGACATGAAGTTAAAGATAAATCATTTCTTCAGTATTTTAAGTGAGATATTTTTTTAATTTCAATCTTGAAAAAAAAATGAAAAGGGCTTGAAGCAAAAGTTTGGGCACCCAGAATGGTCAGCTGTGATGTCTGGAATTTAACTGAATCCATTCTTCCCTCTACCTGTGAAATGATCCCCGTGCCACTGGCTGCAACACAAGCCCAAAACACGATCCATCCATTCCCATGTTTAACAGTTGGACAGGTGTCCCCTTTTTCTCCAAACATACCTTTGAATTTTATTAGTGAGTAGCTACACTACTCATTACTGTAATGTGTTACTGCCAAACTCTGCATACGTGTAAGAATATTTCCTACAATCACTTTTTGCGTGTTCATTTTTTTCTATACTAAAAAAAAAAAGAACTTGTTGAACATCTCAACGCACAAATCCATTTCCTAGCCTAAACTACTGAATGAACTACTGAACTACTGGCACACTGACACAGACCTGCATGGATACATTGGTGATCCCTGGTTGCTGGGCTGACAGTGGCCAGTTGGAATTTATTTTCAAGTTTGGGGTTTTTTTTGGCATTATTGCCTTTACTAGAGAAGAAAGTCTAGCATGAAAGGGCCAGAGTTGGAATTACCGTAAAACTTCAGTTAAAAGTCTAGTCCCAAACGCCCAGTCCCGTTTACTAGCCTGGTGTGGTTACACATTTGACAAATAAAGGCCTGTCTCAATCAGAGGCCTGGTCTGGTTGCCGTGCAGTTCATTTTTATAGAAGTTTTTTCAATGTAAAAAAACAGATTGTTAACTACCCACTTCAGCTAACATCAGTTAGCTGATTCGATCGTACATAGTGCTACATATTGTTAGGTTGGTTCATTTTACTAAAACCATGACCACCAGAGAAGACGTAATTCATTCAAATTTACCGGCATCATGAAAAAACAAGTGGTGACTACCTTCCTCTGAATCTGTCATAAAGTCAGAATATGTGTCTGTTCCTCGATTACCCTGTAAGTTATTTATATTAGTTTAGTCTGCTAGGTCCACTGATCAAAAGGATCAAAAGTTTTATATAAAAATTAATCAAAGTTACAAATATTGTTTTAACAGGATAAAGATTTGTTGTGTCGGTATGCCGGGTGCCGTGAAACAGTTGCCATAATATAACACATAATTGATGTTATTTGAAGCTTAATTTTTATACAAGTAATATTCATACTGGTTCAAATAAACAATTTAATCGCATTTCCCATCTTTGCTGAGAAACAGTTTTGTGTGGAAGGAATTAAAGGCCTGTCCCAAATATAGGCCCGGTGAGTTCAGTGATTGAAGCAAATAATTGCGTCACAGTTACGTCACAGCAGTTGCAGCAGTGCACATACCGGTGGCAGAAAAACAGCGGACATCGGAGACAAACAGTCAACATACCCGGAATTAAAATGGTCTCTTGTGCTGTTGGAAGTCAGAGCAGGAATACAAAAAAGATAACCTTCATTTTTAAAGAAAACCATCGCAGAGGACGCCATAGTAGAGTATAAAGTTTACATGAACTTACTGATGTGGTGAAAGATAATTCATCATCATAAGGAACTGTAAAAACTCCACATATAATATAGTTTAATGTTGAAGTAACAGACAACTTTTTAACTAGCTAGCTAACGCTGTCTGTTTATTAACTCCTTGATCAGAACAGAATATAGAAACTGCTCATTTTAGAAAGGACACCACAAGAAAACATGTTCTTTGTTTAGATTAATAAACAGATGATAGATCATTGTTTGTTTCTAGCTGTCAGCGATCAGCTAAAGGTAGCACGCTAGCTATGTTAGCTACATCGCTAATGTTAGCAAACCTTTCATTTTCTCTGCCTGGATGCAGATGGGATCTAAACACACATTACAAGTTGTAAGTTAACATAAACTCAAAAAAAAAAGTCCATGTTTGACAAATGAGTTTTTACAATTCTTATGAATCGTAAATAATTAAGTAATTTAAATAAGCCAAACACACACTCCTCTACTGAGCACTGACCAGCAGCGATTACATCCTAAATATGGAGATTCTAATTAACTGGAGACAAAACATTTTTTCTACTACACGTATGGATATAAAAACAACTCTTTACAACGGTTGAGAAATATGAAGGTTATAGTGCTTTTACCAAATTATTAGCGCTCACACCGACACCACTGCTGTTCCTTTCTGCCACCAGTTCAGCTCAACCCACAAAATACGTCATCACTGTTTACAAACACAAAAAGGGTCTATAGCCTGCGACTGCTGTGGCAAGGACGTAGCCTTTTTACACGGGTACCCGCTCTACATGAGCTAACAGGTGCCCCTAACCCAACACAAAAAGCTTTATCCTACTGTTACCACATGTGCGGTAGAACTCTTGCTCTTCGTCTTCAGCTCACAGTGACATGAAACCGAGATCAGCAGCACAATGTCTCATCTGAGCAACTGGAAGCAGAGAATGTTTCACATGTTTTCGTTTAATAAATGACTGTAATGGTTTATAGATTAAAGGAGAGCAGAATGACTCCCCAGTGTAGCGACCACTGAGTCTGTGTCCTCTTGTTCCCATCAGACCTTCACCTCCTCACAGGAAACACGGCGCAGATGTTCTGTTTCTGCCAACAAACCCCAGCTGAGTTGTGTTTGCTTGGTTAACTCTGAACCCCCCCCCACCCACTCCGAGCATCCCATCAGCAGCCCCCACCTGCACTTTTACCTTTAACCCCCCTTTTTTTCTTACAAAGACGCCCCTCCCCCGCGCCCCTCCTGCAGCGGCCTGGAGGTTGGTATCTCGTTGACCTTCACCCCCTGCCAACGCTCTCACAGCCTCTCTGGTTGCAGCTGAGGAAATACAGCCGGGCTCAGATTACTGTTTGTCTTCCTCTGATGTTCCACTGCAAACACTAAACTGTCGGAGGCGTGTTTCAGCGCATTCCTGCGGGTAATAACACACGTTTGTCCTTTGACTGTCCCCGACAGACGGCCAGGAGACAGAGACTTCTGCAAAGACCTGAACGATCGGACAACCTGGAGTCAACCTGCACTGCCCTCATTTGTGAACATGCACTTCTGAAAATGCTTATCACACTGTAGTGAAGTCAACGTCACGTTCAGCAAGACTCATCTGTCTCAGTTCTTATCAGGTTTTGATGTTTCTATAAATCTGTTTTATTATGTCCAATTGAAAAGTTGATTCAAGACGACACAGAAAAGGAAGATTTACAATAAACAAGCTCTAAATCTCTAAACTAGAATTATCACTTGTATGACTCCGCCCACCAGTCCACCCTGTGATTGTATGACTCCGCCCACCAGTCCACCCTGTGGTTGTATGACTCCGCCCACCAGTCCACCCTGTGGTTGTATGACTCCGCCCACCAGTCCACCCTGTGATTGTATGACTCCGCCCACCAGTCCACCCTGTGGTTGTATGACTCCGCCCACCAGTCCACCCTGTGATTGTATGACTCCGCCCACCAGTCCACCCTGTGGTTGTATGACTCCGCCCACCAGCCCACCCTGTGGTTGTATGACTCCGCCCACCAGTCCAGTGTCTCTGACAGTCTCTATCCATGTCAGTGAAAACATGGATGCTTCACACACAGAAGATCTATACAATCAGCACAGTTTCAAGATTAGAGTCACCAATTCAGTATCTGACCAAATGTCTCCCCTTCTGTTCCTGAGATATGACGTTAAAACATGATGACGTCACAGTCAAGCTGACCTTTGACCTTTTGGATATAAAATGTCATCACTACATTATTCTATCCTGTCAGACATTTGTGTCAAGTTTTGTCATAATTAGTGTATGAATTCTTGACCAAAAACATATTTTGTGAGGTCAAACTGACCTTTGGCCTTCATCATTCTATATTTGTGTCACATATAAGGGAATTCCCTAAATTTGTTCTTGAGATATCATATTCACAAGGATGAGATGGACACAAGATCATGGTGACTTTGACTTTCGACCGTCAGAACTCACTGTGGATGGAGCCGATTCTGTTGCTCATGGCGTAGCGGATCAGATGGTTGGTGGAATCGTACATCACAAAGATCTGGTCCACGCTGAGCTGCTGGGTGGATGGTGTCGCCCCGCTGGCCTCGTCATGTGGGCAGCTCTGGAAGGAGACAGTCTGACGCCACTGGTAGGTTCTGGTCTGCACTTCGCCATTAGGGGAGGTGATGGTGTACTCTCGGTTGGAGGAGGAAGTGATCACTGAGAGGAGGAGAAGCAGAAAGAAAGAAAACAGGAGTGTAAATTCAGCAGATTCAGTTGTCAGTAATTTGACTCGCTTCCTGTTTTCAGTTGAGGGGACCGTCTACGTCACGAGCCATAATCAGTAAGCGCGCCACATCGTCTTATTGCTTTAGTCGGTAATGGTCCTTACAGTTTCTGTCGTACTGGTAGATCTCCTTGTATGCGTTGATCTGGACAGAGGATCCCAGCGGTATGGCGGGCAGACGTCCCTCCAGTTCGGTGCTAACCACCAGATGGTCGTGTTCATCAATTCCTTTAAACTGCTGCGTGATGGTCAGACGCTCATCACCAGGCTGGAAGAACACCTCAGCCCGCCGGGAAAACACGCCACCTGCAGGGACGAGTAAGAAGACATATCTGAACACAGTCCTGCAAGGTTTAACAACCAGATTGACGCCAAGGTCACTGGAGCGTCATCATCAACTTTTAAGCATTTCGGCATCTACATAGATCATCCAAATGACTGTGAACACAGTGAGAACTACTGGTGGTTGAAAATCGACCATCTGACACCAAACTACGCAACTCGTCTCCCTCACCGATGAGACTGAAGCCGTTCTTGTAGCCGGGCTGCTCCAGGGCAAAGGCCCAGCCGATGATTCCCCCCAGGGAGGACAGCGGCAGCAGGGAGGGTCCCAGGCCGTCAGAAATGTTGCTGATGGCCACGTAGGCCCGTCCATCATTGGGTACCACATACGAGTGCAAGTCGTTGTTACTGAGCTCCTCAGGCCGGGGCGAGTTCCCCACGAACACTCGACCGTTCACTTTTCCGTTCATCCTCTGTGGTTTTCCTGGAAAAACAAGAAAGGTTTGATTTACACTTAAAAATTGGACACCTTGCAGACAGCTACGGGAGAACATTGTTTGAACTGATCTAAAAAGAGAACCATGAGAGCAGAACACTCACTCTTTAGCAGCAGAAAGCAAAGACTTCTGTCTCCCCCATCATTACGTCATGACCTTACGTTATTTTACCTTACGTGCCATGCAAAAGTTATATTTTGCCATAATTATGCTGGTATTTCCCCATAATGGCCACAGGAGATCAGTTTGCATAAATCTGTATCGATTTCAAATTAAAAGAAAAACATAAAACTGAGAACATGCACTCTTTAACCGTCAGTTTTTACGGTATACCTTTAAACTGGTGTATCACTGTAACACTAGCCTGAACACAGCTGTGCAAAAGCAAATTTGCAAATAAATCAACATATCTAAAAGCCTTTTGATTTGTTTGTTTTGTAACTCTGTATGGATTTTCTTTGTTTTATACACCAAGCTAGGAATGTTCTTTTTATCTGTAGGGGCAGTCTGTCACACCTGATCCGCTTGTGAGAATGCTGCACTAACACTATAATAAAATGAGTATGATCTAATGAACAGTGTCTTAGCTTGTCAGTATTGTTAAAATTAATCAAAATGTGTTGCTATATCAAACCACAAACATTTAGCATAAATCAACAAGTTTCAAAAATAAAATTTCATCAGGTTTTGTACGAATAGACTTTGGACTGACTGAGGGTTGGCTGCCATCTTGTTTTTAAATGGATTAGTGTATTTTGCTTGTAATGCCACTAGATGGCACAAAAAAGTGTCCACAAACCAGGACAACAGGTCTTAAGGGGGATTTACACTTGTGCTGTGGTGTGTCACTCTGCAGTTACAGTTTATTAGCACAAGCCTATGGTATTTTACATTGTATAAATTAGCCTAGCAGCTAGCATACGTTTCCTCTTCTCATATGAAGCCAGGGACAACAGCAACATTTAACAAAGGTAACGTTACAAGATTCGGCTCCATTACAACTCACAAGGTTCACTGACAAAACAACTGTCTTATACTAAACACGTTTTCCAAACAAATACAACATGCTAACGTTATTAGCACAAGCCTATGGCATTTTACATTGTATAAATTAGCCTAGCAACAAGCAGAGATTTCCTCTGCTCATATGAAGCCAGGATAAATCACACACAAGACTTAAAATGCTATTTTAGTGGAGGCTTCATTGTTTTCACAATTTATTGTTTCTTATCTGTGAAATTAAAGTAAATCAAAGCTTTGTTTCCACTGAGGGAAATGGTGTCAGCTTACAGAGACAGACAGGAGGTCTGCGTCACTGTGACGTGGAGTTACATTTTTGAGGAGGTGCAAGTCAGGCTAAGGCGTAGGGTACGGCACTGATTCGACGCAGAAGTATATATCACACATAAGGACACTGAGGGAAAACTGTAGTTTTGCAAAATGCTTTACAGATACGATCCGTCTTTTTATCATTCTTTATATAAGTCCAAGAAAACTTGCCTCATTAAACAGTTTGGGTATCATCGAAAATGCCTCTCACCTTCTGCAACACAGTCCTTTCCGTTACCGTAGTAACCAGGCCTGCAATGGCAGCAGTACCCCTTGCTGTAATCCCGGCAGTCAGCGAAAGCTGCGCATTTGTGGCTGTTGTGGGCGCACGTCTCAGAATTGTACGCAAACACTGTGAAAACAACCAAAGGATGAAACCGATCAGTTTCAATGACACAATGAAACATTCTGTTCTGAATCTTGGAGCACAAAAGTTTCAAGCTGTTCTGATTTACCATTCACATCGAGATCTTCGTCTACCACAACGATTTGTGGTTGCTGGGGCCTGGAATGGGGCGGCACTGGTTGGACTGGTTCGCGGTTGGTGTACCGCGGTTGGGCAGGATCAGGGTACCTTGGCTCGACTGGAGAGTATGGTTGGGCTGGGTCAGGGTACCTTGGCTCGACTGGAGAGTATGGTTGGGCTGGATCAGGGTACCTTGGCTCGACTGGAGAGTATGGTTGGGCAGGATCAGGGTACCTCGGCTCGACTGGAGAGTACCTAGGCTCAGTGGGTTCAGGGACGGTGTATCTTGGTTGCAAAGGCTCAGAGACTGGGTATCCTGTCTTTGTTCGGTCAGGGTATCTCGGCTGTGATGGGTCTGGGTACCTCGGTTGAGCCCTCTCAGGGTTGGTGTAGGGTGGCGTGACAGTCTCAGATTCAGGGTATTCTGGGTAATCTGGTTCTTCGGTCTCCGATTCGATAAACCCTGGCGTGACGGTCTCAGCTTCTGGGTAACTGGGTTGGTACTCATTGGGAGTCTCAGTTGGGAACTCGTCCTTTTCTTCCGGTACCAGCTGGGGTTCCTCAGGTTGCCCTGGCAACATGGTCACAGGAGGTTCGGTGGCATTCTCCTCCTCAGATAGACTGGTAACCAGCCCTGGCGTAATGGCGAAAAAGAATGGCGAGGAGCCGATCTCATACACCCAAACACCGTTCTGTCCTGAGTTTGTCTTCCTGGACGGATAAAGCAAGAAAAATGCGTCTAAATCAAAAGACACTTGATTTATGCTTTTATTTGAGTGACGTTTTCTCTTATTCATAATTTCTGCACGCAAAAACTTGCTGAGTTGAACACAGAGTCATCGTGTCAAAGTTCACTGTCCTGACACATAAATCACTTTGTTTCTTTTATATTCAAGCACAAAGACATCAGATTCATACTCAGTAAGTTCCCTGATGGAGGTCTCTTCATCAGTGGTGCTGCGGAAGTACGTTCCCTGTGAGGAGCTGAACCAGCCGGCCACCATGCCTTCATTGAAGCCGGTCTCCAGGACCTTACTCTCGCCCCCTATTGATGTGGAGAGAAACTGCAGGCCGCCTTGGGGGTACAGGAGGATGGCGCAGGAGGACGATGCCATGGTGACCAAAACCAGCTGGAAAGTGTTTCTCTGTAAATACAAAGGAGATGACGTTAAGCAGGACATTTTGGACCACAGCGTAATCTGGGAGTTCTCACTGGCCGAACACGTTTCAAAGGATTATTGACCAGTTAGGAAAACCTGTGTGGAGGACAGTGAACAGTTGATGGCTCCGGGTCAGAGTGTGGAGGAAAGCACTTGGAGGGAACATGACAGCACAACCACCTGTAGAACCTGTACGTTATAATGACGAATGAGGCATATTGAGCAGGCCTGTCATGATAATTATAGACTTAATGTATGATATTTATGGACACGACCTCGTACATTTTGCTGATCTCACTATTGCCTGTTGTGTTCACGTGTTTGTTTACATAACACTGTTCTTGGCCCCAAACACCTCAGAAATTCTTTGTCTGATGACATAGTTTCTCCAGATGGCATTGCTCTGGCCTCTACCACTACCGTAAGAAACCTCGGAGTAATATTTGATCAAGATTTGTGTTTTAAATCTCACAAAAAAGAAATCTCACGGACTGTGTTCTTTCATCTGTGTAATGTTGCGAGAATTAGGCCTATCCTGACCCGAAAAGATGCAGAAAAATTGGTCCACACTTTTGTTACCTCAAGGCTGGATTACTGTAACTCTCTATTATCAGGTAGCTCTAGTAAGTCCTTAAAAACTCTCCAGCTAATTCAGAATGCAGCAGCACGTGTACTAACAGGAACTAAGAAACGAGATCATATTTCTCCTGTTTTAGCTTCTCTGCACTGGCTCCCTGTAAAATCCAGAATTGAATTTAAAATCCTACTGTTAACTTATAAAGCTCTAAATGGTCAAGCTCCATCATATCTTAGAGAGCTCATAGTGCCATATTATCCCACCAGAACACTGCGCTCTGAGAACGCAGGGTTACTCATGGTCCCTAAAGTCTCCAAAAGCAGATCAGGAGCCAGAGCCTTCAGCTATCAGGCTCCTCTCCTGTGGAATCATCTTCCTGTTACGGTCCGGGAGGCAGACACCGTCTCCACATTTAAGACTAGACTTAAGACTTTCCTCTTTGATAAAGCTTATAGTTAGGGCTGGCTCAGGCTTGCCCTGTACCAGCCCCTAGTTAGGCTGACTTAGGCCCAGTCTGCCGGAGGACCCCCCTATAATACACCGGGCACCTTCTCTCTCTCTCCTTAGTTTCTGAAAAGTTGGTTCTTCTTCATTTGCTAACATTCACGTCCTATTACTGCATGTCGCTAACTCGGCTTTACTGCATAAAATGGCCTCAAAATGAAAATGACAATAATATAATTTATAGCACCTGTTTCTGGTACAGTACATCGTCGAATAAAAGACATTATCATGACAGGCCGATTTTTGAGACAGAAGCAAAATGAATGAGGTGCTGCTTCAGCGTGTTCCCTTTGCAAATGGCAGTGCCACTGAAATAAAAACAAAAGGGAACATTCAGAACTTAAGCTGTATATTTACTTGTTTGAAAGTGAGGCGCTGAGGATTAATGTCAGCTGATAAGCCTCCAACATGAGGTGTAAAAGGCATCTGGGATAAAACACAGAGGGTCATTTTTGACTTTTTGAGCTGCTGGACACGCTCGCACAATCAAAAGTATTAAAAGACCAAATCTATTTTTAAATCCCCACCAGTAATTCTTCATCTTTGTCTGCATTGTTTGTTTTACTGCTTCATATGAAGCGCCGACTCCGGCTATTATGGTGTTCAAAGTGGTAATTACAAGAGGAACCACAGAGGCATGTGGTCACATACATTTCAACAAAATTATCCTTTACATTGTTTAAGTCTCATCCAAAGAACCTATAAATAGAACAGCTGAAGTGTTTAAACTCCTCAACATTTCTTATATCGCACACTGACTCACCTGAACAGTCTACTACAACAGCCCTCTCATTTATCTTTTATTTATGAAGTCAGTTTGGTGAAACTGTGTCAAACGGCGTTGATGTAACTCTGCGGTCGTTAATAAAGGCTGTAGCTGTACGATAATCAAAGATTTGTTTCATGATTTTTACACAGAAACTGACAACAGTGTCGTTACCTTGTTTGTTGCTGTCTGACACATCTGACTCCATCCTCTAGTGCCATCTATTGGCTGTATCTACGCCATCGTACAGAACACAGCGAAGACAGGACTGACGTTTACAACATCTGAAACAGACCTATCTATTTTTGTAAGTAAAGGGAGAATAAAGGAGCCTTAGTTAGTTTTTTAGGCCCAGACTGAAACATCTCAGTAACCACTGACATCCATGCAGTTTGTCCAATCGTTCATGGTCCCAGAGGATGAATCCTACTGTCTTTGCTGATCATGTAAGATCGTCTGTAGCGCCACCAGCAGGTGGACATTTGTGTCACGCTCCAGTGCAAAAATAAAACCTCAGACCTGAGATATGAAACGACCCATCCTCCGTCTGCTTATTAAAAACCCGACATGGCCCCTCACCTTAGTGTCCGGTCCGTCCCCTCGTCCAGACGTCCCCCGGGCGCTCATGTTCTCCCAGGTGACGATGATGATGCCATTGGGCTCCACTCCTTCGTCTCTGGGGAAAGCTCGTTTGATGATCTTGGCGGCTCGACTCAGTACCTCTGGGCTGCTGTCCCACCTGAAGTGGACCTTCCCCTGTCTGTCACTGTCCATGTCTCCCAGCAACACTGCAATCATTTTGAAACTGGCGGGCATCTTCCCCAGATAGTCCTCCTCAGCCGGAGGCTTCACAACAGACACAAATCCATTCGTATTGATCTGGAACAGAAGACAGGAGGTCAAGTGTTAACGGAGGGTTTAATAACTACAGTATTATTCCTGTGGGTCATGTATGTTTGTATACAAGTCCATTTCCACCACATGGGAAAAAAATCCTAACCACTATTTATTCATTCATTAGATTTCCATGACCGCTTATCCCATTCAGGGTCACAGGGGGGTGGAGCCTCTACCAGTGGACATTAGGTGAGAGGCAGGGTCCACAGTCTTTGGGATGTGCTGGAACAGGAGATTCTCATCATGGACCAACTGTGTGATGTCATCATGTCAATATGGACCAAACTTTCTGAGGAATGTTTCAGCACCTTGTTGAATCTGTGACACCAAGAATTAAAAAGGGGGTCCAACCCTGTACGGGCAAGGTGTACCTAATAAAATGGTCAGTGAGTGCAGAATCTTCAAGCTATGACACACTTTTTTTTATTAAATCCTTCCTCATAATGAAGTCATTATTTCAGTACAGCTGTAGAGTAGATCACTGATTCATACATGAACTCCCTCCTTATTTATATTTTCTGATTCCTAAAACTATCAGCAGCTGCATTCTTCTGTCACACGGACAGCTTGTGAACATCGTTCTTTGAACCCACACTGTCTTTGGTGCTGTTAAGGTTTTCGCAGCTTCATCTTGGTGTGTGCTGCAGATTTTCTTATAACTGTGGAAGGTAATTAAAACAGGATTGAGGACTTTTTGACCACGGAGTGCACACATCCCGTTAGTGACCGTGAGACCTGCAGTTGGACACTCAGAAGCTGGACTCTCCTACAGCTCTGCTCGCTTTGTCAGCCCACAGGAATTCCACACAATGACTTCCCTTTCACTCAAAGGAATCTCTTTAAACTCATTAACTCAGATCCGCCTCGCACACTGAAAACCACAGAGACACAATGAACTGTGACCGTGAAGTGAATCCTGTCCATCAGAGGCAGGAGGTTACACAGCGTCACTCCACGTCTTAGTGACGGAGCGGATGATTGGTCAAAACATCAAAGTTCAGCTTTGATTTACACAAAAACGTCTTCCGTTAACACAAGACGTTGTTCATTTATTCATATATTCTCAAATATAATCAGGGCTGGTCATTTCTCTCAACCAACAAGGGAACAATGCACGTCATCTCCTGCACCTAGAGTTACTGGGGTGGGAAAAAAATCGATACGTATAGCATTTCTGACAGGTTTTATGACAGTGCCACATTCAGCTGCAATAAAAATGATTAAAGTCGATGAACAGAGTTACATTTTCTTTTTCATTCAAAAACATGAACTGTGTAAAGAAACTGTTTTAAAAAATATACTTCATGTAGTTTCAGTGTGATTTGAGAGAAAAGCAAACAAAGTATAAACAATATTAGGACTGCAGCTAGTAAATATTTTCATTCTGAATACATCTGTTTTTGATAAATCATTTTTTTAGTCTTTAAAATCATCCATCACATTTTCCAAGGTGTCCTCAAGAGGCTTGTTTGTTTCAACCGGATATCGCGCCCTTACGCCGCTTTGCCGCACTATATATAAGGTACAATCGCAGAATGGGGGGACAGAGTTGGCCGACGCTGTTGTGTTACACATCACGCAACTTTCGCTTCCAGAATGCCGACATATTGTCCAAAATCACACACTACAGTGGCATGACGTCGCCGCTGTTTGGTTCTGTGTAGAAAATGCTAATGCGTTGTAAAGAAGGGACATCGTAGCAGCTCTGTAGCACCAAACTGTAAAACTACAAAGCGCTGATCAAATATGAACTACAATTCTGCTGCTGCCTAAATTGCTTTCAGTAACATATTTTAGTGCCCTGAGAGTTTGTGAACAGGAAGTGGGCATCTTACTGTTTCCTGTATTGTGTAAATGAAGGCTGAATTAACAAAGATTTTTTTAAAAAAAAGCTACTAGCAGTTAGCAGCTAACTCAAAGAAGAAGAACAGCAGCTGTAAATGTCTACAAATAGTGAAAACACTGAGATCGAGGAGCTCCTTACCCTCCAAGCAGAGGATGAGATCAGCCGCCATATAATGAGATGCTAAATGATTGTTATTGACATGTGATGTCATTGTTATTGTTTATAAAGAGCTGCTGACACGTATGTTATATGTCACACTAGAGGCCGATGCTGCTGTGTTCTACAACACGCCCATCACGCCTCCTCTGTCTCCGCAATGCCAACATCCTGTCTAAAATCACACACTGGTGTGACACTGTCTTTCTGTTCTGTGTAAAAATACAAATGTGGTGAAGAAGGGACTTCATAGCAGCTCTGCAGCAGTGCCATCTATGTGTAAAAAGGGCTGCTGACTCTACCTGAGCAGAGAGGATGCAGGTAACATCAATCTTTACAAGCAACCAGCAGCAAAGAGGTCAAAGGTCAGAGCGTCAGCGCTCTGAAAACATGAAAGAAGTATCTGTGGGTTTGAGAAGATGCTGTGAGATGAAATAAGAGCCGTTCTGCTCGGCTGCCTCTGTAAAGGCGGGAGGGCTCCAGCACCGACGCAGACACTTCCTCCACAGAAACGCATGAATGACAGCAGCATGTGGGCGAGAGGCCGGCGTCACCCAGCAGGTATCCGACTTTAGAGGAGACGCCTGCAGAGCCGAGGACGCTCGAGTTTCATCACAGGAAGTCTTTTGTCTGAGCAGAGTGTCAGAGCAGCTAACGAGACTACCAAAGCTCTCAGAAGTTCACAGGTTGAACAGGACGATGACGGCGGGTTCAGGAAGCTTTTAGCTTCTGTAAAGAGGAGGTTTGAGAGAGCCGATGCAACACGTCTGACATCAGTCAAGAGTGAACACATCTGACGCATCAAACACACAGTTAACCCAACATGGATTCACCTTGTAAACCTTTGATTAAAGTTTTTTGATTCACACTGCGTCTCATTTCCAGTGTTGCATTTCATCTAATGATGCTAATAATAATAATAATAATAATAATAATACCTTTGTTCGTATGGCACGGTTCAAACAGCAAGTATAACTCTAAGTGCTTTACATAATAGAATTAGGGCTGGGCGATATAACGACTGTGTACGATATATCGATATAGTTTCAAGCAAGATATAAATTTAGACACAGTTTATATCGATATCGGGTCAAGTTGCATCACATGACACATACCAGTGTTCATCTCTCCTCTGTCACACTCTCCACACAGCTCCGCCCCCTCGCTCACTCACAAGTTCTCGAGCAACCCTTTTTAAAGCCGTAGCCTGACGTGCACCTCCCCAGAAATGTAACTACATGTCACAGCAATGCAGACCTCCGTAGGCTCCATGTTGACGCAGAGCCTATTCTGTAGCTACGGTGTCGATTCAACGCAGAAGTATAACCTCCGCCGAAGAGACCATGTCCAGAGCCATGGCTCCCCAGGCAGTATCTTGTTTGCCAATGTCTTTATAATGGTAAGATTGCTCTGGATATTTCTAAACGAGTCCCTACTCATCCGTATTTCAACACACACGAGAAACAACAACAGAGTTTGTTTTACACATCCATAGAGAGCAGAGAAGAAGAGCTGCTACAGGAGTCAGTACGTACGAGCTAGAAGAATAAATGTCTTTAGTTCAGAGGTGGTGTTGAAGCACACAGGACAGTGGCGTGAAGTGTCGCAGGGCGATGCATCTATGAGCACTGACGTACGTCTAGCTGCCGCTCTGGGGTTGTGCGTAGAAAATAATAGGGGTGGCTGTTTAGACGTATGCTGTTAAGGGCCGGTGTGTTCTGGCCTTCAGTTCACAGCGAAGGCATGCACATAAAACAAAGCTTTCTTTAAGAATTCAAGATCATACATGGTGAGTAACTGATATACAAATGGTCAGTTTGCTGGTGAAATACAGTACTTGAGTAAAAGTTACCTTCCACTACTGAGTGCAACATTTTTCACTGGCAGATTTTATTTAGAAATAAAATCATTGACGATACAATGAACGAGCAGTTCGTACATGTAATAACACGTATAGAGTCTGAGGACCTGCAGCCATGAGATCACATGTACTCCTCAGTGGAAACCTGCCAGGACGTCGCTGACATCACACATGTCCGATCCCTGAGATCATCATTATCAGTGTGAGAACAGCGGAGGGAGGAAACACACTGAGCGCTGCCATCTGGTTTTAGAGGACAGATGTCTCCAGTCTATACGCTCCAGATGTGCCAGCTCTACGAGGACGCTCCGCTTCCTGTCGAGGAGTAAAAGCCTCCCCGGCAGCAGCAGCTGGAGCTGAGCCATGAGATTTTATTACATAATCAACTGTAGAGTGTTTTCTAACCTGATGCAGGTTTGGAAGTATAAAAGAAAGCTGGAGGAGCGTCACTGTGGGGCTGATAATTACTGGGGACCAACAGGATGTCACAGATACTTTAAAGAGGGGGCGGGGTCTTTATGGACGCACAGTGACCAATTAGAGCTTCACACTGTGGGAAAATCCAGCAGATGAACACTGACAGCTGTCAGTCTGACACGTTACACAGAAAGTCTCCGTTATTAGACGAGCGCCGTTCAAACCACAAACATCTAATGTCCACGCTGCATCGACTGCGTCAACCCGTGGCAGCGATACGTCAACATACATTGTCATCAGAATCGGCCAACATGCTTTTTCTTATGTTGCACAATGAATGAATATTACATTGAAAAGTATTTCATGTCTCCATCTGCTGGTGGGCCGTCACGATAAGAGTATACATGTATAATATGATGTTATTCTACTACAGGAGAGACTTGATGATCACTAACATTAGGTGAGGAAAAAGTGTATATATCGATTTCGGTTATCCGTGAAATAAGTTGTTACAGATCGGATATCAACAAAAAAAATCCAATATTGTGCGTCCCTAGCTTGAACTGCTCTGCTGCTCCATTTTGTCGTAATTGGCAAGCTTTCAGAAAACGTGCACAAATACAGATGAAAGTGCGGACAGAAGCCTTTCAAATTATCGGCAGCAACACTGAATTAACTGAAGACAAACTTTTTTTTCTCAACAACACAAGGATCATAAAACCCATGAGTGTAAAAACGACTCGTTAAAATCACTTAAGAAATAGAAACATTAGCCTCTGATCACACAGAATGTGTTTAGCAGGACGAAAAACGCAAAGTGCACCGCACTGCCTTTTTCTTTTTTCTTTTTTTTTTCAACAAAATGCCACTAGTAAAAAAAAAACGCTTGCTGCACCTTTTCATTGTTGCCAGGCAACAGGTTTTTCCGCTCTGAGTTGAAGTTTTTTCAACTGGAGGAGTTCAGAGCACTCCGGCAAAAACACTGAGCACTTCGAGTGCAGAAACACGAGGGGCGTTACAACACGAAAACAGCGATAACTGTGCAACTCCTCTACGATAGGTGGAGATATTCCTCCTTTCAGCTTGTTAGTATTGGACCTTTTTCCTGTTGACCTATTACGTCACAGACCAAACAATGGACAAACAAGTTAGCTACGGTTAGCTAGCAGCTAACTGCTACCATGGTGGACAACTTTACAGCTCTGTACATTTGGTCCGTCCAAAAAGTCACGGCTCTGGATGTAGATTTCTCCATGTTGTTACCGGCTTCTTCTTCTCTTACACATTTAATGCTATTGGACTTCCGGGTCAAAGCCTGGGGCGGAAACTGTGGAGCATGCTCAGAGCGCCTCGGCCAGTTTGGGTCTGATTGACTGTATACATGCAGGAGGAATTCAACTCCTAATCACATTATCTGTGAGAAATTTGATTTAGTACGATTTCAGTTGGACTAACATGTTCATGTTTATGTATTTTAAAAGTCCGGTTTTGGTCAGACTGACACAATAAATCCATTTCACTGATGACATCGAAACGTTCTGAGTGATGTTGAGTTTTTCAAATGTATTTTTTGGGCGCTTTGAGTACCACAAGGCAAGCGCCATCTAGTTTGGTCATATCAAAGAGAAGGCAGACATCTCTACGGCCGATATCGCCAACACTCTGCAACTCACACCAAAACTATCTAGACTGTTAAACAGCTCTACAGGTGAGAGGAAGAATATGATTTTATTTTAGAGTGAATCTTGAAGTTTAAAGTAATGTGATTTCACACTCGCCAACTTTTATTTAATTTGTTGATAGTAGAAAACCTTAAGAAAATTTATTCTGTCAAGCATCAAAATCCATCTCTACACAAACTTGTATCACACTGAGCAAAGTATCCACAATCAGTCTGAGGACCAAAGAGTCGGATGGAGTGATTCAATCAACTGAGAGACCAACCAACAGCCTGTGAGGTCAAACCAACAGGACACCAAGCATCCATTCACTTCCTGTCCTGTATGTGGACACAGTTTAACTGATTCATCCTCCAACAACAAACTCAGGTCTACACGTCTGCTCAGAGTTAATCCAACTCTGCCTGCAGCGTCTGAAATAACGAGCATGAAGCCAACCTTTGTGGTGTCGCGGTGACTTCCTGTAGAGACTCAGTGTGGTCTGCTGTTATTCTAACAGGAGAACGGAGGACAAATGGTGAAGTGCCTGAGACACAGAATAAAAACACTCTGTGTGGATGTATCAAGGTGTCGACAAGATTCAGCTGCTTCCCTAATGAAAGAAAAACTTTCCATCAAACAAGTTTCTACTGCTGATAAGTTTATATTTCTTTAATGAACTTGTCTTTTCTGGACGCACGTTTTGTTACTTAGCTTCTTCAGTTGTTTGCCAGATCTGTTTTAAATACAAATTTTCACAGTACACTTTTTGTAGTGGGTATAGAAGATTCATTTTGTCTTTACAGGAAATGATACAGAAAGTGCACTGATGGAGTGATGCTGCCAAATAATCCTAACAAGCAGTTTTTTGTTTCCCAAGATGTTCCCTGAGTTTCCACACCACCATCTGCACTTTGTTTTTGGGCCACATGGCGGTGACAGAAAAGTTTTGGGCTGATATGTGGAACTTATTTCCAGTTGTCACAGACTGACGTGAGGATTCATCGGGAGTCTGCATTTGTGTCACCTGATGAATGTCAGGCAGATATTCTCCCTTTTTGCTCCATTTTTGGTCTCCACCAACTCCTGAGTGAAATATAGCCCCGTTTCCAGCAAACACTTTTGGTATAGTACCTTTGGAACCAAGAGTAACCCTTCAAATACCTAGACCCTTGGTCCATTTAGCGTTTCCACCGAGTTGTCCGGTTCAGTTCAGGATGCTTTTTTACCGTCTCCACAGTGAAAGTTGTGGATGGTCCCAACAGAAGCGTTCCTCAGCGTCCCCATGTTTGGTCCCCCCTCTGTTGGGGTACCTAGCACACAGATCTGGTACTAAAAGGTGGAGCTAGAAACCCTGCAGTCTGATTGGTCAGTAGAGGACGCTCACTCTGGTTTTATGTAACCTCTGTTCATACATCAGTAAACTACAACTATAAAATGAAAGAGAAAAAAATAACGTCATTCACTGGGCCGACTGCCGGCAACTTTTAAGGTGGAACGTTAACTTGTAATGTTACTCAATGCATGAGTTGATGACGTGAATCCATCAGCACACCTTAAATTTCACTGTGACAACTTTGACCATCACTTTAGTTTTTATATGACACACACTTTTAGTAATGACTTTAAAAATATAGATTAATTTGGAGCGGATTATGTGAAGGTCATATATTCTAATCCTCACTTCCTGTGGGCTACAGCAACACTAAACCCCTGAGCTTGCCTGAGAAGGACTAAATGCACAAAGCTGCTATTTTTAAATATCCCATGGAGAGAGACTCTCACTGCAGCCTGTTCTATTTTGTTGTGAAAATGTGGGCGTGCAGCCTCGTTCTGTGGACGATAAACCAGGTGCAGACTTCCATCTGTGTCACCGCTGATGAGGAAATACAGCGAGTGCTGGACGGAGCAGTGAGTGACAACAACCCCGCCCACATTTAAGAGGACTCATGATTTGTAACCTGCAGAATGCTTTCTGTGTGATCGGGGCCTTGTAGGGCTGGGCAATATAACTTATGAATAATATTATAATATATATACATGGGGCGCTCCATTTAGTGTTTTTACCAGTTTAAATCAGCTGGTCGGTTTGTTTTGGAGAGGAAGAGACCTCTGTGGATAATTCAGCTCTCAGTAAAAACCTTCTGAACAATGAACACTGAAGGATTTCTAACCAGGAGAAGTTTCAACTGGTTGCAGTCTACAATCACCACTAGATGCCATTAAATCCCCTTAAATCTGAACGCTGAACCATTAGTTTACATTTCAACGTAAGGATCTTTGACTAAACAGGGCCAAATCAGCAGACAATGCAGAACAGTTAGTTAATATTCTACTGTAGTGACATTAAGTCAAAAAACTTTATTTGCATTTAATCAAAGTACAAAAAAACAACTGTAAATGAAGCCACCCCAAGGCACGTTGCTTGTTTGGTAACACAAGCGTTTAACACTCAACTCTTTTCTTCTTTCACTCCTAAAGATCGTTGGAAACATGTTTCACAGCGAGTGTAGATGCTCCAATCTGGATTAGCCGTCACATGACCTGAGGAATGCATTCAGAGTGTGTGTGTGTGTGTTTGTCGGCCTGATGAAGGGCTTATCTGTGTTGGCTTTTAATTGGCTCACATTCCAGCCTCTGTTCACGTATTCACAGAGAATCCAACACCTCCGTCTCCATGAGTGAACTGAACAAACAGCAGCAGACCTCCAGCAGCAGCTCCACCTGTCTGCTCACACCACCAACACCTCAACGTGTCACTGCAATCACCACAAATCAAACACGTCAGCAGGACTGATGTGGATCTGGAAACCAAATGCGGCAGCTACGACTGCAGGGAAACCACACGCGTGCGCACACACACACACACACACACACACACACACACACACACAGAGGACTCTTATTTTGTAAACAGATTTACAATGCATGGAGGCGATTAAGAGCCAATAGAAAACCTTATCAGGTGTCAACAAACAAACAGAGAGCGCAGACTCAAAGACTGAAGTGACGAGATGATTATCAGACTAATCAATCATGCGTGTGATCGCTGCAGAGACTCACAGCTGCAACATCTGAGACACTGACAGAAGCTGAAGCCACAGTCGAAATACAAGTACCTCACAATTATTTATATATTGATAAATACTGATAAATAGAATATACTGATGTTTTTAGGAGGCTAAAATATGTTTTGCTGCTGCCCCCGTCCACAGCAGTACACTGCTTTGCTTCTGTGGCGTATTCCTGACTGCTTCTCAAAACTGGGGCCATATTGACCGCCATCTACTGTAGGTAATACACTCGCCACTTTTACACTGTCTGTTCAAGACAGGAATATCACGCCATTATTTTGACTTGCTGTTCTGTACGTAAGGAACAATTGCAGAGAGAGTTGTCGTCCCTCTGAGTCTGGAATGGAGGTGGTAACAAGGCCGAATCAATGTCTGTATAAGTGTCCGGACTTCGTCATCGCAGCGCTGTCGTCGTCTGTTTAGATCGCCTCTGTCCGGCCTATGTCAGATAGACTGATGTGATTGGTGCAGCTCGGCTCCAAAGGTAATGAGCATCATTACTGATTGCCAGAGTGACTCGCTGAGCAAATTCAAACTGTGCTCTCGCGAGAACTCTGGATTTCCAGGGTACAGGCATAGTGTCTAAAATCACACACTAGGGGGGAATGACGCCGCCGTCGTTTGGTTCTGTGTAAAAATGCAAAGGAGGCATAAAGCAGGGACTCTGTAGCGCCATCTACATGTAAGAAGTCCTTCTGACTATGGATGAGCACCTCATACAACCCCACTTCCAAAAATCCGAACTATCCCTTTAAAATCCAAAGTGTGTAGTGAAAGACTGAGCTGGAGTCGGAGTCCTGACAGACGTTAGTGTCGTTCAAGTGAATGAACCAAAACATGACATCAGCTGAAGAACCGAACGCTGCTGATGAACGATCAGTTAACGCTGAAGATCAGACAAGACGAAGAGCGTTTTTTGATGTCATTGTGAAAAAAATGTGAAACTCAGAGAGGATCTAAAGTTTGAGCTGAGGTGTCTCTCGCTGATTGAACAGAAAACTTTATCATCAAGTGTAAACAACCCACCGGGATCAATAGTCAATAATTCAATATAATCACTTTACAATTTGAAAGTGAAGAATGATGAGGATGAAGACGAGACAGATTCATAAACTAACCAAATACAAACCCTCATAATAAGCTTAAAAACAATCCAAATAAACATGATCATTTATGTAACGTGTTTTATGTTTAACACCAAAAGTCCTTTGAATATTTGCTAATTTAAAGAAATTAAGAGAAAGAGAAACTGAGTGACCTTATTTTTTTAACCTTGATATGAGACGGTTTAAATATGTATAGATTTAGTTTAATGAGTGAGTCATCATGTTAGTTACCACATAAAAATAACAAATATCTGCTTTATTCATTTATGTTGAGTCACAAACAAATAAATATATATTTCTATAAATATATAAAAGTATTTTAGTGGAGAAAAACAATACAGCATAGTATTGATTGATTATTTATTTACATCATAAATATTGCAAATTTTAGTAGCCAGATGTTTTTCGAGATGCATTTTGCAGCAATAAAAATGGTTGGAGTTCAATAAACAGACTGAAAATCTTATTTTTTATTAGATAAAACAGATGTTGAGGAAGATTTCCTTTAGGGGAGATACTTTGGGGTGTAGATATAAAGTAATAACGTGTAATGCGTCGCGATTCTCAGCATATTGTAAATCATATGGTGACTTAAATATTGTGAAAATAATATACTGTGGGGCCTCTGGTGATTTCCACCTCTAACTTTAGGTCCATTTTAAGATCAGTCTGAACTGAAGCTTCTGACAGACATTTGTTTGCTTGTTATTTTTGAATATGTCATAGTTTGGATGATTTACTGAGAAAAAGTTATAGTTATAAATTAATTGCTAATCTTAGTTGAATTTCAGTCATTTTAAGTTCTATTTTATTTTATTTTATTCCTAAAATGTTGGTTTATTTGTGCTGGATCTGATTTTACAAACTTGATGAATCTCTGGCGGAACACTTAAGTTATTTAGACTTTTACTGGAGTTTATAAACTTTAAATGTAAGGAGTGATTTTACAGCTGAAACCAGGTCTGATTTTCACTGGATCTCCTGCTGCACTTTTCCACTGACTCCTGAGCTCTGGTTAAACTTTGATGAATGAACTTCATGGTGAAATCTGATTTTCTTTTTCATTAAACACCGGCTGGAGGTTAAACTCACGTAAACTTTGTCGAAGGTGTCGCCGAAGAAGAACAGAGATCCGTTGAGAGCCAGCTCGGCGGTGGAGTCCGAGCCGGGCAGCAGCTGCTCGTCTCCGGCTTCTCCTCCGAACTCGAACAGCTCCTCCAGGTCCAGAGCCCGGGTCACAACACCCAGGCTCAGCAAGCACGACCAGACCCACAACCAGCTCCGGGACCGGGGACTCATCTTCTCCGTAATGCTCCACAGACACAGTCAGACCAGCGGTGTTCAGCACTCGGGACCGCCGGGGAGGAGGTGAGGGGCAGCGGGCGACACGAACAGCCGATTCAGCGGCGCACAGCGGCGAACTGAGGGTACGGAGAGGCGGGGGGAGGGATGAATGGATGGAGAACAGCGGGAGTAACTGCCCGGGGGGCGTTTGAGTAACCACCACGACTTCCGGTCAACTTTTTTCAAAATAACACTGACTTTCATAACTTAGTTAGCTTTGAAGCTCGAGTTATAAACGTTATATAGTTGTTGCCAGGTCTGCAGTCAGCGGGGAAATAAAGACGTATTCTGATCACTTACTTTGCAAAATGTGAGACACTTAGGGACTGTTCGTTATTTATGAGAGGGGAGTGGGTGGTGCAAAAAAGGGGGATGCATGTCAAATATTTTTTTAAGCACTGAGGAGCTTATTTTTTATTTTGGCTCAGGGGAGGGGATACAAATTTAAATGGTTGTATAACTTACATACTCTTAAAATTACTGTTAGAAAACAATATGCGGTTTTTTGGTGGGCGGGGCTTAGCTGGAGGCAAAACAGTTCTCCACAGACATTAGCTAGCGCTAGTTAGCAAGTTGTGTTGTCTTATTTTTTAGACGACGGAGGAAGATGATGTGAGTGGTGCGTTCAGAAACACTCATTCTGAGTGTGGGAGCGCACTCTGACACAGACTGGAGCGTTCATAAATTTGGAGCGCTGTCTGAATGTAGCATTGGGTTATCCAGAGCAGCGCACTCTCAGAGTGGCAGAGTGCACTCTGGACACTTTAGCCCCAATCAGTCTTCTTTCAGCATTGGCAGTATAAAAACAAAATCAGGGAGTGCAGCAAAATGCCGCCTACCTACTTTTGTTTATACAGAATGCGCCTTTTTCGGGGCAATGGGGGGCGTGAGCAAGTAACAAAACATGTAGCTCAGCGTGTGACGTAAACAGTGACGTGGGAGGGAAGCCGCGGCTGGTCAGTCCTTCGGCGATTCTGTCATAAGTCGGCCCGTTCTTCACCGTCCCCGTCATCTGACGGTTAATGGCCTCTTCGTTTGCGAGGACAAGGAGGGCGCGCAATTCCTTGTCTCCCCAGTTGCTCATCTTTACAGTGTCTGTCAGGTTTGTGTTTCCCTCTTGCTACTAGCTGCTCGCTAATTCCTGCTATCAGCTGTTTCCTGTTTATCCACCGCCAGTGGGTCGCACGTGCGGCGTCATTAACAGCTCCTCCCACAAGTCATCAACAGCCCCTCCCGTTGCGGAAGGCCGCCTCGTTCTTTTTACACCATAAAGGTTCTGCCAATATGTCTACCCTATGAGGCGAAAAATTGGGGGACTTCAGATCAACTCGCCAATCCGGCTCTGTGTGTCTAAACGCTCGCAGCTTGCTGGCAAAACGGCCCAACATTCACCAAAAATCTGGCAGTGTAAAAGGGGCTATTGTCTGTGGAGACGGAGCAGCAGAGCGCCGAGCGGAGTGAATGTGTGATTAACTTAACCGTTTGGTTCATTCATGTAGAAATATAACGCTGCGTTTCTTCCACCAACAGGGCTCTCATTTTAGTGTAGAGCGTCAGACTGAATTTACCAACGCACCATGTCAGGTCACTCACTCTCCGGGACCGCCAGTGTTACTTGAATAAGTAAACACTGACCAACGGGACCAGACTGGCCGACCCGTATGCTCTCACTCAGTGGATGGATGATGTCACAGGAAGCCAATCTTACAAAGGAGGACCACACTTGTTTGTTTTGCTATGGAAGCTAACGTTAGCTAATGTGCTAAAAAGTTAGCGTTGCAGAGAAATCCAATCTTCCTCTTAATCCCTCCCCAGTTTCTGATGAGGTGGACATGATAACCCTTAATACACATAACCTTATTCATCCCTACAACAGGAAATACTTTTTCCCTAACCTGATTGGATTTAAGATTAAACGAAGCCTTTTTACACTCCAGGATTTTGTCTTCAATTTTTCACTTTTAACCTTTTTCAAAGGGTAAGGTTTTAAAAATCTAATAGATAATTTATGGTGGAGGGAGGGTCGTGCATTTTTCACTCAGGGAGTGATAAGTAAGGAACAGCCCCTTACAAGTAAAAGCCCTGCCTTCAAAATAAAAGCATCAGATTGTGTGTAAGTAAAGTATTTCATGCAAAATATCTCCTTTCAAAGTAACATGGATTATAATAATTGATGCATTCCTGTGTTAATGTTGCAACTGTCGATGGTGGAGCTCATTTTAAATACCTGATATACAGCTGAGTGGTTTAATCCATAATAATTTAATATCCAGTACATCATAATTTACTGGTTGATTTATAGTTTGTATTATTAATCTGAATCTTTTAAGTATCTACAGCCTTTAAAAAAAGTACCATATTTCCCCATGAGATGTAGTGAAGTAGAGGCATCACATACTGTACTAAATACTCAAACACAGTTCCCTTAAAAATTGTTCTTAGGTGCAGTACTTGAGCAAATGTACAGCAAATTGTTTTCTGTTTTCATTACAACTGTTAACATCACAAATAACATTTTTTATGATGCGTATTTGTATTCTTTGCCTCATGTTTTAAGTCTCTGACATCTGTAGAAGTGTAGCCTTTTATTTTGGTACAAAAGTCAGAGCGGAAGTCTTGTTCTTGAAGTTTTTATACTTTATGCAACAGTCTTGTGGAAGATTTTCATCACAAAAGAATTAAATTTTAAGTAGATCCTTACACCTTTTGTTCCTCCGAAGACGAAACCATTAACCTTATGTTTTTTTCATGTTTTAATCTGATATGCTGGTTGTTACTAAAAATGGATAAAACACTGTCATTTAGTTACAGTGATACAGTTTATTTTATGGTCAACCTGGATGCAAGCATCTCAGATACTGTTACTCTTTAGATTATTTTGGGTAAATACCATCTTCATACTTGTACGTGGAACGGGATGTACTCCTTACGTCACTGTGTTTAAATGTTTTGAACAACTGGGCTGAGAAGACGACGAGGTTCATCAGGTTTTCTTAGAGTTAGATGCTGTCGCCAGCTGGTGGACACAAAGTCTCACTACACAAATACATCCAGGGCCCATTTGTTCAAAAGTAATCCAGCAGGATTAATCCAATCAGATAGGATCAAATCCTGAAATCCAGTTGTTCAAAGGAAAAGCAGGATTACGTGATCAGAAAAAATCAGATAATCCAATCCAGTTTTTTATCCGGATCAAACCTCCAGTTTGTTTTAGAATCAAGATTACTTTGATCCAAAATATCAGGATTACCTGATCCCTAATCTCTCAAAACAGATTCTGCAATTTACATTGTAGAAGAAGGGAAGACATTTTTTTTTTTTTTTTTTTTTTTTAACCGATGGATTTCCAGATTGCCTGATCCCAGCAGAGGGCCGGATTCAGACGGGATTACAGGGGAAATGAAATAAAACTAGAACTGTTGAACAGAGTTAAGAGAATAATAAACTGCATTTTTATTTTTATTTTAAGTAGTATATTTACGTAATATATATTTAGATCATTAAAAACTTAAATCTATCCGTTCTTTATGTTTGCTGCCATCTGCTGGTCATGTTTTAGTTTCTTTCTCAGTTACAAGTCAGGCCCAGTGGAGTAAAGGCATAACGACAAACAGTGCAGAAAGTAGGTAACGCCTTTTTTTCCCCAATTTTAAAATAATAACACTTAATATTACTACATGCTCGCTGTTCTTCTTGATGTTCTCCCCAATATTTGAAAAATGTTTTAACATTTTCAAGCTGAGTTTTCCTTATTGTGACAAACTAAGTTCAATTCAATTAAATTAAATCCACTTTTATTTATAAAGCCCAATATCACAAATCACAATTTGCCTCACAGGGCTTTACAGCATACAACATCCCTCTGTCCTTAGGGTGAGGTGAACATGGTTGTAGATAAAATAATGAATTGTTGCTAATGAAATATTCCACAAAAGAGCTGTTAATGTCAAAGCTAACATTAGCCAACTTTAGCTAATAATTTCTTCCTACTTGGTCAACTGTTCCCAGAGGTCTGGTGAAACGCTGTCAGGCTAACACTACCAGCTGACGTTAGCTAACTTTCTACCTACAAGCTCAAATGTTCAGTTTGCTAACACTACCATCTAACATCAGCTAACTTTAATATTTTCTACCTACTAGCTCAAATGTTCCAATAGCAAACATTACAACCTAACATAACATTAGCTAATCATTTCTCAAATGTTGCTTTAGCTAACATTACCATCTAACGTTAGCAAACTTAAGATAAGAATTTCTTCCTACTAGGTCAACTGTTCCCAGAGGTCTGATGAAACGCTGTCAGGCTAAAGCTACCAGCTGACGTTAGCTAACTTTAGCTACTTTATTTCTACCTACTAGCTCAAATGTTCAGTTTGCTAACACTACCATCTAACATCAGCTAACTTTATTTTATATTTTCTATCTACTAGCTCAAATGTTCCAATAGCAAACATTACAACCTAATAAATTTGCCCTGACGAAGGCCGACTCAGGCCGAAACATGTTGGCAATTTTTATCGGTTCTACATGAACTAGCCTGTTTAATAAAGCTTTTTAATTGCCAGAGTGCCTTGGACCGCCTTTTCTTCTTTTTCCTCATTATGCTTCCTCGCAGAGGACCAAAGAGCACCTACAGTTTTTAACATTTTTTACTTTTCTGAACGCCACTGCTCTCCTTCGTCTTTTCTTTGATAACATAACCTAACTTTAGCTAATCATTTCTCAAATGTTGCATTAGCTAACATTACCATCTAACGTTAGCTAACTTTAGCCACTATTTTCTACCTACTAGCTCGAATGTTCCATTAGCTGACCTGACCATCTAATGTCAGCTAAGTTTAGTTAATATTTTCTACCTACTAGCTCACTCATTCAGAGTGCTGATGAAACGCTGTCAGGCTAATGTTAACAACTAATATTAGCTAGTTTAACTAATATTCTCTACCTACTAAGTCAGCTGTTCCTAGAGGTATGGTGAAACGCTGTGGGGCTAACATCACTAGCTGACGTTAGCAAATGTAAGCCACTTTTTGCTACCTACTAGGTCAACTATTCCGTTAACGTTACCATCGAACATAAGCTAATTCTGGCTAATATTTTCTACCTACTAAGTCAACTGTTCCAAAGATCTGATTAAACACTGTCTGGCTAACGTTACTTGCTGATGTTTGCTAACTTTGGTTACTTTTTACTACCTACTAGGTCAACCATTCCTATAGCTAACTTTAGCTAATATGTTTTACCTACCAGGTCAACTGTTTCCAGAGGTCTGGTCAAACGTTGTAAGGCTAACGTTACTGTAACATGTTCACACCATCAGTTTATGTCCACTTAAAGGGTTTTTGCCACTGACGGGTTCAGATTGTTATTCTAACTGTCTGACAACATTTAGGAAATGATCCCTACAGAGATAGACCTTTGTTAAAGAGTAATATCCTTTTTGTTTAACCAGGAACAACCCCAAAATCGCCATCGCCAAACCCACCAGACTCCATTTAAATAAACAGTAATTTTATCACTGTAAAACACACTTCATTTATAGTCAGGAGAAACAAAATAAAACTCACAAAAGTGTCTTGGTACATCTTTACGCTTTTCCAACAATCACCAACTCTGGTTTGGTTGAAATAAACTGTTGAATTAACACAGGTAGATGTGAAAACAAGCTGCCTCTATGCACGCTAAAATCACTGATTATTTAAATGGAGTCTGGTGGGTTTGGTGATGGTGATTTTGGGGATGTTTCTGGTTCAACAAAAAGGATCTTACTCTTTATCATAAAGGTCTGTCTCTGTAGGGATCCTTTCCATACTGTGTCAGACACTTAAAATAACAATCTGAACCTGTCAGTGACAAAAACAAACACTTTTAGTCGATGTAAATTGACATTTCACAAATGCCCTGAGAGGTTACACTGCAGCCTGTTTCACCACTGCCAGCTGCAGGATCAGCATCGGATAAATTTCAAAAATTGTTGTTCCCGTTAGTCACTTAGACACAAAAACATGGGAAAATGGGATCCAGGTTGAAAAATACTGAACTCAAGTACAGTACTTGAGTAAATGTACTTAGTTACCTTCCACTACTACTTACCCTTACATAACAGAATGTGAAGGCCACATACAAACTATAACCTGCATCATCTATACAGCCTTTACAATATGATAACATAATTTAATGTGGCACAAAATAATTTGACTACTATTACCATTTCATCTCCTATAAAGAAATTAATGTAACACACTATATAAAGGAGTACTGTAATCTTAGGACATGTTAAAAGATGGCTGCAGAGGCCATATTAAAAGCTGCAGTAAGAGGTGTTATAAATGATCGTCATGATGACAAAATCTAAAATACTTTCACTATCTGATTCAAACCGACGTCATCTCACAGTATGGAGGGAATAAATAGAAGCAGAGTGCTGGATAAAAATGTGTATCTGTCGTCAGCGTGTTGAGGAGCTGCACAGCATCCTCTATTATCTAACAACCTCCTGTTATGTAAAAGCAGGGAAGAAGAACTGCAGAGAGGAGGAGGAGGAGGTCTATATTAGGGTTCGACTGATATCAGGGTCGATACTGATGGTTCATTCATACAGTCTGACAGGACGGAGACAATGATGATGATGATGATGCATCTATATTTACTACAAAACTGCTCAACATTATTATGGTTGTCTGCATGTAAATTCATGTCCAGAGATCTGAATCTTCATATTGTTACCATAAAGAAAGTTTGACGGTAATTTTTAAATTTAAAGAAAGGGGGCTCAGATGCATTTCAGCATTTTTAACAGGGACATTTCTAAAGTTTGGAGGGGGACATTTCAGGATTTTTGACAATTCAGCATTTTTATCATTGATATTTTAACAGTTTGACTGGAACATTTCAGCATTTGTGACTAGAGATGTACTGATACCACTTTTTCCCTTCCCGATACTGATTCCGATCCCTGAACCTTAGGTATCTGCCGATACCGAGTTCCGATCTGACACCAGCGCGTAAAATAAAAATAGATGGGACATGAATTGTTGTATGTCTCAACTCCTAAAACTCTATGTAAAATATTAAGAAATAAATACATAATAGTAGAATGAATGCCATAAAACTTTTTTTTATTGTTATTATCCAGTGTTGACACAGATCAAGACACAGGTTAAAGTGCAGCCACACAATTTGGTAAAAAAGACATTTTAAAGGCTACAGTAGAATGCTTTCTAAACTCTGCTCCATTTCCATTTTGTTTGCCTGTAGCGTGTGTATGCGTAATGACGTGAGGCATTACGTGGTATTGGATTGGTCATAGGATGTACTCGCCGATACTTGATACCGCATTTTAGGCAGTATCGGAGGCATTTCCGATACTGGAATCGGTATCGGTACAACTCTACTTGTGACATTTCTGCATAATTATCATCAAAATTTTTGACAGGAATGCTTCTGCATTTTTATCATTGACATTTCAGTGTTTTTAACAGGGTTATATCAGAATTTTTACAGGGACATTTCAGCATTTTTGACATTTCAGCACTCTGGACAGGGACCTGTCTGCAGCTTTGACTTTAAAAAACTTTAGCATTTTAGCATTATTGAAAATGGGCTTTTCAGCATTTCTGACAGGAATATTTTTCCCCAAATTTCTTTAATTTGAATGTCATTGTTACAATCAGAGGATTTGCTTATCATAGTTCATTTCAAGTTGTGTTGTAGAAAACAAATTCCCTTTGTTAATTAATTAATTTCTTTATTCATCCATCCGAACATCCAGTTATTCATTTGTTTCATTCAGTCAATAAAAACTCTGAATCATCATAACCACCTTTATTCAAATGTTTATTAGTCATTCACTTATTCATTTTTATTCATTTAATAATTTTTCTGTCATCCATCTCTCCATTTATTTATTATTTCATTCATTCATGGTTGTTCATTAGTTCATTCACTCATTCATTTATTTGTATGAAGAAAAAAGAAAATAATAATGAACACACTATTTCCTAAAAAAAAACACAGCTAAATAATCTCATCAGTCAGAAACTGCTGCCACAAACGCCTTCATCTGTATCCACCAGTATCTGTCTGATACTCGCCGTTAAAAACCAGTATCAGTCGAAGCCGCCCGTGTGATGCTGCTGTGACACAGTGTGTGTGTGTGTGTGTGTGTGTGTGTGGGACCACAGATCCCAGTTTACCTCTCTCTCCTTCCAGATCCATCTCTCCACCTTCCTCTCCTCTCTGCAGCATCCCTCCTCCTGTTCAGCCAATCGCCTGCTGGGGAGTGTGATCATGTGACCAACAGCTACCAATGTCTCTCGACCAGGCACCGGCAAAAAGAGGGGCGGTGTCTCTCCTCCTCCTCCTCCTCCTCCTCCTCTCTGTGAGTCAGACGGTGTGTCTGGAGGAGAGTGGATGGATGTGAAGGATCCGTCTAACAAGCTCAGACACGTTTCTTCTTCTTCTTCACCCGGACAGCAGAGGCTCCGTCTCTAACCCGCCCTCCCTCCCACTCCTGGGGAACACAGGGGGGATGAATGGGGAGGCCATGGAGGGGAGCCTGGTGCAGGAGCAGCAGCATGCCGGTAACGGCTCCCACCTCCCTCCTCCTCCCACCATCACGCCGGCCATCCCCCCCTACGTGAAGCTGGGTCTGACCATCGCCTACACCATCTTCTACTCGCTGCTCTTCGCCTTCGTCTACGCCCAGCTGTGGCTGGTGCTTCGGTACCGACACAAGCGCTTCAGCTACCAGACGGCCTTCCTGTTCCTGTGTCTGCTGTGGGCCGCCCTGCGCGCCCTCCTCTTCTCCTTCTACTTCAGAGACTGTGTGACCGCCAACGCACTCGGACCATTCGCCTTCTGGCTGCTCTACTGTTTCCCCGTCTGCCTGCAGTTCTTCACGCTCAGCCTCATGAACCTCTACTGTGCACAGGTGAGGGGGCACTGCTGCTGGTACTGGTCGAACAGAGACCGGTAGCATGAAGAGAACCTATCAGCAGCTTCAGTGCTTCAACTTCTCTCTTTGCTGCAGTGACGTAGAAGTGTACTTCAGGGTGTGTCAGTACACTGTGACATCACGGGTGGGTGTGGTTACAGGTGCGACAAAGCACACCTCTGACCACACCCACCAAAGATGCAGCAGTCCAGCCAGAGAGGGCAGTGAAACCCTGCTCTTTAAGGCTGCTTTCACACCTGCCCTGTTTGGTTCGGTTCAATCAAACTCAAGTTCATTTCACCCCTCAGTGTGGTTCGTTTGGGCAGGTGTGAACACAGCAATCACACTCAGGTGTGAACACAGCAAAACAACCAGACTGAGGCCTTCTTGAAGAGGTGGTCTCAGTCCGGTTCCAAAGGAACTCTGGTGCGGTTGGTTTGTGGTGAGAAGGTGTTCCGACCTGGATGTGAAGCAACTGCAGTCACATGACACATTGTTTGGGTTAAACATGAGCATGTTACAGTCCTGGAGGATTATTAATGTGCACCTCCTCCTGTACTGCCTTAATATGCACATTCAGCACATCCAATGCATCAAAACATTGTTTTCTAGTTGGAGCCGCGCCTCGTTTTCAAACTGTATGGTTTGACTAAAATGAACAATGACAGCAATATAGTCCACGATGAGCAGCGCTAAAATCAACCTGCGTAGTTGTCCCTCCATTGTGACATTAGAAAGTGTCACATTTATCTTGCAAGTGTACTCTTCTTCAACGTTTGCTTTACTTCCTGGATTTTTCCCACATGGAAATTCTGACCAATCAAGGGCAGCTTTCTCACACAAGGCATTTGATCTGGTCCTCTTGTAAATGCTGCCATGAGAACACCAACCAACTCTAGGCAATTACACAACTTTGGAACAACATGAGTCCCTGATTCAGACCAAAGGAGACCACTCTAGGGCTGACAGCAGCCTTAGTGACTCCTCAACCTCTTAAACGCTGCTGAATCAATCACTGTGTCCATCAATATGAGCTTGAGTCTTGCAGCAGAGTGTTGTTCCACCCCCCCAAAACGTAATCATAATTCTAATCCTGATATTAAAGTCTCCAAAGATGACGAATAAGTCAGGGTGAAATTTAGGGGAATGCTTCTCCAATGATGAGAAACAGTCATGCAGGCCTGGTTTCAGACCTCTGATTTGTTCAGCGATGCAAAAACGGTCATGTGCTCATTGATGATTATTTCCAGCAGCTGGAGAAAAAAGTCAATTATGCTGGTAGGTGGGATTAAGAGCAGTGACATCATCCTGCGGAAGGAGCTACGTAGTTACACCCATGAAAAATAGCTACAGAAAAAAGACCACAGAGAAGTGAGAGGCCTGGAGGAGATGAAGTGCCATGAAGCAGTCTCAGGTTTGAATGTAAAAGATACAGAATGTGTATTATTTTTACCTTAATGTTTTTTAAAGGTAAATTTAAAGGAAAATTCAGGGTTCAGGCAATTAATAAGAAGCCACTTAAAGGCCTTGATGAAACGTCGCTTTGGTGTGTCATAGCAGCTAATTATGAAACTGCGCTACGAGAACACACCATCATTACACTAAACCTCACTGTCAGCGATGTTGACCAGTCCGTTCTTATCCCCAGCTCATCAAATACCCACGCTTTGTCACGCCAAATTGACACCAAAGGCTCCTTTTAGTGTCTTCATGAGACCCACCAGACTTTAAAGTAAAGTTACATAAATTTGGTTTCGGAAAGTAAAGTTATTTAGATTAGGTTTAGGAAAGTAAAGTTACGTAGATTAGGTTTAGGAAAGTAAAGCCACGTAAATTTGTTTTTGTAAAGTTACATAGATCAGATTTAGGAAAGTAAACTTGCATAGGTTAGGTTTAAGAAAGTAAAGTTATGTAGGTTTGGTTTAAGAAAGTAAAGTTACATAGATTAGGTTTAGGACAATAAAGTTACGTAGATGAGGTTTTGGAAAAGAATCATGGATGGGTGTCATGTTACATACTTAGCATAAAGTTACGTAGGTAAGGTTTAGGAAACTAAAGTTGCGTACATTAGGTATAGGAAAAGAATCATGGTTAGGTGTCATCATGTTACGTATTTACCTTCAAGTTACAAAGGTAAGGTTCAGGAAAGTAACGTAACGTAGATTAGCATTAGGCAAGTAAAGGTATGTAACTTAGGTTTAGAAAAAGAATCATAGTTCAGTGCCGTGTTACATACTTAACATGAAGTTACGTAGACTGGTTTTAAGATATTAAAAAGGTTGTACGTTAGGTTTAGGAAAAGAATCATGGTTGGCTGTCATGTAACCTACGTAACATAAAGTTATGTTGGTAAAACTTCGACCCACATGAAGTATGTCAACAGACTCAGATTAACCTCAGTTAGCAGAAGATTTTGAAATTTTTCCTCCACACATTGAGAGATAAAACACTTCGACTTGTGGACGGGGAGAATCAATCAAATCAATGCCTACAAGTGATGACCGACCCCCTCGTCCACTGAGCTGCAGCCCCTCCTGCAGTCACTCAGACAGTTTGAGTTTCTTTGTTTTCAGTTACATGGCAATAAACGAGAGAAGATGCAACGTCGACCATCCTGTTGTTAGACGACTCGTATAACGTGAGACTGACTGTGTCTTTTTTGGGGGTGATCAGTGCAGCAGCTGCCTCTCCTCTTCATCCATTCATCCAGTCAGCAGCAGCTGGTGGATTCAGAAATAGACCAGAAAATAGAGACAGAAGAGGAATAAAGCCTCTTTAGCAGCAGCTTTACACCACTTGTTCCCGAGAGCTGAGATGACGCAGGGGTTTTCTTTTCCAACCAAACATCACGGTGTCTTATTTCCTTAATGAGGGCACCTTCAGTCAGAGAGGAGGGATTAATCGATGAGATGAGCTGCAGACTGTTGGCTGCGAGGCAAAGTGATCAGACCCTTTACTGCAGCAAAAGTACTAATGAAACACTGTGGAAAATACTCTGTTACAAGTAAAAGTCAAAAATGCAATTTTAAGTATCTAAATGTCCACTGTGACTGCGTTAGTAATTTTTTTTTTTTTTTTGTAATGCGTAGCTCATACACTGATGAATATAAAAACACCTCATTGAAATCAGTTGAGAAATATATTTTTTTATTTTTTCAAATGTTTTAAATTTGAAAAAATACAAAGTCGCCTCACAGCAAGAGGGTTCCTGGTTCAAACCAGGGATGGGGGAGCCCTTCAGGGTGGAGTTTGTATGTTCTCCCTGTGTCAGCGTGGGTTTCCTCCAGGTGCTCCGACATGTTCTCCCTGTGTCAGCGTGGGTTTCCTCCAGGTGCTCCGACATGTTCTCCCCGTGTCAGCGTGGGTTTCCTCCAGGTGCTCCGACATGTTCTCCCTGTGTCAGCGTGGGTTTCCTCCAGGTGCTCTGACATGTTCTCCCCGTGTCAGCGTGGGTTTCCTCCAGGTGCTCCGACATGTTCTCCCCGTGTCAGCGTGGGTTTCCTCCAGGTGCTCTGACATGTTCTCCCCGTGTCAGCGTGGGTTTCCTCCAGGTGCTCTGACATGTTCTCCCTGTGTCAGCGTGGGTTTCCTCCAGGTGCTCCAGCTTCCTCCCACAGTCCAAAGACATGCAGGTTAATTGGTGACTCTAAATTGTCCGTAGGTGTGAATGTGAGTGTGAATGGTTGTCTGTCTCTATGTGTCAGCCCTGTGATAGTCTGGTGACCTTCAATTACAGCAAATTGTGCGCAAAGAATTGTGGGTACTTCATGCCTGAAAATTCACTGAAGGAAAGACTCGGTCTTTGGTAAAATTCAAAGGATCCTTGACATTGGAACAGTCCTGTGGCGGGATTAGATGACGTAGCCTCTTTGACATCCAGCCATTTAAAGATCCTTCTTTGACTTTGAGAAGCACAAAGTGTCACATTTAGTTGGTCGAACAGTTTGGTCTAAACTTAAATATCTCAAAAAATATTGGATGGATTGTTCTGAACTTTTCTAGAGGTATTCATGGGTTCCCAGAGGATGAATCCCTCTGACTTTGGTAATCCTCTGACTCTTCCTCTAATGCCACCATGAGGTCCACATTTTTGTTTTTCAGTGAAATGTCTCATCAACTATTTGATGGATTTGCACAAAATGTGGTTCATCATTCATGTTCCCCTCAGGATGAATCGTAAGAACTCTGACTTTTCATCTGGTGCCAACATCAGGTCAATATTTTAATGTGTCCAATACTTTGGTTTATGACCAAGTAGAGTGGTGTTGGAATGACTCCTCAGATAGTCTGGTGTAAAACCACACCATCTCCCTTCAACCCTCTGACAGATTCAGATTCACCAGCTGCCCGGTGTGAGTGGAGACAAACGCCAAATTGCTTTCCCACATCCACAGGTCTTCTTAAACTAAACCTCAATTTGAAATAGTGTTTACTTTTCCCACATCGTGCAGTTTGGGGCTGCAGAAATAACTCATTCACATTTTTAAGTAACTTAATTTAAAGCTTAAATCTGCTAATACTGACTGATCTTGTCATGTTTAACTTCCTTGTTTCAGAGTATTGTGAACATAACAGAGCACAATACGAAATAAAGCTGTAATTTCTGATAACGACAAGCAACATTTATGTGCAAAATCTTATTTACAGACGCACTACAAGCAGTCAGAAGTAGGTACAGATTTTGTTCGTACTGATGAAAAAGATCGGAGCTACTAACGTATTGGTGAATGCAGAGATACACATAAATTCCTTCTGCTCACGTTTCATGAATGAGACCCATTATTTTCCATCTCTCAGTATTTAATCTCCTCCTTATCATCATCTCACCCGCAGCTATCTCAACTAACAGTGTGTGTCCACCCAGTCTGAAGCATGCCTGAGGTGCGCACAGCCTCTTCCTTTGTAGATACCTGTTTATGTGTGTAAAAAGGTGTACCCATGGTTTTTGTGTGTACACAGAGTTTATGCATCTGGATCCAGATCTACCTGCATCACTGAACAAACTGGAGATGAGATTCAGAAGTAGAAAAAGATCCTGCTGTAAGTGTGTAATGAGTCTGTTATTTCTCCCCTCACAGGTTTACTTTAAGGCGAAGTCCAAGTACACACCTGCACTGCTCAAGTACAGGTAACTTCTTCAACCAGCTCATTCTGACTGAATAACTCAAGTTCACGATGACACTCCAAAACTTATTCATGAATCAGACTGAACATGGAAGTTAAACTGTATTTCCTCGGACTGTTTAAAATGCAGTTAAAGGTTATAGCTGGTACTTCATGCGGAGCAGCTCTCACCCTGTCTCTTCTCCTCCTCCAGACTTCCTCTGTACCTGGTCTTCTTGGGCGTCAGTCTTCTCTTCCTGGTGGTTAATCTGGTCTGTGCCCTGCTGGTCAAAATGACCGCCGCTGATGTGAAGACCATCGTCCTGGTGAGGGTCACAATCAATGACAGCCTTTTCGTCCTCTGCGCCATCTCGCTGTCCGTCTGCCTCTACAAGGTCGCCAAGATGTCGCTGGCCAACATCTACCTGGAGTCAAAGGTAAAGCGACTTACTTTGTGTCTGAGCTTTCAACCTTATCTCATGGTCTTCATCAGCTTCACTGACATGGGCCACATAAGTGAAGGTCCCTGATATTTCTCTCCAGGATATTCCAGGCGACGGCATGGTGGTGCAGTGGTTAGCATTGTTGCCTCACAGCAGGAGGATTCTTGGTCTGAATCCTGGGGTGGGGGAACCCTTCTGTGCAGAGTTTGCATGTTCTCCCTGTGTCAGCGTGGGTTTCCTCCAGGTGCTCCGGTTTCCTCCCACAGTCCAAAGACATGCAGGTTAATTGGTGACTCTAAATTGGTCGTAGGTGTGAATGTGTCAGCCTTGTAATAGTCTGGCGACCTGTCCAGGATGTACCCCTCCTTTCGGCCAGTGTCAGCTGGGACAGGCCCTTGGCCCCCCCCCCCGACCCATAACAGGATAAGCGGTTATGGAAATGAATGAAATGAAATATTCCAGGGTTTCTGTGACTGTGAGGAGCTTTTTATTAATATCATGACATCACAGAGGCCTGAAATGAAAAAAAACAGTATTAACAGGAATAACAGAGTAACACCTGTGTGTGCAGGGGACGTCGGTGTGTCAGGTGACTCTGATCGGCATCATGGTGGTGTTGCTGTACGCATCGCGGGCCTGTTACAACCTAGTAGTGCTCGCCCTCACCGACATTGAGACCATCAACTCCTTCGACTACGACTGGTACAACGTCTCAGACCAGGTGAGGTGACTTTAAATTGTCCACAGGTGTTCACTGGTTCTTTTACATGATTTCAGTCTGAAGAGAGCACAAGAGTTTAAAGAGTGTCTTTTTTACTCCTAACCTTTGAAGAAGTATTAAGAACTTTTACTAAAGTAAAAGTACTAATGTCACACAGTGAAAGTACTCCACTACAAGTAAAAGTTCTGCACTTAAAACCTTACTGAAGTAGAAGTATGTATAGTGCAGTAAAAAGCATTTACCTCCAAGACGTAGTGAAGGAGGGGAAGGAGAAAGGAGCAGAAAATGGAAGTAAGTAAGTAAGTACCTTGAATCTGTCTTTGTGTTTCTCCAGGCGGACTTGCGGTCGTCACTGGGAGACGCTGGTTACATCGTGTTCGGGGTGATTCTGTTCGTCTGGGAGCTGCTGCCCACCTCACTGGTCGTCTTCTTCTTCAGGGTCCGCCGGCCACCTCAGGAAAGGGTCAGTCCTCCTGGTGGGGTCAGGTGACCTCTGAAATATTTGCAACTGGTTGTTTTTTGGCGTGAGATGGATCAGCAGTTTGGTGCAGCTTCTGAGCTGCGATCCTTGACGTTGGAACAGTCCTTTGGCAGGATTTGATGACGTAGCATTCTTGAAATTTGGCTGTTTGAGGATCCTTCCTTGAATTTGAGAAACACCCACTGAACCCCAAATTGCTCCCAATGGCTGTTCATCGGTGTGTGTGTGTGTGTGTGTGTTAAAAACTGAGTGGCAGGTGGCACCTTGTACGGTACCCTCAGCCACCGCTGTATTATTATTGTATGTGTGAATGTGACTAATAGTGTAAAAAATGCTTTGAGTGGTTGGAGGACTTGAAAGGTGCTATACAAGTACAGGTCCATTTACCATTTAGCCCACGAGTTATGGTAAAATAGTCAATTAGTTTCAGACTGTGTCATTCAACCCCTTGTCAATAGGGGGTGCTGTTCCCTTGAGAATAACAACAGCAACACTATATCAAAACATCAGTTTAAAAACTCTCAAACAACTCGTGCAGTAAAATCCAAGTCTCATTTATCCAGTCGTACGTTCAGTGCTTCCAAACATGTAAATTTCCACCAAAAAAAAAAAATAGATTTAACCTGAAAGTGAAACTTGCCTCTACTCTTCAAGCCAGACTCAAACACTGAGGTTGATTCTTGGATTTTTACCAGCTGAACCTCTGCCTGCATTCTTTGTCTCCACAGAGCACTGTTGGGATACCAAACCACGTTCTCTCCTCCAGAGGATATTTCTTTGACAACCCTCGTCGGTACGACAGTGACGATGACCTGGCGTGGAGCATTCCTCCCCAGAATGCATCAGCGAGGTACAAACGCTGACGTCACCACGTCGCCGTTGAAGTGTTGTTTCTGAACTCAGTTCTGTTAAAGCTGCTATGAACAATATTTCTTGTCTACTTTATTACCGTAAAACTTAAATTAAACACCCAATCTCTTTCACTAGCCGGGTGTGGCTACACATTTTGACAAATAAAGGTCTATCTCAATCAGACCCTTTCTGTGTTTGTAAACAGTGATGATGTATTTTGTGGGCGGAGCTGAACTGGTGGCAGTGGTGAACTATGGACAGTAGTGGTGTCAGTGTGAGCGCCAAATAAAACGTAAAAAGCACCATAATGTTTATTTTTCTCAACCGATTGCAATGAGTCATTTTTATATCCACGAGTTTATGATCTACTTGTAGTAGAAAAAAAGTTTGTCTCCAGTTAATAATAATCTGGACATTTAGGCTGTAATCAGGGCTCCGTTTCACAAAGCAGGTTCAACAAACACTGAGTCTAATCCTGAACTCTGAGTTGATCTACTCTGAGATAGGAAACTCTTCGGTCAGTTTTCGGTTCCCGAACAGCTGATGTGAATCAGTTTAATCAACTCGGAGTAGTTTCACCTGGAGTTAAGCGCGTGCACCACGACTATAAAAAGCCAGCATCAATGGAGCCCCGATTCGACGAGTCACCATGGCAACTTGGACGAGGAGGGCTGCGTTTTTCACCCCACTAGAATTAGAAATCTTAATGCGCTCATACGGCGAGTTTGCACACGTTTTCAAAAAGAAGTGCAACACCGCTGCAGCTGCAAAAGAGAGGGAGACGGCGTGGGAGAATGCATAAGTTTAAATGCAGTCCTTTGCAATCACAATAATATTACAGGGGAAAACTGCTTGAATGGTAGCCTATTAATTTATTTCATTTAGGTGCAATCCTGCAGGGGAGAAGCGCACTTGGCAGCAGTTTAGGATGAAATATAAAAACATTGTTCAAACAGGTAAGGCTCAGCATAATCTCATGGGGGTACTTCATTTTGATAATGTTTTACATTGAAAAGTAAATATTAAGTGGCTGTTTGACTGTGCAGTTGTTGTATCCCCAACATAATGCTGTTTTCACACACATGAATGTCTTCTCATCTATATCATGTTCTGTTAAATAATTAAGCCTATTTAAACTAACACAGACTTCTACTGAGCCAACAGAAAGAAGGCAGATGCCTGTAAAACGAGCACACTTTTCTGACCGCTCTGCACACAGTTGCCTTACTCAAGTGCTCAGCATCTCCAACATTGTCCAAAAACTTCCATTTGCAAAGAAACGCAGCGCAACACACAATATCTGCTGGGATGTGAGAGCATGACTACGATTGGTAATGTTGCAAATAAGGACGGATTAGGTTGTGTATGTAGATGATGGACTGTGACGTGAAACAGTACCGCTCAAAAAGATAATTGTGTGGAAATGCTAGAACATCTACGCGCAGTCTGATAACCATCTCCCGACGAATATTTAATTCTCTGCGCAGTAATGCTGCACCTTCATCCACGGGATCGTTATCTAAAGGACATGCCATGTTAGTGAAAAAAGTCGCCACCTACTGTGCCTGTGTGGACTTCTAATATACTGACTCTGATTTTTTAAATGATTTTTTTTTAATGACAGACGGCAGAACTAGGCTACGCCAAAACTCGCCTGCTGACTGAATGAATGAGGAAATCAAATGGAGTGTGTGGCTCTGAAAGAGGGCGGAGACAGAGCGAAACTCAAGGTTCATTGAGAAAAACCTGGTCCCGACCAGGTTAGGTTCATAGAGTCTGTTACTACGGTAACTGACCGAGAGCTTAAGTTACCTCTCTCTCTGAAACAGGCTGGAGTTACCCCTCTTTCTCTGGTTTGAGTTACCTCCCTTTTTGAAACGGAAAACTCAGAGTTTCCCTCATTTCAGGGTTAACAGACTCTGAGTTTTCACTAAACCTGCTTTGTGAAACGGACCCCAGGAAGCTCAGCGCTCAGTAGAGGAATATGTGTTCAGCTAATTTAAATTACTCAATTATTTATGTGGTGAAAAATAGATCATCATAAGAACAGTAAAAACTCACGTTTGTCAAACACGGATTTGTCTTATTGTCCTTGATTAATAGTTGTGGAGACGTCCACATATAATTTAATGTGGAAGTACAACTATTGCTAGCTCGCTAGCTAGCTAACGCTGTCTGCTTATTAACACATCAATCAACAAAGTCTATTAACTTTCACCACTGCTCACTTACAAGTAAACACTTAGATAATAATAATATAAAAAATAATAATAATAAATGATAAATATAGTGAAAATAATAAATGTAGAAATGTAAATAATAGATAATAAAATAATAAATAATAATACTACAACTACTACTACTACTAATAATAATGGTGATAATATCAAAGTGACTGACTGACCGTTTGTTGTCTCTCCGACAGTCTTTCCTCCGACTGCTACGACTGGGGCAGCCGCCACAGCAGCTTCACTGTGCACACCAACAGCGACGAGCAGCGCCTGACGGCCACCGCCACCACCGGAGAGCTCCACCCTTACCCATAATCCCTCCCCTCACTGTATAGCATCACTCTGCACTTTGACACCGATCAGTTATTGTGTTTCTTATCATCACTGACGTAGACGTTTGTAGAGTCACTGTAGAGAATTTAAAGAAAATATCAGAATGTTCAGCAGGGTTCCTACACGGCCGCGTCGTACTCAAGTTGTTTACGAGGTCTTAATAGTTTTGTACAGATAATAAGTTTGTTTGGGCAAAACCACGTCTGAGTAGATTTCTGTTGATAGTCCATCAAAATGTTAATATTCTGCAGCTCTATTTAGTTGGACGTATTTCCCAACGTGATGTTACGATGGTCAGCAGTCAGGAAAAAGTAATCTGAAGATCTGCTGTTTGACATCGGTGCTGTTGGTAGTATGCGTCGAATGACAGAACGGAGCACTGCGACGCTGCACGTTCAAAATCACAGCGGAAAATAAAAAACTTTAAAACAACCAAAGTTACCGACGTTATCAAAAACATTTGAAACAGAATTATTGGGTGTTCTTGCTGTATGATCACCAGTGATCCAGACTAACTCTGTGTATGAACCCTGCTTCAGAGAGAATCCATGTATTTTAGACCCACAGTATGTAGATGATGTCGTGATGAATGTTTTAGACAATGTTTCTTGATCATTTGGGGAGTTTTTCAACGAGGATTACTCGATTAATCTGCCATAGTTCAAATAATCATTACCACACAGACTCCAGGTGATTTTTAAGATTTCTCGCAGTTGTTTGATCATTAATTGGAGACGTTTTGTGAACGAGCAGCCACACAAATATCAGACTGAAGAGATAATCAGACCAGTTAATAAAGGTTCATTAAGTCTAGTTTTAAAATTAAACTCTAGGTTGTGAACGTTCAGTATTTTTCCTGTTCTTGTTTCTAAGTGACTTATGGGAATAGTTTGAGTGAGTTTCTGGAGTGGTTCCATGACAGCCTGTTTCGTCTCGTTCAATTCGAATGTTAAAACAGGTTCCAGGTTGAAAAATAGTGAAATTAACTTTTAATTTTCTGCCCTCAAAAATCCTTGAAAAACTCCTCAAGTCATTTTTTTGAGGTTCGTGACTGTAAAGAGACGAAACTGTCAAACTGAATAACGCACTGTGTTGATTCAACATAATCGATATCCTGTAAATATCAGTAACCAGACAGCTGAACACCTCTGTGTTGTTTTGATGTTCACCTCAAAGTATCCACATATTAACAAGTAATTTAATGTTGGGTTTTAATTTGACTTAACGAATCCATCAGACTGTCCAAATAGAAACAATGAAGGAAAACATGATTTGAACCCATCGTTACATTTTTGTTAGTATGAGCTTTGTTTGCAGTGTTTACATTTCTGAAACGATGTTCAGAAAAAAAAGTCTATATTTCTAACAGACGCGGGTTTTGTAAGTTCTTTGTACAGAGTCTCACTGAGATCGCAGTGTTTCGTTGTTGAGCTTTTTGTTGTGTTTGTGACGTGTCCACACAAAATGTAACACTTCAATAAAACTGTCATTATAACAAACCAACATGTTCTCATAGAACGCTTCCAATGATATCCCACGAAAAATACACGCACAACAGGTCGTATGATATCCTACGAAATTTGCACCCAATGAATGACGTTATGTCCTTTACGTACAGTTACCTAAATAATGAAAAGTTACTGTGGGTGAGTTTAGGAAAATGAAACGTGTCTTAAAATGACTCCAAATGTCATGGTTTGGCTTTATGTTCATGCAGAAGGCGAACACCGGGCTTCCAGGTGAAAGTCCAGGGTTTTTTGGACCCATCCACCCCCCTCCTGCCGGCCCTACAGGCACTTTGAAGCTCCTTATACTATGTTGTCACTCATCATACCGTGGCAACAGGTGCCATCAGCTGATTGGTGGCGTATCGTAATACAATAGGTTCCTACAGCCACCGTCATACTGACGCAACCCAACAGCGTATCATACCTCCCAAAAAAATTGGCCTTTGGCGTCGTTGTTTGACACTGACATCACTGAAAAAGCAGCGGGATTTGACGACTTCAGAGTGAGAACAGGCTGGATATTCAGTTAAATTAAGGTTGTGACGTCAGGTGACCAAATTTCAATGTAGAGTACTGACGACAAACGATGTAAATATTTTATTGGTTTTAAGTTGTGCTGTTAAGTAACCAAAATCCAGCGTCTTCCAAGCGTCTCATGCCGACATCCTGAGGAAGAGTAACGATATTTAGTCGTAAGGTACAAAGAACTACGTTAACATCCACTATCAACGTATTCTCATAGAACAGTCCGTATGGTATCCTTCAAATTTTGCGCCCCATGAATAATGTTACATCCTGAACATATAGTTATGTAATTAATGTAAAGTTAGGGAGGTTAGGTTTAGGAAAGGAAACGCGTTAGGACGTACCTTGAAAAGACTCAAAGTTTGCACAGATCCGAACACGTGACTCCAGGAGAAAGTCTGTTTTCTCGTGACCTGTCCACCACTCCAACCTGCCTCCTTACAGGTGCTGCTGTGAACGCTGACCTTTGACCTGCACCGCGGTGTCTCGCAGGAGTATAAACAAGGCTTGCAGGGGAAAAATATCTGAAATTAAAACGTGTAAACACTTTAACTCTTATCTATTTAAATTTTAAAAAAAAACAGGCAGCAGAGTTCAGTGATGTCCAGAAATATTTATTCCTCTGTTCAAATAAATATACTCAACAGGTACACACATCAACATGGTGCAACTATATTTATATATATATATATATATATTCATAAAGATCTTTAAGCAAAAGAAAGAAAACTTCAGCCTGTGCTGCCTTTTTAAAAACTGTACAGGTTTGGATCTGAACATGACGAGAGCGTGGGGATCTGAAGCAGCTTCGCTTTTTCCTTTTTGTGTGTGTGTCTTTTTCCAAAATCACAATTTCGTTTTAAGGCTGACGAGCGGACTGTACGGGTGCTGGAGGGCATGCAAGGCTCAGAGAAAGGCATGCGCACGCACGCACACATGCACACACACACGCACACACACACACACACACACACTTTGTGCATCGTATCATTTCTGTTTCACATCCACACACAGAAACAAAGAAAAATAAGTGAAATTAATTCTGATGATGTATGGAAGCTAAAAGGAGCGGTAATCATTTACATTTTCTAACAAACTGAATGTCTACTTTATTTTGAGAAACCATCTATCTGACTCGTTGTGTTTTAAATTGACCTGTTTTTTTAGGTAATCCCAAAATGCTTACTTATTTTCACAAAATCTTGGATTATATGACAGAATAAAAACCACTTCCATCCAGGCGTTTAATTTCAATAAAATTTTTACCCCCAGATCCATAAACAAAAAAAAGAACAAACAAAAAAAGGCTGCGGGACCGGGCCGAGCAGAAGCTGGAATTTTACATTTTACTAACTTTTTATATTGTAATTTATTTATTTATTGTTAAATTTTAATTTTTTTGTTTTATCCCATTTCAGGTTTTAAACACAAACATCCGCCTCATTTATACCGTGACCTCAAAAACGCTTCAACATATCGTCGTAACATTGATAAAGTAAAAGTTCCTGGGCGTCACAAACAAACAAAAACACATTTAAAAAAATGTAGGCAACTTAAAATTCTTTGGTCCACTTTGTTCTTTTACAGCTGAGCAAAACAAACTATATTTAAACTGGACTCTTTTTTTAAATCTCCTCACAGACCAGACGTCATCGTCGTCTATACAACTTTAAAGCTGCGTTCACCACAGCTGAGGAAAACATCCCAACATACAGCTCCTCTGAACGTCACTACATTCAGACTGTTTCTGAATATAAATAATATTTTTATTAAGGACTGAACTAAATGCAGAAAACCTCAGCTTGCTACTTGAAATACAAAGTCACATTTTAAGAAATTTAAACTTTGTGTGTTTTAGTGAGCCAATAAAAGGGTAATGAGTTTTTTGTTTAACAATGGATGTCATTTAAGTCAATATTAAATAAATAAATAAATACCTACAAAATAATAAATATGGCTATGAAATACATCCTGAAATAAATAAATGATGTACTAAATAAAAAATATATAAATTAGTGTAAATGTAAATGCATAAATAAATTTTTACTGATTTTTTTTTTAAATAAAAATCTTTTTATCCATTGAATCTTAGTGACTCATCTACATATTTATATTTACAGTAATTCACATATTTATTGCCTCTTTTACTGTAAATTAAACACCATGTCCACACTGACAAAAGAGAAATGGAATTTTTTTATTTTTATTTGGTACTTTCTTCTTCCTCGGGGCATTTATAACAAAAATGAGTGTTTTTTGTTTTGTTTTGTTTTAACTATAAGACGTTGAAAAAACAAGCCTTCCTTTAAAAATCCCACCACAGCGGACCCTCATGTCCAGAGTGACAGAGTGAAAGGAATTCAAGGCCCGTCCCAAATATACGCCGGGTGAGTTCAGTGATTGAAGCGAGGCGGCTATTAAAGTATTTAGGTTTTTATTTCAGGGTTTATTTCATAGCCATATTTATTTATTTAATATTGACTTAAATGGGATTCCATACATTCAACAGTGGCGGCTGCAGCTTTTCCCGTCTGTCCCGAACACGGCGCACAGTCACTAAAAGACATCCTTTGCTTGTTTGACGTTGCGTGTTGATTTTATTCAATCGGCTGCTTCTTCATGTCGTTTTCTCTTCGTGATGTCGTCCTGTGTCGCTTTAAGAGTTCACTCTCTAAAAGTTAAACGCCTCGTTAAAGTTCAAGTCTGGTGATATTCTTTGATTTTCCATAAATCCCACGTTCAGACTCAAACCAACAGTGAACGTATCTGGTCACAGCTGCAGTGAGTGTATCTACAGCCTGATTGATCTTCCTCCGTCGTTCCTTCATCATCATCATCATCATCATCATCACAGTAGTAGTCCCCAACAAAGTCACTGTTTGATAAAAACTTCAGTGAACAGCTGTTTGAAGAGATTACTGATAAAACTATAGATTTGTGTTTTCAGAGTTTCATGTCTTCAGTACATGAGGTTAGAAACATACAGAATAACACCAGACTGAACCTGTGAGGAGATTTTTTGCAGCGTGCTGATGGACGTTGCTTTTCTCAGAGACTCTCCTAAAGTCGCCTCCTCCCTCCTGCTGATCTGGCAGCGCGCTCCATTAAAAAAATCTCATCTCATCTCTGCACCATTACAACCTACGTTTACAGCTTGAAACAAAATACTAAAGCAATAATTCATCTGAGGAGAAATTAATGACTCCTAGTTTTCCCTCTTTAAATAAATCTAACAGAATCTGCCTCCATTAAAGTTGTGCTTTAAGACAACACGGCCACAGCAAAAATACATGCCGGAGAAAACTAGGCAGCACGTTAGTAGAATACTCAGGCAGCAACTAGACAGACAGACAGACAGACAGAGACATGACCCATTCATCCAAACACACAAACACATTTATTAGTTCCTTATCGCAAAAAAGCAAAAATCCGCTACTATATCAAGGTTTACTATGGAATCAAGTTGTAGTCCGTTATCTTATAGCTGCAACTGTTGATGACACACACACACACACACACACACACACACTGAGAGTTACACACAACCAAAGTGTTCCAACTTGCGCCGCTTCTTTCATTTTTTATGAGACAATCACAAATATCACCGAGCTTTTAAATGTGAGTCTGATTTTATCTTTTCAGAAATATCCACAGATGTTTTTGTGTCTCATTTTTTCCTCGATGTTTCGGCCTCTCGTGCACACGCAGGCGGAGTTTTCGGTAACTAAAGCACTTTTTTAGAAACGTCTTCTAAGGTGTGAATTTATCAAAACTCGACAGTTTTTTCCATTCCGACAGTCACTATGTCAGATAAGAGTGCTGAGTCATTAAATCTTGCCGTGACTCGGCCGGCAGACATGATGGACTACACGTTGGTCCAGGAGCAATCTTTCCTGGTCGTCTTTCATGACGTACGTAACGTCATCGGGTTATTCTTGTGATATTTCTAGTTTTATTGCTGTTGTGTCAGTCACTGTGTTCACGTGCCCGCTGAAATGTTACTGTGGGAAAGTAAAAAGTGTCCAGCTGGACTGAATTCATTTAAAGAAGAGCGCAGCCTCGTCCACATAAAATGACATCGTTGTGTCGTCTGAGGTGACGCAGGTCAACGACAAACAGCCGACTGACTAAACTTCCAACATGTGGTTCGTGGAAACCACACACACACACACACACACACACACACACACCTTCTAGCGTGCTGACATAAATTCGGCCTGAGATGGTAAACACGAGCTGATTGGTCCAGATCCTCAGGCTGTGAGTGACAAACTTCTAAAAACAACAGGAGAAGGTGACAGAGGAGAGGAAACAAACAAACAAACAGAAACAGGCAGCTGCGTCCTGACAGTTCAGACGCTCTTTTATCTGGACAAACTGTCCCACTTGAGTCCTTCCTCAGGACAAAGCATATCTACATCCTTACAGAAGGGCTGCGCAGGTCTGACTTAGTATAAAATCCAACAGGATGTGATGTCAGCAGAGGGCGGGGTCAGGAAAAGGGAGAAATTAAAGGTGCCATTTCCTGTTGGACACTGTTCTAATCTGCATCACAAGTCCATCTGGTCACTGTTTGGTCTGTTACGTCACTTTCTCCCAAATGTCTGATCACTTCCTTCAGGTTTGTCCCGACGTCACAAACAACCTGACAATTTTACACGTCGACCAACCGCTAACAAAAAAAAAAAAAAAAATTTCAAATGAGAGAAGAAGAAAAAAAAACAGGTTTGTCGAGCGGTCGACGAGTTTTACAGCAGAGAGGAATAAAAGACGTCAGGTGAGGTTTTCAGAACCTGGAGACTTTTCTGACGTAGGCAAGAGGAGGCAGAAGAGTTAACATTCATGATCTACCAGATGGAGGAGGAGGAGGAGGAGGAGGAGGTACAGAGGGGAGAGAAGAGGGTGATGAATGGGAGAAGAGAGAGTGTTTGTGAGGTGTTGTTGGGTTCACTGCTGATCCTGATGTCCATGAAAAAGGCCTTCTTCTGGGCGAGGATTAGACTGTTGCAGTTCTCTGGAGGCTGGCGCCGCCTACTGGCCAGGTGAGACGTCACCTTCTGTTACCTGTTGTCCTTTAACAGCAGGCGGAAACTGTGGAGCTGATGTATACTGGTGGACAACCTGAGAGACAGAGACAGAGAGAGAGAGGCGGTGAGACAGGTGAGACAGTGGTGGCGGATCAGTAGAGGGCGCCAACAGCAACAACAAGTTTCAATGATACTTCACCTGCAAACTGTTTGTACGTCACTAAGGCTGCTGTCAGCTCTAGAGTGGTCTCCTTTGGTCTGAATCAGGGACTCATGTTGTTCCAAAGTTGTATAATTGCCTAGAGTTGGTTGGTGTTCTCACGGCAGCATTTACAAGAGGACCAGATCAAATGCCTTGTGATGGTACATCATTGTTACCTGTTGTCCAAAGGGCTCTAGTTAAGCTAACGTTAACTTCTGGAGCTTAGCTTCATTAACTTATCTGTAATGGCAGAGATAACAAAGGTTGGCAAACGTTATGCTGAATGATTCAGTGTAAATACTGTAGCACCAAACTAACGGAGAGACACTCTTGGTAAAGATGGTAAAAAGGCCGTTATCCTTTTCTCATATTCTGAGCCAAAAACCTTAACTTCAGTGGCACTTTAACTTGTTGTCTTTGATGGCGACGGCAACCAGATGCGGTTCACAAGCGTACACTGTGACCTGTAAATTTTGGCTTGTAATTTAAGCTTTTCATCGACCTTCTCAACAATAAAATGATGAATATATCCCTCCAATGCGTAGTTTAGGCCCTTTTGGTTACTTCTCAATCACATCTGATCGTTATGTCCCCAAAAATCATCAATTGCCTCCTGTGAAATGCCGTGTACTGTGACACCTGCCATAGCGCCGCTCACTGAATGTTGATAGTTTGTCTGAGTGAGTGGAGGGGGGCGTGGCTTAGCCATAGGTCAACTGCGTCTCTGCTTTTGCAGATGATGTGGTTCTGTTTAATCAAAGTTTTCGTCACAAACTCAAGGTCACACAAATGGTCATTTTGTGGTGGAAGTACTCCTTAAACTGAGAGTCAGCACAGTGTCTGTCTCCCGTCTATCACAGCCTCTGTCAGCAGCTGTCACTGGTCTCTAGAGATTGAACGTACCTGCCGAAGCCGTTCAGTAAGGCCACGATCTCCTGGCGAGTCAGCTGGAAACCTTTAGAGGGGCTGTGTTCAGGAAGATTCTGGATCTCCTTCTCAGAGAAGAGGACCTTCAGAGCTGTACCCAAACCCTGAGTCTGCACACAACACAGCGGGAGGAAAACTGTTAGAGAGCTCTGGTATTATGGCAACTCCTTTAATCTGTTGCGGTGACAGCAGCCTGTGATTTTTATTCTAACCTGTTATTACATTAAAGATCAGTTCTGAAGAGTCAGAATGTAATTTCTACATGTAAAAAATGATGTACGTGACACCGATAACATTCAGAGCAGGCGGATCAGAATCTGAATGCTTCTCACCTGTAGTTTCCCCCACAGCCGACATTTACTGCAGCCGACACAGTCCATGATCCTGGAGATGTTTTTAAAATGGAGGCGGAATTCCTCCTGAAGGAAGAAACACAAGACTGTTCAGAGTTTCTGTTCAACACGAAATCATTTAAAATCATACACGTATCAAAGCTGCGTTGATGTCGTTAACGAAAGCTGTGATTAAATATGTTCGTCAACAACCAAGACGATGACGAGATGACACCAACATCGTTAAATAACCAACTGTGACCATATCAACACGCAATACTGCTGACGAAAAAAGACTTAAGTTTAAAAATTAAAATGTTACTTAAATCTCTTTATCTTCACTGACGAAAAGAAAAGACGAAATATTTTTTATTTTTACTAAAACTAAAATAGTTTCCCTTGACTTAAATTAAAAAGTTAGTTTCCTTTGTCCAAAACTCAAATAGTTCCAGTTTTCATGAACTTAAACTGAAATAGTTTCTTTGACTAAGATAAGGCTAAAATGAGTCAACTAAAACTTGAGTTACAAACAGGATGAGGTTGACCACATGTGATAAAAACTGCTAAGTACATTTAACACAGGACCAAAACTGAGACTAAACAATACAAACAGCTGGCAAAATGAGCTCTTACACTCAAGCAGCGCTCATATATGATGTGGCAGAAAATGGAGCTGGTTATGGAGTGAGGTTACACTGCTGTTTTGTTAAATACACAAATAAATCAAACTGGTTTCAGGCGTCACTGCTCATTAAAAAGAGAGCGTCAGAATAAAAAGGCACCTGCTCTGTTTGAAACCACAAAAACAAACTTGTCTCTCTCCTTGTGTAGGACGAACAGACACTGGAAAAGGTTTTGGTTTCACCTTTAATGTTTTGGCTTCCATTTTGTGTCCGGCGAACATGGACTTCTCATCAAAGTGCATGGGGAAAGCTCTGGAAGACAAGCGGAGCCGTTAGTCTTAAAATAACGACTGAACTTGTAAACGACCTGCAGAACATCAAGTATATGATTTAAGCACATTTCTGTGTTTTAACACAAAGAAACATCACACGCCAGCTGTCAGAGAACACAGAAGCTGCTGGTTTGTGTTACTGTGTGACTTTGGTGTTTGAGTGGTAGACCAGCAGCTCCTGAGTTTAACAATGTTGAATCTCTGCTTTGCTTAATGGAGTCTGGCTTTGAAGAGAAAACAGTTAACAGCTTCACTTCCCCGTCAGGTACAGCGTTTCTTTGGACTTCAGTCGACCTACAAACGAGCCCGTCTTACTTGATCTCGTTGAAGATCTGCAGCAGCAGGTCCTTGGTGGCTCCGTCCTCCTGCGTGTTTCCCGTGTACAGGTTGACAAATGCTCGCTCAAAGTACGGAGCCACCTTGTAGAGCGCCCGCAGCTCGATCAGGTACAGGAAGTAGAGGTTCTTCAGCCGCCGCGTGCCCTCGCCCTTCGTCTCCGCTGTGTCGAAGCGACGCCGAAACTCCTGAACATTTGGACCCCACACCGACCGGCCCCAGCCCTCTGAGGAGTCAAACAACAGCAACGGTTTAATGCATTCTGTCGTAAAACTTTCAACTCATATTGAACTCAGAGACAGGAGGATAAGTAGATTATTCCAATTTCATTGGCAGTTTTTTTCTGATAAATATTATCCAGTTCTCAGCTTTCTAGAACTTTTGTTTCTGTGTAAACTTTTCTGGTTGCAGCCTCTTCTGATGAAATTAGGGAGGCCTGGACATGGGAACTGGGCCTTGAATTATCTCCAGTTTCATGTGGTAAGAGTCTTTGACACAGTTCTGCTCTGTTAACGGTCGACACCAGCTGATCTAGTTAAAGCCGTCCACAGTCTTCACCGTTGAAGTTCACGTTAAGTGACAGAGTATTTTGTCTCACACTTTCTGGCTCTTACTGGATTCTGTCCCCAAATATTTTACTGGAACTCAAAGGACTATTAAGGAACCATCCAAGTGGAGGCTGGACTCGCCACATTCGGCTGCTCACAATTCACTCCGCACCTTCCAACAGTCCTTAATGCTAGCAATGACTGGCACCAGACTTTGAGGGAATGGAAATCCAGCCATTTTTCCCAATATCATCCACCTGCAGAGACTCACAATCCTGTCAGTCAAACACTCATCAGTTTTTAATGCAGCCAATCACTGCACAAAAGTGGGAGTAGTTAACATTTCAACTAGAGGTAGCTAGCATCTGCGTATCAACCCCCCGATCATAGCAGTATATAGTAACTTCAGCCACTGCTGATTTTATTAGGACCCCCGTAAGAAAGCGTGTTCTCTGTTTCAATGATCAGACAATTCACGGATGATGAATCATAGTGGTTTGTTTCTAGCTGCCAGCATTAGCTAGCATAGTTAGCATGTTAGCTAGCTTAGCTGAAAAGTTGTGTATTTCCACTTCAAAATGTTGATTAAACACGTTGCTGTCTGTTGATACTTTGTTCAGGGGTTAATACTAGAATGATGGTTCAGAGGGACATTGGACACCGGAGGAAAGCCGACAGACCCTGCTAACATCCCGCCCTCCCTCTGGTTGGTCTAGCAGAGGAGAAGATCACAACCTGGGTCAGTAGGGTTTTGTTACAGGCTGTTTGGAGGTTCAGAGCCAGGATGATTGTCATATTTTTTCCCGGGGATTTCATGCCCCTGTCCTCCAGACCAGAGCATGTGAGCGGAGCGGAAGGATTCTGTGTTGAGCGAGGAGCAGCAAGGTGGAGTGGAGCCTTATTTCTCGCTCCAATTTCGCTCCGCTTGCTCATGCCCCACCCAGAATGCATCTTTGCACCTGCGCACACCCACACTATTTTCTTTCAAAACTATGGAGTTTACTGTGTACTTCAGAAAAGAAACTGAGAAGAGAAGCAGCGGTACCGTGGAGAACGGTCCCTAACTGCAGGGAGAGGGGAGACGGCTTCCCCGGAGAATCTACCAAGCTCATGTTTTATTTGTGAATAGAAGATTACAGGTTAAGGTAGTACAACACAGTTTTTTTGAGCGAAGTGGTGAGCGAGTGGAGCGGGATAAAATTTATGATGGAATGGAGCGGAGCGAAGAATGCGCAGAACCAAGCGGAGCGGACAAGCGGCACAAAGTGACAGGTCTGCGAGCGAGGAGTGGAAATTTTCACCTGGTCCGCTCTGCTCACATGCTCTGCTCACATGCTCTGCTCACATGCTCTGCTCCGGACGGACGGTGTTGTTCCTTCGGACCATCCATTTTAGCACGAATCCAAATCAAAGTATCACCAGACGGCAACGTGTTTAATCAACAATTTGCAGCTAGCTAAGCGCGCAAGCTAGTGGACAAGTTTAGTACTTCCACTCTAAACGAGAAATTGCGAATAAAAGGCTAGTGTCATTTTTACAACAATGTTTTTGAATACATATTTAGCAATCTCCGTCTGTACAACATCTGTACGTCTAAAACGGCAGCTCTCCGGCTCTGCAGGTGGATGTTCCTCATTTTACTGTTGGAAGTCACATTAGATGAGACGTAGTCTGGTGTGGTCTGAAGCTGTAATGAAACCCTGCTTTGCTCAGTGTGACCAGGTCTGATGTTTTATAGACTTGAGACTGAATCAGCTTTAGTTTAATAAAAACAACTGTTGTGAGATCAGTCTGACGTACCGTCCAGCAGGTACTGGGCACACAGGTGGATGTTGATGCTGCTGTGGAGGCCTGAGATGAGTCGGTAGAAAACTCTCTTCTCCAAACACAAACCTAAAGACACAGACAGAGGAAGTAGTGCAGAGGACATGTTTGATTCATCAGAGCAAACTGAGGAATCCAAAAGGTTCAGTCCACCCAAATTTATTTATTATTATCTCTTCATGCAGATGGTTTTATTTGTCCGTATTAAGAGGAGTCTGTCTCTGACATTTTTCACACCAAATATCTCCCCTTCTGTTCCTGAGATATGACGTTAAAACATGATGATGTCATGCATTCACAGACAAACACTTGTCTTTATCTGGACATATTTTCCCCACAAATACAACATGCTAACGTTATTAGCACAAGCCTATGGCATTTTACATTGTATAAATTAGCCTAATGAATAGTAGACTTTTTTCTCTACTCATATGAAGCCAGGGACAGTGGCAACATTTAACAAAGGTAACGTTACAAAATTATAAGATGGCTGCAGGCTGGTGAGGACGACGGGAAACGCATTTGAGCAGAAGCTGCAGTTTCATTTACACGGGAAGAACAATGACTGAGAGCTAAACTCAAAGTGTCTGCTGTTGTTTTTAAACACACAGAGACAAACGACAGCTAACGTTTTCCTTCAGTTCATCCAAATAAAATGGAAAAGTGCCTCACTTGTCAAACTCTTACATCACCCAAAATACGGCTTTTTTTTCTAGGTCAGGAGCTGCCAGGAAGCAAAGGTTTAAAAAGGAAGTTTGAAGTTGTTTGTGAGCTGAACGGTGAAGGATGTCACAGACCGTTTCCTTTGAGAGGAAAAAGATAAAAACACGAGGAAGCACTCACCTTCGAGCCACTTGTAGAAACCCTCTCCTGCAACATGAGCAACATCAGAAAAGAGACCTCATCAGTTTTTACAACACGACTAAAAATAAATTCACGTGAGGACAGTTTAGTTTTACTCACCGTCGTCGTCTCCTGAACACAGAAAGACAAAGAGAGACAGGGAACAAAGCTCCGTTAGATCTGTGCTATTAATAAACACACACACCTTCATTAACACACACACACACACACACACAGATAAACACACTTATATAAAAGATGCAGGACAACAGCAGCGCGTTCATGAGAAGCTGCAGTTTTCAGATTTACTTTTAGAAGTCAGAAATTAAAAAACAGGATAAATCTGAAACTGAAAAAGATTCATTTGAGTTGGGTTTTTAAATCTGGGCAGATTAAGTATAGATGGGTTCATCATCATCTGGGTGAATATAGGAATTAATTAAAAGGTGTATAAACTAGGGCTGCACATTATGAGGGAACGAGAAGTCCCGCCCCGCAGCTGTATGACTCCGCCCACCAGTCCAGTGTCTCTGACAGTCTGCATCCATGTCAGTGAAAACATGGACGCTTCACACACAGAAGATCTATACAATCAGCACAGTTTCAAGATTAGAGTCACCAATTCAGTATCTGACCAAATGTCTCCCCTTCTGTTCCTGAGATATGACGTTAAAACATGATGATGTCACAGTCAAGATGACCTTTGACCTTTTGACCTTTAATATTTTATCCTGTTAAGGTGCGGACACACCAAACCAACATCAAAGAACTAGCGGCGACGAAAGCCAACTGTTGCATCGTCTACGTCGCCTCACGTCGCCCTGTGTCAGCTGCATTTGAACACACTACACGGACTACATCCGACGGCCAAGTAGCACGTACGTTCTGCGCCTGCGTGAGAGAGAGCGGAGTGAGAGAGTGGTACATCCTGTCAGCCGAGGGGTTTCCTATCTGTGCAGCCGAGCACCGCAGCACCTCCACGGACTATTACATCCAGACGGTCCCGGTGTTTCCTCCTCAGGCTCCACTTCACTCAGCTGCCCAATAAACACGCTGCTTCTTCCCACTTTAACCTGAATAACAAACCAGGGCTCAGTGCTCCGGTTGGATCCAAACGGAGAGCCGGGGCTAGCTCAGAGACTAGCGGAGGCTAACTGGCTGTGCTTCCCTCCGGTCATGCTGCGGCTAACGCTCTGCTAGCCGCTCCCAGCTAGCTCCGGTTTGTTATTCAGGTTAAAGTGTGAAGAAGCAGCGGGTCTGTGGGGCAGCTGAGTGAAGTGGAGCCTGAGGAGGAAGCACCGGTTAGCCCCGGTTTCACTACAGGCAGATTCACTCGCTACAGGGGCGAGGAAATAAAACCTGAACAGCCAATCAGAGTGATCTCTCTCACCGACAAGCTCCGCCGCCGACTCAACATGCTCAATCGGCCAAAAAGTGAAAGTGCGGACGGTGCGGGACACACCGCAAAAACTAGGCCGACAGACGCTCACCGATGGCCGACCGTCGGCTTGGTGCGTCAGGGCCTTTAGCCAAGTTGCTGTCAAGTTTGGTCAGAATTAGCGTATTAATTCTTCAGTTATGGACAGAAACATGTTTTGTGAGGTCACACTGACCTTTGACCTTTGACCACAACATTCTAATGAGTTTATTCCTTGGTTGGAACCAGTGCTTATTTGACTTCCTGTTGCCTTTCTATCATCTTGAACCAGTCTGGCCATTCTCCTCTGACCTCTGGCATCAACAAGGCATTTTGGCTCACTGGATATTTGCTCTTTTTGGGACCATCCTCTGTAAACCCTAGAGATGGTTGTGCTGAAAATCCCAGTAAATACTCAGACCAGCCCATCTGGCACCAACAACCATGCCACGTTCAAAGTCACTTCAATCACCTTTCTTCATCATTCTGATGCTCCGTTTGAACTTCAGCAGCTCGTCTTCACCATGTCTACATGACTAAATGTTAATGAGCTGCTGACACCTGATTGGCTGATTAGCTTTTTGCTTTAATGAGCAGTTGAATAGGTGTACCTAATAAAGTGGCCTGTGAGTGTATAAGTGAATTATTGAGACAGCTTCTTTATGGGACTGATTTAGTCTCAAGTTTTAGTCGCCCACTCGACACATCGGTGTTGTGGGTTTCACTTCCTGTCTCATGTGAGGCATTATGGGTAAAGATGTGAATTAGAGATATCTGTAATAAGCTTCCGTTTCATCTCTCGGTTTTTATCAGGCTGAGGAAAAAAAAAAAACGTGTCAACGAGTCTGCTGCGTTTTCACTTTTACTTCCTGCTGAGTTTAAACTGTTCCACACTCACATGGAAGTGACACCAGCAGAGGGCCATTATTTTTACATGAGTAAGATATAACTAATCAGACACACAATGAGGAACAGAAATTCAGGTGCTGGTTTTAGGGGGGAGGTTCAGACTTTTTTCAGTATCGTCCTTTGAGGACGAACAACAGGTTAAAAAAACAAAAGAAGTCCAAGTTCACAAACATGAAATATTGTCTGAAAACAAGCAGCTCTACGTGAAGATTGTCGAAATACAATTCAGTTTAAATTGGAAAAACCTACAATTAAATCAGGAACAAGATCATGAATCTGACATCTGATGGAAGCTTTCAGTGTTTGACTGTTTAGTCACAACATTTCTGATTTCAGGTAAAAAAAAAAAAAAAAACAGAGTTTCAGATTTAGTTTGTTGAAACTTGACTGTTATTGATTTTTCCTGACTCACCTCTGCTCGGAGCCAGAGGGTTCAGAGGTCGGTACACTGATCTGGGCCTGTCAGCAAAGGAAGAAAGATTTTTATTAGTGATCAATAAACACGAGAGGATCAGAGTCACACTGGCAGGAAGGTGATTGTTTTTCTTTTCTTTTCTTTTCTTTTCATTAGACACGTATATAAACAAACAACATAATGTCACAGTGCCCTCGAGTGTGTGTGTGTGTGTGTGTGTGTGCGTGTGTGTGTCTCACTTGAAGCAGTTTTCCTCGTAGATGCTGTTCCAGACTCTCCAGGCTGAGGGACCCTTGTATCCAGTGAATCGTTCCGGATTTAGCAGCAGATCAACGTACTCTGCATCAGGAGAGGTTTCATCTAACACACACACACACACACACACACACACACACACACACACACACAAAACAGACTTTAATGGACTGAGAGCATCGACCAATGTAGGTGAGCTCATTGTGATGTGTAGACTTTTCAGTCACTGACTTCATGTTGGCTGGGTGATAAAATGATCTCAAAACAGGACCTCACTAAAATGTATGTCGATTATAAGTCATTTTTACTCCATATAGATCGACCCAGATCGATCCAAACAGCAGGAGTTAACAGACAGCTGTCAGTCAATCTGCAGTGTTGGGGATGCACGTTATTGTACACGCCCATTTTTCACTGCATAGTGCGTGCCGAAGTGAGGAGGAAGTGGAAGTAATGTGGACTTAATGAAAAGAGCAGAAAATGAGTGGAGGTGAGGCACAAAGCTGTGGTGAAGCAAAAAAGGTTACACAATGTCCATAATTTGGAATAATAGCATTTTAAGTCTTGTGTGTGATTTATCCTGGCTTCATATGAGCAGAGGAAACGTTCGCTAGCTGCTAGGCTAATTTATACAATGTAAAATGCCATAGGCTTGTGCTAATAACGTTAGCATGTTATATTTGTGGGGAAAATGTGTCCAGATAAAGACAAGTGTTTGTCTGTGAATGCTGCGAGTTATAGTGAAGCTGATTTATGTTTGAAACTGTCTCTATTAAGCCATGTTTAATGTGTGTTTAATGTGTGTTTAAGGTGTTTAATGTGTGTTAAATGAGTGTTTTGCATTCGACATCTCAAATGTGGCTTTGACCTGCAACTGTTAACATTTAGTTCATTTCGTAGAAAAAAAACGAGCTATATGTCGTGTATCAACCTATAAATACCGAGCTATGAATTTCTGTCCCTATTGCCCAGCCCTAGGCTGTGGTGTAGAGATGCATGCCCAAAAGAAAAGCCCACACTTCTGGTCAGAGGGAAACACGCCTACTTTCTTGGATGTCAGCAGGTTTTTGGATGTGCACAAACATCACAACGTCGACCTTTTAAAGAAAGTGGTTTTACTTTAATCAGAGAATGCACAGCTGCATGTTCATGGTAATAATAGTGAGATATTCTTTTTTATTACTCATGTAAACAGCTTAGTGGGAATATTGTGTTTTCAGAATAAGGGCAAAACCAGAATATTTAAAAGTCAGGATGATCATACAAGAGAAGAAACATCCACCACACGGATCTGGTAAACCTGTCCGCTAGTTGCTCAGGTGTGGTGCTGTAGGTCAAAGTGTTGGACAGACAGAGTAAATCCTCACCATCCAGCTCACAGAAGTGGTCCTGAGCATCGTCGTGTCTCGCCCAGTCAGCGAACGCCTCTTTACTCTGGTTACTGAAACAGGAAGTAATAACCTTTGTCAGTCACAGAGGCGACACGGTGACATCACAGCAGGAACGAATCGGAAAGAGAAAGAATATGATTTAAAAAAATTAACAACTTGATTAATTCAAACATTTATGGAGAACAAAAATACACAAACTTTTCTATTGCTAAGAACGACTTCTCACTTTTTTGTTTGTGACTTTCAGACCCTGAAATAAATGTTCTCAAATCAGCCTTTTCTGACGCTGCTGTTATTAACTAGCCTGTGGAATAACCCTGGAAATTAACCTGACTCCTGTCTGACTGCTGAGCATGGTGTCTGTCCTTTCAAATTAAAATCACACATGGTCCAGTCATATAGGTTTGGATTTATTTTGAAAAGGTGTATCCGCAATGTTGCAGCAATGTGGCACACGCTCTAAAGGCGATTTGTCTCCATAAAGGCCCATTTATGCTCCCTTTACGTACGAAAATGTATACGTCCATTCCTTTACGTTGGCATGGATGTTAACCAATATATCCACCAGGAGGCAGCCCAGAGTCAAAAGTTTATAACAACAACAAACTCAAAAACAAACATGGCGGCTGTGGAGGAGATATTGATAACATACCTCTTACATAAAAGACCAAAACAGAGGCAGTGTTGTAGGAGGCGGTGGTCGGTGAGGCCGTTAAATACATCACAACTGGAGGACGGAGAATTCTTTTCCTCAAAAAGTTCCACCATTGTTATTTCTTCTTCGTGTCTCACTAGAGCTACGTATCAGGTAGTGACAGCAACACTGCCCCCACGGTTCCCGGTGGTACTGCTCCGTTTGGCTCATATCCGTAAGCTTTATGGAAATGTGCAGAAATACGGATGAAATGAACGCGGAGCACGGACAGAAGGCTCCGTCCGTATCCAGATCCGTATTTAACGTTGAGCATAAATGGGCCTTAAAACGGGGCTGTCTGTGCAGTAGAAAGAAGCAGGTACTACATGGTGCTACATGACCACAGAAAACAGAGCATGGTTAAATAAAGCAGAAGATTTCAGACTTAAATCTGAATTTTGAGGATTTATTTTAAGGTTTAATCAAACCTCAGGGACCCACAGCATCCCTCTGATTATTGATTAATGATTAAGCGATGGCTGCAGGATCGAGGTTTGCAAATTTCCAGTTTGGTGAAAGATGAGAAACAGAGAAATAAAGTATGATGTGGATGACAGACTCGTCCAGGTTTCATACCACAGCCCTGACGTGACTCTGTGACTGCTCGCAGTAGATTTAAGTCTCTTTTCTCTTCCTGGTTTGTTCACAATGAGGTTATTTTTAGACTTTTGAGTCGAGCAGGTTGAGCAGGTTTTTAATATCCAGAGTGTCGTATTATCTTTGTAGTTTCAGCACAAACTTATCGGTGGTTTGAATTTGCCTTCATTTGATTCTAACTGCCGGTGTCTGAACTGATGATAACCCTCCATATTTTCCATGACAGTGATGCAGCTGAGGTCAGTCTGCTGTGAAGCGCGCAGCAGCTGCCGGCTAGACGTCTGTGAATGTTTGACCTGCTCACTATCAGCTGCTGGAGCTGCTTTGCATTTTGAGTAAATGAGCTGCTGCAGCTGACAGAGTGAAAGATAAAGACGACAGGAGGAGGTCTGTGGTGTCACCTCAGGGTGCTGTTGATGGCGCCCAGCTCTTCGGCCTGTTCACACTCCGTCATGTCCGACATCGTATTTGCTGCCTGGGAATACTGGAAACAGAGAGAGAAGTTTAGTGAGAGGGACGGTGCAGCTGCTGATGTCATGCTAATAATGAACTAGTTCAGCTGAAGGAAAATCTCGTTTTGATGAAGTGGTGTCATTTTATATGAGCCCACAACAAGTGAGAATGGTTGATAGGGTACCTTTGGAACCAACAGTAGCTCTTCAGACATAGTGACTGAAATAACAGTAATAATAATAATAAAAATAGGACGAGAATAATCCGATGACATCACACACGTTGGGACAGACGACCAGGGATGATTGATCGCCAACCAGCGTCTAGTCTGCCGTGTCTGTCGGCCAAGTCACAGTACAATTTTATGACTCCACAATCAGCTAATCTGACAGTGACTGTCAGAACAGACAAAAACTGTCACGTAGTCTGAACCGTCTTCTGTTGCACGGCAGGCACCTCAAACTCATCTCTCCCTTCTTTAGCTGACTGGTCGACACAAAATGCATCACTTCCTGTGCACCTGCGTGGGAAAGTCGCCGCAGACACCACAGCTCCAGCACAGTGAGAAATACATGGAGCTTTCCCTGGTGGTTTATCAGCATTGTGTCAACTGGTTTGGCGAGAGTGCAACAGACGTTCATTTATATGTTAATTTCTTAAGATCCACTGTAAACGCTGTGAATCAGAGCCGACTGAAGCTCCTGTCAGCGAGGAAACCACAAGCTGTAACAGCCACGAGTGTTTGAAAATACAGATTTCAGGTGGAGTGTCACGCTTGTTACACACTTAACCTGTCGAGTTCCAGATGGGTCAGTTAGGATCTGTAAACTCCTGCAGACGCTCCTCACACACTGCTGAGGTGGCACACAGTCGTGTTTCCCAGCTGACGGCCAGTGAAACACTGTCGACCTTGACTGGGACGTGTGCAGATGTCCAAACACTTCTGGCTCATTACAGGACAAACATCAGGCTGCGAGCCAAGAGCTGCTGGCAAACACTCAATCCTCAGTCTCTACATGGAAACTATCGGAGCAGATAAGCTGAGTGCTGGAAGAGTAAAGTGTGTGTGTGGGGGTGTGTGTGTGTGTTTTTACTGAATCAGCTAATGAGACAGAAAGTGCTGGAACAAACACAGCTGGTCCTGAACTGCATCAAACACGTAAAAGGAATTTGTTGTCCAAAGACGAAGGACACGTATAAAATCAGTTCAACAACAGGCTGCGTTCACAGATGGTTAACAAAAGTCTGGTGATGTTTGTCACTGTGTTTTAAAGCACAGAGTGAGCAAAGAGTGAGTGTATCTACTGACAGGTACAGTGAGCGTATCTTCTCTCTCTCTCTCTCTCTCTCTCCCTCTCTCTCCCTCTCTCTCTCTCCCTCAAGGCTTTCCATGTAAGCATGTGGAAGGGCAGGAAGTTTTGCGCTCTCTACCTTGAGGCTTTCCACCTAAGCATGTGGAAGGGCAGGGAGGTTTGCTCTCTTCTGCCTTGAGGCTTTCCACCTAAGCGTGTGGAAGGGCAGGGAGGTTTGCTTTCTTCTGCCTTGAGGCTTTCCACCTAAGCGTGTGGAAGGGCAGGAACATTTGCTCTCCCTGCCTTGAGGCTTTCCAAGATTGGAAGGGCAGGGAGGATGGCACTTTCTGCGTTGAGGCTTTCCACATAATCACGCAGAAGGGGCAGAGAGGTGTGCTCTTCATGCCTTAGGCTTTCCACATAGGCACATGGAAGAGGCTTTCTGCGTAGGCCCGAGGAAAGGCAGAGAGACCCCAGAACAGAGCCATACTACTAAATATAACACTGCAAATGGAAATAAAGTTTCCTTTGACTTAAGTGTTCCTGACTGACATTTAATCAGTTCATCGCTGAGTCCAAGTAGACGTTTTTGCCAAATATGAAGAATCTCTCTAAAGGCATTTGTGAGATACAAAGTGAGATTGCAAAACGTTTGGACACCCTGCTTTAGTTACATTCACTGTTTCTACCCGAAGGAACAAAGAAACATGTTAAAGTGATTGACTTTAGAAAGTCCCTCACCTTGTTGTAGTTCCCAGACTTGATGCCCACTGGGATCTTACTCTGTAAAACACAACAGAGATCAACAAACAAACAACAGACACTTTTATCTAAACAGCTAAATAAATAAACCCCCCAAAAAAATCATGCATCAGAACACAATATAAAAACTATTTTAGTAATTTTATCAGTGTTTGAAAACTGACATTAAACTAGTAAAAACAAATACAACATGCTAACGTTTTTAGCACAAGCCTATGGCATTTTATATTGAATAAATTAGCCTAGCGACTTCCTCTGCTCATATGAAGCCAGGATAAATCACACACAAGATTTAAAATGCTATTTTAGTGGAGGCTTTATTGTCTTCACAATTTATTGTTTCTTATCTGTGAAATTAAAGTAAATAAAAGGTGGACAAAAAAATTATATTATTCACGATAACAAGCATAAACAACTACCACAGTCATTGAATCAGTCATGTAGAGCAGACGGATGTTAAAGCCTTATTCCTGTGCTGTTTCTTTTCATTCCTATTGTTTAATTTACACACCTACTTTGTAATTTGCTCGACAAATAAGACGCATTATTGTTAGAATTTTTGTTAATATTAAGCAGGAGTGAGTGTGGTTGACCTCTGACCTCTGGACAGGGCTCCACATGGCAGTCTTTGATGGCACAATGTCCGTCGTCGGGCCAGAAGGGACACGGTCGCTTCAGGTTCACCTGGAGATGAGAAGATTACATTATTTAAAGTCTGGTTCAACTTAACCAACCACACTGTCTTTGTTAGTTTCACCTCACTCTACTAAAATTATTATTATTCTTTAAGAAAGTAAGATTTCAAGTCTTATTTACATGATAAACATCACACAAAAATTCATCCATCCATTTGTAACCGCTTATCTGAAGCTGGGCATCCCTCTCCCCACCAAAGCTTTCCAGCTCCTCCTGGAGGACCCCGAGGTGTTCCCAGTCCAGATGAGATATATAATCCCTCCAGCGTATTCTGGGTCTGCCCCGGGGCCTCCTACCAGCGGGACGTGCCCAGAACACCTCTAAGAGGAGGCACCCAGAAGGATCCTGATCAGATGCCTGAACCACCTCAACTGACCCCTTTGGACGCGAAGGAGCAGCGGCTCTACTCCGAGCTCCTTGCTTTATCTCTAAAACCCTGTCTCCACCAAACCCTTTCAGTCCAGCACCTTTGGAACCAGCAGTAAGCCTTCAGACATGGTACCTAGACCCTCGGTGTGTTCAGACAGTCCTCTTAAATGTGGGCGGGGTTGTTGTCACTCACTGCTCCGTCCAGCACTCGCTGTATTTCCTCATCAGCGGTGACACAGATGGAAGTCTGCACCTGGTTTATCGTCCACAGAACGAGGCTGCACGCCCACATTTTCACAACAAAATAGAACAGGCTGCAGTGAGAGTCTCTCTCCATGGGATATTTAAAAATAGCAGCTTTGTGCATTTAGTCCTTCTCAGGCAAGCTCAGGGGTTTAGTGTTGCTGTAGCCCACAGGAAGTGAGGATTAGAATATATGACCTTCACATAATCCGCTCCAAATTAATCTATATTTTTAAAGTCATTACTAAAAGTGTGTGTCATATAAAAACTAAAGTGATGGTCAAAGTTGTCACAGTGAAATTTAAGGTGTGCTGATGGATTCACGTCATCAACTCATGCATTGAGTAACATTACAAGTTAACGTTCCACCTTAAAAGTTGCCGGCAGTCGGCCCAGTGAATGAAGTTATTTTTTTCTCTTTCATTTTATAGTTGTAGTTTACTGATGTATGAACAGAGGTTACATAAAACCAGAGTGACTGTCCTCTACTGACCAATCAGACTGCAGGGTTTCTAGTTCCACCTTTTAGTACCAGATCTGTGTGCTAGGTACCCCAACAGAGGGGGGACCAAACATGGGGACACTAAGGAACGCTTCTGTTGGTACCATCCACAACTTTCACTGTGAAAACAGAAAACTAACATACCGAACTGAACTGTACCAGACTGCCGGGTGGAAACGGGGCTTAAGACTGAGCCCAGCCACCTTCTGAGGAAACTAATTTCAGCCACTTGTATTCATGATCTCATTCTTTCGGTCACTACGCAGAGCTTATGATCATAGGTGAAGGTTGGGACGTAGATGGACCAGTACATCGAATGCTTTGCAGGAGAGAGTTACCGGCCCACGTATCTCAAGGAGTGAGGATTCACACAAAAATAAACAAATATAGATAAAATAATGGCTCACCTCAGCATCCAGTATTGGTAAAAGCAAAAATGCAATTACACATTTATACTGTGATGCAAACGGTTCCATTAACAGACCAGTTTAACACAGACGTTACTCACTGACAGCCCACTGTATCTGTTCAGGGACTACTGTTGCAATAGTTTCAGTATTTCACAATAATTCACACTTCATCCTTCCTGTTGTGCAACAGTCTCATAAAAACAGCTAAATGTGACTAAACACTAAAGCTGTTGTTGTCTTCAACAAGACGCCTGATTTCTCCAAGCAGACATTAAGAACATGACAAAGCATTCACACAGACAGGTTCTGTGTTAAGAATAGCATGAACCTGAATATCAGGGCGTGTCCTCTGCAAAGTGCTGGTCACACCAGCAGATGCTGTCACTGCAGCTACCTGCAGAACTCTGCCTCAGACAAACTGAGGGAAACACTATTACAAGTTTCAGCAGATTGTGAAGGACAGCAGCGAAGACATGTTGTTTTTACAGATTTCCTGCAAAACACATTTACGAACAAATAAAAAATCACTTTAAACAAGAAGAAACTGATCACTGCTGTTTATAGAAAACAACAAGCACGGCTCAGTAAACTCTGTCACTCATAGAAAGTGAATAGAAAGGAGGAAGAAATGCAAATGAGACAGACGACCCACTGTGCTCATTTTTAGGTTCATACTTGCAGTTTGGGTTTTTACTAGACAGTATAAATTTTGACAGCTGTTTTAGAGTCTCAAAATGAAAATGTTTAGTAGTGTTGGTCATATTTATCCTTCATAGATTTAGTCGATGGAAATTCAAAACGTTTTAGTCGATTTTTATTCATAATGTTTTCTGTGAGGCTGATTCATGGATCATAAATCAGACTCAAGGTGACAGGTTGTATAAAATAATGTGTGTGTCATGTCTCCAGCAGTGTGTGACAGGTTTAAGGGCTGATCTACGAGCACACACTTACTGATCATCATCTGAAAAGCTCAACATCTCTCTATTTATGCTCTCAACAAATAACTAATGTGAGCCAACTAGGATTTGTCCCCAGGTTCACTGTAAACTCTGACTTATCCATGTGACTGTTAAGAAGCAGAAACATAACTTGTTTCTTCAGAGAGAAGTTCTGCAGACTATTTACTGGAGTTTACCAGCCTGATGCTCATCAGGCATCTGAAGAGAATCACAAGCATGGCCGTTCTCGGCTTTCAATGTCCGATGGTCCACCAAGAACATTTTTGTCACGTCATGTCAACGAAACTGAAACATAGATTACATCTTAGTTTTTAATTATCAAGACCTGTCCTTAGCTCATCATCATCTCATTTTCGCCATGGAAAAAAAATTTGTCCCATTTTTCATAAATAAAATAAACACTACTACTAGAACATGTTTACGTGCTTTAATTGTAAAAACACTTTATTTTCTTTTACCATTTCTGACTTTATAAATCTGATTTTCATTCTTTTTATGAAAAGAAGATGACATCACACGAGGTCAATACTTAAACTGAAGAATCGCAGCATGTGGACTGTTTATTTTATTCATGAGTGAGTGCAGTGAGTCGTATTCAAGGTGAAGCAGCAGCTCTTACTCTGTAGTATCTGAAGTAGTCTTTCTCCGTCAGCTTCTTGATTCGAGGGTAAATCTTGAAGTTGTTGAAGACGTCGATGCTTTCCACGTCACAGAAGCAGTCGTCCAGGACTCCTGTCAGCTGCAGCGGAGCAGAGAGAAACAGGCTGTTACTGCACGATGACACTTCTCTCACACAACACAACTTTCACAACCACCAAACGATAACTCGGACTAAATTTAGATGCTCGAGCCTGACTCACACAGGACTGGTTTTATCAGGGGACCTCCTGTAATTTACAAATAACTCCCCAGGACTGTGCTTCATGCGACACACTCACACAGAATAACTGAAGTCTGTGTTTTACTTTATAAGCTGTTGCTTTTAACCGAGGCGAGAGACGAGACAGGAGGCCGGCTGCTTACCTGCACTGCCATACATAATACATCCACCCCCGCTGTGTCACCTGACCCCCTGCAGGTCTTACAAAATTCAGACCTCCACTTGATCAACACAGACGCTGCACCTTAAAGACAAATCTGTTTGACCTGAGGAGCAACTAAACAACCAGAGTGTGAATCTGAGAGCACTGATCAGTTCAGTAAACAGAGGGAGGCATTAAAAGCTGACGGGCGTTAACGCCACGCAGGTGGAGTGAGGAGGCTTTGGATTGGCCGATAAATAAACTCTGTTGTACCTGCTACAGTCAGTATGTTTACCTGCACAGTGAAGTGGAGCTACAGTCCCAGCTGGACGAGGACATCTAACTGGCCTACTGTCCTTGTCCCAGTATACAAGCACGGGAGGGGAATCCATTTATTGAGCCAAGTATGTGCGACTCCTCTACGATAGGTGGAGATATGCCCCCTTTCAGCTTGTTAGTATTGGACCTTTTTCCTGTTGACCTATTACGTCACAGACCAAACAATGGACAAACAAGTTAGCTACAGTTAGCTAGCAGCTAACTGCTACCATGGTGGACAACTTTACAGCTCTGTAGATTTGGTCCGTCCAAAAAGTCACGGCCAGTGCATGAAAAAAAGTTGAAGTCTCACCTCAACAAAAAAAAAACAAAAAAAAAAAACAGCCCACAACACCTGATGTGTTACTGCAGCGTGATTCAAAGTCTAGTCAAAGCTTTGTCGTCCTGCTTGTCTCATTTGTTTTTTTTATTTGCATACACAGATGTGTAAAGTGACCAAATCAGTGTTTCCTCATGTGCTACTAAGTTGTGTATCCTTCACATGACTGACCAACATTCTAAATGGTAATCAGTGAGAACAATCAAATATTTAGATCTCTGTAAATTAATTATGGTTGACAATTTTTTTTTTTTTTGTCTATGCGAAATCAAGTGTCGATTCAATGTGTGAGTTTTTGTGCTGGACGACATCACAGTTTTTATCTCACAGATCTGTAACTTCCTAATAATGTTGTCATGTGTTAACAGGAAAAAAAAATAGGTTACGTATTATTTATTACAAGGAAATCAGACCGTGTTCAACTGGTACACTTTAAATTAATTATTTCCAATTATTCTCAACATCAGATCGACAACAACTCGATATAAATGTCACATCACGTCCTGCTCAGCCGTTTGGCAGAGCACATTTTGAGTCACTATAACTTAAAAAACGTGCTGCTGTCTCTACCATTCGGTTTAGGTACGTTACGCTGAAAAAAGTTCACTAGATGTCGCTGTGTCTTTAAATACACAGTTCGCCTCCTACAGGAAGTAGAGGTGGGGGAAATAATCAATACAGGATAGTATCACCATATTTTTGTGTGGCAAAATCGTCACACAGGGCCAAATGTCGATTTCTTTTAATCATATAAATTATAAATGTTACAAATACAAATTAAACTTTAGGTTGACACTAGAATACTACAACAAATTGCTTTTTCAGTCTAATGATACAGTTTGTACAGACTGAAGACTTTATTTCATTATATAAAACAGATGTTGATAAAGTTTTCCTTTATGGACAGAATTTACAGCTGAAAAAAGGTAATAAATTGCAATATATTTTATCGCGATTCTCAGCACATCGCAACATATTTATTATCGTAATAATATTCTATGATGATAATATATTATCGAGGATCCTCTGGTGATTCCCACCTCTAAAAAGTCACTCCAGACATGAGGGCTGTGTGTAGTGGGATTTTATAGTTTCGGCTGTCTCTCTAAACAGATTTATGAAACTTTATACAAGAAATAAAAGTCTAATAAAAGGTCAAATAATTTTTAAAAGCATGCTTTACACACACACACAAATATATATATTTACGATACAATATCATCACGATACAATATCACGATATGATATGATACTTCAGTCACGATACAATATTATCATGATACGATATCACGATATGATATTGCGATACTTCAGTCACAATACAATATTATCACGATACGATATCACGATATGATATTGCGATACTTCAGTCACGATACAATATTATCACGATACGATATCACAATATGATATGATACTTCAGTCACGATACAATATTATCACGATACGATATCACAATATGATATGATACTTCAGTCACAATACAATATTATCACGATACGATATCACGATATGATATTGCGATACTTCAGTCACGATACAATATTATCACGATACGATATCACAATATGATATGATACTTCAGTCACGATACAATATTATCACGATACGATATCACAATATGATGATACTTCAGTCACGATACAATATTATCACGATACAACATCACGATACTTCAGTCACGATACAATATTATCACGATACGATATCACAATATGATATGATACTTCAGTCACGATACAATATTATCACGATACGACATCACGATACAATATTATCACGATACGATATCACGATATGATATGATACTTCAGTCACAATACAATATTGTTGTGATTTTAAATATGTTGCGATATGCTGAATATTGCGATTAAATATATTGCAATTTATTACCCCTTTCAGCTGTAAATTCTGTCCACAAAGGAAAACTTTGTCAACATCTGTTTTATATAATTAGTAAGTTTTCAGTCTGTTCATCTCATTTCAGCCATTTTTTTTGCAGCAGCAGTAAAATTAACTGATTATTTTATTCTAGTGGGCTGCCTACAGTTTAATTTGTATTTGTAATATTAATAATTTAAACAATAAAAAAAAAAGATTCTCAACACAACAATATGTGGTGATGCAATTTTGCCCCTGAATAAAAAAAAAACTATCCTGTATCAATCTTCCTCCACCCCTAATACATCAGTCATATATTTGTGGAATGGACCATTTCATTTTATTTCACTTTAATTTTATTTATGCATTTATTTTAACTAATCTTATTTCATGTCTATGTTAATACCACTGTGGTGTTGTCGTTGTTGTTGTTGTTGATGAGGGGAAGTATGGTTGTTGTTTTTTGTCTTTTATGAGCTGCTGGAGGCTGAATTTCCCTTCAGGGATGAATTAAGTTATTTCTATTCTATATATGGTAAAGTTAGTGATGCCAAAATACAAAATGTACTATCTTTATAAAAGAATGAAAAGGACGAATACTGACTGTTGGCAATACCATATATTTAAGCAATATCACACGAGAGGGAGTGATGTTGTACTGTGATATCGCCACGGCTGTGATTCGGTCGTAGGCACGAGGCCGCAGGCTTTTATACAACAGTTTAACAGTTACATAAGCAAGGCTGATTAAGAAATGTTGAAAAATGAGGACAAAATAGATAATTTAAGCATTTTATTTGTCTTCCGCCAACAAAAATAGTTCCCTCAGGACTCCGCTGTCACCGTTGCTATGTAACGCAGACATGGTGCGCCGGGCACTTACTCTTTATACACATTTATCTGCACGTTTCCATTAATTGTGCAGCCGGTGAAATAAGTCTGTGGTGACTGCATGGTGGACTGTTGCTTCACAGGCACAGCCGACTCTGCCTTCTGATCTGACACTATGCTGCTTTTCTCCAAGTCATTGAGCTCCGCTGATGAAACACTGACAAACCTGGATGTGCGCTCAGATGGATTCAGCTTCTCCTCTCCCTCATCTTCCTCTGATGACCATTCATAGTTCAATTCAAAACTTATTTTAGGAAATAAATCCATATTTTTGGCTGTTTGACAGTGGATGAATTAATTAGCCTACAACGCAACTGCTGACCTAACTAACACTAACCGTCAGTTTTGATTTGATTGTTGATTGCAATCAGCTGTGAGGCGGAGTGATACATACACAGTGAAATAACCGTGATGTTGTACTCCAATATCATCACGGTTTTACTGTCTCTCGACCAATCAGATTGCAGGGCCGGAACTAACTGTTGTATAATTAAAGTTATTCCATTATATATTTGATTTGATATTTGATAATTTCTAAGATGTTTTTAAAGTGATGTAATGTTCTATACTAGTATTGGTAATATGTTGATATATGTTGGTAAACTAACATGTAACTAGCATTATATAACAGTACATGGTTTGTAATTTGGAAATTTTTTTTCTTCCTGATTTACATAAAGCGACATCTCAGCTATTGGGTAGAGGCCTATATTTAAAAATTCCGTTAAAAAAAACAAAACATGTTGTATTTTGTTATTGTTCGTAAAAAGAAATTTAAAAATGCAAAGAAAACATTTTACATGGCTTTTTTTTCTCAGTGTGGACATTAAAAGATTTAAAATTTTACAGTGTTCTTATTTTTTTAAAAAGCAAATAAAATTAATATTGTTACGTCAAAAATCATCATAACAATAATTTAATAATTAATTAATATCAAGTTTTCCTTTTAAAGAACTTCCTATTTTATCAACAATTAGTGTCAACTTATAGAACATTATATATTATGATTTAATACTTCACATATTTATCTGTCTTTTACCTACTTGTATATTCTTTACCTTCATTTATGCAGCTTTACTGTCCCTGTTCCTGGCTGTTATGTCTATTTCTGTGTACGTACATTGTGAGCATTGAAGAAAAAAACAGACTTAAATATTTCGAGTGTGTGTGTGTGTGTGTGTGTGCGCGCGCACATACTCAGCCCATTAAGGTGACTCTTCTCATTCAACTAACATATATAGTTATTTTTGGACGGCTACTAAGATATTATTATCAACACTCTTCTTTTTATATAGACAAATCCAAAGTTAAACTATTAGACAAAATGAAATATGAAGACAGACACCAGGCGTACAGAGCCAGATGTTAGTGATCAGTAAACATGACAAACTCAGACTATCCTCTCCTACTTCTGTTTTAAACCCCGTTTCTGGTGAGTTCTGTCTGCAGCTGCTCTCAGACACTCTCAAACACCTGGAGAGTCTCAGTCAGGTACAAAAAACACATCACACAAACCAGCCCAGACCTCTGAGTGCAGCAGTCCCCCGAGCACCAGGACAGGCAGGAAGAAGCAGGTCCCTCTCAGCATGCTGCTGTTTTCTGTCTCAACTTCAAATTAAAACTTCCTCAGTGAAACTTGGTGCCCATATGTCACAGCGGCAGCAGCAGCGGCTCTGTCTGTGGGCTGAGCTGTCACTCCTGTCCCCATGCCCGCCCGGAGCCCCGCCCACAAACAACTAGCTGTGACTATAAGCCCCGCCCCTCGCAGAGCCGGCGCCCTCCCATTTTTGTAGTCCTCTTCCGCGCCTGAGGCCGTTTAGAACGCTTGTTAGCTGTGGCGCCAAAAGACTACAACTCCCATGAGAGGGCAGGAGGCGGGCGCTCTGCAACAGCCAATCACGGTACACCACGCTCTACCTACTCAGGAAATGAAATAGTTTGCAGTTTACAGTCTTTCACCAGCTGGTCTCACCAGGGAAGAGTTTTTTTTTCATATTACACAGATTTATTAGAGAAAAACGTAAATTAAATTCTATTGCATCCTGGCGAAGTTATTTAATATACTTTCTGTCATTAGAAAAAGGTAAAATATTTCTTTAAATAAATAAATAAATAAAAATTTTAAAAAGAGGTCCTATTTCTCTGGACCCGAATTTATCCTCAATCCGTTCATTTTTTGGAAGTGAACAGTTCGAGCAGCCTTCTCACTGCAATTCCCTCTTTTTTTTATTTCACCTTATTGACTTCCTGTTTGTATTCTATTAATCTTTATTGAGGTTTTTAATATGTGTGCGTTTCTCTGTGTCTTTCTGAGTTTGAGATGGGTGGGGGTGTTAAAGGAAGGTGTTAGTACACACATACTGTTTTAACAACAACAAAAATGTGACCCAAAAAAAGGGGCAGATTATTGATGTTTAAACGTGTTTCATTTGCACACATTTTCTATTTTACTGAGCTCCGACATGCTGAGAAATATTTATATGAGGACACGACGCAGTAAAATGTGAAATAATTTAGATGTGACGCCAACATGTGATGTAATTTAATTTTAAAACGAGATATGTGGCGAATAAATCTTGATTGAGACGTCGTTAGATAAAGTTTTGTCATTATCATTTGCAGGTTTGAGTGTAAGTGCTAACTTTTAATGTTAAAGTGTAAGAGGGTTAACAAAGACTGTAATAATGTGTAATAATACTTCACACACACACACACACACACACACACTGAGATGCTGCTGCTGTTGCTGCTAGCTAGCATCACACGGTGACGTCAAATTAAGATGACAGTAGAAAATGCTAGAAGATTTCCTGAATGGCTGCTGTTGCCGTGTCGTATTTACACATGTAAAGCTTCCACATATAATTATGAACCCGTAATGACCCGATACCGGCTGCGAGGCTCCAGCAGCACCATGTCGGTGTCACTTACATGGCAGAAGCAGCTCTGGTCCTGGCTGTCTGCGGCTCTGCTCGGATGCTCGCTGTGCTGCGTTTGGGGTTTGACGTTGTTTTGTTGAAACCAGCCCAAAACAAAGTTCCCGAAGAACCAGGCCGACAGCAGAACACCCAGCGCCTGTAAAGTTACTTTCCACATCACTCCCTGTGCTGGCGGTCCGCCGGTGGGGGGTAAAAACGAGCAGGAGGCGGCAGGACTTGAGGGAGCTCGGCTCGTCCTGCTGCTGTGTGGCGACTTCGGAGCGACGGTAGCTTCAGGCTAGCTGAAGTTAGCATCCGCAGGCTAACAGCGGCTGTACGAATCAGAGGAGCCCGGTGCCCGACGACCCTCTCCCGGATACTTAGACCGATAACTGCCCTCACAGAGCCGGGGTCACTGATTTAACATGAAACACAACTGGAGAAGTTTCTGTGAACCAGCTGCCCCCCCACCTCACTATCAAGTTTACAAAACAGAAAGCAGCTTCACTTCCGGTTACAATTTTCAGAATAAAATACCGGGAATCATTTCAGAATCATAGACTTAATGAAAAGTATATAATTAAAGTTTATTTTATTAAGATAATCTCCTTGAGATGTAACATCTCGTTTTCGAGGGGGTCCCAATATATATCACAACTTATATCAACAACTAATTATCAAGACTTACAGACAGACAAACTAAACCAAGAAAAAAAACAACAAGGACAAACAAAAACAAAGAACAGAACTATACATCAATAAACTAATGCAACTTTACAGTTAAAGCACGAGAATGTGGGTGGATCACCAGTTTATATCGAGTATAAACATCAGCATACACAGTATATGCAGTATACAGCAGTGACAGCATCAACGATAAATCCATCTCAAAGTAAGAAGACAAGATTAAACAAATTCAGTGATGAAATGGATCTTATTTCAGCAGGCAAATTATTCCAATCTGCAGGGGCTTTAAACATAAGCGCTCACTTGTTGTGTTATGAGTGAGTTTGCTTTCTTTTGTTATGTGTGTGTGTGTGTGTGTGTGTGAAATTATAAAAATGTAATGTGAAGTTTGAGTATATCGAAACAAAGCTAGAATATTTGGCATTAAAGTCTGAGTTGATGATGAAGTGATGCCATTTTATATAAATACATTTAAAAAAAATATTTTAAGCCTGTTTAAATTATACTCTTTCACTAATTACACAACAACACATGAACAAGTCCGTGGCAGGTTGGTACATAAGTCCAGCTGTGAGTCCTCAGCCTTGTTCATAAAAGACAGAAAATGTTGAGCTGTTAAGTGAATGAAAACATATTTTTGTGTGAATAAAACTGCAGTAAAATCCTGTGCAGAAGAAGAAACTGTTTGTGGAAGTGTTTTATTTTGAAACTTGAGCCTTGTCCTCAAAGTCACAGAGGATTTCACAGGTTTGGTGTGTTTCCCGCCTGTGGCCACCAGATGTCAGTGTGACAGCACACACCAGAGGGAGGAGAGTTTGTTAAAGACATGCACACACTTCTCAACTTTCTCATCTGAATGTGCAACTGACAGTGAGATTGTTGCAGAGCTGTAGACAGACCGTTGTCTTCAGCTGAGCCTATGATATATTCTTACATGTGGGACTGACGTCTTTGTGTGAAACCTGTTCTGGTGGCTGAAGAAAAAAGAAGATAAAGAAAGTTAAAAGTCTCCCTCATAATTAAACTCATCTTGTGCCAAATGTCTGAAACGATACTCGTGACTGAACCCAAAGGGGGAAACACATTGTCACAAACAGAGCTGCTGTAAGAGGCGGAGCAACACTGAAGGGAGGAGGAGGAGAGCTTCAATGTCAAACTCCTGAAGTGAAACTCAGTGTTGGTCAGTGTGACAGCAGAGCTGCAGCCCAGACGAGTCTGTGTGTTTCTGTCTGAAGAAACATTAAAGTGAGTTCATCAGGTGTTTCCTCAACAACTGACTCAAATACTGGTGAGTACAGCTGATCATATTTACTGTGTTTCAACAACCAGCATTAACACTAAACTTACAGCTCCAATCAAACAGGAAGTTACACTCTTTTCATTTCACAATGACACTCGTCAGATCGACATGTCAGTGAAGTGAGACATAACTATGGAATTCCAAACGTCGTTCCTCAGTATTGTAGTGATCATACTTTGATATTTTCATACAAATAATTAGAAGTTTAAAGATTACAGATTAAAGTTCCACTGATTGTCACACACCTGAGTGTGTGAAATTTGCTCACCGCATTTGACCCATCCCCTGAGGGAGCGGTGAGCAGTAGCGGAATCATGTGGTGATCTAACCCCCCAATTCCAACCCCTGATGCTGAGTGTCAAGCAGGAATGGATCCCATTTTTATAGTCTTTGGTATGACCCAGCCAGGGATCGATTTTTTGTATGTAACTTTAAGAAAATCTGTTATTAGTGACACCTGTGACGCGGTTACACCTGACAAATACACATGTAAAGTGTTTCTAGTAGCAGTTACAGCAGTCATTGGCAATGAAAATCTTGTTCTCAGGTTTTATAATGCTTTCACTTTTGCTTTCAGTGTGTAGATATGTCTGCTGCCAGCAATCTGCCATCTGAAGATCAGTTTCTGTGCTCCATCTGTCTGGATGTGTTCACTGATCCTGTCAGCACACCATGTGGACACAACTTCTGCAAAAACTGCATCATTACGAAGTGGAATATTAGCGACAGGTGCCAGTGTCCTGTGTGTAAAAAGCTATTTAACACAAGACCTGAACTTGAAATCAGCACTTTCATCTCTGAGATGGTCGCTCAGTTCAAACAGTCAGCTCAACAGAAAGCCAGCAGCAGCAGCTCACAGCAACAAGCTGCCAAACCAGGAGAAGTTCCCTGTGACGTCTGCACTGGAACCAAACTGAAGGCCCTGAAGTCCTGCCTGGTGTGTCTGGCCTCCTACTGTGAGACTCACCTGGAGCCTCATCTGACAATGTCAGGCCTGAAAAGACATCAGCTGATCGACCCTGTGGAGAACCTGGAAGACAGGATGTGTACGAAGCACGATAAACCTCTGGAGCTGTTCTGTAAGACCGACCAGACATGTGTCTGCATGCTCTGCACTGTTTTAGACCACAAGACACATGATGTTGTTCCTCTGAAAGAAAAATATGAAGAAAAGAAGGCTGAGCTGGGGAAGACAGAGGCTGAAATTCAGCAGATGATCCAGAAGAGACAACTGAAGATTCAGGAGATCAAACACTCAGTCGACCTCAGTGAGAAAGATGCAGACAGAGAGATAGCAGAAGGTGTTCAGGTCTTTACTTTTCTAAGGGAGTCTGTTGAGAGAGGCCTGAATGAGCTCATCGACACGATAGAAGAGAAGCAGAGGAGGACACAGAAACAGGCTGAAGGATTCATCAAAGAGCTGGAACAGGAAATCTCTGAGCTGAAGAAGAGAAGCACTGAGGTGAAGCAGCTCTCACACTCTGAAGACCACCTCCAACTTCTCCAAAGCTCCATGTTCCTGAAAGCTGCTCCATCCACCAAGGACTGGACAGAGGTCAGCATTCATCCACCACATGTGGGGACTGTGAGGAGAGCTGTATCTCAGCTGGAGGAGACAGTTAGTAAAGAGATGAAGAAGCTGCTTGCAGATTTCGAGCTGAAGAGGGTCCAGCAGTATGCAGTGGATGTGACTCTTGATCCTGATACAGCAAATCCCCATCTCATCCTGTCTGATGATGGGAAACAAGTAAGTCTTGGTGATGTAGAAAAGAATCTCCCAGACAACCCAGAGAGATTTTCTCTCTTTTTCTGTGTTTTAGGAAAGCAGAGTTTCTCATCAGGCAGATCTTACTTTGAGGTTCAAGTTAAAGGAAAGACTAAATGGGATTTAGGAGTGGCCAGAGAGTCGATCGACAGAAAGGGAGTAATCACAATGAGACCTCAGGATGGTTACTGGACTATATGTTTGATAAACAGAAATGAGTATGAAGTTCTTGCCGACCCTCCAGTCCGTCTCTCTCTGAAGTCTCGTCCTCAGAAGGTGGGGGTGTTTGTGGATTATGAGGAGGGTCTGGTCTCCTTTTATGACGTAGATGCTGCAGCTCTTATCTACTCCTTTACTGGCTGCTCCTTCACTGAGAAACTCTTCCCATACTTCAGTCCCTGTAATAATGATGATGGTAAAAACTCTGCACCTCTGATCATCTCTCCTGTCAATCAAACTGGCTGATCTTTTTTATGATCAACAATTTATTGAACAATGAAGCATTGCCAAAAGTACAAAATCTTTGTGTAAATATAAACCAGACAATGTTTTCATACTGCAATAATGACACCGTCATAAATACTAGGATACTCAGTGTGTCATATAGCTTTATGGTTACAAAATGAGAGTTCAGTATGTTTCACCCTGTCACCGGTAGAGTAAGGCTTCTTAAAGACAAAATTTGTTTTCTGGTATCTTCAATAATGAAGTGATAAATAGGGATGTAACCATACATTGAATTCAGCAATACTGTGACAAAAAAGCCTCGATACTTTTGTTGGACTGTGACAAAATTTACCACATTACATTGTTATTATTTTGCTAGTATCGTTGCTTTCTTCTATCTCCCCTTGTCGTAAATTGTCAGGCTTTGAAATTAATGCTTGTCTGGGGCAAGTGTAGCCTGTAACTCTGTGTTCGGGCTAGTGCAGTTGTCTGATTAGAAAAGTGAACACACTCTGCACAATAGAGTAAACTTTTTGTTAGGGACTGTAAATGTCCCTCCCATAGATACCGAAACAGATGCCTCATTGGCTGTCCGATGGTACGCCTCTAGCGACGCCATATTAGAGAGCGTTACACTTGACTGTAAAAAAAATGAGACAGGGGAGCTGTGGTTTTCCGGATATAAAGCACTATACCTTTTATAATTCTGAACGGATTGTAGTCGGTCTTTTAAATATTTAAGAGTTTATGATCTACGTGCTGTGGAAAGAAACATTTTTGTCTCTGAATAAACAGAATCTCCACATTTAGGCTATAATGGCTGCAGGACGCTCAGTAGAGAAGTGTGTGTTGGACCTACAGGAACTGAAGAACTTACCTGGTGGAAAATAATTCATTGTCATAAGGAATTGTAAAACTTACGTCTGTCAAGCATGGATGTCTTATTTCCCCTGGTTTAATACTTGGAGACGTCCCTGTATAATATAATTTAATGTGGAAGTAATATTAAGACAGCTTTTTAATCAGCTAGCTAACATTGTCCCCTTATCATCAACTTCTTGATCATAACAAAGTTTGGTTATTTTTTCCACTGCTCATTTTAGAAAGTCTATCCCACTATACATTCGGACAGCGCTACAAAATGGCAAAGTCACAATTGTCCACTTTTGACTGGACGTCACAGTTACGTCATAGCGGTTGCGTGCGCATACTGGTGGCAGACAAACAGCGGACACCGATGAGAAACGGTTGAGATATGTGGAATACATATATCTTGTGCTGCTGGATGTCAGAACAGGAAAACAATAAAAGATAACCTTCATGTTTGTAGAAAAATGTCGCTGAGGACACCGTTTGAAGCTAATGAAGACCTCTATCGATGCTAAAATTTAAACAAAAAAAGCCCAACGATTACAGCATGACATAATATTTAGGCCTGTATTTACACCCACCTAGTGGCAGCAGTATTTACATTGTTCTAAAGTGCATTAAACAATAAAGAGAAGTTCATAGTAACCGAGCCATGAGGTGCAGTTTGTCGTCAGTATACAGCTGTTTCACTTTGTGTTATGTCCTTGTCGCTGCTCAGCAGCACGTCTGTCTGTAATAAACATCCTAGACGTGACTGCAAAGAACAAAACTGTCTCCATCCAGAGACATGTATGTCTTCAGTTATTCTGTCGTATAGACGCTGGGTTTTTCCACGAGGTTTATGAGGATGTAACGTTGGCATCGCTCAGGTTTAGTTTGTTAGTGCAGACCACAGAAATATACACATTTATACATTATGATCTATGTGTAGTAGAGAGTAAAGTTTTGTCTCCAGTTAATTATAATCTCAATATTCAGGATATAACGGCTGCTGGACGCTCAGTAGAAGAGTGTGTGTTTGGTTTACATGAACTGAATTACTGATGTGCTGACAGATATTCATCATTATCATCATCATCAGGAATTGTAAAAACTCACAAACATGGATTTGTCTCATTGTCCCTGGTTAATATTTGTGGAGACGTCCACATATAATATAGTTTAATGTGGAAGTAATAGACAACTTTTTAGCTAGCTAGCTAATGCTGTCTGTTTATTAACTCCTTGATCAGAACAGAATATAGAAACTGCTCATTTTAGAAAGGACACCACAAGAAAACATGTTCTTTGTTTAGATTAATAAACAGATGATAGATCATCGTTTGTTTCTAGCTGTCAGCGATCAGCTAAAGGTAGCACGCTAGCTACGTTAGCTACATGGCTAATGTTAGTGAGCCTTTCATTTTCCCTGCCTGGATGCAGATGTGGCTGTAAGTTAACATAAACTCAAAATGTGTTTTCTTGTGGTGTCCTTCCTAAAGTGAGCAGTAGTTAAAGTTAATATACTTTGTTTTGATCAAGGTGTTAATGAGCAGACAGCGTTAGCTAGCTAGCGCGCTAGCACGTTGGTAAGTTGTACCTCCATATTAAATTATATGTGAACGTCTTCACAACTTTTTTATCAATAAGACAAATCCATGTTTGACAAAAGTGAGTTTTTACAAGTCTTATGATGGTTTATCTTTCACTACGTAAATAATTCAGTTCATATTCAAGGCTAACACACACACTCCTCTACTGAGCGTTGAGCAGCAGTGATTACAGCCTAAATATTGAGATTCTAATTAACTGTTTGTTTTCTACTACACGTAGGTGATAAACTCATGGATATAAAAACAACTAATTGCAATAGGTTGAGAAATATAAACGTTATAGTGCTCTTTACGTTTTATTTGGTGCTCACACCGACACCACTGCTGTCCCTTTCTGACACCAGTTCAGCTCCGCCCACAAAATACATCATCACTGTTTACAAACACAAAAAGGCTGGACTATGTAGTGAGTAGTATGTAGTGGAGTTGATTTCTGACACAGCCTTTGTTACTAACTAGCTTTGCCATTTGCAAATTACTTTATCAACTTATGTCACAAAGCAACCAGCGGCAGATCCATGCAACACAGCTTCACAGCTACTGAATTCACTGTGTGAATCCGGCACCCTGGCTGCGGGAGTCTGGATGAATCAGCTGACGTTATGCATTCATTACAGTATTTAGCTACGTTTGCTAGCAATCTGTCTGCCTTAGAAAGCAAGCCAACTTAAGCTAACATTAGCCAGCCAAAACTACAATATCACAATATATTTTGCATGCTAGTGTTTCCGCAAAATGTATTCAACGGAAACACAGCATTGGACAGTTTGTTGTGGTACGTGTGGGTCATTTGGGGAACTGCCCATTGGTCCGACATCCCATTGTTCCGACCATATTAAACCCATTGTTCCGAAGTCCCGTTGTTCCGAAATCATCGTGATGCCCTGTGGTTAAGGTCTGGTTAGGTTTAGGCACAAAAACCACTTGGTTAGGGTCAGGAAAAGATCATGGTGTGGGTTAAAATGAAAAAGAAAGTGACAAACACATAAGCCGTGAGCCTGCTCCACTTCAAGCCTTTCCCAGCTGACCCAGAGCCGGTCGCGGCGCACCATCAAGGCAGAAATACGCACGCCGGGAGCCATTCAGCACCGCGAACAGTCGGACTGATGGGATGTCGGACCAATGGGCTGTCGGACCAATGACATGGACCCGTCATTTGTTGGCATTAGCGGACTCTGTGTCTTTGCTAACATTAGGTACTGTGGCACACTTTAGTGCTCTAGCAGAGCTGAGGAGAGACGCAGCTCGCTGTTGGTAGTATTTTGCCCAGAGAGCTTTCTAGCAGAATTCTTGGTTAAGGTTCATTGCATCCTTTGGATTTCCTGAAAAATTTGGCTACAGTGCTTTACATAGAAGTCAGTCCACAGGCTGTTAGAGGCAACCAACCTTAAGTTTTTAACATAGTCTGTATAAAGATGGACGATGCGTCTGCACTTAACCCCACCATATAAAAGTGAAGCTAAAATATCTTGTTAAGGTGACATTAATCAGAGCCAGAGTCTGCGCAGTAGTGATCTCTGCTGTATCAAGTCTCCTGCCCAGACACCCATCCAACTAATGGCGAGTAGCGCCACTGAATGTGAGCCCACCGATTGGCCCCGTTTCATACAGACTCATATAAGTAATTAAAATGAAACTTATAAGAAAAACAAACACTTGAGGCAAACATCAGCGTGATAAGAACTTCCTTAAATGACAAAAAACATATTTGGGAAAAATGTATTTGATCTGTATGTTGAGTGTTTAGTTTGGCTTGTGTCCCATCCACTAACATAGAGGGGGCGGAGTTTATGACATATATTGCAGCCAGCCACCAGGGGGCGATCCAGATGTTTCGGCCTCACTTTTAGGGAGCTGCCATGTCGTCCATCTTTACATAGAGTCTGTGGTTTTTAAGTTACGTTACAATATGTTTATACGTTTGCAATAAAAAAAAATTAATACATATAAAAAGTTACATAAAGAATTGTTACTAAATTATGATATTTGTCCAAATGGAGCTCTGATTTATGTTTTTGTCTGAAAAGCAGTGGGCAAAATCATACCAGTCAGCGAGTCAATTAAGAGTCATCAATTTATGATTTAAAAAAAGTTGATTTTTAAAAGATTATTGTATCATTTCTTCATTTTTAAAATATTGTGATTAATATTGTATCGTGGACTTTTTATCGCGATAATATAATAACACAAGTTTTTGGTATTGTTACATCACTGGTGATACGTTAATATTGGTTTAACTATAACTTACTGAATTATGGAAGCAGTTGTACTGATTGCTTTAGAGATCTTGTTTGTCAGGTGCAGATGTTACTTGGCTGTGGGTCCTGTCCACCTCTGGATGTTAATAAGGACAATGTCTTTTCTCACCTTTTATATACTGCAATAATTGTAATGTTGATTTTAAAAAGATTTTTTAATCTGCAGAAATTATATTCTTTTACATTTTATACTATTTTACTTTTTGAACTTTCTTTTATTGTAATTTTATTTTGTTTATGTAAATCACTTCTGATGGCTGTTCGGCCTGTGTTTGAATACTATAATAACCAGATAATTTTTTTTTCCAAACAAGTCCATGACAGGTTGGTACATAAGTCCAGCTGTGAGTCCTCAGCCTTGTTCATAAAAGACAGAAAATGTTGATATATGTCAGCGACTTAAACAGATGCTGTAAAGTGAATGAAAACATTTTTGTGATAAATAAAACTGCAGTTAAATCCTGTGCAGAAAAAGAAACTGTTTGTGGAAGTGTTTTATTTTGAAACAAGTCGTAAGTGCTGTATCGTAGGCAATTGGTCTTGCTTGCGTTTCTTGAAGATGTCCTTTCCCTCAAAATCACAGAGGATTTCACAGGTTTGGTGTGTTTCCCTCCTGTGGCCAGTAGATGTCAGTGTGATGGCACACATCAGAGGGAGGAGAGTTTGTTAAAGACACGCACACACTTCTCAACTTTGTTATCTGATTGAGCAACAAGTGCAGGAGACAGAAAATACAAGAATAACATGACAAGTTTAGAACATCGCAGGACGAACAGTGAGCTGAATTGTGGACTGACAGTGAGATTGTTGCAGAGCTGTAGACAGACTGTTGTCTTCAGCTGAGCCTATTATATAATCTTACATGTGAGATTTACGTCTTTGTGTGAAACCTGTTCTGGTGGCTGAAGAAAAAAGAAGATAAAGAAAGTTAAAAGTCTCCCTCATAATTAAACTCATCTTGTGCCAAATGTCTGAAACGATACTCGTGACTGAACCCAAAGGGGGAAACACATTGTCACAAACAGAGCTGCTGTAAGAGGCGGAGCAACACTGAAGGGAGGAGGAGGAGAGCTGAAACGTCACATTCCTGAAATGAAACTCAGTGTTGGTCAGTGTGACAGCAGAGCTGCAGCCCAGACGAGTCTGTGTGTTTCTGTCTGAAGAAACATTAAAGTGAGTTCATCAGGTGTTTCCTCAACAACTGACTCAAATACTGGTGAGTACAGCTGATCATATTTACTGTGTTTCAACAACCAGCATTAACACTAAACTTACAGCTCCAATCAAACAGGAAGTTACACTCTTTTCATTTCACAATGACACTCGTCAGATCGACATGTCAGTGAAGTGAGACATAACTATGGAATTCCAAACGTCGTTCCTCAGTATTGTAGTGATCATACTTTGATATTTTCATACAAATAGTTAGAAGTTTTGTATGTAACTTTCAGAAAATCTGCTATTAGTGACACCTGTGAGGCCATTCCCCCTTGTTTCCATGTACTTATGTGTAAGGAGATGAGTTAACAGGAAGTCCATTCGTTCCTATGGGAATCTCTTTGATATCCAATGTACCTGCGAAATTTGAAACTCCTCCCCTCCGTAGAGTCCAGTCTCATTCCTAAATTGGTGAAATCCAGCGCTTGGGCAGTGATCTGCAGTGTCACTGAAAAGGACATCCTTTAACGTCGGCATGATACACGGCCATTATAGTTTAACAGTGCCCGACGATGTCCAGGAGAAACACAGCGGGACAAGGACAAAAGTTAAGGCGGCGAAAGTCCAAGTGGGGAGGGCAGAAGGGGTGGTGGATGGGTCCAACAAACACCAACTTTCACCTGAGAGAGCGGTGTTAGCGTCTTGTAAGATTGTAAAGCCAAACCCTGTTCTTTTTACCTAAACCCAACCACGTGTTTGTTGTTGATGGAGAAAAAAAAACGTGCATTCACAGTTTTGTACCGATGCTGTGCTTTTATTTTGAAAGAGGCTGTATGTAAATGTTAATTTTCCTGTAAAAACAGAAGTGTATTTTGAAAACAGACCATGCATGTAACAGGCAGAACTTGACACTGTCCCAGAACGTCAACAACAAACATACCCAGGGTACCTTGCACGTCGTATGTGGACGTGGAAAGTCCATGAGCAAACGTCAATATGTGACACGGTCGAAGTGAGAACATGTTGCTCCACAGTAAGTCGGTCCTGAAATTGCCGCAAGTATGTTAAAAAGAATGTAACTTTTGCTGTCGATTTTGGAGAGACCGTACGATAGTGTGCTAGCTTAGCTAACAGGCTGCTAACAAGCTAACAGGCTATTTACTTCAATTCAGTTGCCTGTTGATTGTCAAGTGACAATTGTCAGAATTTCCTCAGGTGTTCAACAGTCTCTGCTTTTCTCACCACTGAGTCAGAATGCAGCACCCAGTTCAGGCCCTCAGTGATGTGGACATGGATATTAAGCTGGGCGTAAGTCCTTTGCTGCTTCTTTCCAAAGTCCACTATCATCTCCTTATATTTCCTGACGTTCATGAATAAGTTGTTGTCCTGAAACCAGCGGGTTAGGTTCTCTACTTCTTACAGGTAGGCCTTTTCAATGTTATCTTTGATCAGGCCAACTACAGCTGTGTCGTCAGCAAACTTGATGATGGTACTGGAGTTGGAAGTGGCTACACAGTCGTGTGCACAGGGAGTACAGCAGGGGACTCAAAACGCAGCCCTGGGGTGCTCCATTGCTCTCATTACCTCCTTTGGATTTTACCAGAAAATTTGGCCAGAGTCTGCTTGCTTTCATACCTGTCCTGTTTGGTTTAGTTCAGTCGAACTCAAGTTGGTTTGCCCCATAAGTGTGGTTCATTTGGGCAGATGTGAACACAGCAATCGCACTCGGGTGCGCACCAAACAAACTGACCGAGAACTTCTTGAAGAGGTGGTCTCGGTCCGGTTACAAACATTGTGGTGAGAAGGTGTTCCGACCTGGATGTGAAGCAACTGCAGTCACATGACACATTGTTTGGGTTAAACATGAGCATGTTACAGTCCTGGAGGATTATTAATGTGCACCTCCTCCTGTACTGCCTTAATATGCACATTCAGCACATCCAATGCATCAAAACATTGTTTTCTAGTTGGAGCCGCGCCTCGTTTTCAAACTGTATGGTTTGACTAAAATGAACAATGACAGCAATATAGTCCACGATGAGCAGCGCTAAAATCAACCTGCGTAGTTGTCCCTCCATTGTGACATTAGAAAGTGTCACATTTATCTTGCAAGTGTACTCTTCTTCAACGTTTGCTTTACTTCCTGGATTTTTCCCACATGGAAATTCTGACCAATCAAGAGCAGCTTTCTCACACAAGGCATTTGATCTGGTCCACTTGTAAATGCTGCTGTGAGAACACAAACCAACTCTAGGCAATTATACAACTTTGGAACAACATGAGTCCCTGATTCAGACCAAAGGAGACCACTCTAGGGCTGACAGCACTCTCTATTCATAGAAGTCAGTTGAGGGGCTGTTATAGGCAACTGAGAAAGTGGGGAAAGTTACGTCACAATCGTTTACGCATTGGCAATAAAAGACAATTAATAGGTGTAAAATTTTGCATACAGGATGTTTAATATACGTGTAACAAAACATTTCATAATACTCTGACTTTTGTTCTCAGTGTGTAGATATGGCTGCTGTCAGCTGTCTACTGTCAGAAGATCAGTTTCGGTGCTCCATCTGTCTGGATGTGTTCACTGATCCTGTCAGCACACCATGTGGACACAACTTCTGCAAAAACTGCATCACTGTACACTGGAATACTAACTACAAGTGCCAGTGTCCCTTGTGCAAAGAGGTGTTTGCAAAAAAACCTCATCTGAAGGTCAACACTCTGTTCTCTGGGATGGTCGCTCAGTTCAGACAGTCAGCTCAACAGAAAGCCAGCAGCAGCAGCTCAAAGCAACAAGTGTCCAAACCAGGAAACGTTTCCTGTGACATCTGCACTGGAACCAAACTGAAGGCCCTGAAGTCCTGCCTGGTGTGTCTGGTCTCCTACTGTGAGACTCACCTGGAGCCTCATCTGACAGTGTCAGGCCTGAAAAGACATCAGCTGATCGACCCTGTGGAGAACCTGGAAGACAGGATGTGTACGAAGCACGATAAACCTCTGGAGCTGTTCTGTAAGACCGACCAGACATGTGTCTGCACACACTGTCCGGCATTAGATCACAAGACACATGAGTTTGTCCCTCTGAAAGAAAAATATGAAGAAAAGAAGGCTGAGCTGGGGAAGACAGAGGCTGAAATTCAGCAGATGATCCAGAAGAGACGACTGAAGATTCAGGAGATCAAACAGTCGCTGAAGCGTGGTAAGGAAAATGCACATATGGAGGTAGCAGAAGGTGTTCAAGCTTTCACAGCTCTGAAGAAGACTGTTGAGAGAGGCCTGAATGAGCTCATCAAAACGATAGAAGAGAAGCAGAAAACGACACAGAAACAGGCCGAAGGCTTCATCAAAGAGCTGGAACAGGAAATCTCTGAGCTGACAAAGAGAAGGACTGAGGTGGAGCAGGTCTCACTCTCTGAAGACCACCTTTATCTTCTCCAAAGCTTCCCATTCCTAATAGCTGCTCCACCTACCAAAGACTGGACAGGGGTCAGTGTCCCACCACCATCATATGAGGGGACTGTGGTGAGAGCTTTGGTTCAGCTTGAGGAGACACTCACTGAGGAGATGAAGAAGCTGCTCGCTGAGTCTGAGCTGAAGAGGGTCCAGCAGTATGCAGTGGATGTGACTCTTGATCCTGATACAGCACATCCTGAACTCATCCTGTCTCGTGATGGAAAACAAGTGAAACATGGTGATGTGAAGAAAAATCTCCCAGACAACCCGAAGAGATTTTCTCATTATAATTTTGTTTTAGGAAGGCAGAGTTTCTCTTCAGGCAGATTTTACTTTCAGGTTGAGGTTAAAGGGAAGCCTAAATGGAATTTAGGAGTGGCCAGAGAGTCGATCTACAGGAAGGGACTGATCAAAATGACACCTGAGGAAGGTTATTGGACAATATGGTTGAGAAATGGAAATGAGTACAAGGCTTTTGCCAACCCTTCAGTCCGTCTCTCTCTGAAGTCTCGTCCTCAGAAGGTGGGGGTGTTTGTGGATTATAAGGAGGGTCTGGTCTCCTTTTATGACGTAGATGCTGCAGCTCTTATCTACTCCTTTACTGGCTGCTCCTTCACTGAGAAACTCTTCCCATTCTTCAGTCCTTGTACCAATGATAGTGGCAATAACGCCACCCCTCTGACCATCTCTCCTGTCAATCAAACCACCTGATCTTTTCTGTATGATCAGCATGATCTATTATACAAATGTTGTGTGGATGATGTGGATGTTACTTGGCTGTGGGTATAATTCTCGTAATATCCATAGTTTACAAGTGGGACCAAGTCATTGTTTTACAAGTCACAAGTAAGTCTCATGTCTTGGCAATCAAGTCCCAAGTCAAGACTGAAGAGTTAACAAGTCTAGACTGACAAGTCCCACATCAAGTCCTGAGTCCCCAACCTTGAGTTTCAAGTTCTTACGAAGTCATAATGTGCTTTTCACTAAATGGAATGCCATTTTAACAACAGAGTAAGGGGCCGTACACGTGCCGTGTATTTTGCACCCTCAAATTCATTGCTTTAATGTAGACATGAAGTAGGCGTGTTCAAACGCCAGAGCAACGCTGATGCAGCACGTACGTGTGTCTAAGTGTCTATTTTTCAGGGCACTATGGCTGCACCTTGAGATAGTTCAACTTTTGGAAGACAGCAGCGCGCAGCGCATGTCATGTGACGAGAAATAACCAATCACAGCCAACAGATATCTTTCCCTTCTTCCTTAAATGTCAGTCTGTGATAAATATGGAGAAGTTGATCATTTTCCTGCAGAGCTACCCAGAGCTTTACATCGGTCCCACAGACAACAGGCTGACACATTTATAAGCAGCGCCTGGACGCCTGGAAGAAGATCAGCTCTGCACTCAAAATTTCAGGTGAATAAGCTGTGATAACGGTGCTTGTTAAGGTTGCTTAGCAACCCCAGATGCAACCTGCTGCCACACTCTTGAAAACTGGCACAGAAAAGGCACAAAAGTAGCACCCAGTGCCTGACCTCGTGTTTTCCAGGTGGTTAAAGATGCGGCATGTGTATGGCCCCTAAGGGCTCATTTATGCTCAACATTAGTTACAAAGAGAAAGATGGACGAACTTCTGTACATACTCTACGTTCATTTCGTTCATATTCGTGCACGTTTTCTGAAAGCTTACAGATACATGCGAAACAGAGAAGAACCATCAGACTGTAGAGGCAGTGTGGCATAGTTCAAGATACAACCGTAAGAGTTGACTTAGAAATTTAAGTAATGGCAGAACGGAACAAATTGTTAATAAAGTGAAAAGAATTCTCCATCCACATGTTGGTGTATATATAATGGCCGCACAGACCACCGTCATCCAACATGGCCTCTGTTTAAAGGTACAATATTACGAATTCTTCATTGTCGCCTCGTTGTAGTTGTGTGAAACATTGACTCTGGCCTCTAATGCCATCTATGGGCTGTATCTATACCAACATAAAGGACACATTAAAGGATGAGGGTAGTGACATTTACGTTTAAAATGGATGTCTATCTTCGTATGTAAAGGAAGTATATAATGTTACCAAGGCATTAGCTTGCTACCTAGGATAATATTAGCCTCACAGTCTTTGCGCAGCTTCAAATACCAAACAAAGTTAGAAGTCTGTTATTTTAAACCAGCATGTTTTGCAGACTGTAATTAATTTTTTGTTCACTACCGCAAAGTTTTTGCACAAGAACAAAATTATCGTTGGTATAACTTTTATCCAACCGGTGCCTCGTTCTTAGCTCTTCGTGTTTCTCATCTTCTGCATGATTGGATGCTGTCGGATCATTTGGGAAATCAAGTGTGGACTCTCTGGGAATGAATAGCGTTAATGTTAGCTGATTGAGGAAATGAAGGGACATTAACTCATTTGTGGCAGATAATTTAAATAAAAAAATAATTAAATCTTTGACCTTGGGGGAAGGTATCAAGTGTTTTCAAGCCAAAAGGTTCAAGTCCAAGCGAAGTCCTGAGTCATTGGTGATGTAGTCAAAGTCGCGTTGCAAGTATTTTTTGATTTGGTCAAGTCGAATCTAAAGTCATTAAATTTGTGACTCAAGTCTTAATAATAATAATGATAATAATAATAATAATAATAATAATAATAATAGTCTTTATTTATAAAGAGAAACAGAAAAGCTATATGAAGTGCTTTATATGTCAACAGCTAAAACAGACAAGACATGAAAACAACTTTTAAAAGAACTGATAAAATCATTGGTACATAAACTGTGCAATGTAGCTAACGTAGCTAGCGTGCTACTTTTAGCTGATCCCTGACAGCTAGAAACAAACGATCCATCGTCTGTTTATGTAAACAAAAAACATGTTTTCTTGTGGTGTCCTTTCTAAAATAAGCAGTGGTGAGAGTTTCTATATTCTGTTCTGATCAAGAAGTAAGACAGCGTTAGCTAGCTAGTTAAAAAGTTGTCTGTTACTTCTGCATTAAATTATATGTGGACGTCTCCACAAATATTAACCAGGGACAATAAGACAAATCCATGTTTGACAACTGTTAGTTTTTACACTTCCTTATGATGATGAATTATTTTTCACCACGTCAGTAATTCAGTTCATGTAAACCAAACACACTCTCCTGAATATTGAGATTACATTTAACTGGAGACAAAACTTTATTTTCTACTACGGCGTCCCGTTCTGTATTCCTGTTCTGACATCCAACGGCACAAAAGACATTTTAATTCTGGGTATGTCGACTGTTTCTCTCCGATGTCCGCTCTTCTGCCACCAGAATGTGCACTGTTGCAACTGCTGTGATATAACTGTGACGTCCTCTCAAAACCGGTCTGTAAGTTAACAACCATGTGCCTTCACAACAAATAAAAAATATTTTTATAGAGAATGAGCTGCTCGGTGTAAATTGGCATGAGGACAATGCTTATTTTTAAAGAGACTTCAAGCCTGTATAAGATACGTTTTTTTCACCATTTATACTGTTTCACTTTTTGACCTTTGACTTTTTATTTTGTTATTATTTTATTTTTGATGTTTTATGTTAATCACTTTTGACGGCTGTTTGGCCTGTGTTTGAATACCATAATTACCAGATAACAGTGGTTAAAAAGGTTTCCTGACATTTTGGTTTAAATGTCCAGCTCTCTGTCCTTAGCCTCGTTCCTAAAGACAGAAAATGTTGATATACATCAGTGACTAAAACAGATGCTGTAAAGTGAATGAAAACAAATTTTTGTGATTAATAAAACTGCAGTAAAATACTGTGCAGAAGAAGAAACTGTTTGTGGAAGTGTTTTATTTTGAAACTGGAGTCTTTTTCACAGGTTTAATGTGTTTCCCTCCTGTGGCCACCAGATGTCAGCATAACAGCACAAATCAGAGGGAGGAGAGTTTGTTAAAGACGCACACACCTCTCAACTTTCTCGTCTGACTGAGCAGCAACTACAGGAGAGAAGAAAACATAAGAAATAAATGTAAAGGCTACAACATTACAGGATGAACAGTGAGCTGAAATCTGCAGTGAGATTTAGGGCTGTCCCAACTAAGAATTTTCCTAGTCGACTAATAGTCATCATTTAGGGCCATTAGTCAACTAGTTGCCCAAAGTTTACAATATTAATTTCATTATTTTTGTTACTATTGTGGATCATGCATTGAAAAATATAATTTGTCTTTTGGTGTTACTCAGGGAACTTGTCTCGGTCCACTCCTTTTTTCTCTGTATATCCTCTAGGGCTGCCCCTGACAAAGAATTTTCCTAGTTGACCATTAGTCGTCATTTAGGGCCATCAGTCGACTAGTCGCCTCCATGTTTACGATATTAATTTAATTATTAGATAATATAGTTTGGACGGGGCAACACAATGGTTTGATTTCAATGTCTGAGAAAGAATAAGGGCGTGCGGAGCACAACCTAATGTGGGGTTCATTGCCACAAGGACTTCTTATGTGGTTACACAGGGTCGATCCTTACCTGCTTCCGGCCTGTTGACCACAATACTGCCAAACAGTGACCCGCGAAATTCCACAGAGTTTGGGTGACACATTCTTACTCTGACCTCGTCACATATTGATGTTTGTGTTTCCATGTTTTCCACATATGACGTCCAAGGTACCCTGGGTGTGTTGGTTGTTGATGTTCTGGGACGCCGTGTCAACTTCAGCCTGTTACATGCATTGCCTGTTTTCAAAATACACTTCTGTTTACACAGGAAACTTAACGTTTACATACCGTCTCTTTCAAAATAAAAGCACTGCGTCGGTACGACACAACAAATTGATGTTTTTTTTTTTCCTTTAACAACACCCACGGTTGGGTTTAGGAAAAAAGAACAGGTTTTGGCTTTCGAATCTTGCGGGACATGAACACCGCTCTCTTGGGGAAAAGTCGGTGTTTGTTGAACCCATTGACCCCTCCCTCCTGCCCTCCCCACTCGGACACCTTAACTTTCGTCCTTGTCCCGCTGCGTTTCCCTCTGACACCGCCGGACGTCATTAAACTATGACAGCAACAGGATGTATATCATGCCAACGTTAAAGGACGCCTTTTTTTGTTGGTTTCTGATGCCACATCACTGCTCAAGTACCAGATTTCTATGACTCTGGAGTGAGACCATGCTCGGTTGGACGTGTTTCAGCTAAATTCAGTAACAAAGAGTGTTTTCTGCCGACGTATGTTAATTTCTTTGTCATAGTTGTTTTTTTCGATCATTGAGTTGTCTGTGTAAGTCACCAGATCCAACCATATATCATCTTAATATCTATATTGTTGCCTAAAACATAGCACTGTCTCAAACTATGTAACCAACTCCAAGCAGCTGTTAGCTAGGCTTGATGGAATTTCAGTTTCAGTTTATTTAGTGTAAAATCACCATGGTAGAAACATGGTCTCAATACACTTTACAGAATCAATTACAATAAAAATGATCAAGGGAAAGAGTAGACAGCCAAATAAGCAAAAACACACAAAAAGACAAAGGAAAAACAAACAAGGATATAACAATTAGAAAACTCAAATTTCTCCAAAACATTGGGTAAAAAGGTGTGTTGGCTGGTGGATGAGCCACACCTGAATCCAGTTCTCTCATTAAGCCACTGGGTCTATATAGAAGGCTGGATGCATCAGTTCCAGTCTCTCTCTGCTCCTGGCTAACAGGGTTTGTGGGTTGTTTTGTTATGGTAGTTTAGTGGAGCGGCATGGCTCAATATTTTTCTCGAATCATTCAGTTTTGTGATAAAAGCAACAAATTTGGCAGATGTGTTGACAAATATATTTAGAACAAATATGGATATTGGGGCATCAGAAACTCGCCCCCTGGTGGCCAGAGCAGGCAATTGAATCCTACCTGCCCATGGACCCGTCCCGTTAATTGGATCCACTCCAAAATGTAATGGCTCCTGAGTTGGCCCATGCTACATGCCTCCACCAAGGTTTGGGAAAATTGGTTGGACAGTTTTCATGTAATCCTCATCCGAAAAATGAATGGAAGTGGATGGGCGGCCACGTGTGGGTGGCCCGTGGACATGTCCCCTGAGTTGGATCAACACCAAAATTTAATGTATTCTAATTTGGCATGTGCTATATCCCTCCACCGAATTTTTTTGAAAATCAGTCCGGCAGTTTTTGTATAATTCTGATAACAAACTAATAAATTGGGCAGCATAGCTAAAAAAATGTTCATTTTTGCGATAAAAGCACCAAATTTTGCACATTTATAGCTTAATATACTGGAATACAACACTTTGGTCACCCCCCAAGCTACTATTACCATGTTTTCAGCACCACAAATATAATGTAGAGACCAGTTAGTGAAAAATATGTTTCATTCTGATGTAGGATAATAGTAAATTAAAGACATCCAACACAATGGTGAGATTTATAGTTGTTTATGAGGCCATTTAACAATGTTCAGTGAACATACTTAACAATTACACTGTAACAGTTTGAACATATGATATCTAACTAGTGCAGCCATCTGCAGCAATGTGGAACCTTAATAACAGAGCTGTTTTTACAATGAGGCCTTGAATATTATGAGAAAAGAAGAAAGAAAGGGGGAAAACATTCATAGGTCACAGTGTCACTGTCACTATAATCAGGAGGCCATGAAATTGGTAGTGGATTATTTTTCTACAAATACCCAGCATTGATATCTCTATGCAGTTTCTTCACTTACACCGCTCTGTGCTCTCTAGTGTTCAGATATCCTGAATTAATTGAACTAAATCTATTTTCAAAATGCACATGAGAAATAGTTTAAAATCTACAGAGGATAATATGCATTCAACGTGGAGATAAAAAGTGTCTTGACAATCAAACCAAATAGACCAATCTATCTTGTTTAATATCTATATTTTTACACTGACACATTTTTACACATTTATAGAAATGTGTCTGTTAACATAATAAAAGGTGAAAACACAGGTGGGAGGGATGGTGGGTGGCCTCCACCTGCGGCCGGCGGCGTCAGGAGGAAACGCGGCAGAAAAAGGACAAGACTTGAGGTTGCAAAAGTCCGAGTGGGTTGGGTGGGAGCGTTGGTGGATGGGTGCTAGCATGGCTAGCTAGTTAAAATGTTGACTACGCCCACCACTGTGACGTGATTGGCTGAATTAAAAACAGATACAATTATGGCTGACATGGGATTGTGAGACTCTGATTGGCCACATTAAAAAATGATTGACAGATACACCGCCCTTCCAGAATAACGCGTACATACGTCTAAAATGGCGGCTCTCCAGCTCTGATTTTTTTTTTCGTATTTGAAATTACCGTTATATTATTTGGCACTATGAGCGCTTCATGTCCAGGTCAATTCACACACTTGTGAGTAAAGCATATAAGAGGAGAAGAGAGGGCTCCGTCTGATCTCTTCATAAACTAAAGTTATGTTATTTTGCGCGACGGACGCTTCATATAATAACATAACAATACTATTTATCGTGCTATACGGTGAAACGTTTCACTTTATAACGTGATGACTTATATTGTTATAATGTGAGACTTACTTAAATTGAGGAATAGTGTACATGCATAGGTTGGAGGCACACACCTTTTTGATTGTTTTAATATATGTTATGTGATTTTACTATATATGAGTTGGTTGTTAATATATTTTTGTTCAAGAAATGTCAATTGTTTTAAAGATTATACTTTTATTATGTTCAATAAAATTGTATTTTCTTGAATCTTGAGACACCTCTTATGTAAGCTAGACGGACATTTCACCTGCTCATTACTGTGCACACATGTACTGTATGTACTTAGTCCTGCAGAGCCCTTCTGGTGTCAGTATACATAGAAACATCCCAGCAGGCTGTGCTTTGCAAGCATACAAAAAAGTTTTGCACCTGTGATTTTTTTTTTTCGTGCGTGTGCTTCATCTCCGCTGCTACAACTCCATCATAGGGGAAACACTGGATGATATTGTGTGACTTTGAAGAAAAGACTCCAGTTTCAAAATAAAACACTTGCACAAATAGTTTCTTCTTCTACACAGGATTTTACTGCAGTTTTATTCATTACAAAATATGTTTTCATTCCCTTTACAGCATCTGTTTTAGTCACTGATGTATATCAATATTTATAATGACTTCTTTTAGGAACGAGGCTGAGGACTCAGAGCTGGACTCAGTCACTTATTTAAACCAACCTATAATGTTAGAAAGCCTTTTAAATCAATGTTATCTGGTAATTATGGTTTCAAACAACTATCAAAAGTGATTTACATAAAACATCAAAAATAATAATAATAATAACAAAAGAAATGAAAAGAACGCCAAAAAATTAAACAGTATAAATTGTGAAAGAATATAATAAAGCCCAATTTCAGTTGAGTAAACAAGTCTCTCTCAAAATAAACCAAAATGTGTCTGTTACCATAAAAAAGGTGAATAAAGACATTGTCCATATTATCATCTACAGAGATCAACAGAATTAAACTCACAGAAAAATAATGTCCACACCAAGTCAGTATGATCTCATAAAGGCAAACTACAATATCAGTACAACTGCATCCATAGACCTGTAAATTAAAAACTGAAAGCAACATTAATTATCACTACATCAATGAGTACAACCAATACCAGTAAACAAATATGGTTTGCCTTTAACAAGCCTCACATTTAAAAACAAATCCGCCCTTCATACCTTTATAGTGGTTCCCAACTGGTCCAGTAACCGGGTCCAGATTTCTGCTTAGCCATTAGTTCACTGTCCACATTTTAATATATTCAGCATCAAACTTGTGTTTGGACATGTGGTCACGCTCATTTGTGTCAAGTAGCTGTCTGTCTGTTACTCACTCTACAGCAGGAAACAGCACTTCAAAATAAAAGCTGTATGCCAGAAATTCACTTTAAAATAAAGTCAGTTTTTTAACAAACTTGACACGTTTGCGAGTCACCAGCGGTTCACTCAGAATGGACCCACGACCCACCAGTTGGGAACCACTGCTTTAAACCAGTATTACCTGCTGTGTCATACTGTAGCATGAAAACTTTGCCTCGTATATATTTACACTAAAATGTAAAGATGAATTTAAAGGCACTGTATGTAACTTTACACATGTATTTGTTGTTTTTTATTTCCAATGGGTGAACCAGTTGTAACTTAAAAACAACTGTGGACTGATTTCTATGTAAAAGGAAATTCAAAGGATGTGATATTATACGTGTTCCCGTGCTTTGCCTCCAGCCCCCCAGGAGGTTGGGCTCTGAAGCCAATTTTCATCATGGAATTACAACAGCCGGGTCCCTAACATGATGCCCTGCAGCCCATAAAGACTTTTTCCCGCTGACTTACGAGCCTTGTCTCACTCCGAGTCATCGAAATCCGGCATTTTGGCAGTGACTTGTGGCGTCAGAAACCAACTAAAAAAGGTGTCCTTTAACCTCAGCATGATACGAGGCTGGTTGCAATTATAGTTTAACAGCGCCGGTGGGACAAGGATGAAAAGGTAAGGCAGCAAAAGTCTGACTACGGCGGGTGGAAGGGGTAGTGGATGGGTCCAACTTTCACCCGAGAGAGCGGTGTTCGTGTCACGTAAGATTCCTAAGCCAAATCCTGTTCTTTTTTTTTGTAAACCTAACCACGTGTGTTTGTTGTTGAAGAAAAAAAAACAACATCAATTTGCGGTGTTGTACCGAGGTAGCGCTTCTATTTTGAAAGAGACTGTATGTAAAGGGTAAGTTTCCTGTAAAAAGGGGTCTATTTTGAAAACAGACAATACATGTAACAGTCAGAACTTGACATGGCGTCCCAGAATGTCAACAACCAACACACCCAGGGTACCAGGGTTGTATTTTTTTGAGTAACACAGCCCCTGCAAATGGCCCACTCTGCAAACTTCACCCAGCGGCATGCTGCATCTTACTTCAGCTCTACACAGCTAACGTGAGCTAAGAAATGGTGTCTGATAACTGAAACAAATGGCCGACACCCACTATAACACTGAGTCCACATATGCTGTTTCAATTACCTACATTCTGCAGTGGCCGCTCGGCGAAGACTGACTGTCACCTGGTGCCCTGTAGCAATTCAAATTCAGCCAGAGCGAGACAAAGTGCCCTAAATTTTGCAGGCAGAGCAATGCTCTAACATGCCAAACAACCAGAATTTGTACATAAGATGGAAACTTAAGCTGTGAAATAAAAGGGTTGGTTGTTTAAACTGCAGAGAGGTCAGCTAACTGTTCCCTGGCTATAGACCCTCACAATGACATCACCTTGTTAGCTGGAGGCAAAAATCAACATGCCACAGGGCTGTAGGCTACATAGGAGTCTTAAAATGTGGTCTTGTTGTGTTAGTGGGAGCCAGAACAGAAGGAGTCATGGCTCAAAATTTTCATTTGATTGCATACCAGATGCAAAGGTTGCTTTGTAGCATCAGTTACAGCTAGCTAGCTACCTTTGCTGGCTTACTCGCTGATTTCACTAGAAAATACTATCTGAGTGGATATTAGCTAGCTTGCCAAATTACTTTCCAAGCTAATGTGATCCATGATACTTACATGGAGCTAACCACAAGCTGAGCTAAAGTTAGCCATCTAGGGTACATTGTGGCATCAGCTGATTAAATAAGACTAAGTACCATGGAGCAAATGGTCCAACTGAAATATAGGAACATTACAGATAATGACATTTTTCTGAATATGATTGCAATTTATTTCAAGTATTCTGTCAACATGATGACAGTCAACCGTGGTTGGTCTCATGCTTGTTACTGTTTTGGCTGATGCCCAGGTGCTGGCTCGTGGCTACAGAGTTTGCACACTGGAGCATGGACAACAGGATGCTGATTGCAGTTCACTCAACGGCCTCAGAGTGAGGTGTCACTAAAAAAAGGATTTTGTGACAGCCACATACAGAACCTTAAATGAGTTTATGTATCGTTTCCAATGCTTTACTATTCCATAAATTGCTGATCTTAAAAAAATGATCAGCCAGTTTAATTGACAGGAGAGATGATCAGAGGTGCAGAATTTTTACCACCATTATTAGCGCAGGGGCCAAAGTATGGGAAGAGTTTCCCAGTGAAGGAGCAGCCAGTAAAGGAGTAGATAAGAGCTGCAGCATCTACGTCATAAAAGGAGACCAGACCCTCCTCATAATCCACAAACACCCCCACCTTCTGAGGACGAGACTTCAGAGAGAGACGGACTGTAGGAACGGCGAGAGCGATGTACTCATTTCCCTTTATCATCCATACAGTCCAGTAACCATCCTGGGGAGTCAGTGGGACGTCTCCCTTCCTGTTGACCGACTCTCTGGCCACTCCCAAAGCCCATTCAGTCTTTTCTTTAACCTGAACCTCAAAGTAAGATCTGCCTGAAGAGAAACTCTGCTTTCCTAAGACACAAATATAACGGGAAAATCTCTTTGGGCTGTCTGAGAGATGTTTCTTCACATCAACATGTTTCACTTGTTTCCCATCATCAGACAGGATGAGATAGGGATTTGCTGTATCAGGATCAAGAGTCACATCCACTGCATACTGCTGGACCCTCTTCATTTCAGGCTCAGCAACCAGCCTCTTCATCTCTTTATTGAGTGTCTCCACCAGCTGAGACACAGCTCTCACCACAGTCCCCTCATATGATGGTGGACAGACGCTGACCTCTGTCCAGTCTTTGGAGAGTCGAGCAGCTTTCAGGGACTGGATACACTGGAGAAGTTGGAGGTGGTCTTCAGAGTGTGAGAGCTGCTTCACCTCAGTGCTTCTTTTCTTCAGCTCAGAGATTTCCTGTTCCAGCTCTTTGATGAAGCCTTCAGCCTGTTTCTGTGTCATTCTCTTCTTCTCTTCTGTTGTTTTGATGAGATCAGCCTGACCTCTCTCAACAGACTCCTTCAGAGCAGTAAAGACCTGAACACCTTCTGCTTTCACCCTGTCTGCATCTTTCTCACTGAGATCGACTGAGTGTTTGATCTCCTTAATCTTCAGTTGTCTCTTCTGGATCATCTGCTGAATTTCAGCCTCTGTCTTCCCCAGCTCAGCCTTCTGGTATTTATATTCTTCCCTCAGAGGAACAACATCATGTGTCTTGTGGTCTGAAACAGGGCAGAGTGTACAGACACATGTCTGATCGGTCTTACAGAACAGCTCCAGAGGTTTATCGTGCTTCTTGCATATCCTGTCTTCCAGGTTCTCCACAGGGTTGATAAGCTGATGTCTTTTCAGGCCTGACATTGTCAGATGAGGCTCCAGGTGAGTCTCACAGTAGGAGGCCAGACACACCAGGCAGGACCTCAGTGCCTTCAGTTTGGTTCCAGTGCAGACGTCACAGGGAACATCTCCTGGTTTGGACACTTGCTGCTTTGAGCTGCTGCTGCTGGCTTTCTGTTGAGCTGACTGTCTGAACTGAGCGACCATCCCAGAGAACAGAGTGTTGACATGCAGTTCAGGTCTTGTGGTAAAAGTCTTTTTGCACATGGGACACTGGTAATGGTCATTAGTATTCCAGTGTTTAGTGATGCAGGTTTTGCAGAAGTTGTGTCCGCATGATGTGCTGACAGGATCAGTAAAGACATCCATACAGATGAAGCACCGAAACTGATCTTCGGATAGCAGAAAGCTGGCAGTAGACATAGCTACACACTGGGAACAAAATAATAATGACATTGCTTTTAATTTATACACAACTTTCCAAGCACTCAAGGACACCTAACAAGACAGTGATGTATCCATAGATCATAAACCAAACAATCCAGTAATATACAATGATAAGTTAGTAAAATAACTAGACCGAAATCCAAATAGGTATAAAAATTCAGTATAAACTCATCACCATAAAGTCATCATCAATGCATGTCTCAGTATGTGTGTCACCATTACATCAGAACGGATATGCCAGTTTGGAAAGGTGTGTTTTCAGACCAGATTTGAAAGTAGAAAGGGAGTCAATATTTTGAATGTCATAAGGGAGAGACTTTCAAAGGCGGGAGGCAGAACGGTTGAAGGCTCTAGAACCCAAGAGTTCATTTGTAAGAGGTAAATCTTTTATGAAAGTTAAGAGGCCCATAAACATCAGTGTATAACTATGAGAATGATGTCAGGCACTAAGAAAAGGCTGGAAGGCAGAACGCACCTCGTAAAGCAAGGAATGGCAAGAATGTTCAGGTACCAACCTCCATGTTATTTAGAGTGAAAGAGAACAAAGACATTTTGCTCACAGTAATTTGGATTATCCCATGACTACTCAATATAAGGTCAGTGCATGTCAGACTACCTGACCTTATATTGAGTAGTCATGGGATAATCCAAATTACTTATGACACTTATGAAGTGTCCTTTTGACAAGTGTCAGTATGAACAGAAAAGATGAATTTTTCTCACTGAATACAGTCAAAGTTGTGTGTCAACAGACAATTGACCGGATCATTGAAAATGTTGTCTTCTTCACTCACCAGTGTTTGCAGAGATTCTAGCGGGTTGTTGACGAAGACTTTCTGAATAGTCCAATTTTTCTAAGGACAGAAACACAGAGACTTGTTGCAGCTGCAGCTCTTCTGTCTTTCTGGCAGTACTTTAGCTTCATTTCAGGAATGTGACGTTGACACTGTCCTGTTTTTCCAGTTCTGCCCCTTCTCACACTGCAGCTCTGTTAGAGAGAGCGTAAAGAGAGCATAAATGAGTCAAAAGTTACCATTGCTCCAGTGCTGCTGGGGAACGTACTCTATGTATTCATTACTGATTACTACATTACTACACCTTACTTGTGTAGGCTGATGCTGAAGTTAGCCTCGCCCTGGTTCCCTTGATAAAAAGTCTATGGGATTTTTCCATTGGACTTTGGATTACTGTCGAAAATAAGCTCTGTGGCGAACAAACGTTTATAATATTTATACATTTTGTTCAGTGAGGATTTTTGAAGCATAAATGAAATTGCCAGAAGTAAAAGCTAACTTTAGGCTATAAACAAACTACGGGGGAAGGGAACTGGTGATGCTGATGCTATGTAATATCTGGGTTTTAGGAATCATTACTGGGGCACTCTATTGGTCTATAATCTATTGGCTATGTCTGTGCCAACACCAAGGACGCATGGAGGTACGAGGGTGGAGATGTTTACAACATTTGAAACAGACGTATCTATTTTCATACCTAAAGGGAGCATAAATGAGACGTAAGTTCACATTGCACCAGCACTGCAGGGTATGTGCCGTGTAAAGTACTATTTATTACTGAATATGAACCATGGTAATGACCATGGTCAATTCGCTGATCAGCATTCCTAGCATCCGACCAGACTATATGGGTTTCATCTTGAGAGGAAAAAGTGAGGTAAAAAATTAGCTTGTGTACTTAAAATCAGGCCTTAAAGTAGGTTAAGATTGTTGTTGAGCTATGAAGGAAATGTTACTGTCTCTTGATACTGTTATGGACTGGCTTCTTTTGGTAAAACGGTATGTTCTGTTCTCTGCTCTGAATAAAGAAGTGAAAATTCTCAGCTCCAGCTCTGATTTTCTCCCTAAAGATTTAAACAGTCTTTAACCATTTGTATGTCACTACAGCTGTGTCTAAACTTCAACAACATAGCTGCAGTGTGAGAAGGGGCAGAACTGGAAAAACAGGATAGTGTCAACGTCACATTCCTGAAATGAAGCTAAAGTACTGCCAGAAAGACAGAAGAGCTGCAGCTGCTCTGTGTTTCTGTCTTTAGAAAAATTGGACTATTCAGAAAGTCTTTCTCAACAACCCGCTAGAATCTCTGCAAACACTGGTGAGTGAAGAAGACAACATTTTCTATGATCCGATCGGTCTATTGACACAAAACTTTGACTGTATTCAGAGAAAAAAATCATCTTTTCTGTTCATACTGACACTTGTCAAAAGGACAATTAATTTAAGTGCATGTCAGACTACCTGACCTTATATTGAGTAGTTATGGGATAAATTACCAACCATTCCTTGCTTTACTGGTTGTGTTGTGCCCTCCAGCCTTTTCTTAGTGCCTGACATCATTCTTATAGTTATACACTGATGTTTATGGGCCTCTTAATTATCATGAAAGATTTACTTTTTTATGAATTGACTCTTATTCCCAGTGTGTAGCTATGTCTACTGCCAGCTGTCTGCTGTTCGAAGATCAGTTTCGGTGCTCCATCTGTCTGGATGTGTTCACTGATCCTGTCAGCACATCATGCGGACACAACTTCTGCAAAAACTGCATCACTCAACACTGGAATACTGATGACCATTACCAGTGTCCCTTGTGTAAAGAGACTTTTACAAAAAGACCTGAACTGCATGTCAACACTTTGTTCTCTGAGATGGTCGCTCAGTTCAGACAGTCAGCTCAACAGAAAGCCAGCAGCAGCAGCTCACAGCAACAAGCTGCCAAACCAGGAGAAGTTCCCTGTGACGTCTGCACTGGAACCAAACTGAAGGCCCTGAAGTCCTGTCTGGTGTGTCTGGTCTCCTACTGTGAGACTCACCTGGAGCCTCATCTGACAGCTTCTGGCCTGAAAAGACATCCGCTGATCAACCCTGTGGAGAACCTGGAAGACAGGATATGCAAGAAGCACGATAAACCTCTGGAGCTGTTCTGCAAGACCGACCAGACATGTGTCTGTACACTCTGCCCTGTTTCAGACCACAGGATGCATGATGTTGTTCCTCTGAGGGACGAATACAAAAAAAAGAAGGCTGAGCTGGGGAAGACAGAGGCTGAAATTCAGCAGATGATCCTCAAGAGACAACTGAAGATTAAGGAGATCAAACACTCAGTCGACCTCAGTGAGAAAGATGCAGACAGAGAGATAGCAGAAGGTGTTCAGGTCTTCACTGCTTTGAAGGAGTCTGTTGAGAGAGGCCTGAATGAGCTCATCAAAACGATAGAGGAGAAGCAGAGGAGGACACAGAAACAGGCTGAAGGCTTCATCAAAGAGCTGGAACAGGAAATCTCTGAGCTGAAGAGGAGAAAAACTGAGGTGAAGCAGCTCTCACACTCTGAAGACCACCTCCAACTTCTCCAGAGTGTTCAGTCCCTGAAAGCTGCTCGACTCTCCAAGGACTGGACAGGGGTCACCGTCTGTCCACCTTTATATGAGGGGACTGTGGTGAGAGCTGTGTCTCAGCTGGAGGAGACACTCAGTGAACAGATGAAGAGGCTGGTTGCTGAGCCTGAAATGAAGAGGGTCCAGCAGTATGCAGTGGATGTGACTCTTGATCCTGAAACAGCAAATCCCTATCTCATCCTGTCTGATGATGGGAAACAAGTGAAACATGTTGATGTGAAGAAACATCTCTCAGACAGCCCAAAGAGATTTTCCCGTTATATTTGTGTCTTAGGAAAGCAGAGTTTCTCTTCAGGCAGATCTTACTTTGAGGTTCAGGTTAAAGAAAAGACTGGCTGGGCTTTGGGAGTGGCCAGAGAGTCGGTCAACAGGAAGGGAGACGTCCCACTGACTCCCCAGGATGGTTACTGGACTGTATGGTTGATCAAGGCAAATGAGTACATCGCTCTTGCTGGTCCTACAGTCCGTCTCTCTCTGAAGTCTCGTCCTCAGAAGGTGGGGGTGTTTGTGGATTATGAGGAGGGTCTGGTCTCCTTTTATGACGTAGATGCTGCAGCTCTTATCTACTCCTTTACTGGCTGCTCCTTCACTGGGAAACTTTTCCCATACTTTGGCCCCTGTGCTAATAATGGTGGTAAAAACTCTGCACCTCTGATCATCTTACCTGTCAATTAAACTGTCTGATCATTTTTTTAAGACCAGCAAGTCATTGACTAGTGAAGCATTGGCAACGATACATATTGCTGTACTCACAGAAAGCTCTGTACATAACTGTCACAAATTATCAATGATACCTCTTTCTGAGGCTGGTAAGGGAACTGCAGTCAGCATCTTGTTGCTTGCACTCTGTAGCCGCAGGGTAACACCTGGGCATCAGCCAAACATGACCACAAAGACTGACCATGACTGACCATCACCATGTTGACTGAATGCTGGGAAAAACATTACAATCATATTTAGAATAACATTACAATCTGCTATGTTCTTCTATTTCATTTGGACCATTGGCTCCACGATACTATCTTGCCGTTTGCAAATCAGCTAGTGCGATGACGCAACCTAGATGGCTAACCTTAAGATACCGTTAGCTCTTTGGTCGCCCCAGCATCGCTCTTGGCTAGTAGAAAGTGCTTCATACAATTACATAATTTATTGGTGGGTAAATCAGTATCATCTGTCATACAAAAGTCAGTATGTTGAATCATGTTAGCTGGGAAAATAATTCAGCAAGCTAGCTAACTGACGTATCCACTCAGATAGTATTTTTGTAGCAATACCATTAGCAAGTGAGCCAGCAAAGGCAGCAAGCTAGCTGTAGCTAAGCTACACTGTTTTGATCTGGTATTGGTTGCTTCATAAGATCAGCTGATAAAGTCTCTTGCAAATGGCAAGATAGCTAATTTACAGCCGGATCAGTCCTGGAGTTAAAAAATGACGTTAATCACTAAAGACAGTGTTTTTGCTATGTTAGCTGGCTAGAAATTCCCCCGCATTAGCAAGCAAGCTATAATTAGCTAACACTAGCCAGCTAAAACCAGAATATCAGAATGTATTTCACATGTCAGTGATTCCTGTAATGACAGGATATCTTTTTCCTCACCAGGGGGAAACAGAAATTATGATACTGAGCACTGAATTTGATGGATTTACTGTTCATCAGACAACAAACGAGACGAATTAGCTAGCTAGAACAGCCCACCGACCCGCCGCTTCACAACCTGCTGCTAAGATGGCAGCTCAGACCTCAGCCGTTTTAGCAACTTGAATTCAGCCACTGCAAAACCAGGTGGCCGGGTGCGGCTGAGCAGCTTACTTCCACCAGCCGAGCTGACAACTTCCAGTTTAGCGCTTCGTTAAATGAATAAGGAATTAAACGATTCACTCTTCTAGACTGCAATGTTATCAGACGGAGTGGATCAAATCCTGATAATGAAATGAATCCTTTTATGTGGGCTATGTCACTCAAAAAAATGCACCCACTGATTATGTCTTTTTCACCAAGTAAGTCAGCGGGAAAAAGTCTTTATGGGCTGCAGGGCGTCATGTGAGGGACCCTGCTGTTGTAATTCCATGATAAAAATTGGCTTCAGAGCCCAGCACACTTCCTGGGGGCCTGGAGGCAAAGCACGGGAACACGTATAATATCACATCCTTTGAATTTTCCCAATAAAATTCGTCCTGAGTCTTTTACATAGAAATCAGTCCACAGGCTGTTAGAGGCAGCCGTTAGAGGCTGAGCAGGTCTCCATTTTTAAGTTACAACTGGTTCACCCATTGGAAATAAAAAACAACAAATACATGTGTAAAGTTACATACAGTGCCTTTAAATTCATTTTTGCATTTTAGTGTAAATATATACGAGGCAAAGTTTTCATGCTACAGTATGACACAGCAGGTAATACTGGTTTATAGCAGTGGTTCCCAACTGGTGGGTTGTGTAGATTTGTAGATTTATTTATTTTGAAATCAGGGACAGTACATATTAATAAACACTTTTGTGTAAATATGCAGGATTATAGCCAGTAGCTAATTTCCATCCTTTGTCCCTAGGCAGGTTGGTGTTAACAATATACAATCAATAAAACAATAATGGTAAAAAGTACAATAGGCAGACTAACAGACAATAAACCATGTTACTCATAACAAACCGGAAATTAAGTGACCATAGGAGGTCCATTCTGAGTGAACCGCTGGTGACTTGCAAACGTGTCAAGTTTGTTAAAAAACTGACTTTATTTTGGAAAAAAGTTTTCTGGCATACAGCTTTTATTTTGAAGTGCTGTTTCCTGCTGTAGAGTGAGTAACAGACAGACAGCTACTTGACACAAATGAGCGTGACCGCATGTCCAAACACAAGTTTGATGCTGAATATATTAAAATGTGGACAGTGAACTAATGGCTAAGCAGAAATCTGGACCCGGTTACTGGACCAGTTGGGAACCACTATAAAGGTATGAAGGGCGGATTTGTTTTTAAATGTGAGGCTTGTTAAAGGCAAACCATATTTGTTTACTGGTATTGGTTGTACTCATTGATGTAGTGATAATTAATGTTGCTTTCAGTTTTTAATTTACAGGTCTATGGATGCAGTTGTACTGATATTGTAGTTTGCCTTTATGAGATCATACTGACTTGGTGTGGACATTATTTTTCTGTGAGTTTAATTCTGTTGATCTCTGTAGATGATAATATGGACAATGTCTTTATTCACCTTTTTTATGGTAACAGACACATTTTGGTTTATTTTGAGAGAGACTTGTTTACTCAACTGAAATTGGGCTTTATTATATTCTTTCACAATTTATACTGTTTAATTTTTTGGCGTTCTTTTCATTTCTTTTGTTATTATTATCATTATTTCTGATGTTTTATGTAAATCACTTTTGATAGTTGTTTGAAACCATAATTACCAGATAACATTGATTTAAAAGGCTTTCTAACATTATAGGTTGGTTTAAATAAGTGACTGAGTCCAGCTCTGAGTCCTCATTATAAAGTCATTATAAATATTGATATACATCAGTGACTTAAACAGATGCTGTAAAGTGAATGAAAACATATTTTGTAATGAATAAAACTGCAGTAAAATCCTGTGTAGAAGAAGAAACTATTTGTGCAAGTGTTTTATTTTGAAACTGGAGTCTTTTCTTCAGTCACATAATATCATCCACCTGCAGAGCCGAAGAGCTGCCATTTTAGACGTATGTACGTGTTATTCTGGGAGGGCGGTGTATCTGTCTATCATTTTTCAATGTGGCCAATCAGCCAATCACATCACAGTAGTGGGAGTGGTCAACATACTTGTCAGCACTTGCTAGCATCTACATATCAACTCCCCGATTGTAACGGATATGGATAACGGATATAAAGTAACTTCAACCACTGGTCATTTTAGAAGGACCACCTCAAGGAAGCAACACGTTCTCACTCCGACCTTGTCACATATCAGTGTTTGGTCATGGACCTTTCAACATCCAGCAAAGTGATGGTACGCTTCCTCAAAACACATCTGTGTCATTGTGTTGTGAGATCAAACTGGAAAAGGACAAAAAGGATGGGCGCTCTCTAACACCGGTTTTAAAGAATTTGCAACCAAAATTTGAGAGACACATATCTCTTGAGTGCATAAAAAATCTTAGGTCCTTCATTCAAACCTGTAAAAAATGGGAACAAAAACAAAAGTGTTCATGTGCATTTATATTTTTGTTCATTGTATTATCATGTCTGTACCTCGAGGAGGAAACACAACCTCACAAACAGAGCTGCTGTAAGAGGCGGAGCAACACTGAAGGGAGGAGGAGGAGAGCTTCAATGTCAAACTCCTGAAGTGAAACTCAGTGTTGGTCAGTGTGACAGCAGAGCTGCAGCCCAGACGAGTCTGTGTGTTTCTGTCTGAAGAAACATTAAAGTGAGTTCATCAGGTGTTTCCTCAACAACTGACTCAAATACTGGTGAGTACAGCTGATCATATTTACTGTGTTTCAACAACCAGCATTAACACTAAACTTACAGCTCCAATCAAACAGGAAGTTACACTCTTTTCATTTCACAATGACACTCGTCAGATCTACATTTCACTTCAGTGTAACATTCCTGTAGAATTCCAAATAATGTTTCACAACATTGCCGTAATAATACGCACCTTTAATGCAAATAATAAATGCTTGCGTAACAAACATTTTTATGGTACTTTGACTTTGCTTTCAGTGTGTAGATATGGCTGCTGTCATCAATCTGCTATCTGAAGATCAGTTTCTGTGCTCCATCTGTCTGGATGTGTTCACTGATCCTGTCAGCACACCATGTGGACACAACTTCTGCAAAAACTGCATCACTCAACACTGGAATACTGACGACAAGTACCAGTGTCCGATGTGTAAAAAGGTTTTCTACACAAGACCTGAGCTGCAGGTCAACACTTTCATCTCTGAGATGGTCGCTCAGTTCAGACAGTCAGCTCAACAGAAAGCCAGCAGCAGCAGCTCACAGCAACAAGTGTCCACACCAGGAGATGTTCCCTGTGACGTCTGCACTGGAACCAAACTGAAGGCCCTGAAGTCCTGCCTGGTGTGTCTGGCCTCCTACTGTGAGACTCACCTGGAGCCTCATCTGACAATGTCAGGCCTGAAAAGACATCAGCTGATCGACCCTGTGGAGAACCTGGAAGACAGGATGTGTACGAAGCACGATAAACCTCTGGAGCTGTTCTGTAAGACCGACCAGACATGTGTCTGCATGCTCTGCACTGTTTCAGACCACAAGACACATGATGTTGTTCCTCTGAAAGAAGAATATGAAGAAAAGAAGGCTGAGCTGGGGAAGACAGAGGCTGAAATTCAGCAGATGATCCAGAAGAGACAACTGAAGATTCAGGAGATCAAACACTCAGTCGACCTCAGTGAGAAAGATGCAGACAGAGAGATAGCAGAAGGTGTTCAGGTCTTCACTGCTCTGAAGGAGTCTGTTGAGAGAGGCCTGAATGAGCTCATTAAAATGATCAAAGCAAAGCAGAGGAGGACACAGAAACAGGCTGAAGGATTCATCGAAGAGCTGGAACAGGAAATCTCTGAGCTGAAGAAGAGAAACACTGAGGTGAAGCAGCTCTCACACTCTGAAGACCACCTCCATCTTCTCCAAAAGTTCCCATCTGTTAAAGATGCTCCATCCACCAAGGACTGGACAGGGGTCAGCATCTGTACAACCTCATATGAGGGAACTGTGGTGAGAGCTGTGTCTCAGCTGGTGGAGACACTCAGTAAAGAGATGAAAAAGTCGCTTGAAGCTGAGCTGAAGAGGGTCCAGCAGTATGCAGTGGATGTGACTCTTGATCCTGATACAGCAAATCCCTATCTCAGTGTGTCTGATGATGGGAAATAAGTGAGCCATGAGGATGACTGGAAGATTCTTCCAAACAACCCAGAAAGATTTTCTAATTGTATTTGTGTTTTAGGAAAACAGGCAGATTTTACTTTGAGGTTCAAGTTAAAGACAAGCCCACATGGTCTTTAGGAGTGGTCAAAAAGTCGATCAGCAGGAGGAGAGCAATACCAATGAGCCCTGAATGTGGTTGCTGGACCATATTGCTGAATAAAGGAAATGAATACATACTTGCCGATCCTCCAGTCCGTCTCTCTCTGAAGTCTCGTCCTCAGAAGGTGGGGGTGTTTGTGGATTATGAGGAGGGTCTGGTCTCCTTTTATGACGTAGATGCTGCAGCTCTTATCTACTCCTTTACTGGCTGCTCCTTCACTGAGAAACTCTTCCCATTCTTCAGTCCCAGCAAGAATGATGGTGGTAAAAACTCTGCACCTCTGATCATCTCTCCTGTCAATCAAACTAAGTAGGTTGATGCTATTTTAAAGCAAAGATGCACAATCATGTCAGCGAACAAATGTCTATCTTCAGTGACTTCATACATTGTTAACTTTTTGTCTTCAGAGTGCGATGTTATTATTTTAATCATTAACCACTTGGTTAATGCTTGCTTGGGACATTAATGGCCGTGTACTCCCTCAGCACTCAGGTGAGGTTGGGAGCTAGAGGAAGTTAGAAGAAATCCTAAAGTTTGCAAACACAATTTGTTCCAAATGATGCTCAAGGTTTCAAGAATTATTGATACAACAGCCAGTGGTTTTATGTAACGACTGTAAAACTTCAATTAGTACCCCGGGCTATTATTTGCCTTAATCGTTGAACTCAGCAGGCCTTTATTTGGGCAACACATTTTCACTCCGACCTCAACACATAGTGACGTTTTGGTCATGGACTTTCCACGTCTGCATCTGACGTCCAAGGTACCCTGGGTGTGTTGGTTGTTGACGTTTTGGGACGCTGTGTCAACTTCAGCCTGTTACATGCATTGTCTGTTTTCAAAATACACTTCTGTTTTCACAGGAAATGTAATGTTCGCATACAGCTTCTAAAAAAGGAATGCACTACGTTTGCACAATGCGGCAAATTGACCTTTTTTTTTTCCTTCAACAACAGACACATGGTTGGGTTTAGGCAACAAAAACACATAGTTAGGTTTAAAAAAAAAAAAAAGAACAGGGTTTGGCTTAAGAATCTTATGGGACATGAACGTGAAAGTCTGTGTTTGTTGGACCTTTCCGCCCCACTTGGATTTTCGCCGCCTTAGCTTTCATCCTCGTCCCACCGTGTTTCCCCCTGATGCCACTGAGTGCTGTTAAACTATAATGGCAACCCGGCACATATCATACCGACGTTAAAAGACGCCCTTTTTTTTGTTGGTTTCTGATGCCGCAAGTTACTGCCCAAGCGCTGGATTTTGACAGCTTTGGAGTGAGACTGGGCTCATTTGGAACAGGCCCTTAATTCCTCTGACACATAACTGCTGCGCAGCAAAGATGGGAAATACGATGAAATTGTTTCTTTGAACCAGTATGAATATTACTTGTATGAAAATAAAGGCTTTGAATAACATATCAATTATAAGTTGTTTTCACACTCATTTCACAGCACATGATTACGGCACCCGGCATACCGACACAACAGAACTTTATCCTGTTAAAACAATATTTGTAACTTGGGATAATTTTTTTAAAAAAACACTTTCTATTCTTTTTATCACTGCTTGTTTTTTCATCATGCTGGTAAATCTGAATGAATTACCAACTTGGTCAAATGAGCCCGGTCTCACTCAGAAGTAGTTGAAATCTAGCACTTTGGCAGTGACTTGCGGTGTCAGACAGACGAAAAAAAGACACTCTTTGACGTTGACATGACACGTGGCCGATCTCCATTATAGTTTAATGGCACTCATCGGTGTCAGGGGAAAATGTGGCGGGACAAGAATGAAAGTTAAGGCAGCGAAAGTCTGAGTGGGGCGGGCAGGAAGGTGGTGGATGGGTCCTGTAAGATTCTAAAGCCAAACCCTGTTTTGGTTATTGAGTTTTAATGTCTGATATACATTTGAAGTTATTCATTCACTCAATTACTGCTTAAGTAATAGAGAATATAAAGTCCAACAGTTTGTTTCACTGTTTCAGAAGGTGCACAAATATATATGTTGGTATATTCTTTACTTTAAAGGTAGTTGAAAGGGAAAATCTCTAATTTACAAGCGTATGTAATTCAACTGAATCTGATGTAATGACAGCAATATTCTCCAGATCTCCAGATTGTACATGTAAGATTTGTTTTTGTTTTGCGTGATTACCAAAAAATAATAAATTTTGAATAAACTAGAAGTCTGAAATCTTGTGGTTTTCTTACTTTTTAAAAATAAATAAATAAATAAATAAACTTGAAGGATGTACACAAGTATGTAAAAAGGTGTCATATAGATATATAAATTTTTTTTAAAAAAAGCACCAATGACCAGCACTAAAAATAAAATAAAAATAAAACATCTACTAATCACGTGTCATAAGTCATAAACTATAAGCAGTGCAAATAAATAAATAAATATTGAAAGAACACACGGACTAGATGATGTAGAAAAAGAAACAAACAAAAAAAAAACAATTTCTCAATTAATTCTTGAGGTAAATTTATCAAGCAAAAAAGCTAAAAAATGCTGAAAGTCATACAAACAATATTAAAACAAATATCTTGAGGTTTTAGGCTGTTGTTATAAATTATAACTTTGAAGTGCTGATTTTTATTTTTATTTTTTTTTACCACAGCAAACAAAACAAAATCTCAGTGAGGGTTGTGCTTATACTTCGGTATTTAAATGTAAAATACAGGGTTCTGGATAAATGTTGTAAAATATATAAAATAAAAAGTAAATAAATAGAAAGCGACTAACGATAAAACTAAATAAAAATAAAACATCTACTTAGAGTCAAGTGTCATAAGTTGTAAACTATACAAATAGTGAAAATAAACACTGACACATGTCCAAATGACACATATGGACTGGACAATCATGTAAAAATAAAATAAAATATATATTATAATAAAATTAAAAAAAAAAATCACTTTTATTTTTATTTTATTTTTATTTTTCACTATTATTTTATTAGAATTTTATTCAGCAAAAATGCTAAATGCTATTTGTTTTACTTATAATATTTAAACAAATATATTTGGGTGTGGGACAGTTATTATGAATTATGATGATATTTTTAACTGTAAGATTTATTTAGAGAATACTCAAAGTTTTTTTGTTTTGGAGCTGCTGATTTAGAAATGTTTTTTTTTTTTTTTGTTTGTTTGTTTTTTAAATCACAGCAAACGAAACACAAAACCTCAGCGAGTGTTGAGCTTTTACTTTGAAATGTAGTCTATGGTGAACTTACTTTGAAAGACGTATCCGGAAGCGGTGCGGCGCCATAGTGCAGCGGGGCTGACGGTGTTGATGATGCTGAGGAGAGAGCATCCTCCGCGGCAGGTCTCCGTGCAGGCAGGCCGTGTGTTGTGGTAGCTGCGATGTCGGAAAGAGGAGCTTTGTTTTAATTATTATTACATCCATGTGATTTTATTCCGGTGACGTCAAACCGCTCCCGGTGATCTCAAGTTTCGGGCTGCCGGTGACATCCTGAGCTCAGCGATGGTGGATTTGACCGAGAGTGGTGCAGTGTCGCCCGGACACCTCAGGCACGGACAGGGCTCCGGCAATAACGGGAAGAAAACGTCGAAAAAGTCGCGGACGAGAAGAGGCAAACGAGGCAGGAAAAGACGGAATAAAAAGAACAACCGGAACAACAAAACACCACCACCGTATTTCCCACCGGAGGTAGCTAACGCTCTTTAGCCCGGGGATTAACGGGGCATCCAGCCCGCTAAAGTAGCCAGCTAGCTAGCGGTGCTGCAGCAAACACCAGCTAGTTTCTGTCTAAACACCGACACATTTAATTCACACACACCAGCAACATGTTGAAACACGGCGGGAGACATCTGTTACTGTGAGCGGGGCTTCATACGTGAGCCCCGACATCCATCTGCTGCGGTGTCGTCTGCAGGAAACGTCACGCCGAAGCGCACTCAAATATTTGACAATTATAAATAATTTGTGTGACAGGTTTGAGCACAAAGGCTGAAGAAGTTGACTGAACACATTTCCTGATATAATCGGGACCGATTAATAATTCGGCATATGCCTCAACAACAAGAGGCACTGTTTACTTTATAATTTTATGCTTCAGACTCAGCGCTTTTTAAACTACAGCTGCATGAAGTTGTAGTAGATGGATTGGAATATTACAAGGTAAACAGTTTTGTACAGAGACATTAAAGCAATTTAAATGAATGCCGAACAGACAAGTTCCTCTCGTAGATATAGGAAAACGTCAGAGTCAAGCATTATATTGTAAGTAACGTTTCTTTTATTAAAACAAACTTTAAATTAGGAGAATAGTTAATGAAATCAGGTTGAGATTTCCTCCTCGTCAGAAATGCGTGTAGCGCGACAAGGTGTCACATCAACAGGGTGTCTGCCAGGGGCGATTCTAGGATCAGAGGTTTAGGGGTGCTGAGCACCCAGAGAGCTGCCCGGCCAGGCAAGATAAATTTTACCGTTTTGTACATTTTAACTCAATTTCATTCCCACATTTGTGAAAGAAAAGCACAACACTTTTTGGGAAAATCTGTGACTAAACCATCACATCTGATAAAGGTTATTTAAATGCTGAGCCACAGCAAAAGAGGAATGGATTGGAATCATAAAAGAAACATATCGTAACCCTACTTTCTGGGGAGGATAACTCATTTTGATACAGCAGCTCCTCAACATACACATAAACAGAATGTATGTTTCAGGAGTAACCAGCCCCCTGTAGTGAGTACCAAAAATACCAGAAATGGACCTTGGACTTATTTTTTGGACTTTTATTTGAAATGCAATGCACAACATGGAACATTAACACATTAACAGTAATTGACTTTTTCAATGTTTGTCTCTGCCTTTTTCCTTCTTGTCTGTATTATATAATACAAATACATAAATAAAAATACACTTCAAAAAAAGAAAAGTGTTTGAAATCTACAAAATAATAATAATAATGATAATAATAATAATAATAATGATACTAAAATAATAAAAGAGAGGCAACCCTGGCTATGGAACAATGTATGCACACACACACACACACACAATAGGAGTTATAATGTTAATGGGCATCCAGTCAGTTAGCTAGTCAGTAGCACCTTGGCTTTAATATTAACACATGCACATGACACAACAGCTAGCTTCTCTCATTCCAGTTCAAACAGAGGACAGTGGTACTGACCACCTGTAACGTTTCCTGGCTAGAAAAAACGTCAGCTAACTCCTACCTAACAACATAAACAGTGACCTACGATTAAATGCAGCAAAAATGAGGACTGGTAATGATAATAATGTGTTGGTACTGAGTGGTAGAAGTCGGGGGGCTGCTTTATTTTTGTTGTTAAAATATTAAGTTTCAACCAAGTACTGTATGGTTTTGACACTTTTCTAGCTTGTTAAAAAAGGACATACAGTAAAAGTCTCTCAAATTTTAGGGGTGCTGGGATTCAATTTAGGGGTTCTTCATCACCCCCAAAAATGGGCTAGAAATGCCTATGGTGTCTGCAGGTCCTTAAAAAGTCTAATGGAAAAACTGTTCTCTCTCTCTCTCTCTCTGTATATATATATATATATAGAAAACAGTTTTTCCATTTTAATTTAAGTACATAATCTAGCGCGGCGAAGGAAAAATATATTCAGAATTAGAAAGTGGTCTTTACTTCAATACAACATCATTTTGATTACTTTGATTTCCACACAGCAGGACGTCACTAACTGTGTATACGACTGAACTCAGGGTGCAAAATGTCTTTCACAGCAACATTAACTGTAACCTATGAGAACATGGTGGAATACAGAAACACTGACCCCAGTGATTTACAACACTTTGGCTTTCTTTGGCTTATGGCCTTAAACTCATTGTCTCATAGCATGCTGGGAAACTCCGCCCATTTAGCCCCAACACACAATATGTTCAGTGCATAATGATGGTGATGTTTATTGGCTTAACCTAATAAGGTGAAATCAACTTCATAACTTTTAGTCAAATTACCCTGAAAATTGTTGATTTACCATAAAAACAATGATGTCAAGCTCGCAGTGATGAGTTTTTGTGTCATTTTGATAATCTGGGGCATTTGTGTAAAATTCTGTGTCATGGACGGATCAGGGTTTACAGTGCATTAAGATTTCTCTTCATTAGATCTAAAGTAGGTGGACCTTTGGGTGTGTAGTGTGCACTGGTACAAAGGTTAGTTCAGCCTGTTTGACATTAATGTGTCTTTTCTCTCTGTGTTTCCAGGCTGAAGAAGGAAACATCGAGTACAAGGTAACTAACTCTTCATTAGTTGTGGCTCAGAGGTAGAGCGGGTCATTCACCAACCAGAAGAATGTATAATAATATAATAATTCATGGTGGCATGGTGGTGTAGTGGTTAACACTGTCTCCTCACAGGAACCTGGTTTGAACCCTGGGGTGGGGGAGCCCCTCTGTGTGGACTTTGCATGTTCTCCCCGTGTCAGTGGGGAGAACATGCAAAGTCGACCCTCAAGAGGATAAGCAGTTATGGAGAATGAATGAATATGTGGATATAAAAAATAAAATATATATAATTTTTCCTGTTTTCACGGATGTCCCTCTCTCCATTCCGTTCTCATGAACATGATATCTCAAAAATGCCTCGAAGGAATTTTTTCAAATTTGGCACAAATGTTCACTTGGACTCAACAATGAACTCATCAGATTTTGGTGGTCAAAGGTCACTGTGACCTTGTATCCGCCTCATTCTCATGAACGTGATATCTCAAGAACACCCTGCAGGAGTTTCCTCAAGTTTGACACAAACGTCCACTTGGACTCAACAACAAACTAATTAGGTCTTAGTGGTGGTAGATCAAACGTCACTGTGACCGTGCATTTGTCTCATTCTCGTAAACGCAATATCTTGGAACACCTTGAGTGAATTTTTTAAAATTTGGCACAAATGTCCACTTGGACTCACCAATGAACTGATTAGATTTTGCTGGTCAAAGGTCAAGGTCACTGTAAGCATGCATCTATCTCACCTTTGTGAATAATTTCCTCAAGTTTGGCACAAATGTCCACTTTGAGTCAAGGATGAACTGATTTTTTGTGGTCAAAGGTCAAGGTCTCTGTGACCTGGTCCATCCTATTCATGTGAATGTGATCTCAAGAACACCTTGCTGGAATTGCTTCAAATTTGGCACAAAGTCCACTTGGACTCATTAATGAATTGATTAGATTTTGGTGGTCAAAGGTCACTGTGACCTTGCATCAGTTTTGTTCTCAAGAATGAGATATCTCAAGAAAATCTTCAGGGAATTTCTTTAAATTTGACACAAACGTCCACCCAGACTGAAGTACAAACTGTTTAGAATTTTGTAGCCAAAGGTCAAAGGTCACTGTGACCTCATACAACATGTTTTTGGCCATAACTCAAAAATTCATACACTAATTATGACAAAACTTGGCACAAATGTCTGAGAGGATAAAATAATGAAGGTTAAAAGGTCAAAGGTCAGCTTGACTGTGACATCATCATGTTTTAACGTCATATCTCAGGAACAGAAGGGGAGACATTTGGTCAGATACTGAATTGGTGACTCTAATCTTGAAACTGTGCTGATTGTATAGATCTTCTGTGTGTGAAGCATCCATGTTTTCACTGACATGGATGGAGACTGTCAGAGACACTGGACTGGTGGGCGGAGTCATACAACCACAGGGTGGACTGGTGGGCGGAGTCATACAACCAGGGGGCGGTGATTCTAGTTAAATCACACTGACGATGAAACAGGTATAACATCCATCCTGTGTGGTGATAAAAAATATAGGTCTTAGATGTAACTTAACGAGTCCTGCAAACCATCGGCTCAATGTTACTTAAAATATTCCTTCAGTTTTTACTGTTACCACTTTAATTTGATTTAAGCTCACAGTGTGTCTCTTGTTTCGGTCAACAGTGATCGCCGCCCTCTGATAAATGTCTCAGTAGTCTCACCCAGTACTGTCTCTGTTAAAACAACCAGACTTTGTACCTCTGTCATCTGTTTTTATCGACTTTTCTTATCTTCATCAAGACTGATACACACCTCTGGAGTTTAGAGGAAGAACGCGATCGAACACTGAGAGCACTGTTACAGAGAATTACAAGTTTAATGCTGCGACAGCTGCATGAAACATCTCCAATTAAAAATAGTCGATCAGAAAAAAACTTAATGTACAACAGAGCATTCTTGTTTTGTTTTTGTTTTTTAATTTGCATATTTATGTTTTACTATATTTTAATATATATTACTAGTTTTTAATTTTTATTTTTTTAACTTATTTTTTCATAGGTACAGTTTATAGCCAGAATGACACTGGATATTTATGGAAAACACCAATAATAATATTTTAGGGTTTCAAAAAAAATTGACACTACTTTAAATTATACATTTATATATTTATTTCAACTTAAAAACATAACAATAAAAAAAGATAAGAGTCCTTTACATTTGGATATCAGAGAATTATGATGAACATATGAGGTGAGCGGGACATTTTACTGTTTAAAAATAAACTCATCAGTGCTGACTGGTGGACAAACTCTGAACTGGAGGCACAACACATTTTATGTTGTCTCAGGCTGAAATATAACGGGAGGTCTTTACTATTTTCTGATAATTTATTGATACAATTATTCGATCAATATATGGAGAAAACAGTCCCACATGATTAATGCTGAAAATAATTAAGGGAACACTTAAATCACACATCACATCTGGATGAACAAATAATTCAAGTGTAGAATCTTTACTGATGCACATTGTTTAATGTGTTGAGATCAAAATGACGTAACAACGGTCAGTGGAAACCAAAATCATCAACACACTGAGGGCTGGACTCAAAATCACACCGAAAATCAAGTAAAATAATGAAATCACAGCTGATCCAACTCATCATGTGACTCAGTAGTGTTTGGCCCCCGCCTGCATGTATGACCTCCTGACAACAGCTGGGCTCCTGATGAGTCTGAGGATGGATCTCCTCCCAGACCTGGATCAGGGCATCAGTGAGCTCCTGGACTGTCTGACCTGGTACTTGGTGGTGTCAGATGCCCGGATACATAATGTCCCAGATGTGCTGTGTGACCCTCCAAGGATCTGTGAATGATGGAGCTGCACGGTGCTGGACTGTGAGCACAGGTCCCACTAGAGGACGTGGGGCCCTCATGCCACCCTCACGGAGTCTGTTTCTGACAGTGTAGTCAGAAACATGCACACCAGTAGCCTGCTGGAGGTCATGTTGTAGGGCTCTGGCAGTGCTCCTCCTGTTCCTCCTCACACAAAGGAGCAGATAGCGGTCCTGCTGCTGGGTTGATGCCCTTCTACGGCCCTGTCCAGCTCTCCTGGTGTAACGGCCGGTCTCCTGGTGCCTGGTATCAACCTGATTGGGCTGCAGGTAGCGCCTCATGCTACCAGTAGTGCCAAGGACACTAGCAGAAGACCAAACTAGAGAAGAATCAGTCAGGAAGGATAAGGAGAGAGCAACTGTCTGTGGACACCACATGTAAAACCATTTCCTGTTTGGGGCTTGTCTTGCTTTTGCCTCTCCATTGCACCTGGTGTTAGACTGTGACCTTCCTTTTTTGAGCAGTGTATATCATCCAGGCTCTAACAGTGAAGTTTATTGTTGAAATGTGTCGTTATCCTAAAGATTAGAATTAAAAGTTAAGGTTCCAGTTTGTGTCGTGTTCTGTTTGAACTGTGCAGATATTTACCTGCTGAACCATCATGTCTCTCTTCCTCTGTGTCTGCTCCTGTCGTAGCTAAAGCTGGTTAACCCCACTCAGTATCGCTTTGAGCATCTGGCCACGCAGCTGAAGTGGCGTCTGCAGGAGGGCCGCGGTGAGGCCGTGTACCAGATCGGAGTGGAGGACAACGGCCTGCTGGTTGGCCTGACCGAGGCCGACATGAAGGCCTCGCTCAAGACCTTGAAGAGGATGGCAGAGAAGTAGGTCACCTGATTCAGCAATCCATATCACCACTGATGAGTCAAAACTCATCTGAAAAATTTATGTGGAAAGTTCCTCTTCTCTACCACATTACCACATGTCAGTAACGTAACTGCCAAAAAAAGCAGCCAATGATTTGTTTACTGTGATGGAGGATTTACCTCATGCACTTTTCAGATCACAAGTAGATTTTTATTTGAGAAATGAACCTTGTGTGAGCTGAATGCAGCGCTGTGCTTTGAATTTTACTTTGTCTGACCAGGTTTGTCTCCTCTGTGTCTCATCAGAGTCGGTGCCGACATCACTCTCCTCCGAGAGAGGGAGGTGGACTACGACTCGGACAGAAACACTCGTAAAATAGCAGAAGTCCTCGTCCGAAAAGTTCCCGATGATCAGCAGGTGAGAGTCCATCCTGCGGGGCCTGCTTCCTGCTCTCTGTGTTTAGGATGTTTGAACCTTAAGTTTGTTTGAATATGCAGATGAATCGAACTGAAAGCCAGGTGAGAACGTTCTCTCCTCTTATTGGTTGGATGTGTCGGGGTAGGTCTGCTCGATTATGGCAAAAATCATAATCATGATTGTTGTGGTCAATTTTGAGATCATGGTTATTTAATACAATTACACAGAAGCCCCTTTTACGTTGACTGTTCAAGACGGAAATGCCTTGCCATTAAGCCACCTCCGTGTTCTGTATGAAAGGTACGATCCCAGAATGGGGGGACAGACTTGTTTCGCCTTGAAGACTGGTGAGGCAACAGAAAGAGTCATTGTTTAGTTTCAGAGTTCCCAGGGGAACAGAATCAGTCCACAGCTCTCCACGTGGAACGCTGTAGCAGCACGCAGGTGACGGTTCTGCCATCCGTGTGATGCTAACGAGAGGAGGCAGGCAGAGAGCGACGTCAGGAGTTCTGAGATTCCAACAACAGAAGTACTCACTGAGAACGCAGTCTCTCCGATGCAAAGCTGGCTGTGGACAGAGGAGAGCTTGACAGCAGCATTGAAATGTGGAATTTGCAGTGCACACTCAAAGACGAGGTGTCTTGTTGCACAATGAAGCAAACCACAGCTCAGAAGATCACAGGTGACTGGGCCGTTGGTTGATGTTTGAAAGTTGGGCGACTCTCTTTGCAGAAAGCCACAGACAAACAGGAACCAGGCGGGCAGAAGCAGAGCTTGGGGTCGAAGACAGAAGGCAGAGTGGTTTACCGGGGATCAGACAAAGCAGTTGAGTCAGAGACGGGCAGAAATAATTCCGAGGAAGCAGTCTGGAGACAAACGCTGTTAAGTCTTGCATGAGGTGAAGAACAATCTGGCAAGTAGTGTCTGTGAAGCGTCTTTATAGTGACGGGGGTAATGATCCACAGGTGAGTGGTGTTAGCCCTGTGAGGTGTGTGTGGAGGACCGGCAGGAGCAGGAAATGGCGAGTGGAAAGGCGGCGGCAGGTAGGTGTGGTGAGGAGGCGTGGTGAATGGAAAAAAGCATCAAAACGGTCGCCCACAAACCAGCCACTTCCTCTGTACAGTCTTTGCTCCAGAACTCATCTGAAAGGTCTCAGTGAGGTGGTGCAAACCTGAGTCCGATTCAACAGGACGAAACAACACAGGTTTGAAAACGCCCCAAGACACAAACAGAAGACAATATAATAAGACACAGACACAACATGATGTAACTCACCTTAAATTTAGCGCGACAGCAGGCAGCAGCAGATCTTCTTCCAACAGGCTTATGTTAGAGGCTATGATCCCACTCCTCTGTCATGTTTTGGGACAGTTCCTGGACCTGCGGGTGGCGGTTCTGGGAAACGTGGATTCGGGGAAGTCGACCCTACTGGGCGTCCTGACGCAGGGCGAGCTCGACAACGGGCGAGGCCGAGCGAGGCTCAACCTCTTCAGACATCTGCACGAGATCCAGACAGGACGCACCTCCAGCATCAGCTTCGAGATCCTCGGCTTCAACAGCAAAGGAGAGGTGAGACGATGATAGCCTCAGTTACATGTGACAGTCGATGGTTTTCTTGATTAATGATTCAGATTCTTACATGTTTTCTTTCATGGAAGATTTCACAAACTAGACAGATGGATGGATGGATGTATGGATAGATGATAGAATGATAGGTTGACAGATAGGTAGGTGGGTGGACGGGTGGATGGATAGGTAGGTAGGTAGATAGATAGATAGATAGATAGATAGATAGATTAATGGATAGATAGATGGGTTAATACCTGATTGAACTCATAGATAAACTGGACCTTTAAGTATCCGATATCCTCTCTGATCGATATATCTTTATGAGACTGGTGCCGACAGTTTTAGGATTATCTGCTAACAGTCTGTGGGCCGGTGCAGGTTGTGAACTACAGCGAGTCTCGGACAGCTGAGGAGATCTGTGAGAGCTCCTCCAAGATGATCACCTTCATCGATCTGGCTGGACACCACAAGTACCTGAAGACCACCATCTTCGGCCTCACCAGCTACTGCCCTGACTTCGCCATGCTGGTGGTGAGCGCCAACACCGGCATCGGTGAGCTGCAGCCACACGGTAACACACAGGAAGCAACAACATCAGAACATTTACAGCTTGTGTGCTTTAAAATGAACTCAGAATCGGCCAACATGCTTTTTCTTATTGTGCACAATGAATGAAAAGTATTATATTTCATGTCTCCACCTGCTGGTGGGCCGTCATGGTAAGATTATACATGTATAATACAATGTTAATTTCATTACAGAAGAGACTTGATGGTCACTAAAATTAGGTGGGAAAAAGTGGATATATCAACATCGGTTATTGGCCAAATAAGTTGTTATATATCTGCATATCGGATATCAGCAAAAAATCCAATATCTTGCATCCTTAGTTACAATTAATTGTCTGTCAATCAACTAATCAGTTAGTTGACTAGTTCTGTTCATCCATTGTTATCACAAAGCAGTCCTGCTGATTGATCTGATCGATCAGATTGATCTGCAGCATCCTCCACAAACACCTGACACACAGGAACATCAGTGTCATTTGTTGTTAAACATCTTTGTAATTTTTTTCCCAAATATGGAATCATGAAGTTTTTTTCTAAATGATTTCTTGAAGCAAAATGAAAATGTTCTCTGCTGTCAGTGCTGGAGGAGACATTAAAAACAACAAGTCACCACCAGAGGTCAGCAGAGGTCTGAGTTAAGATGAGAGCCGACACGTTCAGAGAGTCACGGCTGGTTTTGGTTTTGTAACGACATCACAAAGTTTGGATGTTTTTTGTAAACAGTGGACAAATCCATATCATTAACATTTCACAATGACGCAGCGTTGTTCTCTTTCTTGTTTACAGACCTGCAAACTGTTCGATTGTTCATTCTTATCCTAATTCTTACACAGTTATGCTCATGAGATGAGATGATAATATTAACACCTAAGCAATGAGGGCTGCAGCCAAAAGTGACAGTCAAGTCAGCGTCTTCAGATGTTTTGTCAAATGCACTGGTTCTCAAACTGTGGTATGTGTCCCACTGATGGTGCACAAGCTCCCTCTACGTGCAGGGTGTCTACGGGTCCTAAAAAGTCTTAAATTATCTTAAATTAAGTTTTCTTAAGGCCTTAAAAAGTCTGAAATTGTCTTAAATTCAGATTTGATGGGTCTTTTCGGTCACATTATCACGAAAATTTCTCCAGCCTGACCGACCCAACGACTGTTTACAATCATTGGACAGACTGAAGAATTATAATAATAAACAGCCTTTATGACAGTGATGAGATTTAGTTTTCTTTTTACATTAAACACATTGAAACCTTACTTTTCATTTTGAACTGTGTCTCTCTCACATACTGAAACATTTTGAATGACAGCATTTAAACTATGAGATCCCTGACATGTGATTCAGAAAAGTTTCGGCTTTCCTGTAATTCGTTTGTTTCGGTATCAGCCTGCTACATGCTCACGTTTATGAACGCAACATCCGTGATTAGTCAGGAGCTGAACTGTGAGGGAAAGTTAGTGAGCGGAGGTAAAATGAATAGTTTAAAAACTCTGCAGTTGTGACTCAAAACAGGAACTATGAGGAAGAGAGGTGAAGATCAGGAGGAGGATTATGTTTAAGACAGCTCTGATGTAACTGAAGTGGCCGATAATGAACAGAGTGGAAGTGGTAGTGACGACTGAAGCAGCGCCAGTGAAGTCTTCACAGCACCTGATGAGGCGCCGGGCCATGTGGTGGATTTATGAGGGAGGATTTAGTGGAACCTGGTGAGGATTGCAGATTGCAACCAGCTGAAACTCTTGGTTAAAAAACAACAACAATATCACAGATAGAAAATTAAAAACACTGTTACCGTAGTGTTTGCGTCTCTCCTGGAGCCCGCCTGATGATTTATGGGTAATGAAGTGTTTTATTTTGATGTCAGAATGCTCACAGTGTTCCCACTCTCCTCCGTCCAGCCGGTACAACCCGAGAGCACCTGGGCCTCGCCATGGCGCTGAAAGTTCCCATCTTCATCGTGGTCAGTAAAGTGGACCTGTGCTCCCGGGGCACCGTGGAGAGGACCGTCCGACAGCTGGAGCGAGTCCTGAAGCAGCCGGGCTGCAACAAGGTGCCCATGGTGGTGTCCAACCCCGACGACGCTGTGACCGCCGCGCAGCAGTTCACACAGTCTGCAGGGTGAGTACAAATACTACTGATACTACTGCAGCAGGTCGCTCAGTCTGCACAAATATCGTGAATACGACAGTAAAAAGGGAAGAAACCTTTTTTATTAGATTCGAGTGAAACTATGTCACATCTGTCAGTGCGACTAAAGTTTCCATTGTGTGTGTGTGTGTGTGTGTGTGTATTTGTGTGCAGCATCACGCCCATCTTCACACTGTCCAGTGTGTCTGGAGAAAGTCTTGACCTTCTCAAGGTTTTCCTGAACATCCTCCCTCCACTGAGCAACAGCAAGGAGCAGGAGGAGCTGATGCAGCAACTCACCGAGTTCCAGGTGAACACACAGACACACACACACACACACACACACACACACACATTTAGCATCACTCTATGGGTTCATCTCAAAACCTGAATCTCGCATCCACCTTTCCCTCACTTGCATCTCTTCCTCATCTCTTCGCTCCACCCTCGTAGGACACGGGGAGAGAAGAAACAAGGAAATATGTCTTTAGAGAAATGAGATGTCTTCTCCTCAGAAGCGTAACGAGAAGCGACGTCCGTTTCTAGTGACGGCGGCAGCTGATTACAGCTGGATCAGTTGTCAGGAGGCTTTATTAACAGCTGTAGAAACTTTTAAGGAAGTTTGTTGCTGAACACACATAATGTTACATTTACATATATAATGATCCAGTTCTCGGGAACAGAGCAGCAGTGTTTCCTCTCTGTCTAACAATCACCTGTGTTCTGTATTTATAATCTGTCCTGTGTCCTGCTCAGAGTCACACAATGTCTTTATATGATTTATTCACTATTTGCATCTGTATTTATTGATATTCTGATTGTGAGTTCATTATTTTGAACACTGGAAATAATTTATTAGGCCAATAAGGAAAATCAAAATTCTGTAACTCATCAACTCATCCTGACGCTCAGGAATGATCAGCCTCAGTGTGACTGAATGGAAGTGATGGCCACTGATGTAAAAGTGTTTCTGTCTTTCAGACAGACTCTCTGACTTTGATTGTATCCATAATACAGATGTTCCTGTCAACTAAACTAAAATTTTAATTAAGACTAGTTAACTAGTTTAAAAAAGGAAAACGCTCAGAAAACAGTCAAAATTTATCACAATTTATTGTATCTGAAACATTGTCCCAAAACATATTGTGTGCATTCAGAGCCCTTTGAAGCCTTTAATCACAATCCTCAACAGCCATGTTGGATTTTAACTGCTGCTGAAGTACGAGACACTTTGTGCCGTGCGTTATGAATGTGAACCTGCACATCATCTGACAACAACTCACTTAAACAGGGTGTCCACGGGGTCCTAAAAAGTATTAAAAGTTGATAAATCAAATGTCGGAAAATTAAGGCCATTAAAAAGTCTTAATCGCGATTTTATGAAGTATTCAATTTTCTTGGCATTCAAGCTTTGACAAAAAGTATGCATAAATGTATAATTTATTTTCCTCCTTGCGACTATTACAAACAACGATGTGTAGATAGGCACATTCAGACTGCCACTCGGGGCCGTGCACGTATGGTGCACATCCAGGCACCAAACAGAGGAACAAAAGACAATAAAAAATCCTTCTCATCTTATCTGAGTTCTGTTGTATGTTTGTGCTCCATAGATTTAGATTCAGATTCAGATTCAAAATACTTTATTAATCCTGGGGGGGGAAATTGTTTTTGTTCCAATGCTCCGTGCAAAGTAGAAATAGAAATACAGCATGAATGGAAACGAGATAAAGATGAAGATGAAGATATAAATAAAATACTAAAATAGACAATGAAATAAATAAAATAAAATATTAAAGGAGACATTAAAATAAAATAAAATAAAATAAAATATTAAAGTAGACAATGAAATAAAAATAAATAATAAAATAGTAAAGCAGACAATCTGAAATATATACAATATACAATGAAATGGTTGTAGCGTTATAAATGAAATAAGAATGAGTAATTATATTGTTTGTTTTGTTTTATAAATAGCCAAATTTAATTGCAAACTACAACTGTTTAGTAAGTTAAAGATGCGTTGCTGCTAACGACAGCTTGAAGTGGTGATGAGGTCTTAAGGTTTTTTTGGAAGGTCTTAAAAAAAGTCTTAAAAAGGTATTGAAATTAACCTCAGGATTCCTGCATATACCCTGTTAAAGTTAACAAATAATATGACGTCTCAAAAAAGATTCATTGCTGCTGAATTCATTTTCTAGATCAAAGTGCTGCCAAACAACGCTGGTTTATGAGAGGACATCTCTCCAGTTTAAAACTACTGGAGGATTACCACAGGGAGGGGGACTGCTGTCTGACCGCTCTGTAGCACCCACTAGTGGCGGGCGGCTGCATGACAGTTAAGCTGCCTTGTACATGAATAAAACACTAACTGGTTTAACCGGCTAATATTTCTGGTGCTGACTAGCGAGGGGGCGAACGTTTAATCGTTTAGAGGGCTAATCACACTCATCCCTATTCCATAATAAAAGCAGAAGAGGGAAATAACAGATCGTGAAGAGAAAAATCTTCAGATTTTTAACTCGATGAATCAGAAAACAAATCAAACATAAAACTTGGTGGTGACACACTGAGTTTAATCTCTTATCTGTCTTCCCGGTAAAGGGAAGACGGTAAAAGGCTTCCGCGAGGCTTAAAGCCTCCTCTGTCTTCAACTCCTCCGAGCACATTTGATGAATTTAGACTTCCTACAAGACGGCGTGTCTCAATTGATTCCCGGGTCAAGTGATGGAAGATAGAGGAGTCGAGGAGTCGAGGAGGGATATTGGGATGAACCCATCGTCATGATGCTACTCTCTAACACTCACCCACCAAGGAGACTGGTGGGTGAGTGTGACTTTGTAACAATTTGATTACAGATTTCAGAGTTTACAAGCTGCACCTGAATGCACCATGAAGTCCCTGTTGCTCCAGCACAGACAGACAGACAGACAGACAGAAGCAGCAGGGCCGTAAATGACACCAGAACACCACAGAGAGTTGCAACATATTTTGGTATAAACATTGACCCGTCTGAGATTTATTCACCAAACACAAAATCTACCCGTGTCCGTCACATGGCGGGTGTTAATTTCAGACCCTGTTCGCAGCCCTACATGAACTTGTAATGCGTGCAGTGGAGTCACTCACCGTCTGACGTCCATGTTGGAGTTCTCCAGCCCTGTGTACAGCTTTCTGATGCTCCTGATGCATCCTGGGAATCATAACGTGCACATTCATCATCGATACTTTGATAATAGAATCAAACCAAAATTCTTTGCAATGAAAATTTTAATTTCCCAAAATTAGATTAAAATGTATAAAAGAAAATCTTCAAACACCAAAGCTGTTTGAGGAAAGTGCAGCTTTGAGACGAGAGTGAAAGGAAGATATTGATCTGCTGACCTAAGTGTGTGTGTGTGTGTGTGTGTGTGCGCGCATTTGCAGGTGGATGAGATCTACTCAGTTCCTGATGTTGGGACTGTGGTGGGAGGAACTCTGTACAGGTGAGAACAAAACACACATCAGTGGCTCAAATAAAATTTAGTCTTGACTCCTGTTATTACGGCAGACTCATCAAACACATCCCATGATGTTATCAACGTAGTAAATAATACAAATCACAATTTGCCTCACAGGGCTTTACAGCATACGACATCCCTCTGTCCTTATGACCCTCACAGCTGATCAGGAAAAACTCCCCAAAAAAACCCTTTAACAGGGAAAAAACGGTAGAAACCTCAGGAAGAGCAACTGAGGAGGGATCCCTCTTCCAGGACGGACAGACGTGCAATAGATGTCGTACAGAACAGATCAGCATAATAAATTAACAGTAATCTGAATAACACAATGAGACAGAGAGAGAGAGAGACAGAGAGAGAGATGCAGGTAATGACAGTAGCTTATAACAACATTAATGAAAGTAATAATATTATAGTTATAGTTCTGGCTACTGTGGTACAATATGTTGAAAGTATATATTAATATCTGGCAGTATACATGTGTGACAATAATCATACAGTCAGGTCCATAATTATTTGGACAATGATACAGTTGTTGTCATTTTGGCTCTGTACACCACCACAATGGGTTTTAAATGAAACAATGAATACCTGCTTAAAGTGCAGACTCTCAGCTTTCATTTAAGGCTTTTTTCAAAAATGTAGTATGAACCATGTAGGAATGACAACCATTTCTTCACACAGTCCCCCAGCTTTAAGGGCTCATAAGTATTTGGACAAACTAACATAATCATCAATTAAACAGTCAGTTTTAATACTTGGTTGCAAATCCTTTACAGTCAATGACTGCCTGAAGTGTTGGACACATAGGCATCATCAGATGCTGGGTTTCTTCCCTGGTGATGCTCTGCCAGCCCTTTACTGCAGCCGTCTGCACTTCCTGCTTGTGTTTTGGGTGTTTTGCCCTCAGTTTTGGCTTCAGCAAGAGAAACGCATGCTCAGTTGGATTCAGGTCAGATGATATGACTTGGCCATTGCAGAACATTCCACTTCTTTGCCTTAAAAATGTCTTTGCTTGCTTTTGCAATATGCTTCAGGTCAATGTCCATCTGCACTGTGAAGCATCGTCCAATGAGTTTTGAAGCATTTGGTTGAATCTGAGCAGATAATGGTGCCCCAAACACTTCAGCTTTCATCCTGCTGCTCTTGTAAGCAAGACAAGACTTCACTAGAATAAATACAGAGGGTTTATCACAAGATGCAAACCATTGGTTAGCCTTAAAAATGGAAGGCCAGATTAGAGTTTGTCAAAAACCATCTAAAAAGCCTGTACAGTTGTGGAACAGCATATTATGGACAGATAAAACAAAGATCAACTACCAGAATGATGGGAAGACAAGAGAAGGAAGAAGGGAAGGAACTGCTCATGATCCAAAGCACACCACCTCATCAGTGAAGCATGGTGGAGGTACTGTTATGTCATGGCCATGTATGGCTGCCAGTGGAACTGGTTCTCTTGTATTTATTGATGATGTGACTGCTGAGAAGAGCAGCAGGATGAAAGCTGAAGTGTTTGGGGCACCATTATCTGCTCAGATTCAACCAAATGCTTCAAAACTCATTGGACGATGCTTCACAGTGCAGATGGACATTGACCTGAAGCATATTGCAAAAGCAACCAAAGACATTTTTAAGGCAAAGAAAAGGAATCTTCTGCAATGGCCAAGTCATATCATCTGACCTGAATCCAATTGAGCATGCGTTTCTCTTGCTGAAGCCAAAACTGAGGGCAAAACACCCAAAACACAAGCAGGAAGTGCAGACGGCTGCAGTAAAGGGCTGGCAGAGCATCACCAGGGAAGAAACCCAGCATCTGATGATGCCTATGTGTCCAACACTTCAGGCAGTCATTGACTGTAAAGGATTTGCAACCAAGTATTAAAACTGACTGTTTAATTGATGATTATGTTAGTTTGTCCAAATACTTATGAGCCCTTAAAGTCGGGGGACTGTGTGAAGAAATGGTTGTCATTCCTACACGGTTCATACTACATTTTTGAAAAAAGCCTTAAATGAAAGCTGAGAGTCTGCACTTTAAGCAGGTATTCATTGTTTCATTTAAAACCCATTGTGGTGGTGTACAGAGCCAAAATGACGACAACTGTATCATTGTCCAAATAATTATGGACCTGACTGTATGTGTATAATAACGGTAGAAGTATGACTAATGACTAATGATGGCAGCAGCAGCAGGAGGCATCTGGCAGGACCACGGCAGCAGCACAACCACACACGTCACGCTATCCAGGCACCGCTGTGATATGAGTTAATCTGAGAGACAGTGGAGCACAAAGGCTCCGGAGAAGAAGCCGAGTTAGTGACATCCAGAATGGCCGAGTTAGTGACATGCAGTAACAGGACACACTTTAGGGACCACGAGTAACCCTGCGTTCTCAGAGCGCAGTGTTCTGGTGGGATAATATGGCACTATGAGCTCTCTAAGATATGACGGAGCTTGACCATTTAGAGCTTTATAAGTTAACAGTAGGATTTTAAATTCAATTCTGGATTTTACAGGGAGCCAGTGCAGAGAAGCTAAAACAGGAGTAACTGTAACTGTACTGAGAGTACTGCAGTAATCACAATAAGTGTGTGTGTTTCAGTGGTGTGTGCAGGGAGGGCGAGAGGCTGGTGGTCGGTCCGACTGACGAGGGGCGCTTCCTGCGTCTGAAGGTGGGCAGCATCCAGAGGAACCGCTCGGCCTGCAGGGTGCTGAGGGCCGGACAGGCCGCCACGCTGGCTCTGGGCAACTTTGACCGCTCGCTGCTGCGCAAGGTCAGAGGTCACATGACCTGCAGACACTATGTATGTAGGAGGTGATTCCACGCTGATGGAGCTGCGTTACAGAGAGGCAGGAAGTTAAGACGGTCTATGACCAACAGATCAGGCACACATCCTGTTGGTCCTGATCAGCACTTGTTAGAGGAGACACTTCAGCGCAGCCTCGTCTGAGTGGAATCAAATCCTGAAAACAAACATCTGTCACTTCCTTTCTTCAGCGTGAAGCGTAGGGTCCTCTGACTTCCGCCAGGTCGACTATAAAAATAACGGGGGATATCGTAGAAGTTGTTTTCCCTGCCGTTATAAAAAATATGGCGCAGTGTTTTGGTGTCATTTACGTGCACGCTGCTTCTGTCCCCTGCTCTCTGGTGTTTCACCGCAGGCGGAGCTCCTCCACACACACTGTGTGTAAGAAGTTATGTCTTGGCAGTGAATGCAATCAGCCAGCTGACTGGCCTCGCCTCAGCTGGTTTGAGAGAGTGACAGCTAACGTTAGCTTGACCACAGTCTTTTTCTCGACCATCCTCCTGCACTTCTCCGGTGGTCGAGAGGCAGCATCTGATGTTTTTGTATCGAGACAGCTGTCGATCGACATGAAGTTCAGTGCAGGAGTTTATTCTACAAAAGTTTTGTTTTGTAATTTCACTGAAGCTCTTTTTTATTTTTCAAAATATTGAGCAGTGATGGATCACATCAAATTAATTTATATTTATTACATTTTTTAATGTCTTCTTATAGGTAAACATTTTAATGATCTATTGCTTGATTAGAAACTCTTTCTAATGTCAAAGTTGCTTAAATCATAAAAAACAGAATTCAGAAAAATTCAATGAAAAACACAAGACTCCTTCGTCCGGCGTACGTCCTTTGACCTTCAGCTCCGTTGAGGGAAGCCAGTCCAGTGTTTCATCGTCCAGGTCACTGAGCTAACTCGGCTGAAACTAACTGACAGAGGTTACATTGAGTTACATTATGATGCATTTGAGCTCCATTCAGTAAAAGTATTGAGCGAAGGTTAATTACAATGTTCTCATGATGTGTTCAAATGTTATCTTGCAAAATTAAGTTTTGTTGTGTCTTCACAGCGACATAAAATAGATATTAGAGAGGGAATTATGAGATATTATTATTTACAGTATAAAGGCTCATGAAAGTTTCACAGTCGGTGCATCCCTCGTATAAATACAAACACTAGCTAAATGGACCTGCGTCATGTGTGACGTAGTTGGAACGCTTGTTAGATTTATCATGTTGCCTTAGAAAGGGGCAGATGTCCTGCTCACTGAAAACAACAGAAGCTAAAAGAAACGACCTTGTGACCGTTTTTCTTTTAGTTGTAAAATCAGTTTATAATCTTCATATCTAAGCCCTGTCTTTAACTGAACAAACAGCTGCTGCAACAGCTGGAAAAAGCAAAAACCAGTCATGTTTTTACAGCTACAGTGTGATTAATAAATTATAAAGTATAGAAGGTACTGAAATACAACGTTGGCCCTGGCTCTGCACTCTTTAGCTGTGTCTCAGTTCAGGGGCTGCAGCCTTCAAAGGACGCGGCCTTCGTGGTCGACGTTGGCCGCGTCCTTTGAAGACAGCATCAGCGAAATGGGATGGTCTGGTCTGAGGAGGAAATCATGGACCCAGAGCTTGTCATTTTATATTTTTATTTTTATTATTACGCTGCCGTCTGATATATTTAAGGCTGATGGAATGTTTTCAGGTGAACTTATTAAATTAACTTGGTCGCGCCAATGTGTTTCAGTCGGTCTTCAGATGCAGCCCTCGAAGGCTGCGCCCTGAACTGATGTCGCCCTCACGTTACTTTTGTAGCAGTGAGATTACGTCAATTCTCCGTGAGTTTTTCTGTTTTATCCTTAAGTTTAAATCAACTGAAATCTACATTTTAAAGTTGACGCACCTCCAGACGTTCACATCTTCACTATCTGATGTGTTTGTACCCCTGGGTAAACCAGACTGCACAAAATTAAAATGTTGACCTGATGGCGGCGCTAGATGAAAAGTCAGAGGTTATTACAGTTCATCCTGAGGGCAACATGACTGATGTCAGTGTGATGTCAGTGTGATGTCAGTGTGCGATGATGGTGATATGTGATTGGCTGTTGTAGGGGATGGTGATGGTCAGTCCAAAGATGAACCCGACCATCTGCTGTCAGTTTGAAGCCGCCATCGTCCTCCTCTTCCACGCGAAGACCTTCCGCCGGGGCTCACAGGTCACCGTGCACGTGGGCAACGTCAGGCAGACGGCCACCGTGGAGTGCCTTGATGGGAAGGTCAGCCTCTCGATGATGTAAAGCATACTATCGCCTTCTTGTGGTTGTTTTGTGTAACTGCATGTGGCGTCCCCTCTGTCTCTGCTGCAGGATGAGCTGCGTACGGGCGAGAGGGCCGTAGTTCGCTTCCGCTTCATCAAACACCCCGAGTACCTGCGTCTGGGCGCCAAGCTGCTCTTCAGGGAGGGCGTCACCAAAGGCATCGGCCACGTCACCCGCCTGCTGCCCCCTTCCCAGAATCACGACCAGAACCAGAACCACGACCAGAACCTGCAGGAGCATTAGAGACCCCCGTCTGACAGACGCCGAGCTCCGTGAGAACGACGACCTGCCTGACGCCATCGATGCTCCTCTGATCACGCCACGTGTCGGCGTATTAATCCGCCCGTCCTGGATCTATACTTCTGTCCTCATCCGCTCCTGCTGTGCCGTCAGAGAGTCCGTCATCATCATCTTCCTCCCAGCAGACGTTCGTGTCTTGAGTTAAAGCCGGCTGACCTCAGTGGATTTAAGCTTGGACGCTTAATCTGATGTTGGGCCACAGTTTGATTTAAGAAGCTCCTTTTTTCTCCGAGCGGCTGTCGTGAGACGACAGCAGGAGGAATGAGACGCCCAATCTCTGCTGCACAGGAAGGACTGACCTGTCTCTGCACACGCTCACACTGAATATGAAACCTGAAGAGGGGGATTATTTCCACAACAGTCTGAGGCGTCTGCTCGCTGGTTTTGCGTATTTCAGCCCATAAACTTCAAAACATGAGTGTGTTATATATCGCTGCGGAGCTCGGTGGGCATCAGGAGTCATTTCCTGACAGTTTGTGTGGACGAACAAGAAACGTGTGCTCTCTGAGATATAACGGGAGTCTGAAGTACAGTTAAAGGCGTTTTAATACAGCGGTGATGTCACAACTGTCGATGAATCTGTCGACTATTTTCTGGATTAATAGATTAATTGCTCTGTCGTTAGAAATAGTGTCGATCAGTGTTTCCCAAAAGCTCAAGATGACGTCCTCAAGTGTCTTGTTTCATCGACAACCCAAAGAGATTCAGTTGACTGTCACAGAGGACGAAGGCAGCCAGAGAATATTCACATCTAAGAAACTGGAATCGGAGAATTTTTTCAAACAATTGATTTGAGCGCGCAAAAAACGCAGCATGTGTACGGCCCCAGAGGGAAGCAGCGCACACATGTTGGTGAAACTTGAACCCGAGATTGATTTGAGTTTTTGATGGATGATTAATTAGATTATATTGATTTTTGTCAGTTATATTCAGTTGATCCATGACTCGTCTCAGGAGCAGCTCTGACGGTGTGTTCACTGACAGTTTGGTTTGGATTTTGGAGACACGTGTAGTTTATTTAGTCAGTTATTTTTACTGGAAAACAGATTGTGCAACATCATGCTCAACTGTGTGTGTTAAATAATTTAAGATAAAATTTTACTAATTTGTGGACAAGTGTGTGGAGTCAAAACAAAGTCCCCATTCTTAAATTTCAGTTCTGCTTCAACTTTAGGGAAATTTGAGGCGTGAATTTGCGCCAGTGACCAAAAAAGATCTGTCTCGACGGTGCACGAAACTGAGATCCAGACTCGACAGTGAAGGACACTGTCACATGAGCTGTTAGTCTTATTAAACCTGCTCTGTGGCAGAATAAACTGATCCTAAAACTTAGTTCGTGGAGTGGAAACAAAGTCCTCATTTTAAATTTTCGCTTTGAGTTCAACTTTGCTGAAATCTGACGGGAGACTTTGCGCTAGCGACCGACAGAAATCTCTCGACAGTGCACAAAACTGAGATCCAGACTCCACAGTGCCGTCAGTTTGAACCTGCTGGAGAATAAACTGCTCCAAAAACAAGAAGATGCAGCGTGGAGGTTGAGATATGTCCCTTTTTCATTAGTAAATTGAGAGCACAGATGGCGTCTTTGTGCGCACAAGTTAAAACAAAATGACTCCTGACACCCGCAGGGCTCCGAGCAGAAGCACCCAGGAGCAGCGCAGGGCTTTAAAGGCAATTTTCGGAGCAACTAAACCGTCTAATTACAATTCCAGGTCCATGACGTGACGCCCTGCAGCCCAAGAAAACTTCCCCACAGACTTACATTGTGAAAGAGACTTCTGTAAATCAGTGGATACTTTTATTTGAGCGAAATGACTCGCTTCACTTTCAGGATTTGATCCATCCAACATTTGGAAAGTTAAGAAGAGCCACACAATTAAATTATTTTATTAGTGGAGCGCTAAACCAGAAGTTACCCGCTCTGTCGGTGGAAGTCTCCAGTGAGTCCGATGATGTGGAAGATTCGGATAATTTTACACTGGCAGAGTCGATGTTTTTGGGCTTCATGTGCCGCTGAGCAGCTTTTACAGGAGTGAACAGAACGAGAGAGTTCAGACTGATGTGATTGGACAGGATTTGGGGAAGGAGTTAAAAAAAACATTAGCTCATTCTATTATTCTCCTTTTTTTGCACTTTATTCACTTTTAATCATCATGATGAATCTGCTCTGTCCGGTCTGCGGATCATTTACAGACTCAACAAAAACCAGCTGACTTTGTCGCCTGTTTTCACGTCAGCCTGGTGATAATTAGCAGCTCACAATAATAATAAACCATCTTTTTCGGAGGTTGATGAAATATCAGAGGGAGCTTGTCAGGTAAACGAACAGTGTTTTGGGTTTTCTACTTCGCAGCCTTACCTTCAGTTTGAGATTCAGCTTCTTTAACTCGAGTTGCATTTGAGCTGCTGTACATTTAACATCTTCATTTACAGACGACTGACACTGAAATATTTGCATCTTGGTTTCCAGTTTGTTGCGGCAGTCGGTTTGATGTGCCGGGCAGCTTATCGCAGCTACACATAACCTGCATGCTCTTTGACTGGCAGAAAATCTTCTCATTTAAAGTTTGAAATAATATATCCAGTGTTCATTTGATTTTTTTCTGAGGTTCTGTGCAATTGTAAACCTAAATATCGAATGTACTTTCCATGGATCCTGTGTAGCGTTTGAAACTGCTTACTGTTCAAATGGAGTTACTGTCGACTTTGCACTTTGTGTTCTGATTCTGCATGTGTGTCGATGCCGGCGAGGAGATCTGCAGACTCGGCAGAACGATGAAGACGTGGATGCCGAGCTGAGCGGTCGCAGTGCGAGACGACTGTCTGACACTGAAACACGACAGAGTGGATTTATCAGTTTGTTTTTCCTGACTGTCCCTCGAACTAATAAATAAAATGTTGACTGAAATCTAATTCTTCTTTTTAAATTATTCATGTGTGATGGATGTAAAAATGAAGCATTGAGGTACGACGATGCATCAGATCTATACAATCAGCACAGTTACAAGATTAGAGTCACCAATTCAGTATCTGACCAAATGTCTCCCCTTCTGTTCCTGAGATATGACGTTAAAACATGATGATGTCACAGTCAAGTTGACCTTTGACCTTTTGGATATTAAATGTTATCACTTCATTATTTTATCCTGTTAAACATTTGTCTCAAGTTTTTTTTTATAATTAGGGTGTGAATTGGCCAAAACGTTTTGTGAGGTCACACTGACCTTTGACCACCACATTATTATCAGTTCATTGTTAAGTCTAAGTAGGGCTGGGCGGTGTGGCCTAAAATCAGTATCACAGTATTATTTTGGGGGGATACGGTGACGGTATGATATCGTGGTATCATGTTCTCTCTTTTTTTTTACACCTTAAATAAAACAATTTAAAAAGCCACACAAGTCTAGGATGGAAACTATTCATCGTCAGAAGTAGAACGGTTGCTAATCCATCTATTATCGTGTATAAAACGTTATATAGTTTATATAAACATTAGAGGGAAGAGGGAGGGCCGGCGGCTCCCGGGCCCCCTTCTCCCGCGGGCCTGGGTTTGGGGCGGTCGGCCAGGCTACCTCCATCACGAAGCGAGGGAGGTGTATGAGGCAGGCCGGCTGTCCGCACGCACTTGTTAACACAGGTCACAAACTTGTCCCTTCAAGTCACCAACTTGTTTGAACAAGTTACTATCTTGTTCCCTCAAGTCCCTAACTTGTTTTACACCAATCAAAATCTCGTTCCCTTAAGTCACTATCTTGTTCTCTCAGGTCACTAACATGTTTGCACAAGTTGGTCACTTGTTCACAAAAGTCACCAACTTGTTCGCACAAGTCCTTAACCTATTCCTTTCAGTCACTAACTTGTTAGCACAAATCAGCACTGTGTTCGCACAAGTTACGACCATGCTTGAACAAGTCACCAACTTGTTCCCTCAAGTCGGCAACTAACATTATTTTTTTTTGTTTTAAAAACACTCGTCCTGGTCTCCACAGTCACACAAGACGATATCGCTTTATCATCTGTGTGTCCAGAACAGAGATGTGTTAGCTTAGCACAAAGACTGGAAGCGGGTAGCGGGTAGCTAAATCAAAATAAAAAACAAAACACAACTTACCTCCGATGATTTAAAGACAGCATTGGAGTTGATTTAAGCTGATCATGCTTTTATTTTGAAAATCTAATAATCTACCTGTATATTAGAAAAATACTGTTCCCACATTTTCAGGGTTTTATACTGAAGTCCTCAGTTTGAACACAGGAAAAGACAATTTAAATGTTCACTGTCCGATATATCTGCCGATGTACGTTATCGTTTTTTAAAAGAACTGAGTGAAAAATCAAACAATTTGGACACTGCAGCAGAACAGAGACGTGTAAATAAAGTTTTATGACAATTAAAAAAACACCTTCCATCAATACTTTCAAAACAAGTGCTTGTCATTAACACGCACATCCTGTACGTGTCTGAGAAACATTAATGACATGAATATTAAACTAACATTAACAAATGCAGCCTGTTCACACTGAGCCGAGTCGGTCTGAGGCTCCGAGTCGAAACTCGTCAGACCTGCAAGAGTCAAAACAAAAACTGGATAAAATAATAATAAAACATAAATTAAAAAAAAACAACTAATGAAACATAATCTGTACTACAGAGCCCCCAAAGAAGCACAAGTCACAAACCTGTAACCAAGTCACTGACTTGTTTGTACAAGTCAGTGACTTATTTACACAAATCAAAATCTTGTTCCTTTGAGTCACTAACTTGTTTACACAAGTCACAATAGTGTCTCCTCCAGTCACCAACTTGTTTGAACAAGTTACTGTCTTGTTCCCTCAAGTCACTAACTTGTTCTGCAGAAATCAAAATCTTGTTTCTTTAAGACACTGACTTGATTTCATAAGTCTGCAACTTGCTCCCTCAAATTAAAAATGTATTTACAAAAGTCAGTAACTTGTTTGCACAAATGACCATTGTGTTTGCACAAGTAACTACCATGACGTAATAAGTTACTATCTTGTTCCCTTCAGTCACTAACTTGTTTGCACAAGTCACAGTCATGTTCCCTCAAGTCACGTGCTTGTTCTGACAAGTTGGTAACTTGTTCACAAAAGTGACAAACTTTCTTTCTTTCCTTTAAGTCACTAACTTGTTTGCACAAGTCACTAGCTTGTTCCCTTTAGTCACTCACTTGTTTGGGTGAGTTAGTAACTTGTTCACACAAGTCACAAACTTTCTTTCCTCAAGTCAGTCACTTGTTTGCACAAGTCACAATGTTATTTCCTCTAGTGCATAAGTCTGTCACTTGCTCTGTCAAGTTACTAATATATTCACACGAGTAACAAACTTGTTTGCGCAAGTCGGTAACTAGTTCCTTTTAACTTGTTTGCCCAAGTTATTTTATTTTGTTAACACAAGTTACCATCTTGTTCCCTCACTTGTTCGGATAAATTTGTAATTTGTTTGTACAACTCACAAACTTGTTTTCTCAAGTCAATAACATGTTCGCACAAGTTACTAAATTGTCTGCACAAGTCATAATCATGTTCCCTCCAGTCAGTTACTTGTTGTAGAAGTTAATAACATGTTTGAACAAGTTGGTTTCTTGTTCCTTCAAGTCTCTAACTTGTTTGCCCAAGTTAATTAGTTTGTCAATACAAGTTACCACCTTGTGTTTGTGTTCACACAATAAAAATGTTTTGGGGATTCTGGGTCTCCGATAGTTGCTACATTTAGTGGACGCCGTTTAGATGCTGCAACAGAATCAAAGAACTGTATCTGCAAATATTTTAATCATGAGAAAAATGTAAAGACAGTTGCCCTGTTGATTAAACATGTCTCCGGTTTGATTCCAACATTTAGGATATTTGTCGCATGACGTACTTTTCCCTCTCCCCAAGTTTCTTGTCTTTATGTCACATGTCACTACTCAATAGAATAAAATTAAATCTTAAAAAAAGGAAAGAAAAACAAGACGAACCCAAGATAATACACCGATATGACTCATTGGCAAAGGTCAATAATCTGCTGATAAATTTTGGTAAACCGATAATGTGTCCGTTTTACCACCGGATGCAGATGAACTTTTGTTTGTTCTTCTTCCGTCTCTGCGGCAGTTCGTTGTCACATTCTTTGTGCTGAGATTGAAAAACCAAACCGGTTCAGTTCAGAAAAACATCTGTCTTTTTTCAACAACAACCTCGAGTCCAGATGTTTAATCTTCTCCTGCTCCTCACAACATTTTGGTCTTTTGAAGGATTCGTCAGCCGCCTGTCAAGCCAGGCTCCTCTGCCGCGGCTTGATCCTCAGATACAGCTGGGAAATAAAAGGAAAGGGAGTTCCTCATTAAAATGTCATTAAGATAACATTGAAACTTCTTATGTAAACCTGTTGAGTAACAGGATTCTCTGAGCTGCTGTAAACCTGATTAAAACCGATGAGATTTATGGAAGAAACAGCAGACTGACGCCGGCAGGGTTGACGGTTTGATTACCTCAGCGGACGGAGCAGGACATCAGATCTTAAACATACATGAAGACTGTTGCAGCTAATTTTAACACTTTACTTTACAGCTCCACAGTTTGTAGATAGTTTCATGGAAAGGAAGACAAACTCAGCAGTCATCTCACCCCCAGCAGGTTTCGGGGGATGTAGCCCTCATGGTCACCACATCTCGCCCACCACCACTCGTTCTCCACCTCATCGTCCCGTCTCAGCACCGTCATGCAGTCGCCCTCGCTGAAGCCGAGCTCATCGTCGCGCTGAGGCTTGTAATCCCACAAGGCGTACACCACACCACGGTTCATAACACCCATCTTCTCCTGAACGCCTGCCGGGACACAAACACAGAGGAGGAACATTTCTGTCAGATCATAACTGTAAAAGGCAGTGACAGAAAGTGAGACCTGTGAAACGCTCTTAAAGACCCTGAAACACTCTCAGAAAACCCCAGGAACATCTGTATGTACCTCCATTACTTCCTCAGTGACCCCTGAAATCTTTACTTAAAACTCATTACAGGAACCTCAACTCTTTGTCAACGATCCTGAAAGACTTAACCGTTCCCTAAAACTCCCTCAGGACACAAATATCTACAGAGACCCCTAAAACTTTACGTGGACTCTTGTAATGTCAATAGGATCACTTGGACCACATCAGAGGTCCCTAGCCCCTCATTTTTTTCCCCCAGTTGCCCTCATTCCACTCACCTCCCAAAAACCACTGAAACCTCTTCGCAGACCCACAGAACTTCCTTGTGGACTCTGTGACCCCCCTGAAGTCTTCCAAAAACCCTTTTCTTACCTCATAGAATGGAAGAAACCTCCTTTTACTCCTTGATCCTACTAAAAGAACTCCCAAAATCCATTTAACCACATCAAACATCCCCAGAACCTCCTCACATTGCCCTCAAACTCCCTCAGAGGTTCCCCCAAAGTGTCCTCAGAAATCACGGAACATCCCAGAAATCATTAAAACCTCCTCACAGACCTTTAGAACTTTCTCATGCACTATGTGACCAGTGATTAGTGGACCTCCTAAAAACCACTGAAACCTCTTCATAGACCTGTGGAACTTCCTTGTGGACTGCCCTAAAGTCTTATTTCTCTCCCCTCATAGAACCTCCTCGAACACCTTAATCCTTTTCATCCACCTAAAATCCACCTTGAAGAACCCCAGCTTTTCCGAATACACCCTTGAAATTCCCACCAAGCCCCTAAAACTGAGAACTTTTTGAAACTCCTTGAACTTCTTCAGAGATTACCAAAATCTCCCCAGAAATCAAGGAACCTCCTAAAACCAGTCAAATGTCTTCGCTAATCCTAACAATTGTCTTGTGGTCTCTCCAAAATCCACACCAGTCTCCCTGGACCACCTTCAAGAACCCCAACTTCTGTAGATGCCCCTGGAAGCCCTCTAAAGTTTTACACAACTCACTTTAGAACCAACGCAAACTCCTTATGGACTCTAGAGCCTCCTTGTACTCCCTCAAGGACCTCCAAATCTCCCCATTGACCCCTTGTATCTACCAAAGCATCCTAAAACCCCATCATTAGCCCGCCGCCCTCCTTATGGATGACTGAAGTTTTGTTTGTTGTTTACATGTTGTATTCTTTGATCTCACCGTAGAGGAACTGGGAGCACTGGGCGTAGCCTTCCTCCATCTCCTCACATTTGTCTGCAGCTGTCTGCATGTCGCTGTATGTGGTGGCGAACACCGCCGCCCCCGACTCTACCAGGAACTTACAGACCTGAACGTTGTTACAGGAGGCAGCGCAGTGGAGGGGGGTCCTGCAGACGAGGAGAGACGTAGGAAGAAAGGTTAGAAAGAAGGCGTGTGGATCACCTCCTACATCTCTGGACCTTTTGTCCAGAGATTCAAACAGATCAGCTGTTTTCTTCATTAGAGAAATGACCAAATCAACAAGCCAATCAGATCTTTGCATTAGGGATAGACGTTGGGACGTCATCTTTTTGCATCGCTAGCTACCTCGCTGCATCCATGAAAATCAGAAACAGATAAATGGCTACAAACACAGTGACAAGTGTGGGTGAGATGTCAGCAGCTGTTCAGGTTGTTGACCTACAGAAATAATCAAACTTAAATCAAAATCATTCTTGGGACTGACATGACGAAAGTTAACAGCTTCTGCACTGACGGAAAATGACCTTGGCAGGACTGGACCATGAAACCATGACGTCACTGTAGTTCAAACTCACCAGCCGTCGCTGTCAGCAGCGTTGGCGTTGACACCGAACTGAACCAGAAACTTGACGATCTCAGTGTGGCCGGCACAGACGGCATTGTGCAGCGCTGTGATGCCCTCATCATTCGGCATGCTGGGGTCTTCCACCTGCAGTGCGGATGTGGGATCACATATTTATTTATATCATCTGAAGTCACGCTGCTCGTTTCAAGCATTTCATGCCAATAATTAATAACTTTAAAGTTAATTTTTTAAAGTTTAAAATCTTCCAAATACTCCCTGAAGTCACATTAGTCACATTATAATGCTTTGAAATGTGACAGATGAAAGTACCTGAAAAACACAACCTGGGACTGAATTAACAGAACATTTAAATACAGTATAAATGTACCAAAACCAGACACTTCATATCTCTCACATACAGCTGCTGCTCAAGAGCTGCTGCGCTTCAACAGCATCTATTTATATATAATGACCTTATGACACGTTTTGTGCTGTTCTAAACGTAGTGCGTCATTCTTTAAATATCACCCTATTTTGCGTTTGTGAAAATTTTGGTAGATCTGCAAGTGTCCCAGAGCCGTCTCAGATTCTGTCCTTGGTGGATCTGCAGCTAAAGGCTGGTTTATACTTCTGTGTTGGTGCAGCGTAGACGTGTACTCTAAGATGCAGGTTACGCTGTGGCCCAACGTGCACCTCTCCAGAAATGTAACAACTCAACGCAGTGACACAGATGGCAACAGTCCAGTTGGTAGCATCACATTTCCTCCTGGATACAGAAAGAAAACTGGAGACGAGGCTCCGTTCACTCCTAGAAAAGTTGGTCAGTGGCGTACAAGGCCAAAAAAGTTCAACTGCTGCGTTTAAAATTACCTGGATGATCGGCACTGCTTTCACATTGGCAAAGAGCAGGCGCACTAGAGACTTCCGCCGGCCGAGTGGCTGACTTCCGCTGTAGCACTCCGCTAACTTGAAATGGGATGAAATAATTTAATCCTGTGGCTCTTCTACACTTTCCAAATGTTATCTGACTGACTGGATCAAATCCTGATGGTGGAGAGAGTCATTTCGCAGGGGTTGTGACGCTCAAAAGATTGTATGTCAAAAAGTATTTTTGGACGCAACAGCATTACGTGATGGACTCTGCAGTTGTTACAGTGTTTGGCCACTACAAAAAAGCCCGGCGCACTTCCTGGATGCTTAATTTAGCCTCTGCTTTCACACCTGTCCTGTTTGGTTTGGTTCAACCGAACTCAGGTTTGTTTGTCCCCTCATTGCGGTTCATTTTGGCAGGTGTGAACACACCAAAACAAGCGGACCGAGACCTCCCTGAAGAGGTGGTCTCGGTCCGGTTCCAAATGAACTCTGGTGCGGTTGGTTTGTGGTGAGAAGGTGTTCCGACCTGGATGTGAAACAACTGCAGTCACATGACGCATTGTTTGGGTTAAACATGAGCATGTTACAGTCCTGGAGGATTATTAATGTGCACCTCCTCCTGTACTGCCTTAATATGCACATTCAGCTGTGGTGGTTTAACTGCTCACAAGGACGTAGGCTGCAGTGTAGGCTCCACATAGAGCCTACATATGACTATAAATGAGGCTTAAGAGCAGACAGCGGTGTGACTCACGTCGTAAATGACCCTCTGGACGAGGTCGTACTCGCCCTCCAGAGACGAGTCCAGCAGCAGAGCCAGAGGGTTGAACTTGACCCGCATGCCGTGGTCGATCCGGTCTGAGCCGGCTTTCCGGAGGATCGACCTCTTACCCTGAAATAAGAACATTTCTCTTTTTCATTTAGGTGAAATTACCCTTTAATAAAGCACCAATCAGAATCACTGATCACTCTGACACTCACTGGCGGCACTGTGACCTGTCCTGTGACCTCAGGCGGCTGCAGGTTGGCGGCATCATCTCCCTGATCGCTCTCGCCACAGGTGGGGTAAGGAGGGGGCGGGTAGGGGGGGAACTCATCCATAAAGAAGTCCAGGTGGGCCGAGTTGGACGGACACAACTCCTCCCCGTCATCCTTGTCCTCCAAAGGGGAGGGCTGAGAGCGGCAGGAGGCGGGGTCAGGGAGAGGTGAGCGGGGGGGCAGAGGGGGCGGGGTCAGGCTGTCCTCTGGGCTCTCAGGTAGCGACTGCTTGTCGTCGCCGCTGGACGTCACATCTGCACCGCCCGTCCCGTCCTCCTGAGGCTGAACATACGTCCCCGCTGGACCGACTGTCTCCATAGGGATGGTTTCCATGGCAGCCAGGGTGGTTTTCTGGTAGAGCAGCTTCTGGATGTTGGGTCCGGCGGGGCCCTCGGGCTCTGTGATGGAGCTGCGTTTCTTCAGGGGCCGGGGGGCGTGGTGCAGCCGCCGACGGAGGGCCTCCAGGTCGGCATCGCTGGGGTTCCTGTTGGGGTTGGACAGGAAGGGGAGGAGCTTGGTGGGGCTGAGCGGTCGCGGGGTGGCGCGTTCTGTCGTCTCTGCTCCGGCACCCTCGCCGTTACCGAGGCAACTGTTGTCGACCTCGCTCCCGTCAGACACACAAGACCCAGAGCTGATGGTGTCTGCGGTGGCAGACTGCTGCCCCCCGCAGGCTGGGAGGACTGGTTTCCCGTACACTGTGAGGGAGGAGACACACTGGAGTCAGAAAACCACAGAGCTCAGACCATTAATCAGTTTATCAATTAATCAATAATCAGAAACTGTTTTAATTTTGTTTGAGTCGTTTGTTAATAAAAACATTCTCTGATTCTCCGACATGAAGATTTTCTGCTTTTCATAACCATAAATTAAAATCTTTGTGTTTTGAGCAGTTAGTCGTAAAGAGAGCTTCGTTTCCCAGGTTTGTCGAGGGCGCAAATTACATCATACACTTATTTGCATATTGTTGACATCACTGTGCATTTATTGGCAGCCTCGGCGGCTGTTTCAGTAGCAGTGAAGAAGAGATCACCTACAGCTACATGAACGTTAGAGAAATCATAGAGAGAATAATCACAATCACAAATTTGTGCTTAATTACACCTTTACATTTTTTAAGACAGTTCCATGCTGTTTTTTTTTACACCACATTTCATATTTTTTATGCCCATTTTTTGTTTTCTTACACCCATCCTGTGATTTTTACACTAGTTCCTTATTTTCTTTTTCACCCATCTTGTTTTCTTATGTCCGTTCCCTGTTTTTTCTTTTGTTTGTTTTTTATACACTGATCCTGTCGTTTTTTTCTGTTTTTTTTAAATGCCAATTTTTTTTGCCTTTTTTTGTTTACACCATTCCAGTGTCCTTTGCGCCCTGGTTTCTTTTTAGAGCCCATTTCATGTTTTTTTATTTACACCCGTCCTGTTTTCTTATGTCCGTTTCCTGTTTTTTTTGTTTTGTTTTGTTCTTTTACACATGCCCTGTGTTTTTTTACATGTCAATCCTGTGGTTTTTACTGATTGTTTTTTTTAAACGCCCATTTTTTGCTTTTTAACTATTTCCAGTGTTTTTATTTCATATTTTTCTTTGTCCATTATTTGTTTTTTAATGCCGTCCTGTGATTTTTTTTAAGCCCATCCAATGTTGTGTTCACAACCTTCCTGTGTTTTATTTTCACCTGTCCTGTTTATTAACACTTGTTCTTTTTTTTTAACCCTCCCATGTATTTTACACCCATCCTGTCTTTTTTACACCCATCCTGTGTTTTTTAATACATGCCCTGTGATTTTTTTTTTTACATCTGTCACATTGTTTTTACGCCCATTCAGTTTATTTTACACTTGTCCCGTGGTTTTATTACGCTTATACGATGTTTTTGTTATTTTTTTACATCTGTCCTGTTTTTTTTTCACCATCCGATGTATTTATTTATTTATTTATTTTAACACCCTTTTTTTTGTTTTTTTTTTTGTTATAAATATATATTTGTCTTGATTTTTTATTTTTATTTTTTTTACACCTGCCCCATGGTTTCAGTTTTACACCTGATTTTTTCACCCATCCCGTGTGTCGGCCTGTCCAGATACTCTCCATGTTGTTTTAATGTTACCAAGGCGTGGCGCAAAATGGCAGTGAAACCCCGGGGGTGGTGGTTGTAGTTGTAACAGTATTAGTAACAGGCACTTGATCTTATGGGAAGATTTTCTATTTCTATGAAAATAAACTGCACTGTTTTGACTAAATGTGTCAAACTTTGGAGGAAACATGCAGCAAAGTGCAGAACAGACCTTAAAAACTATTTTGCCTCCACCCTGAGAGAGAGTTATAATTCAAAAATAAATAGAAAAATAAATAAACGCAAATGCTACATGTTTAATTTGGTGGATGTTCAGTGTTCAGGCCTGATTGGCCAGTTTCCTGGCTGAACACCAACATCCAAAACCAGAGCAAACATTTTACAAAACACTTGTGGCGATCACAGTTTCATCATCTGTGAAAAATAAAAGAGACATTTGTGGATTTGTAAAGAGGAAAGGGGCCATTACATGTTGTGAGTGGACCGTCACGAGAACAGTCATAGTAATATATAAGAGTATTATTGGTAACGGTGACATCATTGCAGTAACAGTTCGTGTAGCAACAGTAATGTTCTTATGTTTTTATGTTTTATCTATAAATTTGCACTAACGGGTTTGCTCTGCAATTTCGTTGTACAACGTACAATGACAATAAAGATCTATTCTATTCTATTCTATTCTATTCTGTAAGTGCTGCGTCACCTCTGGGCTGGCTGCGGGGCAGTGTGCCCTGGCCGCTCAGCTGGTAGCCCTTCCCCTGCTGGGTGTACATGGAGTAGATGGACGAAGCCGCCAGAGTCTGAGGCTTCTGCAGCAGGGTGGGGGGGGCCTCAGAGGGGTCGGGGGTGTACGGCCGTACAGCGGCAGCCGGCGGACTCTCCTGCTTGTTGGGCAGAGGGAGGGTGTGGCTGTGGCTTGAGAGGGCTCCCTGAGCCCTGAGGTGGCCCCCGACCGGCCGCACTTTACCAGGGAAGGTCCCGGTGCTGTAGGGAGGCTTGGAGAAGGTCTGTGGGCTGGACGAGGAGAACGGTTTGGGCTTACTGGGAACTGGAGGTGGAGCCGCCATCTTGGGCAGACCTTTACCAGAAGCCTGAAGGAGTGAACACAGAGTGTAAAAATACTCCATTACAAGTATGATAATAAACATAAAGTCTGACATAGAAAGGAACGCAGAGTCCACTGATACCTGATTGTCCCTGAGCAGGTTCTCAGTGATGTGACTGGTCCGTGAGGGGACAGGGGGCGGGACGTCAGACCCAGAGAGGCCCTTCTGATCTGTGAGGGTCTTACCACCTATGAGAGAGGAGGGAGGGACATCATCATAAACACAGACATCACTAACTGAGTGGCCCCCAGGAGCACCGCTCAGCCTTGTTTCCTGTTTTTCCCAGTGGTCACTTGATGTATTGCAGCAGAAAAAATTCCCCAGACATTTTCCCCACAGACCACCGTTACATAGTTTTCCCGTGGTCATGGAAAACCTGGGAAGTCATTGAATTTCACAGTCACATTTTCGTAGCCTGGAAAAGTCATAGTATTAGTGAAAACCATTGAAAGTTTTGGAAAGTCGTGGAATTTTGTTGTGTGTAATGAAAGTGTTACAGTAGTATTCCATGGATGACCTTCCACGTTCAGCAACAGCAAATCTGTATTTGGAAGCTGTCGGCGTAACGTAGCTCTAATATGTGTCAATGTGTGACAACATCTTGGCAAATGAGGTCGTAGCTGATGAATGAACCGGAAACTCAAGTCAGAGATTGGGATTAGGCTCAGAGTTTGTTGAGCCTGCTCTCTGAAATACGGCCCTGGAGATACATGGTTTTCACTGGACAGAAAGACTGTCAGCTGTAAAAAAAAAAAGAAAGCTGACAGACGAATGTGGTGCAGTAAAAAGTAAAATATAACCTCAGAGACGAAGGAGGAGGAGAAAGTGGTGCAGAATGGAAACACACAAGTACAAGTACAGTGAATGTGTACTCAGAGCTCTTAATCATAATCTGACTGACCTGAGTTGTAGCAGCTGAGGCTGGACATGCGAGGCAGGGTGGAGGCGTGGCTGTAACCTCCACTGGACTCAGGTAACGAGCTGCTCCACTCAGACAGTTTGGTTATTTTTGACGTGACGAAACCTAGGTAGGTACACATCAGTCCCTTAGCGTGCTTTGACAGAGACATTTTGTTTGAGATTAAATAAATCACTTCCTGAAGACTTCTATTCTCTCAGGGTAACTTCAGGTCCAGTACCTGAGGCTGGTTTGGCTGGTCTGGGAGGCGGCTTCAGGGACGAGTCGGGCATGGGCAGGGTGGCGGTGCCATCCGGATACGCCGGCTTCACCAGAACCTCCTGGCGGGCCGGCACCGGAGGCCCCTGAGGACTCGTCGTGGAGGACGACGACTGGATGTACGGCCCGACCGCCGCCACTCTGGAGGCCACACCGTGCTGAGGGGCCACGCCGTCTGAAGCCACCTGGAGGTAACAGGAATATTTAACAGCTGTAGAGTGTAATGTCTGCACATAGAAACTATCTTTCAATAAAATTCCTTAGAAAGAAAAGAAGTCATCAAATGGAGACTTCAGCAGACTGGTGCTGAAACAAAAACTGCTCAGCACAAACAGAAAATTTGACGGTGGTAGAAAGTAACTAAGTGCTGCACTTAACAGTAAACATTTAAGGTACTTGTACTGGATTATTTCTTTCTCATGATACTTTCTACTTCTACTCCTCTACATTTGACAAATATTGTTGATAAATAAACAGAATAGGTAGGAGAAGAGTAACGCACACCGCGGATTGTCTTGTTGAGGTGCTGGCGATGGAGTAGAAAACTTAGAAAAAAGAGGGAACGCCGCACGCTCAGCTCCAAGTAAAAAAGGAATTTTATTTAGGACGTTTCGGCACAGGGCCTTTGTTAAGACTTGACAAAGGCCCTGTGCCGAAACGTTGTCCTTAATAAAATTCCTTTTTCACTTGGAGCTGAGCGTGCGGCGTTCCCTCTTTTTTCTAAATACACAGAATAAACAGAAAATGAATGTGAAACTATTTTGATGGTTGAAGTCATTTTTCCTGTAAAAACATTTCATGGTTTCAGCTTCACAAACTTTTCCTTTGAATAAAGTTAATAACTGTAATGTATTAATAATTATTTTGACAAACAAACGTTGTCACTCTGGCCTCTCGGTACATTGTCTGTGCACTCCTCCGAGAATCACCACCTTAACATGGTGTGTGTCCCTGTGAACCTGTGAACTGTGTTGTCCAGGGCTAAAAGCCCCTGGTAGGGTCTCCCAAGGCAAAGTGGTCCCAGGGGAGCGGCTGGGCTAAGAGCAACTCAAGAAAACCTTGATAAACACAATAGTTGGACCTCAAGCACCTTGCCCCGTCCCTTGGAGCCAGACCTGGGGAAGAGGAGCTCGCCAATGAGAGTCTGGTGGCCGGGCCTTGAGCCATGGGGTCCTGTCGGGCTCAGCCCGAATATATAAAATGGTGCAGTTGCCCTGTGGGCCCACCAGGTGTGAGAGGAGTTCAGGAAGGCTATGGCAAAGGACTTTGAGTTGGCCTCAAGGAAGTTCTGGCAAACCGTTAGACGCCTAAGGAAGGGAAAACAGGGCTTGCTTTAGGCTGTGCTCGACAGAGAGGGAGAACTGCTGACCCAGACTGGGGATATTGTTGAGCGGTGGAAAGAGCACTTTGAGGAACTCCTGAATCCGGCCGTCACGTCCACGTCGGGGAGGAGGCAGAGCTTGAAGACTCAGGGGAACTCTTGTCCATATCTCTGGCAGAGGTCACAAAGGTGGTCAAAGCAGCAAGGCGTCATGTGTGGATGAGATTCGTCCTGAGATGCTTAAGGCTCTGGATATTGTTGGGCTGTCTTGGCTGACACACCTTTTCAGTGTCGCATGGAGGTCAGATACGGTGCCTGTGCAGTGGCAAATCAGGGTGGTGGTCCCCATTTTCAAAAAAGGGGATGCTCAAATTATCAGGGTATCACACTGGTCAACCGTCCTGGCAAAGTTTATTCCAGGATGCTGGGAAGGAGGCTTCTACCAAATGTCAAACCTTGGATTCAGAAGGAGCAATGCAGATTCTGTCCTGGCCGTGGAACAGTGGAACAGCTTTTTACCCTCGCGAGGCTGCTGGAGGGGTTGTGGGAGTTTGCCCATCCAGTCCACATGTGTTTTGTGGATTTGGAGAAGGCTTACGACCGCGTCCCTCAGGGAGTCTTGTGGGGGGTACTGTGGGATTACGGGGTAGCAGGCTCACTGCTACGAGCCATCCTGTCCCAATCTGGTCTGTTTGTTTTGGAGAGGAAGAGACCTCTGTGGATAATTCAGCCCCTGAACAATGAACACTGGAGGGATTCTAACCAGGAGAAGTTTCAGCTGGTTGTAATCTGCAGTCCTCACTGCTAGACGCCACTATATCCTCATGAATCTGACACACTGGACCTTTAAGTGAGCTAATTTAGTAAATGAGGCTCGTCCTGATTTTACACTTGTCATAAGAGTCTCCCATTTAAAGGATCAACTGGATCTTTGCAGAACGTAACATGAAAACGTAAATGTTTTTTTGGTTGTGTGCACTCACCGGCAGGTTCTCCTTCTGCTGCAGGGCGGCCTTCTTCTTCCAGAGCCGTTGCCGCAGCTCGGCCAGCCGTCGGTCCATCGCTGCCACCTCCAGGTTCCTCTTGTTCAGGCTGTCTCTCTGCTGCTGCAGCCTGCCGCTCTGGTCCTGATTCAGCTTGTTCCTCAACTGGGAGGTCAGGGATGGAGCTCAGTTAGAAACTAAGATTGCAAAGGCTAATGATAGCCAGTTAGCCTAGCCTTCCTGCTAAATTCAAACTAGCTATACCAGCTTGTTGTCTAGAAAGGTAGCTGCCTGGCCTGCTGAAATTCAACATTATGAAGAGTCTGATGGTGAAGTTGTTTCCAATTCTTGGATTGTTGGTTGGACTTAACAGGACATGTGAAAGCATCACAAAGGCTCTGAGGAACCAAGATGAGCGTTTTTATCCTACTTTTTGACATTTGATAGACCAAACAATTAATCGAGGGACTCATTAGCAGATTAATCGGTAATAAAATTAATCTTTAGCTGCAGTCCTGATGCAGCTCGCTGTGTCCTCTGTACTGATGCTTTACTCAGCAGAGTTTCACGTCCAGGTGCTCTCAGATAATCTGTGCTTGTCCTGAGAGCACCTGGACGTGATCTTCTCTCACCTGCAGCTCCTTATAGAGGCGCTCCAGCTCAGCGGTGGAGGTGTTGTGGTGATGATGAGGAGGAGGAAGAGGAGGCTCCAGTCTGTTGCTCCTCAGCGCCTCCAGCTGGTCGCTCAGCTCCTCCACCCTCGACACGGCGACCAGGAGCTCCCTCTGCTTCTGCTGGAACAGACCGGTCATCTGCTCGATCTCCTCCACTGATACACACACACGAAGAAGAGGAACGGAAGTTTATACCTTAAATACCTAATGACGATATGATACTGAACCTTAACACCAAAACTGTACTGTGAGGATCTTATTACCTCCGACAAGGAGGTCATGTTTTTCAAACTACTGGCCTGATTTTCATTAAACTTGGTGTCCGTTGGTCGTCCATGGGTCGAGGAAGAACATATTAAATTTTAGAGTGGATCTTAAAGTCACCAGTGACCTCTTAATGAATGCTGACGCGGGCACATGCTCAATTCTTGTTTGACACAATTGATCATGGCATCCTTTAACATAGACTGAGGCACTAAGTAGGCGTATCTGGTACTGCCCTAAACTGCTCTGCTTTATACTTGTCAGACAGGAAGTTTGGTGTGTCTGTTAACAATGTCATTTCAAGTTCGGTGTACCTCAAGGCTCAATCCTTGTTCGATCTTGTTCTCATCATACCCCCTCATTAAACACACTGACCTCAGCATGCTGAGTTCTCTACAGGACTGTCTGTGTGATATCAAAAATTGGATGTCGTTAAATTTTCTTCAGCTCAATTCTAATAAAATGGAAATCCTTGTAACTGGGTCACAGCATGTCACGAAACAAATAGTGCCATTCACGGGTTACCTGTCTCAACACATAAAGCCTGTTGCAAGAAATGTTGGTGTCACATTCAATAGTAATTTATGTTTTGAACATGTCACTGAGCTTAACTTTTAGAGATAAAGAAACTTATATATGCTTTCATGTCTTCCCTGGCTGACTGTCGGGCTAAACCCGACGTTTTTACCAAGATGTGCTTTAAGGTACCAATTAAACATGAATCAGTACATGGTCGTATTGAGCGTCGTCGTTCTTTGGTCAGTACCCTTAAACTTCAGTATGGTCAGAGTTGTGTATAAAACCCCAGCGTCAACTTTGCTCCTGAAAAAGTCTCTAAAGCCTCTGTAAATATGACCCGTACCAAGAAAGGTCTGACAGTGTTGAAGTGAATGAGAAACAGCTTCTCTTTGGAAATATAAAATCAGAACGCAACTGATTTAAGTTTTTTCCCGCCACGTCTGCCTCAGGCTCATCCCAACAAAGCTTCACCCCTTCTCTAAGAAACTTGTGAAAATCCTGCACAATGTTGTTACAAATCTGTCTGGCCACCCAGACCTCCGTCACACTGACCTAGTTTGCTGTTGCTGAGGCGTTTCTGCTCCACCTGGCCCCTGAGGGCTCGGACTCGTCGCAGTTTGGCCTCCTGGTTGTGTGCGTTCTCTCGGAGCTGCTGCAGTCGCTCCTGTTCGGACATCTCTTGCTGCTGCTGCCGCTGATCCTGCAGCTTCAGGTAGCGCAGCCGCTGCTCCTAAAAACACACCCAGTCATGTATTACATCTGGATGAGATTAATGCATGTCGAGGTGCGGCCTGCAGAGCAGAGAGGCACTGATGTCTGCAGGAAGCTCAAACTAACTAACTAATGCCTGAAGGCTGAAGTGATGAGACGATGAGCTGTGCAAATGTAGATAACAGCTTCACACAGTCTCTTCTAAAAGACATTCATGGTGCTGCTCTCACTTGTTCACGCTGAGAGCTGAGAGAAAAGTTTCTATATATCATATATTATTCATAGTTCTGCCCCCTAACAACCAAATGTTAGTCATCCAGAATATTAGTCAGCAAGATTTCTTTGGTCGTAGAGAACAAACAAACAAAAAACAAAAAATATAAAAAGTGAAACTCTATGAGGAGCTGCGTCTTGTCAAAATAAATCCAAACCTATATGACTGGAGCATGTGTGACTTTAATGTGAAAGGACAGACACAGGAAGTGTCCACGCTCAGCAGTCAGACAGGAGTCAGGTTAATCTCCAGGGCTGGTACCTGCGGTTATTCCACAGGCTAGTTAATAACATGTCGGGCAGGAAATCCAAAGTGTGGGATCATTTTGAGAAGGTGAAGGACGAACCCAAGGTGATATGTAAACTCATCTTCATTGGTCGACTACAAACATGACGTATCATGTGAAACATGGAAGTAGCTACATGCCCATTAGCCCACAGCGTCATTAACAGGCGGCTCGCTCAGTGTGTGACGTGCACTTGGAGATAAAATATAGGCCTATATTAATGAAGGTTCATTAGTACGGTTTGTATTTCTCTGTAATGTAGCACAGTGTTAACAATGTTACTGATACTATTCTTTCTCACACCTTCAACTCAAACCACCAAAATATATCATTTAATCATTACATTCATATCAGAAACATGCAGGAGACTAGTCCACTGATGGACCCTGATGAGGACTGCTGGTCCACTGATGGACCCTGATGAGGACTGTGGGTCCACTGATGGACCCTGATGAGGACTGTTGGTCCACTGATGGACCCTGATGAGGACTGCCGGTCCACTGATGGACCCTGATGAGGACTGTTGGTCCACTGATGGACCCTGATGAGCATTGTCGGTCCACTGATGGACCCTGATGAGGACTGCCGGTCCACTGATGGACCCTGATGAGGACTGTCGGTCCACTGATGGACCCTGATGAGGACTGCCGGTCCACTGATGGACCCTGATGAGGACTGTTGGTCCACTGATGGACCCTGATGAGGACTGTTGGTCCACTGATGGACCCTGATGAGCATTGTCGGTCCACTGATGGACCCTGATGAGGACTGCCGGTCCACTGATGGACCCTGATGAGGACTGTCGGTCCACTGATGGACCCTGATGAGGACTGCCGGTCCACTGATGGACCCTGATGAGGACTGTTGGTCCACTGATGGACCCTGATGAGGACTGTTGGTCCACTGATGGACCCTGATGAGGACTGCCGGTCCACTGATGGACCCTGATGAGGACTGCCGGTCCACTGATGGACCCTGATGAGGACTGTCGGTCCACTGATGGACCCTGATGAGGACTGTTGGGCGACTAGGAACAGTCTCAGTCGGTTGAAGCCCTAATTATTTCTATACATCTTTTTCTTTTCATTTCTGTTTTTTCTAATCACCTCATTACTAATGACTAAAGACTAGTGAAGTGATGAAACTGTCAGACTAAACTGCTGAGCCTGAGAAAGTAAAAAGAGAAAAAGGAAAGCTGTGTGCTGGTACTAGAACTAACAGGTGGCACTGGTTTGCCAGTAGAAACAGCGTGTTTGCCGAAAGCAGCAGTATATGACTTTGACGGGGTTTTGCCGATCTGACAGAGCAGAGGATTCTGGGAGAGAAGGAGAGGAGGCGTGTGTGTTAAAGTGAATAAGAACTGGTGTATCGGTGGGAAAGTGAGCTGCTGTCCAGTTCCTGCTGTGGATCTCTGCTGTATACTGCTCACAGGCTGCACAGTGGTGCTGCCCGTGCTCAGGAGGAGCGACCATGCAGCTGTCTTGTTCAAGTCGGGCTTTGGGGACAGAAATGATTTCACAAACAAAAACCATGGATCACCACAACCATGCCGAAACATGGACGATTATAAAACAGCAGCCAACGACCGAAGAAGATGCAACAAGGGACTAAATGACTGTGCACGAATTAAAGGAGCTGATGGTCACATTTCACTGGACGTGTACCTTGTATAAATCCATGTGACAATAAATGACTGACTGATTGCTGAATAGTAGTAGTTTTATTGGCCAGTATCAGTCGCAGCATTAGCTGTGTAGTTTGGTACCTTGGAGGCCAGCAGCTGCTGCTGGGCGTTGATCTGCTGCTGCTGTCGGGCTGCCAGATCCTGCAGGTCGCTCAGCGTCACGTCCAGACGAGGAGCTGAGACCTGCAACACACACACACACACACACACACACACACAGAGTCAGAGTTCACCTTCAAACACACATGAGCAAACTTCAAGAGATTTATACAGCGCAGTCTTCTCAACAAGACACAACTTTCTATCACGCTAAAACCACCATATGTCCTACTGTACAATTCTATTTTTGCACCTGTTCAGTTTCTGTCATTTTATTAACTTTAACATTTTATCTATATTTTTGGCCATTTTATCAATATTTTTAAGACAGCTTATTAATATTTTGGGGGCCATTTTATCAACATTTTTTCAAACATTTTTTTTTTGCACACCTTTTAAACAATAAGATAATACTTTTCTGACATTTTATCAATATTATTTTTATAACAATTTTTCAGATATTTTTTTAATATTTTTCTGATATTTTATTACCTTTATTCCTGACATTGTAATCATATTTTCTGGACATTTTATCAACATTTTTTGGACATTTTATTAAAAGAATTTCCAGAAATTTTATCAACATTTTTTCAAACATTTTTTTTAACATTTTTTAAGACAATTCAGTACATTTTTTGGGCATTTTTTCCGACATTTTATTAACATTTTTTTTCTTACATTTTATTCATTTTATCAATTTTGTTCAGTATTGAACTGCAAAGACAGCTTTTGCCGATCCTATACAATATTAATTTATATCAAGAGACACATGTTCAAAACTCAAAACAAGGTTAAACTGGGCTCTTGGGTACAAGAGGACAACCACAATCTAACAACACCACCAAAGCTCCAACTGCTGCTTAAACCACGCTGTGTCCTACTTTACATTTCTATTTTTGCACCTGTTCAATAAACAGCACACAACATAAAAACCAGGCAGGGGAAAGATTTTGCTTCTCTGTTGATGGACCTAGGCTAACAGTTTCCCTCTGCCTCCAGTCTTTGTGCTAAGCTAGGCTAAACACATCTGTGTACTGGACGCACAGAAACTGCTCCTCTCATCTGCCTCTGAGTAAAAGCGTCTCACCCCATTCTCCAGACATCTCTCCACAGACACTTTCACCTGGTTCCTCTTCATCATCTGATCTGCAGCTCTGGATCCACCTGGAAGAAGAAAACACGGTTAGCATCAATGCTAATTTTACCTTTCACCCATGTTAGCTGTGTGGCTCTACAGATGGTAGTGTCGACCGGTCCAGACTGAAACGTCTTACAAACTGTTGGAAGGATTGCAGTGAAATTTGGTACAGATATCAATAATATAATCCTATAATCCTGATCCTCTGACTGGTCCTTTAGTGCCATCATCAGGTCAAAATGTTAATTTGACCAATGCTTTGTTTTTGACCAAATAGCTGCAAAACTAATGACCAGGCTCGAACTGGCCAATAAGGAATTCTAGCCAATGCCAAGAGGGCGGGCCCAGCTTGTGGGCCACGAGGTCACCACCAGCAATGCTGGAAAAAAAATTGTTCAGAAAAAAAGAGAGACCTGCCGGCTGCACCGCACATGATGTTGGAACAGCCCATCTGATACTGTAAGATAGGTGCAGTAGTACCGGCTGTCGTCACCTCCTCTATCCCGCCAAGTGGATCAGTTTAATGTCAGAGGTCAAGCAGGAATTAAATGAAATCAAGACAGAAAGTGGGGAGTGAGAGGAATGTAAATACAAGTCATATAGATAAGGGAGCTAAAAACAAAAATGTGGAGCAGAAAAGGTCAGAGACAAAAAACCAAGTACTCGAGGCTGCAAAATGTTGGTAGCGTTAGCAGCAGTGATAGCGGTAACAATCGTCTGCCGGCTGCCCCAAACGAAGAGAAGGAAAGAAAGCCTGACAGAAATTTCATATTTTCGACAACAGTAAGTGTTGTGCGACACTTTTCTGTCGTATCATGCATCAGGAGATTCTGTTTTGTCGCCATGGTGACAGTAGTTTTACATCCACACCGACTTTGACCTGCATTCAGCGTCTCTGTCCACAGAAGCAGCCGTCAGTCAGCTGCAGCTCCTGCAGAGCTGAGAGGATAGCGGCCGGTCAAACTGCCTCCACCAGGCCGACTGACAGCAGACATTGACTGAACCAAAAACAGTTTTCATGCCAGCGTCATGGAAAGAAATGAGCAGTGTTTGTATTTACTGATTGATGTTTCCCAGCCGACCGTAGTGAGTGAGGGGAACCTGCCGCTCAGAGACGGACTGGGAGCTGATCAGTTAATGAATAAATGGATAACAAGAAGTAGCAATGGGGTCGGTCCAAAGGAAACTTCTCTCGATGACACACAGTTATAGCTGTCCTTGTACACCCTCAAAGACACAAACAACTGGATACCCCACAACCCACTGCAGTTCAACAAGGACAAAATGTTTGTGGCCAGAAAAATTTTCATTCAGCCTCTCTTTCTGGAAAGTACCACACAGTTAAGAATCTGGGTGCTGTGATTGATTCTTGAACATTAATTTCCAGAGCAACAAATGTAGATTCATTTGCTGCTGAAAACAGTCCCAAATAAAGTCACTATTTCTCCCTGTTTGTTTGATTTTAACAAACTGCGGTAAACTATATGTTTTTATGACTTCAGTGGGCTCGGAGCTGAGATCCACAGACAGGAAGTCAGACAGTATTAAGAGACGGACTAACATGTTGTTGGTTTTTGAAGCTGCTCGTTGGATTTAAATAAAGTAACAGCAGCCGTGTCCTCTGAGGTAATGTTTGCTCTGCAGTGGTTTTACAGTATTTCTGAGATCAGTCCTTGACCATGCAGGTTAAACACGAGCTGATGGAGCAAACTGTTTATCAGCTCATGAAAACCTCAGAGGGGATTTCCTTTGTTTTTAGAACAGAAAAACAAAATCTCAATCCTTCGAAAACCCCACAGAGCTCAGCAGCTGCACACTCGACTCCCTTGAGTCATAAGCTGATTATAGTTTGTCATCGACTGTAGTAACACTGAAGCTCCTCTGTTAGCGTACAGACGATCCTGCTGCTGATCTGCACCGCGTTGCTGTCGAACCTCCACATGCAAGAAATACAACTGGATTACTGTGAACGCTCCCCTGAAGGCAGTAGTTTGATTCAAGTGTTTATACTCCATGTTTTATTGTGAGACATTATCACTATGTTTCCTCTGGCTCTTTAGCCACCAAACGTTGGTGTTTTTATTGTCTGATTGCTGAAAAGTGGTTGGTTTTTACCGAGACATACTGTGTTTCCTGTTCAGATAGCGCCATGAGAAGCTGTTGATTTTTAGCGAGACTTTACTGCATTTCTGGGAGGGACACTACCATAAAAAGTGGTTGATTTTAACAGAGATCTTGCTGCATTGCCTTGTGGGATAGTGCCATAAAGAAAAATGTTTTTTGTTGTTGTTGTTTTACAGAAACATTGATGAGTGTCTGTCCAGAGGAGTGCCTTGAAAAGAGGTTGTATTTAATAAAGATTTTGGTGCATTTCCTTGCGGGAAAGTGTCATAAGAAGCAGTTGATTTTTTAGCGAGACATTGCCGCATTTCCTGCCGGGATAGTGCCACCAAAACTAGGTATTACAAGCCAAAACATGATCTTTTACTTACCATAACCACGTGGTTTTTGTGCCTAAACCTAACAACATGTTAACAACAGCGTCACTTAAAGTTAAAACTTATTTGCTACATAACAATGTGCAAATGTATCCGTGGTTTGCAGAAACATACAATGCCAACGTTCAGTGTTCTCAGTGATCCAACAGTCTGTCTGAAGATTCTCACACTTCCAGCAATGTTTGTTGCCTCTGCACATTTTAACGTTTGCACACGATTGTCCTGCTACTCCACATGATGCAACTCCTGAGAAGCACTTCTAGCACTAATTAAGATTACTCTGCAGTTTCTCAGCTACAACTTCAGCCAAATAAAACGTCAGAGTTTCTCTGCTGACTGTGAACAAAATGGTTTCTACTAAATCTCTGCAGACAGGGAGAGACTGAAGTACAACATGGAATCACAAGTTTATCGTAAGTTGAGGCTGTAATGCATTTCTCCTTTTGGAGCTGCAGCGATTCATTTTGTTAAATGTGTAGCTGAGACATCCTGACTACTGAACTGAATAGGAAAGAACAGAATAAACATATCTCAGCTGGGCAGAAAATGACAATGAAAGCAGTATAAGCATAAATACAGGACTCATGACCAGAGTTGTACTCGAACACGTACGTCTCTGTGAAGCTGAGGTCAAACTGCAGAGCACTGAGTCAGAGTTGGAGATCACAGACAGGACGTCTGGCTGAGACTTGGCTCACAGAAATGGCAGACTTCACGTTTGACCTCGACCAATCACAGCTGGTCATTCATCACAACATCCACGACTTACAGCGGTGTTCAGGAAGGAGCTGCCAGGTCTCTGCTCCACAGAGCATCAGCGACATATTCCTCCTTCACTTCATCATGTTTAAAATGCAGCAAAGGCTCCTCACAGTCACTGAGCAGGTCGGGAGATGACGCACTGGTTGCCTTTCACTATGACACGGGATCAAACCAGCGAATCCTGTCAGGCTGATGTTGTTTAGTCAGATTCAAGCGAAAATGGAGACTGGCAAAAACACCAGCCGCAGAGAGCGCAGAACTGTGAGGCATGTAGCAACACAAAACCATCGAGCAAAAAGCTTCTTTCTCATTAAAAACTATTAAAAATAATCTGCCTCCAGCTGCTAAAACGTTTTCTGTGTGATCAGGGCCTCAAACATTTTTCGACTCTCAATTTTAAATAGATAAATAATACTAGAAAACATTCAGTGTCAGATTTATAACTATGGAGTTATTTAACCAAGTCTCCAAAAAGACACCGCAGTTGGAGGCTGGATTATAAAGCTTCTGAAAAGGAAACCATCACAGCCCTCGTTGGGGCGGCAGGATGGCTAACGTTAGCTTCTCAACTAATATTAGTAAGTCTCTCCTTCGCATGGAGGTTAAGATGATATTAAACATTATAAATGGTATGTTGTATGTGGCATCATCAACCCCAGAGTTACCTCCTATAGTGTCCAGTATGTCAGATTTTTCTCATCAGTCTGGTTCAACACTTAAACCCTGTTTTTACAGTTCAGTTCATAGTTTCTGTCTCCACAGTGAAAGTTGTGGATGGTCCCAACAGAAGCGTTCCTTAGCGTCCCCATGTTTGGTCCCCCCTCTGTTGGGGTACCTAGCACACAGATCTGGTACTAAAAGGTGGAGCTAGAAACCCTGCAGTCTGATTGGTCAGTAGAGGACAGTCACTCTGGTTTTATGTAACCTCTGTTCATACATCAGTAAACTACAACTATAAAATGAAAGAGAAAAAAATAACTTCATTCACTGGGCCGACTGCCGGCAACTTTTAAGGTGGAACGTTAACTTGTAATGTTACTCAATGCATGAGTTGATGACGTGAATCCATCAGCACACCTTAAATTTCACTGTGACAACTTTGAGCATCACTTTAGTTTTTATATGACACACACTTTTAGTAATGACTTTAAAAATATAGATTCATTTGGAGCGGATTATGTGAAGGTCATATATTCTAATCCTCACTTCCTGTGGGCTACAGCAACACTAAACCCCTGAGCTTGCCTGAGAAGGACTAAATGCACAAAGCTGCTATTTTTAAATATCCCATGGAGAGAGACTCTCACTGCAGCCTGTTCTATTTTGTTGTGAAAATGTGGGCGTGCAGCCTCGTTCTGTGGACGATAAACCAGGTGCAGACTTCCATCTGTGTCACCGCTGATGAGGAAATACAGCGAGTGCTGGACGGAGCAGTGAGTGACAACAACCCCGCCCACATTTAAGAGGACTGTCTGAACACACCGAGGGTCTAGGTACCATGTCTGAAGGCTTACTGCTGGTTCCACAGGTGCTGGACTGAAAGGGTTTGGTGGAGACGGGGCTGGCGAGGGGGACCGGTGCAGATCAGGTGTTAAAGTGTTAAATGTGCTCAGTTTGTTCTCAGACATCATGACGTCGGAGATCACATTTATTATTCACTCAGGCTGTTCCACTTCTCTGAACACAGTTAACTCACCCTGGGCATGTGATCATGTCAAGCTCTGTGACAGGACGAAAACACTTTGGTGGACACACAATGGTTGTCCACTCAGCGCACTCTGACGATTTAGTTACTCTAGAAATAACCCGTGCAGATTTTCCCCTCATTGACCAACAGTTTGTCTCATAACTCCCTATGCAGGAAAAACCTGCCAGTGACTGCTGATATCTTCTGTTCTTATTCAGCTGTTGCTCAGAGAGACATTTGTCTGTTTCTGTTGAACCATCGCACAGCGTTTTGTTTTCCATGTACAGAACAAATCTTCAAACTAAATAACATCTGTTGGTAAAGAGGACTTTCTAACCCTTCATCAGAGACCGCTCAGACATTTAGAGGAGTCCTCTCACACATCTGACTGGATGCCATCAAACTCTGTGGCAGCAGATTATAAACTTCTCAACTGTATCATGTGTTTGTTTCCTTCAGCCCGTCTCTGGTCGGTCCAGCTCCCCTGCACTGCAGTCTTTATCTCTGTCAACGACCTGCTGTCTTCCTGTGGAGGATGTAGACGGTCTGTCTCACCTCATGGACACACAGGGAGTCACCAGCTGCTTCTTTTCATTTGTGACGATTTTAGAGATTCACATTATCACCCCCCCTCCCTCCCTCCTCCCCGACCCTACCTCGCTCCACACAGGAACATGACCCCTCACTGGCTTCCCACCTGTAAACCCATGATATCCTGCTGTAAGTGTTGAACCCTGCGCGGTGGTGAGCAGGTGTCTCCTACCTGACTCTCGTCCTGGAGCTCTCTGGTGACGCAGGAGGTAACGGACCTCCCCCCTCTGCTGCCCCCAGCGCTGCAGCACCTCCAACATCCGCTCGCCCTCTCCAACCACATGTTCTGATTAAAAAACATGGACATGAAAAAGGAGAAAAACATAAGCATAAAGATGTTTGGACACGACTTACATTAAACGGTCTTTAGCCATCCCCGTTTGAATTCAGGCTGTTTTCTTTAAACTCACCTGAGCCTCTCCACATCTCGGCCAGGTAGCAGTCGGCCTCGCCCGGCTCCTTGCAGAGCTCCACCACATCTCTGCACAGCGTCTCCGGCGTGATGGGAACCTCGCTGAAGTGCTGGTCGTTGTTGCTGAGGTACACGGTGAGGAACATCTGCAAACACACAGATCACACACCAGACAGAGTGAGAGTCGGGTTACATTCATGTTCCCCACAGAAAACATCAGGTGAATGTCTGTTGGAGACTTCCCAGGGCTCAGGTCATGTCCCCCGTGTTTATAGTTGCAAAGAATCTTATTGGTTGATTCCAGTATTTATAGAATGAGTATTTTATATCAGCCCCTTCAGGATGTTGAAACAGCCACAACACAAATTCAATCGTATTCCATGAATTCTGCACAACCTTGTGATTTTGTTTCACCGAGCTCGGCACTCCCCTGCACACGTTTACCAACAAAAATTACTGCTAAACGCCGTGCAGTGCAATTTACTGATGCTCTGCATTAAAGCAGGGGTAAAGTGCTTTGTACCAACAAAGCAACAACAAGAAAAATCACCATGACGGAGGCGGTTGCATCCACATGTGTGCAGGTGCTGAAAGAATCACTGAGTTTGATTTAATGTGCAGGTTAGTGGTAACGTCTGTGTTTAACTCACAAACTCAGCACAGTTTTATTTTCACTGGAACATGGTGCCTTCGATTTTAAATGAATTCTACAACAAAAAGGAAAATCAATTCCATTGCAAAAAACAAACAAACAAACAAAAAAAATCTGCCATGCAATGAGGCATTTTATACTGCAACAACTCCAGAAGTACTGACATACATATAAACATACACATTATGCTGAACAATTCTGAAAAAACAAAATCTTATTATTGTCACTGATCAGTGTTTATTTTGTTGACGAAAACTATGATGAAAATTTTTTCGTCAATGACTTTTTTCGTGACGAAAACAAGCTAAAAATAGATCTTGATAATAAAAACTAAGATGAAATTGATATTTTATTTTCATTGATGAGACGTGATGAAATTGTTAGTGGTGGACTATCGGACACTGAAAGCAGAGGCTTGTGATTCTCTTCAGATGCCTGATGAGCATCAGGCTGGTAAACTCCAGTAAATAGTCTGCACCAGAATGTTTGGGTTGGTGCGAGTTGTGAGCTGTAATTCAGCAGTAAATAATCAGCCGTGTGTGTCTGACTGTGGATGGTGGAGCTGCTGAATGGATTTGTGGAGTTTGTTAGTTGCAGCGGTGGCTGTTAGCAGCTAGCTCCGCTCGCAGCCTTCACAGCTTCACCCCGCAGGACTCCACTCAGTCCGGACTGGAGAAGGTTTGTGGGTTGATGGTGTTTCACAGGCAGGTAGGAGGCTCAGTTATCTGTTATCTGTTATGATCCATGAATCAGCCTCACTGGATTAGTTTAAAGATATAGGTTAGGTTAGGTTTCATTGTCCCCAAGGGGAAATTCTTTTCCACAGCACTGTAATTGTTGGACTCAGCATGAAAAACAATGACACACAAACACAGACACCATCAGAACACATCACACTGGCAAGCAGCACACAAAAAGTAACAACATACAGCATATAAACATGACACAATCAACAGGGCCTGTTGTTCAGAGCAGCAATGGCTGCGGGAATCAGGCTTTTCCCGAAGCGAGCCCTTCTGCACCTCAGCGTTTTATACCTGTGTCCTGAGGGCAGCAGGGCAAGATGTTCGTTTAGTGGGTGTGTGGAGTCCTGTTCTATTGAGGTTGCGATACGTAGAAAACATAATGACTAGAACGTTTTGAATTTTTGTTGACTAAAGCTATGAAGGATAAAAATGACAAAAAAACGTGACTAAAACATTTTCATCTTTAGACGAAAAGACTAAATCTAAAATCAGAATTAACACTGTACCAGACAAAGACGTTTTCTTTATTCTGCAGAATATCTCTGCAGCATGACACTATTCAATTTTAGATGGTTTTTCAGACACATATCATCTTTAACAAATACTGCGCCTCCTGCCACTTAAAATTCCAGAAGCCATGTTGTGATTTGGAAAAAATTTTGATGAGCTGTTCAGCCCTAATGCACACACTGCACAGGTTGAAATTTGCACTGCACGCACATCTTTTTCTCTGTCACCTGGAATAAACTCTGTGGATGCCTGATGATGAAAAATCCACCAAACAGACACGTGTCATCTGTCGTAGTTCTCCGAGTCTCCTCCTGTCCACAGTCATTAGACTAATGAGTGTCAGTCACTCATCAGAGGAGACGCCCAGGTGGACCAGTGTTCCCTATCTGCACCTGTTTCTCTCTGACTAAACGCAGTGTCTGAACCAGGAAGTAAAGATAATAAAACGAAGGAAACAACAGAAAGAAGACGGTGACACCTTTGGGAGCTGGTGGAAAAACAACACACATAATAAACAGCAGTTTCCTGTTTGTTTAAAACACCAGAATGTTCTTTAACAGACTGTGTTGACAGTTAAACCAGTATGTGATGTGAACCTGCCTCCTTCACCTCTATGGCAGCTTCCTGTTCTATTTAAGACTATAATAGATATTTGTGGACATAACTCCCATGATGCATTGGGCCATCTGTTACTCCAGCAGGGTATCTGCTGTCAGGATCAGAGCCAGATCGCCTCCCACAGCCCGCCAACCTGCACGGAGGCAGCGTTTCTCTGCCTTTATTCATCCTGAGAGGGTGGTGCTGAGCGATGACCGGCTCAGAGGCTCGTCGGAGGACGCTGAGCTGCATGTTCACATTCTGTGTGGAGCTGAGAGGAGGATTTGAACCCTCAACCTGAACCTGGTCTCCGTCTGACGTGAAAAATGCCGTGTTTGACCTCTCTGAAACGGACTGCAGCATCGTTTACACGCAGACGATGTCGGCTGTTACTGAGGTTAAAATGAAGCTCATGTTTAACACAGAGCAGGTGCTTCTGATGCATTAAGAAATAAAACAGGCTCACACTTCTTTGTGGTAGAAACAAAGAACAAAAAGCTGTCCTGACATTATGCTCTAAACGCTGGTGTTCCACAGGGTCATTTTAAACTGTCCTTCGCGGTTTCTGAAGATGTGAAAGTGACTCTGAGTATTTATTTTTGCCTTCAGCTCCTTCTGCTCTCCGTCTGTCTCTGAGCTGCTTCCATCTACAAGCCTGAAACAATCTGTTCCCTTTTTACCACAATGGAGTCGTTATTAATGCAGTAAGAGAACCATGTATGTACGAAAAGTTTAGAGATTGGAAAAATTTCCAGGACAGTCGGGATCAAAATGTTGAGCAGAACAGCACAATTAAAGAACAATTGAAACATTCTCTCCTTCACATTGTCTACAGCCCAGTCCCCAGAGGAAATGTTGGCATTGTACGTTTCTGCAAAACACTGAATGTTTCATTTGCATGTTTTGTACGTATTATGTCCATGTCTCTAAAGTGACGCAGTTTAAGAGTTGACTTTGTCATTGGGAGGTGGAGGGGGTGGTGGATAGCATGACGACTAGAGGAGACACCTGCCAAGCTGTCGCCTACTGTTCAACACCAGCAAACAACAAAACTGTTTATTTTGATTTTAGTCTTTTTTAAAGGGCCAGTGTGTAATATTTGGCATGGTTTATGTCAAATCTGAATCTGAATATTCTACCCATTAATATGTTTATATAAGTGTATAATCGCTATAAAATAAAATTTGTTTGGTTTTCGTAGCCTTATAATTATGCTTTTTTATATATATATATATATATATATATATATATCAAGGGCCTTGCTTTAGAGAGGTCGCCATCTTGCGCTGCCATGTATGTACGGCAGCCCGAGCGGACAATCCAGCCAGCCAGAGAACACGTTTCGCGTGTATAAATGAACCAACGAAGACAGCGGAAGGAAGGAAGAAGGAGGAGGAAACAGCAGAGTGTTAGTAGTTCGTCGATAGAGAGTAGTGAAAAGTTTTTTTAGTTATAAAGTTTGCGAATGGACCACACTTACCACGCAACAGGAGAGAATGAACCCGAACCGTCATCTGCGAGGAAAAGAAGACGCACCTTCACTCCTTGTGATGCACTCTCTGCGACGCTTTTCCTCCTGATGATATATCTCCCCAACGATGGTAGCAGTAGCACCGAATCCCATTCTGTGCATTCAGCCTCTCTTCTCACCCGCTCAGCATCAAACACATGGAGTTCCTCATCTGTATGCTCCGGCTCAAACAGGTATGGCTCTGGGTCTGTGTCCGCTACAAGAAACTCTTCAAAATCACGTTCAAAGTCGTCCATTGCAGCTACTATAGTCCGGAGATATTGCTAGGCTAAATAAACAGCTGAGCTCTGTTTACAGGCTACGCTGTCAGTCAGTGTGCGGGCTGGAGATTGGTGGAGCAGAGAGGGGAGGGGGGTCCCCACTCGGTATGGTAAACGAGTATGTGTGTATGAAGTGTGTCTGTTACACCAGAAGAGTCAGAGTTTGGGACGGAGTGGAGTGTTACCAGAGTTTCTGGAGTGCTCAAATAAACTGGCCTTTTCCCCGAACGCTCCACTGGTCTCCTGCTCGTGAGGAATTCATTACAATATCATAACATGGTTTAGATTTCTAAATAAACATTCACCTCGTCACTAGATAGACCTACTCCTGAAAAAGTCATGCGCAAGGCTTTTTGTCCCTACGAGGCCACCGTCATTTACCGACGGGAGGGGTGAGCGAGTGAGCCCTGCAGTCTAGAATTTGACCACTGATGTCACTGTTTTCAACCCATTTTACACACTGGCCCTTTAAATCAACCCATAGTTTCTTTGTTTTTTTTAGAGACCTATAACTGTGTTAACAGCAACTTTTTAAGCCCCAAATACGTGGGTACTTTTTTGTGTTAAGCAACCCGTGGCTGTTTTTCCAGCAGCTGTTTTTTCTGTTAGCCCCAAATAAGTTTTTTTTCAAAGTGGCCCTTATGTATTTTTCCAGCCATTTTTTAGCCCCGCTTTTTTATTTTCTGGGCCACCTGTAGGTGTTTTTTCCAGCAGCTGTTTTTCTAGCAGCTGTTTTTCCAGCGGCCTTTTGGCCCCCATACCATGTTTTTGGGGGGGGGTTGTTTATTTATTGTTTATTTGTTTTTTTTTGTTTTTTTTTGTTTGTTTTACAACAACTGTTTTTTTTTTTTTGTTTTGTTTTGTTTTTGCGACCGGTAGGTGTTTTTCCAGCAGCTTTTAAAGCCTCCAGATGAGTTTTTTAACCCACGCTTGGATGAAGATCAATCTGACATTCAATCACAAATTCAACTATTCTTTTGGTTCTTTTAAATCATGTTGTTTCTGCTTCCTAATGTGTCCACAAAGCAGACAAAAAGTCTTTAATATCTGTAGTTAGTGGAAGCATGGCGGCTGAAAACCGGATAAACCGGAGCTGCTTTCTTGTTTTTCTGAGAATATAATTTTCTCACCTGGCAGCAGCAGATAAAGTGTGAACCTGGCAGAGAGAAACTGGGATCGAGTCCACGGAGTCGTCATCAAAGAGCTGAAACAACGAGCTGAAAGCTTTCTGCTGAACACCAGGTCACACATCAGGGAGGATTCTGGGTAAAACACCCAATGTTTGGCTTTTTAAATCCTAAATACTCTAGGGGAGGTTTGTGAAGGTAATATTCACTCTGTCAACTCGGTCACATTCAAACTGAAGCTGAAGCAACCCTGCGGTCCATCAGCTGGTCTGCAGAGGTGGCTCATGGGAGATAAATTGTCAGATGACGTAGCTTAATGTTATCGTCAACACTTAATCTCAGTGAGAGAGAAATATTTCAGTCTCTCCGTCATTAAAAATAATAAAGTCAACAGACTCAGTGACAGAGATGAATTAGCCGGCCTGCTGTCCTACATACAGCTCTGAAGGAAAACTAGAGCGCCGCCGCCGCCTTTCTTCAGGTTCATGCAAATGAAGTGGGTCACTGCCGTCAGTCACTGAACCGAGGTCGACCAGGAAACGCCGCGGCCAATCAGAGCAGGGAAAGGAGAGGCTGTCTGTCCCTCAGGACGACAACAGGGAGGGGGAGTGAGACCTCCTGTCGTCAGTGAGGCTGCTTATAGAACCTGAGAACAGACTGAAGGTGTCAAAAAAAAAGAAGCATTTTTGTACTGAGAGAAGTGGCGAATCGAAAACCGCCCTGCTGTCATGAAACTCTGAGGACGTCAGAACAGACAGATCTGAACATTTGGACCTGTTGACCCGATTTCCTGTATCCGGATACTTCCAGATTGTGTTGAGACAAAGTTTAGAGGACACAGTTCACACCTGATATTCAAAAGTATCTAAAGTCCATAGAGTGTGCACTGAAGCTCATATTTCACTCTCCTCACCTCTGACTCTCAGGCCCAGACACACCAAACCAACATCAAAGATCTAGCGGCGATGAAGTCTGACTGCTGCGTTGCTTAATGTTGCCTGTGTCTCAGCCAAAAAGTTGCACATGAACACACTGCAAAGACTATGGCCGACGGCAAACCAGCATGTACGTGCTGCACCTGCATGAGAGGAAATATTTCTCTGCACAGCAGTGGCTTCATCACACTGTGACCTCCAGCATGACCTGGGGCGGTTTGCAGCCGAATGTGAAGCAGTTGGGATAAGAGTCAGCACCTCCAAATCTGAGGCCATGGTTCTCTGCTGGAAACTGGTGGATTGCCTCCTCCAGGTTGGGAGAGAGTTACTGCCTCAAGTGAGGGTAGAATGGAGCGTGAGATGGATCAGCGGTTTGGTGCGGCTTCTGCAGTTATGCAGGCGCTGCACTGGTCCATCAAGGTGAAGGCGAAGCTTTTGATTTACTGGTCCATCTCCGTCCCAACCCTCACCTATGGTCATGAGCTCTGGGTAGTGACTGAAAGAATGAGATCACTGATACAAGCAGGTGAAATGAGTTTCCTCTGTAGGGTGTCTGGGCTCAGCCTTAGAGATAGGGGGAGGAGTCAGACATCTGGAGGGAGCTCGGAGTAGAGCCGCTGCTCCTTTGTGTCAAAAGGGTTCAGTTGAGGTGGTTCAGCATCTGATCAGGATCCTCCTGGGCGCCTCCTGCTGGAGGTGTTTCGGGCACGTCCCACTGGTAGGAGGCCCCCGGGGCAGACCCAGAACACACTGGAGGGATTATATATCTCATCTGGCCTGGGAACACCCTTGGGGTCCTCCAGGAGGAGCTGGAAAGTGTTGCTGGGGAGAGGGACGTCTGGGGTGCTTTGCTCAGCCTGCTGCCCCGCGACCCAGCCCCAGATAAGCGCATGAAAATGGATGGATGGATGAACAGCAGGCATTGGTTGTCTGAATTAATCATTCAAAAAGGGAAACCAGAAGACCAACAGAACGGATTCAAGACGCTGGTTAGTAAATTGAGACCTGTCCCCAGGATTTGGAGCCAATTTTTGTAGTGGCCATAAGTGAAATCACAGTTCATGAGTCGGTGATGTCACTGGGCCCAAAAAGACCAAAAGACTTACACCGGGAAATAATTTTTTTTTATGTTAACTATTTCCCAGCCATTGGTGAGATTTTCCGGCAATCAGTGTTTTCACTGTTATAAGATAGGGACCTCATGTTGTCAAATAGAACAGCACTGCCACGTCCAAAATGAATAAGATCCGCTGGAAACCTGAAGAACATATAGAAGCTTGTAAACCGCATGAAAACGCCGGCGCCAACAGAAAAGTTTACAGTTGCACAAGCCGTGGAGATGTTGATGGACCCAGACTCCGACACTTCCTGTTTTGATCAACATTCTGAATCTGATTGAACGAAGAAGCAAACGAGTTTGGTGGGACGAAACGGGATCTGCATGACTGCGACACACGGACAAGACGAGCACAGAGGAGACGGAGACAACAGAACACTGAACGATTACTGAACATGACAACGTGTTCTGCTGCTGCACCTCAAAGAGAATTTTATTTTACTTATTATTATTATTATTTTCATTTCTACAATTCAGACTGACGTAAGAAAATGAGGAAAAAAACAAAAATGTAAGATTTTATACTTGAAAATGACTCTTTGACAAAAATGCATTTTTCTCAGCTTTCAGTCTGAATTTTTTTTTTTCATGAAAATGCACAAATTTAATTGTTAATTAAAAAAGAAATAGAATAAGATAAAATAAAATGTTTTGAGTAAAAACAGAGGGTCTGTTCTTTAGTTTCATGTTTTTACTGTTTACATATTCATAGAACAAATTATTCTGTGGGTCTTGAAAAATTAGTGAATATGATCAAAATGCTGGAAACTTAAGAAATAATACTCTGGCTGAGAGAGTGTTAAAAATGATACCGATATTATTGTGAACAAGATGATATGACACACCCCTACCGTCAAGGACCAACAAGGTCTGTCGTGACCTGTTTATTTTAACACGTGCAGGTACATTGTTTGTCCATAATTCAGCCGTTAGGCGTCCAAGTGTCCATTCATCAGTTTTAGTTTCCATGTTACGAACTCTTCCTGCTGCCACCCTTCACGAAAACTGTTTTCTTACCCCGTCACACACCTGCTGCCCATCACCTGACCTTACCTACATTACCTGTGTTATCTGTTGTAGTGCGCCACCTCGTGTACAAATAACAAACTGCATCTATTTACATGAAGTCACCATCATTTAAACATGAATTAAAACAGATACAAAGAATGTTACTGTGACTCCAACAGTGATGGACGCTCACTGATGACCCAACACTGACTAAAGGACGACTGTTGGCTCCTCTCTGAGTTCTGCTTAAATACACAGACAGAAAACAGCTGCGTCATTTCCATAAACACCCAGAACAGGTGACTCTGGAATCGAACAGGAAGCTGCAATAAAACACCTGAGAGCGACCCAGTACACCTGGTTCTGTCTGTCTGTCTGCCTGTCTGTCTCTCTGTCAGTCAACAGGCCGCGGCCTCATTAAACTCGTGAGACTGCGGCTCTTAATCCAGCCAGGAATTAGCGCAGCATCATGCAGCTTAATACCAGCGAGCAGCCCACAGCAGCCCTCCGCTGCGAGGGGGGAAATTAATGAACTCTGTCTTCTGTCTGAAACACGTCAGCAGCTTCTTGAAAAACAACCAGGATTCATCAACACTCGTAATCCTGTCACCGACCGCTCAGCTCCTGAGACGCCTCACACAGTTTAACGACAGGCCTCTTTTCAGGGGGACGTTGTTTCTGATTAATGTGGTGTTTTAATGTTGTTTTAAAATCTTTGTTTCTCTGTTTTTGTTTTGTGCACGTCTCAATAAATGTTGACACTCAGAATTGGTGCAGACTGAAATGCATCAGAGTAACCGGCTGTATTTGTGTATCTCTTTCATCCACAGCACTCCCACACTGATGGCACACAGCCTCCATGCAAAGTACTGATCTGACAGTTTGGAATTTGAATCATATCTTTTGCCAGTTTTGTCAAACACTGGCTTCTTCTGTTAATTTTTTAAAAAGTTTTTTATATTTCTAAAAGAAGGATGTCAGAAAAATTTAAATCCTGATTAAAAAGACTTCACTTCATATCTGTCGTCCTGAACCTCTGCTGGACATTTGCTGAATCTTTAGACTCATCAGTTGTATTTTTTTATTCAATAAATATTGCTTATATTTTGTAGTTATATTGCAAAGATTCTGTACTTTTTAATCACTGATATTTATTCTCTTATTCATGCTTTGTTTTAGCCTGGAAATCCAGAGTCAAATCTAGAAAGATTTAGAGTCTGGCCCTCACCGATGCACCCTTCCTACCCAAGGGGCGGCACTAACTGAGGCATCTCAAATGCTGCCGCACGCAGTTGGATAGCACGATGGCCAATCAGAGCAAACACAAGGTGACGTATTCATTGCACTAAGCCCCATGTGTTTGCCGACCAGTGGGGCTAACTGATATATTATGCTTTTGCCATATCCCGTCAGCAAAACGTCAAAAACGTCCTTCCTGGAAGTGAAGGCTTCAGGGCAGTCTTCTGTTCCTCTCTCAAGGAGAAAGATAAGTGTAGCTGGCTTAGTGTTTCTTCCAAAGCTAAACTGAATGGACGCGGTCCTTCGCCAGCTGCCATCTTGGCTGTTTACTTTTTGACTCCTACGGCGCAGCGCTGTCCTCATCATGTTACGCCCGCCCAGAGCCCGCCTCTGTCAGACAGACTGATCTGATTGGTCCGATAGGCGATTCATCGGGCTCTGCTCGTCGGGGCCAGATCCCCGTGCAGAGCAAATTAGAATTTGCTAGGGGCGGGGCATCTGGATTTCCAGGTTAGCTTTGTTTCATTCTTTGTAAACATCTGTGAAGGCTTTTTACAGGTGACACAATTGCAATTTAAAAGTTAAAGACGAAATCCTGGAGTTGAAAAAGCTTCAGTTTTTCACTCTTGATGTGCAAACGATTTATTTTTGGTCAAATCTTAAATGAGATGTAGAATAATGATGAAACATTAGTATTTTAAGATTTTTTCATGTATTTATTTATTTTTTACTGATGGAAGCGTTCGTCACACATGATGTGTCCAAGGACCATCGGAAAATCCAACATTCATTTCTGTTTTTACAGTTTCTGGCTGATAAAACAAGTCAGTTTGGCAATTTTTAAAGGAAACATGTCTTCGGCAGGTTTGGAAAGTTTTCTTTAAAATTGGTGGTTAAATAAATACAACCAGTTAAATGTGTAGGCCCCTCCCCTGAGCCAAAATAAAAGTACCTCCTCAGTGCTTGATTAGACATGCCTCCCCTTTCTGCACCACCCCCTCCCCTCTCATAAATAACGAACAGTCCCTAACAGAGCTTTTTTTTTTTAACCCTGCAGTATTACTTTTCACTCACGTTAAATATCTGAATAGTTCTTTTCAAATAATCTAAATAAATTAAATTGTATTTTTTATTTACTTTAAACAAAGTAAATAATACATTTGATTTATCAGTTTATTATCTATATTTTATTTTACTATTCATTTCATGTTTTCATAAATAACAAACACTCCCCTACTGTCACTTTACCTTGAAATATTTGTCCCATGTGCCCTTGTATAATTTTCTTTTTTTTCCTAATTCTATTCTTGGTTCAGGTTTTTATATACCTCTTAAAATAATAACGGTTATCTTATCTGATTTAAAGTATTTTACTTTTTAGTATCAAAGACTTAAATGTATGAAATCTGATCTGAACATCATCAGACATGAGAGGCGACAGCAGTGAACGGAACAGAGTGAAAATATAAACTTCATTTGTTAGTAAAATGAATGATTAATGTTTTCATTCAGAGCTGGTGTGTTTGCTTCTGTTTCTGCTCGGGGGAAACGTGGCGGCAGCTGGCACGCTGCAGGTCACAGCCCAAATGTTTTGTAGGCGGCGTGGACGGCTGGAGCCATATGGCCGACAGCGTCACGTGACACAGCAAGATTGGATTAACGACACACACAAACACACACACACAGGCGCACACACTCACACACACACTCACACAGCCTGCTGTTCAGGATACAACCACAGTCAACAACATCAACACAGGACGCCTCCACTGTTGACACTGAGCTCTGATGCTGTTCTCTGATTGGCCGCCTGCCGTATGTTAATCATACATTGAGATCATTCAGACTCATTTCACTAATTAGCTCGTTGTGTTGTTTCAAACTCCGGCTCGTCTCTGTGGGTAATGGACAAACGCTTCGAGGTTCACAGAGAGGTCACTGATTACAACAATTAAGCGACTGACCCACAGTCAGGCTCCCCGCCGCCTGTCTGACGAGATGCCTCTAAACCTTCCAGATCAACTCCCGTCATCATGACACTTGTCGTTTAGGTCTCGTCTTCAACGCTTTTTTCTTGGTGTCAAAAGAACTTGTCAAGAAAGTGGTGTCACCTGTCACGGCTGCACATTGACCTCATGTAAATCAAGGAACCTCTCATTTCTCAAGAACAGTTCCTCTGATATGCTCCACAGCTGACAGGTGTTCTGTTGGGGACCCAATAATCTGACTCATGGGATGTAGACTGTGGCTGTAGACCTGCCATTGGTCGGTTATTCAGGCCGGCACTCTCCCTTCCTTCTGCTGTCTGCATGTCACAGTTTCCAAATCCCCATCGCTACGGGAAACAACCACCTCAGAGCTAACACTGAAAATGTTTAGTCATGACGTAGACTTGGATTGTGCACTAAGTCAAGCATGCTTTGTTCCTTCAGTGAACTGTCATAAAGATCTACAACAAATAAAACAACTTGTAAACACAGGTCAGAAAAGCCAGACTGATGTCGATCTGTTGATTTGCCACATCTTCCGAAACATCTCCGTCAAACAAAACAATACAACTGAATACAATCCTTTTTGCACAGAGGGTCTGATTTGGACCGTCCCGACTCCACGCCAAATCAGCAAACTTTGTGTTGCCGCTGTCAACAGAGCCGCTCTCCTCCCAGAGAGTCTGCCCGGTTAGCACGAGCTAACATGGTGGCGAAAAGGCTGAGCAGTGTTTGACAGTGAATGTAAAGTTAGAAGCAAAACATATTTACTTAGACTGAACAACCCTGAATGGAACAAAGTGGCAAGAACAGAGTCATTTAAAGCAAACACTGTGTGACACTGGGGCAGAACGAGCTGCACACCAAACACAACAAACGCACACCGATACCGAAACGGCTTGACTGTTGCTAAACCTCTTAATACCCTGTAAGTAACGTTAGCTCTGTGATGCTAACATTCAGAGCTGCACTGTGTGTGTTCTAGCTCCACCTTTTAGTACCAGATCTGTGTGCTAGGTACCCCAACAGAGGGGGGGCCAAACATGGGGACGCTAAGGAACGCTTCTGTTGGGACCATCCACAACTTTTACTGTGGAGACAGGAAAAAACTGAACTGAACTGAACTGAACTGAACTGAACTGAACTGAACTGGACTGAACTGAACTGGACTGAACTGAACTGAACTGGACTGAACTGAACTGGACTGCTTGGCGGAACATAAATATATCAGAGTTATGACAACAAAGCTGCAAACCAATCTGGAATTTTGGTCTCGAAGCTCCAAATATGTTTCCTTGAGCCTCCCTGAGTGACTGGTGGAAAATCCCCCCTAAAACTGACTCTTTGATGTTTGAAAGTTAAAAGTTAAAGACGAAATCCTAGAGCTGAAGAAAGCCTCAGGATTCGTCGTCACGCATGATGTGTCCGAGGACCGTCGGAAATTTGAAAATCCAACAATAATTTTTGTTTTTACAGGTCTGGCTGTGATGAATCGTATCATTTTGGCAATTTTTTAAAGGAGACATGTCCTTGGTTTGGAAAGTTGTCTTTAAGATTGGTGCTTAAATAAATACAAAATACAACCATATACATCTGTAAGCCCCTCCCATAAGCTAAAATAAAAACCATAAGTCCCTCCCCGGTTCTTAAAGAATTATTAGACATCCCCCCCCCCCCCTTCATAAATAACAAACAGTCCCTAACAGAGCTTCTTTTTTGTTTTTTACTCTGCAGTATTACTTCTTTCACTCACGTTAAATATCTGAATATTTGTTTTAAATAATTTAAATAAATTGCATTTTTTATGTATTTAAAATAAAATAACACATTATGTATTTTACATAAAACATTTTTTGCTCCTGTCGTGCAAACAATTTGTTTTTGGTCAAATTTTAAATGACATGTAGAATAATGTGATGAAATATCAGTATTTCACCCAGGTGGGTTTTTTTGTTTGTTTTTTCATGACGGAAGCGTTCGTCACAGATGATGTGTCCAAGGACCGTCTGAAATGTGAAAATCCAACATTAATTTCTGTTTTTATAGCTCTGGCTGTGATGAACGGTGTAATTTTGGTGCCAGTAAACATGCCTTCAGCAGGTTTGGAGAGTTTTCTTTAAAATCGGTGCTTAAATAAATACAAAATACAACCATATAAATCTGTAGCCCCTCCCATAAACTAAAATAAAAACCATAAGTCCCTCCCCGGTGCTTTAGAAATTTAGGTCACAGGTACAAACAGCACAAAACAGGTTGATCTTGTCCAGCAGACATCACTGGAGGTGCAGCAATGTTTAATGCTGCTTGTCCACACCACAGTTTGACCTCCAGCTTCACACCACGCTGACCAATCTGAACCAGACCAGACAGGTTCAGGTGTGAGAGCACCTTGTGATGCCTCATCAGTGGTCAGAATCAATGAACAGAAAACTGCTCTGTAACATCCTCACAAACACCGGAACAACACATCAGATTGTATCGTCAGCTCTGAGACATTCACGTCAGCGTCAGGCTGGTTTGTTAATGAACATGAAGGTTACAACTTCCCTGCTGTAGTTTCCCCGCTCGTCGTCTGAGGAATACTAACACAATACTGTTCCCATATGACCTTGAACAGCTCGTGTGTGTGTGTGTGTGTGTGTGAGAGTTTCTGGTCACTGTGGCAACAGTAACCAAGCAGCAAGGCGAGCTCCGCTGAGCCCTGCCTGCAAGATGACGAGGACGTAGTTTAATGATCAGGGCGTGCTGCGTTTTAAAGGAAGCACGGATGAAACGTTGCAGGATCACTGTGCACGAACACACGCTGACACACCAGCAGCAGCTTCACCTTCAGCGTCACACAAATGTGAGCTGGGAGTAGTTTGTTGTTCTCCTGTTGTCAGTCATTGTCTGGATGTTACACACTACTGTCTGAATAACAATAAGCTCTGTGCGCAGGGGTGCTGGGAAGAGAAGTTCAGCTCAGTTTCCTCAAACACATCTTCCTCCTCCACCTCATCATGTTCCTCATTTATCATTTAACATGCACGGGAAGCAGAACTGATCATACACGCAGCTGGAAAACACACATTTGATGCCTAGCAGACACTGGAGGACTCTGAAAAGACTTTAACACCCGAAGGCAACGTGAGGTTTTAGTCACACACTGTAAGATTGTATCTTGCACGTTCACTATTAGCAGCCTACCACTGGAAACCATTCATTAAATTCATGACATATATTTCATCGTTCTTTGGGGAAGAACATGTTAATGGATCACAAATCTAATCTACTTGCTTCAGAGGAGAGCCATCAGAATCATAAACACAAACTGACAAATAAATGATTCATTAATTCACATGCACTCAACTTGTAGATTTTAAAACATCATCACTGATGTACAAAGTGTACAGTAGCATGTTGGCAGACTGGATCCAGAGGTTGTTTCAAATAAGAGCAGAACAAATGTAAAACAAAGATGTGTTTCAGCGTGTGGAGGAAATGTGTGGACCGATTTAGAGACAGAAATTAAAAAAATGACTACCTGAGTATTTGAATTTCATAAGTTGGAAAACGGCAGGAAAAAAAAAAGAAGCCAAAACTCAACTTAACTATTTCCCATCATGCTCCTGGTGGAAAATATTATGCCAAACTCCATTTAAAGGGACAGTTCAGATATTTTGCAGTGGGGCTATATGGTGTACTTATCCATAGTCAGTGTGCTACATACAGTAGATGTCAGTTTGGAGAAGCAGGCTGGAGTCTGACATTGAAGCTAAACAATCAACTGCTGTGGACGAGGTCAGCAACAAAACAGATTTTAGCCACCTGAAATAACAGTCCCACATTAAGAAAATCAGTGTCAGTGTAATTGTACACTATATTTAGAGTGTTTTCACTGCTTCACATTAAAGTCAGAGTGATTCCCACTGGGAGAATGAAGACGTTATTTCGCTCTATCTTCAAAGCCAGACTACATTGAGAAAAACAGTAATTTTAACTCGCTGAACACAGGAGCTGCTGGTCGACTGCTGCCTCGGTCAGTTAGTGTGTTTGTCTTATTGTGTGAATTTGGCTTTTAAAAGGGTTACTTCAGATTCACCAAAGTCACACAACAACACAAACTAACCAACTGATCGAAGCAGCAGTCGACCAGCAGCTCCTGTGTTCAGCGAGTTAAAATTACTGTTTTTCTCAATGGAGTCTGGTGGCTGTGACGAGATCATAGGCAGGGAACTGAAGACATCAGTGGCCTCTCCATCAGATAAGGCCGCCTGACGGAGAGGTAAAGAGGTGGAAATACTCTTAATATAGCGTACACAGTTTTTTTAGGTGGCTGAAACACATTTTGTTCCTGACCCTGTCCACAGCAGTACAATGCTTAGCTTCTGGGGCTGTACTCCAGCCTGCTTCTCCAAACTGGGGGTGTGCCGACTGACACCTACTGTATGAACTGTGTAACTATGGATAAGTTCCCCATAAAAATCCAAACTATCCCTTTAAAATATATGACGTATTAACAATTTCTGTCCGCAAAAACACACTAGTAGCACAAAATAGAAGGTGTCATATGTCAACAGTATTCGTTATTTCTACATCAATATAATTCATAAATACAAACTGTATCTGTGTACACGCTTTTGGATTTTATCGCCTGACTCACTACCAGCCTACGCTGGTCAGCTCAGCTATTGTAGTGGGAGCAGACTGTGGGAACGAGAAGTGAAGCATCTCAGAAATTAAGATTTCTCACTAAAATAAGTGCTGGTTTGTGGATCAGATAGAAATTAAACACCAGCTCTTGTTCACTCCACGACTCCAGCAGTTTACCGTCTACCTGCTTTGTGGCTTCCTGTTTGGTGCTGGAGAGAGCGCAGCTATTGTTTGTTGACAATGTTCACCTCATTTAACTTCATGATTAAAAAAAAACAAGACTAAAAACTTATGATACTATTTAAAGCCCTGTTTCCACCGAGCAGCACGGTACGGCTCAGTTTGGCATTTTTTTCCATTTCCAACAGAAGCGTTCCTTAGCGTCACCATGTTTGGTCCCCCCTCTGTTGGGGTACCTAGCACACAGATCTGGTACTAAAAGGTGGAGCTAGAAACCCTGCAGTCTGATTGGTCAGTAGAGGACAGTCACTCTGGTTTTATGTAACCTCTGTTCATACATCAGTAAACTACAACTATAAAATGAAAGAGAAAAAAATAACTTCATTCACTGGGCCGACTGCCGGCAACTTTTAAGGTGGAACGTTAACTTGTAATGTTACTCAATGCATGAGTTGATGACGTGAATCCATCAGCACACCTTAAATTTCACTGTGACAACTTTGAGCATCACTTTAGTTTTTATATGACACACACTTTTAGTAATGACTTTAAAAATATAGATTCATTTGGAGCGGATTATGTGAAGGTCATATATTCTAATCCTCACTTCCTGTGGGCTACAGCAACACTAAACCCCTGAGCTTGCCTGAGAAGGACTAAATGCACAAAGCTGCTATTTTTAAATATCCCATGGAGAGAGACTCTCACTGCAGCCTGTTCTATTTTGTTGTGAAAATGTGGGCGTGCAGCCTCGTTCTGTGGACGATAAACCAGGTGCAGACTTCCATCTGTGTCACCGCTGATGAGGAAATACAGCGAGTGCTGGACGGAGCAGTGAGTGACAACAACCCCGCCCACATTTAAGAGGACTGTCTGAACACACCGAGGGTCTAGGTACCATGTCTGAAGGCTTACTGCTGGTTCCAAAGGTGCTGGACTGAAAGGGTTTGGTGGAGACGGGGCTTTAAACATGTTAGGTTTTACTGGAACGTCAAGACGAGAAACAGACTGAGTTTTATGACCACCTCACTCCAACTGATGGAGATCACAGATGTGCACCAGCCAAGTTAAAGCTCTCATGATTTTATTCCAACATTGGAAACTTCTCGGCGATGATGAAATCGCTTGAGAAGTTGAAAAGCTGGTTTAAAACATTTAGGTCTCAGTGGACACTCTGCAGATTTAATTTGCTGCCATGAGTGAATCCAACAGTTCTGATTAAATGAACCGACTCTGAGGTGAAATGTTGGTGCAAACAAACCCAACAGTTCACTCAGTTTTAAATACGACACAACTTTGAGTTGCGCTGTTTCAAACTGGGAAACACAACACTGGCACACACACACGTGCTGTTTTGCGGCAATGTGACCGGTCACTTGTGATTTTTTTTATGTTTCAAAGTTGATGGTTTGCACCAAGTTTCAGCTGCAAGTATCTGCACATACGTTCTTCTAAACACTAATTCTGACAAAAACATGTGGCCAGGTCATCATCAGCTGAAGTTCATGAAGGTGTTTGTAAAATTATCTGTTAAAAACCTCTGGAGAGGAACTGACTTGGAGCTGAAGACAAATCGCTTGGTTGGACTTTGATTTAAGATGTTTTAATGTTGATTGAAATCTGCTTCCCCCTCGAGCAGGGTTTCCCTCTGCGCTGCCCTCCGTGACTGCGGTTAGGGCTTAAAGGATAAGTCTGAGGATATTCTACATTTTTCTTCTTGTCAGCTTATCCAAGAAAAACACCCAAACCAACACAGAATGTATCTCCTGACAAGTGTGGTGTTTCTACAGCCTGATGTATCTCCTTTCTCCTCTGTCATTAAAAACACGTTTTTGGTGGGATGTACACAGGTGAGCACCAGACGCCATTTTTCACACCACTATGGCTCTTCACTTTTTATGCACGATTACTACAATCCTCACAAGTGGCCTTATTGTTCCAGTGAGGATATTGTAAAGGTAAAACAAGGACTTTTCTTGGGATCTCCTGTCATGTTTTCGCATCACAAAGGTGTTCAGACTAAATGCAAATCTCATTTTTCATGCGCACAAAGTCAATGCAAAGACGTGAATAGACACAAATTTGCACGGGGTGCACTGACGTGTTTCGGCGTGAGCAAAAAGACAGACAGGACAAAAAAGCAGAGGGCTCAGAGCAGACTGAGCGAAGCCTCAGGACCACTTGGTAAGTTCTGAAAATATGTATTTGCTGCTTGATTCCAGCTGCTGGTTGTACTTTTCTACCAACCAAGCTGGCAATAACGTTAGCATTAGCGTTAGTGTTAGCGTTAGCTGGCTACGTTACTGTCCCCATGGGAAATTTGACTTGGACTCTGCAAAGCTGGACCCATCAACACATATGGACACACACCACCAGCAAACACATGACACCACAGAGCACATAAACATACAACAACACAACCAGCACATGAATACACACCTGAAGCATCGATCAATCAGTCAGGTTTGGTTTTGTTCTGCAGTACAGCCTCCGTAACCTCGGCTTATTTTAGGCTGACCTCTGTATCGCCCACCGTGCAGGATATGGGATGGATCACAGAGGATTCTCTTTGCCTCTGTAACGTGGGTTAATCTATTCGTGCGAGTAACGTGAGACAAACATTTTCCTTTGTTTGGTCTGAATACCTTGAGAGACTCTGAGCAATGTGAGGCAGGACGGAGTGTGACGAAGACTCAAACCAGGACGTCACTCTGATCCACCAGGACTAAGACCCAGAATGCCGAACAGTTCAGAGGCAGTAAAACGCAGGATTTAGCAGCACTGCAGTGTGGATGAAAAGGTCAAACTCCTCCTGCTCCTTTAAAAGCAGGGGAGTATCTCCATTCAGACTGAAGACAATGGTACAATGCTGGTGTTCTATTATTCGTGGTGACATACCCAGAGCTGATCTCACAGCGTCTGGATGTGACGTTTAAAGGTTGGACGATGAGCTTTCAGTCAGGTCACAAACACAGAACAGTAACAGCTCCTCAGATCTCCACCTGCGATCACTCTGATGTTACTGATCCAGGAGGTCATGTTTATCCTCTTTAAATCCTGACTTGGTATTGTAAGCCTCTGACTGGCCAAATTAAAAAACGACTGACAGATAACCCGCCCTCTCCAGCTTGCACATCAGAATCAGAAATACTTTATTGATCCCTGAGGGGAAATTGCATACATGTGTACGTCTAAGGCGGAATTTATACTTCTGTGTTGAATCGACGCCGTACCCTACACCATAGCCTGGTGTGCACCTCCCCAGAAATGTCACCTCATGTTGCGGTGACGCAGACCTCCTGTCTGTCTCTGTAAGCTGAAACCATTTCCCTCAGTGGAAACAAAGCTTTGATTTACTTTAATTTCACAGATAAGAAACAATAAATTGTGAAGACAATAAAGCCTCCACACACTGTGTGTGATTTATCCTGGCTGAAATATGAGCAGAGGAAATCTCTGCTAGCTGCTAGGCTAATTTATACAATCTAAAATGCCATAGGCTTGTGCTAATAATGTTAGCATGTTGTATTTGTGGGGGAAATGTGTCCAGATAAAGACAAGTGTTTGTCTGTGAATGCTGCGAGTTATAGTGAAGCTGATTTGTGTTTGAAACTGTCTCTATTAAGCCATGTTTAATGTGTGTTTAATGTGTGTCTTTGTGTGTTTAATGTGTTTAATGTGTGTTCAATTTGTTTATTTTGTTTAATGTGCATTTAATTTGTTTAATGTGTTTACTGTGTGTTTAATATGTGTATGTATGTACATGTGTATGCACTCATGTATATGAGTGACAGACACACCAATATAAAAGCGTGCTCCGCAGGTCGATGATATCGGCCGAGTGCTGAAGCCAATCACAGTCGTGCTGATGCTCAGTACAACATCACAACCTGAAGTGTGAAACGACGATAAAATGTATAATTTTGGAGTTTTCTTTTAAAATATCAGTGGTAAAATAAATTTAAAACACAACCATTAAAGTTGTATGCCCCTCCCCCAGCCAAAATAAGAAACACAAGTCCCTCCCTAATGCTTCATTTCTTGTTTTTTTGACATGCCTCCCCCTCTCTGCCCCTTCCCCTCATGAGTAACGAACAGTCCCTAAAGGTTTTAACAACTACAGTAACTGTTACACAGAGCACTGATCATAACTAAGACACAGAGTGCAGGCAGCAGAGAGGACGCTGTCACGCTCTCAAACCTCAAGATGAGATACAATAAACAGGATGAAGTGTTTTCACACTCACCGGCATCATGCTGGCAGTTTTCTGCTCTGTCGCATCCAGACTGCAGCTCAAACCATCAATCCATCCTCTTCATCCTCTTCCTCTTCCTCCTCTGCGGTCCGTCTGTCTCCTCTGTCTGCTCCACTCACATCTCATTCATCATGATGAACATTTAGATCTGAGCTCCTCCTCGACCTGTTGCGGTGAAGCAGCGGGCCTCTCAGGGTGTCCGATGGTCTCTGGAGAACAGACACAGAGGATGATGATCTCAGAGCGGCTGTGCGCGAGACCACAGGAAGCACCGTGCAGGTATTACAGTGTGGACCTGAGATGGGAACAAAGCGGCGGGCGGAGCTGGAGCAGCTCTCCTCTGCTCCTGCTGAGCGCTAATCCGTCTGACCGATCACTACCGTTCAATCAACGCAGACCGGTCACCGGCAGCCGGGGCTCCGCTGGGGAGGATAACAGCACTTCCGGTGCCACTTTTCAGAACAAAAGCTTTTTAATTTTTTGCACTACGGTAGCCTGGTTTGACCTTAGAATCACTGAAAAAATTTGCTTAGTGATTCAAAGTCATAGAATAATGAAAACTTTCAATAATCATACAATCAAGTGTGTTATTTTATTTAAAATAATGAAAAATATTTAATTTATTTAAAACAAAGTATTCAGATATTTTACGTAAGTAAAGTAAGTAGCCTAATACTGCAGTGTAAAAAAAAAAGGTACAAATAATAAGAGGTATATAAAGTACTAAACCAGAACTATAATTTTAAAAAAAAGAAAAAAAAATATTCAAGAGCAAATGGGACAAGAATTGCAAAGATGAGGGAGGAGGGGCAGGAAAAGAAAACTTAAAATAAACAAAAACAAAATAGGAAAATAAAATGTAAACTATAAACAGATAAATCGAATGTATACACACACACACACACACACACACACATACTATTCTATTCAAAAAATATCATTTATTTAAATTATTGAACAGTAGCCTAGTATTTAGATAATTTACGTAAGTACAGTAAGTAATACCGCAGTGTAATAAAAAACAGAAATAATAACAGGTATATAAAGAACTGAACCAAGAATAGAATAAAAAAAGAAGAAGAAAATTATACAAGAGCACATGGGACAAAAATTACAAGGTAAAGTGACAGTAAGGGAGTGTTTGTTATTTGTGAGGGAGGAGGGGGTGGGGCAAAAACAAGAAAACTTAAAATAAATCAAAAATTAATAATTATAATAGTAGGAAAATAAAATGAAAATAATGAACAGATAAATCGACTGTATTATTTTGTTTAAAATAAATGAAAAATATAGAATAATTTAAATTATTTAAAAGTAGTATTCAGGTATTATATGTAAGTAAAATAAGTAATACTGCAGTTTAAAAAAGATATAATAAGAGGTATATAAAAAACTGAACTCACTGAGTTCACAGCTGATGTTTAAAACACTAATGAAGGTCTTAAAGACGACTTCACAGAGGATGAGGAGGAAATCTGGGGATTTTGGCACACTGTCGGCACAGCAGGCTGTAATAAATTCAGTCGGGGTGGGAATCATCAGAGAATCCACCATACAAAATGATCACGATAATTTAGTCACGATACAATATTATTATGATTTTAAACATGTTGCGATACGCTGAGTATTGCAATAAAATACACTGCAATTTATTACCGTTTTTAACTGTAAATTATGTCCCCAAAGGAAAACTGTCAGCATCTGTTTTAACTAATAAGGTGAAGTTTCAGTCCGTTCATCTCATTTCAGCCTCTTTGCAGCAGCATGATGAATCCAGTGGACTGAAAAAAGGATTTTATTTTTCTAGTAGGCTACCTAAAGTTTAATTTGTCTTTGCAATAATAATAATTTATGTAATAAAACAATCAATACTTGGCTGGCCCTGTGTGAGGAAACGATGTTGCCAAACAAAAATATCATGATACAATGCTGTTGAGATTTTCCTCCCCCAACATCTAAAATTCAGTGAGTGTCCTTTTAATGTCACAAAAACATTTACAGATAGACGAGGCCTAAATTATGTCTTTTATGATCATTTAAATGAGAAAACATAACACAAAAAAAATCCTCCATAATTAGAATTATTATTTATAATATAATACAACACGTTGCGTTATAACTGTACTGTTCCAATAAACAGACGTCTCTGGGTTTCAGACTCAAATCCTGTCTGAAAATGTGTCTGCATCATAGTCAGGGGAGAAGTCAGTCTGCAGGTATCACAGTTACATTTAAAGACACATTTTAACAACATTAATGACCTTATTGTTGTGACATTGAAGTTATGACATTTTGAGGAGCTGTAGACACCCTGGCAGTTTTTTGATGTCTTTAGTCTTCAGTTTGCTTTTATTTTGAAGGAGGGTTATCCATGTTCCGGTTTTAATCTGTCCGCTTTGACGCAGCTCGAGTCGTCATCACCATCTCCTGGCAACGGGAACAACCTCCTCCTCGGATCTCCCGTTAGAGTGTGTGAAACATTATCCTACAAATTCACCGTGGTTTTATTTATTTTCCTGTTTGTTCATATCCTTGTTGAGACATTTAACCGGACATCCGGCCTGTTCTTAAAGAGTTAAACTGAGTTTATGGAGGACGGATTAAACTCCATCTGTTTTCTTCACCAGCAGCTGGTGTCAGTTTGTTCTCTTGTCAACAGCGACCTCTGCCGGTCACCTGTAAACCCCAGTTCACTCACTCAACTTAAATTCTTTTGGAAACAGCTCAAAATGTTTAGTTGAGTACAAACTCAGTGGTCTGCAGATCATATTCTGGACATAATGAAGCACACTTGTTTGGTGCAGATCCTAAAATCATATCATGTTAATTTTTATGATGCAATAATTACCATGCTGTATAAAATTACGACTCGTCCGAATATCTCTCATAATAATTGCAAAATCATTTTTCTTAGTGAATACTGTGCAGCCCCCAAAATAACAGACACCACCGTGCTCCTCTCTCAGGTTTTAGTTTTGCTGCAGCTCGTCAGCAAACATTAAACGTCTGTCGATACATGGAGCCGTCTCTCAGGCCTTAGAGATAATTACCAAATATAATAAAAGTACAAAGCTCACAGGATGTGTCTGATGATGAGTGGTAAAGAAAGGGTCACAAACTAGCTTTTTTTTTTTTTTAAATCGTATTTACAGTCAGGTCCATAATTATTTGGACAATGATACAGTTGTCGTCATTTTGGCTCTGTACACCACCACAATGGGTTTTAAATGAAACAATGAATACCTGCTTAAAGTGCAGACTCTCAGCTTTCATTTAAGGCTTTTTTCAAAAATGTAGTATGAACCGTGTAGGAATGACAACCATTTCTTCACACAGTCCCCCAGCTTTAAGGGCTCATAAGTATTTGGACAAACTAACATAATCATCAATTAAACAGTCAGTTTTAATACTTGGTTGCAAATCCTTTACAGTCAATGACTGCCTGAAGTGTTGGACACATAGGCATCATCAGACGCTGGGTTTCTTCCCTGGTGATGCTCTGCCAGCCCTTTACTGCAGCCGTCTGCACTTCCTGCTTGTGTTTTGGGTGTTTTGTCCTCAGTTTTGGCTTCAGCAAGAGAAACGCATGCTCAATTGGATTCAGGTCAGATGATATGACTTGGCCATTGCAGAACATTCCACTTCTTTGCCTTAAAAATGTCTTTGGTTGCTTTTGCAATATGCTTCAGGTCAATGTCCATCTGCACTGTGAAGCATCGTCCAATGAGTTTTGAAGCATTTGGTTGAATCTGAGCAGATAATGGTGCCCCAAACACTTCAGCTTTCATCCTGCTGCTCTTGTCAGCAAGACAAGACTTCACTAGAATAAATACAGAGGGTTTGTCACAAGATGCAAACCATTGGTTAGCCTTAAAAATGGAAGGCCAGATTAGAGTTTGTCAAAAACCATCTAAAAAGCCTGTACAGTTGTGGAACAGCATACTATGGACAGATAAAACAAAGATCAACTACCAGAATGATGGGAAGACAAGAGAAGGAAGAAGGGAAGGAACTGCTCATGATCCAAAGCACACCACCTCATCAGTGAAGCATGGTGGAGGTACTGTTATGTCATGGCCACGTATGGCTGCCAGTGGAACTGGTTCTCTTGTATTTATTGATGATGTGACTGCTGAGAAGAGCAGCAGGATGAAAGCTGAAGTGTTTGGGGCACCATTATCTGCTCAGATTCAACCAAATGCTTCAAAACTCATTGGACGATGCTTCACAGTGCAGTTGGACATTGACCTGAAGCATATTGCAAAAGCAAGCAAAGACATTTTTAAGGCAAAGAAGTGGAATGTTCTGCAATGGCCAAGTCATATCATCTGACCTGAATCCAACTGAGCATGCGTTTCTCTTGCTGAAGCCAAAACTGAGGGCAAAACACCCAAAACACAAGCAGGAAGTGCAGACGGCTGCAGTAAAGGGCTGGCAGAGCATCACCAGGGAAGAAACCCAGCATCTGATGATGCCTATGTGTCCAACACTTCAGGCAGTCATTGACTGTAAAGGATTTGCAACCAAGTATTAAAACTGACTGTTTAATTGATGATTATGTTAGTTTGTCCAAATACTTATGAGCCCTTAAAGCTGGGGGACTGTGTGAAGAAATGGTTGTCATTCCTACACGGTTCATACTACATTTTTGAAAAAAGCCTTAAATGAAAGCTGAGAGTCTGCACTTTAAGCAGGTATTCATTGTTTCATTTAAAACCCATTGTGGTGGTGTACAGAGCCAAAATGACAACAACTGTATCATTGTCCAAATAATTATGGACCTGACTGTATTTCTCTTGGCTGCGTCTGCACCAGAAGCAGGAAGTAGTGCAGAGAGAACACACACAACACAAAGACACGACTCAACATCAGTCACAGACGCTCAGGTGGATTTTCTCATCAAAACATAAATAATATCTGTAGAACATCTTAACAGAGGGTTTGTCATCATCTGGAGAACTTTGAGTCAAAACTGGAAATTAAAGGTCATTAAAAAAATACACACACACACACACACACACATATATATATATATATATATATATATATATATATATATATATATATAGTCAATTTATTGAACAAATTAAAATAATACAAACACAAAATAAAACTTATAAGAAATAAAAAAAGAAAGAATCCTCAGCAACAAACCAGCACCTAATGAGCAACTCAAATATTATTGTTCTAAAGGTGTGTGAAGCTAAAAACCTTTCTGGTCCTACTCGCTCTAATTCTTTTTATTAATCATAGAGAACTAGTCCATACCCATTGAGTGCACAGCTGCCCACGTAGTTTCACATGGTGTGTGTTTGGGATACAGGTCATAGAAACTGCAGATTAAATAGTCAACTGAACCCATTAAGAAGAGCAATGTATTCAGACAGAGTGTTTGTGAGTTTGATAGTATGATTGCTTTATTGAAAGTACAGTAGTACCATTGCCAATAGTGGGATAGTTAGAGGGCTAAAACTGTACATTAGTAGTTGAGGTAGCACGTTGGAAGGCAGATAGTTAAAGTGTTTATATGTTGTATTGACGTCAAAGTGGGGCGCACTGGTAGTTCACATGGGAAAGGTGCAGCTAGCCCTTGTTGCAGCAGCATACCATACCATGACTTAGTCATACCAAACATTAGAAAACAACACCAACATTGGTCCACAGGGGGAGCCACAGCGATCGGTCGCATTTTAGCCATTTTGAAGCATTTTTCTGTTGTTATAGCGCCACCCAGTTGCCAATTAGAGTTAAATTTCTCCAGTCACCTTGAGGCGTCCTGTTCTACATATCTACCAAGTTTAGTAAAAATCCATATGGCGGTTAGGCCTAGATAAGAAATGAGCTCTCTAGCGCCCCCATTTTGTTTGATGGGCTCAATAATGGAGGGGTCCCCTCAGATTATGTGTGGTCATATGCCTACAAAGTTGCGTGGTGATGGGTGAAACCCTTGAGATGTTATACACCTTTATGTGATGAGCCACGCCCTCCGCAATATTCATTGCCTTATAGAAGCTCAGTTTTAGTAAGTTTTCCAACTTTTGCCAAGAGGGAACTTTAGATATTGGTCCCTAGATTACGTTCACCCAGTTTCATGCAGATCGCTCAAACTTCCTAGGAAGAGATCCATTTGAAGTGTTTTTCAAAAAATTCAAAATGGCGGAAAATCTATATAAGCGGAAGTTATGGGTTCTTGAGGCAAATGTGTTCCTCATGAGGAGAGGCATCTCTGTGCAAAGTTTCATGTCTCTACGACATACGGGGCATGAGATATGCCCATTCAAAGTTTGACATTTCAATGGGTTGCTATAGCGCCCCCCTTTGGCCAATTGATGTAATATTGCTTCATTGACATCCTCCCATGACCCTCTACCACTGTGCCAAATTTCACATGGATTGACCAAGTCAGTGAGGAGAAAAACGTGGAACACACACACACATACACACACACACACACACACACAGTTTTCCTCATTATATAGTAAGATGTGCACACAGACATTTCATATATACTTTACAGCAGTTAATGTCCTGTCGCTGTCAACTGCCGGTGCCTGATGGGGATTTATTTGTTATTCCAGACTGATGACGATACTGAATGTTGCAGTTCTTCCATAAATCCTGCTGAAGAACAGTTCTGGGAACAAATCACGTCTCCTCATCATCATTCCTGTGTCCTGACCGACACACCATCCTGTTTACTGTCAAAGCCCAGACGAAGTGGCCCTGCTTAATGACACAAATCACAAACAAGGAGCCAGTAACAAGGGGAGAGATGTACATGTTAAACATAAATCACTCTCACACGTCCTTTTATCATGAGTCCAGAGTATCTGCCTGTCAGCAGTGCATTCACCTAGGCCTGTTTCATGATGCAGCTTTTTACAGTTTGTAGTTACACAGACTGATCAAACTGATAAACAGGCAAAGTCCTCATGAGCATCACAGTAAACCTGTAAAACATAACTCACCAAAACGCTGCAGACGGTCAGCTTGCTGCTGCAGCCAGTAAGTACATGGTAAAATTATTCATCATCATTCTGCATGTTATTATATTCATGGCTCATTATACTAACTGTGACATTTAGGACGACTGCACAACACTGACTGACTGAAATGATAAAGGAAAAATAAGATTCAATTAAAAACAGCTGTTAACCTTCTTGGTTTAGTCTCAGATCAGGATCTGCATCACCTAATAACCGTTACCAGTCACTTATCAAGTTATTTATCAGAGTACATGTCAGTCGGGGCGGGTGATATGACCCTACAATAATATCAGGATATTTCAGGGTATTTTTGTGATGATGATATTCTTGACAATATGACAGAATCAGAGAGGAGAGGGAGAGACGCTGTGCTGCTGCCAGAGGAGCCGCTGAATGAGTTCCCTCTGAGCGCTAAGAGAAGGAAAACATTCAGGACGCCACACTTTATTCCACACTACTGAAGCTGCTCCTCTTTTTACTGGAACCACAGAGGAGTCAGGAATAATTTCACTGTCAGCCAGGCTTGTTGTTGCCGTGGTAACAGTATGACATCAATATGTCAACAAGTCAAAATCTCTGGGCTCATGTCTGGAAAAATGTGCTCCTGGGCTCCCTTGTATGTGAGACGGCCTTTGGCTTTGCCAAGGTCCAGTATCTTCTGTGTGTCCGCGTGGTAATGTGGGCGGGGCCTGTCCTCTCTGGCCGGCATCAGGGTGAGTGTGCGATGTGCTCTGTCTGTAATCTCAGCTGAATCAAAGCTGGCATCACCCAGCACCGCAGGGAAAAATTCAGTGAGGAATTTGAGCATGTTACAGTTTTGGGCTCCTTCTTTAATGCACACTGGCCGATGGCTTTGTCTCCTGCGTCTGGTCTCTGGGTCGAGACATTTGTCCTGTATTTTTTTACATTCCTTGGCGATATCTTGTTGTGTCTGCTCCACTGCTGTTACTCTGACCATCGTTTCACTCAGTGCATTTCTCATTCCTTGGCAGTTGCTGACTGCTTCTGCCTGAGCTGAGCTGAGATGGGCTAGCTCGCTGGCTGGCTTGTGTATGGTCTGCATGTCCTCCTTCGTCACTTTACGTAGAGAGGATATGTCTGCTTTAACTTCCTTAAATGATGTCACTATCTCAGCTTTTATCTGAGCCAACATGGCCTCTCTGGAGCTCTGTAGTTCCTCTCTGTATCTGCAGAGACTGTGGCCACCTGTGAGGTCTCCGCTGTGCTATCAGCCATCTTTGGACTGCTGACTGTGAATGGAGTTACTGTTTTCCAAATCTGTGTTGTCTTTCCCTTACGTGAGCTTTTCTTCACGTCAGTAATGCTGCTGTAGGTGACTTAAGTCTCGTTTCACACCACAGTATGAACAGTGGTTACATGAGCCTCAAAACCAGACACAACTCAGCCCTGAGCAGAGTGACCGTCCTCTACTGACCAATCAGACTGCAGTGTTCACAGCTCCACCTTTTAGTACCAGATCTGTGTGCTAGGTACCCCAACAGAGGGGGGACCAAACATGGGGACGCTAAGGAACGCTTCTGTTGGGACCATCCACAACTTTTACTGTGGGAACAGAAACTATGAACCGTACTGCTCGGTGGAAACAGGGCTTTACAGTCAGGTTGTGCCCCTCTCCATGAGCTACTAAAGGTTCAGTGTCTATGTTAGGACATTATTTTGTACAAGCTTCTCTCCTCAGCTGCCTAGTCCCCTGATACCCTCTGACTTCTGATTGAAAAGTTTTCAGTATTGATTCCTGAGAGAGGAGAATCAGGATGCATGTAAGGTGACTTTCACACCTGTAGCTCAGCTCATTTGGTCTGGACCGAAGGAAGAAAATGATCCAGTGTCTTTTATCTGGTCCAGTTCACTTCATCACTGTCAGTGTCTCTAGTCTGTTAGATTTGTTCTGCTTTAAATCAGTCAGCAGCTTCAGACCTTTTTTTCCTGGATGACTCCAGCTCAGCTCAAGAACTCTGAGGTGTGAAGGGTTCGACTTCAGAGCCGAGGCCAGATACTCACAGCTGCTCTCTGTGCAATGTGACAACCTGAGAGAGAAAAACATTGTTTTATTACCACAGTAACAAAGAACACTGTCAGGTGTCTGTTCAAATCAAACAAACTGTTCTTTTAGTTTCTTCCTCTTCTGTGTCCTGTGGTGTTCCCCAAGGCTCCATCTCAGGTCCTATGTTTTTTTTTTTTTTTGTTTGTTTTAAGATATTTTTTGGAGCATTTTTAGCCTTTATTTGACAGGACAGACAAGAATGAAAGGGGGGGAGAGAGAGAGAGAGAGAGAGAGAAAGAGGGACGGACATGCAGCAAAGGGCCACAGGCTGGAGTCGAACTCGGGCCGCTGCGGCAACAGCCTTGTACATGGGGCGTCTGCTCTACCACTAAGCCACCGACGCCCCAGGTCCTATGTTGTTTTCATTACACGTGCTTCCACCAAGGTCTCATTTTGAAAAATACTTTTTTAAATATACCTGCACATGTTCTTCAGTCTCTTTTAAGAGATGCGCCAGGCGAGCGGCTCTAGTGGAATGAATAAGCACTATTTTGGCCGTCCGAAATCTAGTTATTATTAAACTCTATGATTTAGATCCATGTCTGTGAAAACATGGACGCTTCACACACATCTTCCCCCGACAGCACAGAAGATTTATACAATCAGCACAGTTTCAAGATTAGAGTCACCAAATGTCTCCCCGTCTGTTCCTGAGATATGACTTTAAATGATGGACAGAAAAGAACATGATGATGTCACAGTGAAGTTGACCTTTGACCTTTTGGATATAAAATGTCATCACTTCATTATTTTATCCTGTCAGACATGTGTGTGAAGTGTCCTTCAGACATTGCGTACGCGAGACCAGGACAGACAGACGGACAGACAGGTGGATGGACAATGTGAAAACATAATGCCTCCGGCCACGGCTGTCGGCTCAGAGGCATAAAAACTTGCTGTAGCGATGGCAGGACTCCAGTCGAATGTAAATCAAGCTTTATTGGTCTCGTCCGGCACTGAACCGCCTATAAACACTTAATTGTTGTTGAACAGTTTGTTTTAGATTGGATGAATCAAAGCAGTTATATGTGGATTTTGTTGCCGTTGGACAGAGACAGGCTAGCTGTGTTCTCCAGTCTTTATGCTAAGCTAAGCTAACCAGCTGCTGGCTGTAGCCTACTATAATATTTAGCATAGAGACATGAGAGTGGGATCAGTCTGAACATTTGACTTTCAGCAGGAAATGAAGTGTATTCCATAAAATGTTGAACTGCTCCTTTAACCCCCCCAACACTCAGTTCAGTCATGGATATATATGACTAACTGGCTGCTACTGAATTATATCTTACAGTATGTGTCTCACTGAAATGTTCTTCCTCTACTTCTTTGGATGAAGCTTTTTAACTCTGCTCACTGCTGATTTCATAAGAACCTGTGTAGCCTCACATGGAGTCCTTGGGCTCCTTTAACAGCAGGTGGCGCTGTCAGTGCCTTTATTTTTTAACATCTTTCATGTTTAATATTTGAGTTGAATCCAAGCTATTGATTTTTATTGGGCCGGCCACATCTTCACAGGAGAAGTTGTAATGATGACAGAAACTCTACATGAATGAACACTTAGAAATCTGTTATATGTCAGTCCAACTACATTACAGTGTGTGATGAGTCATTGATTTATTTCATAATAATCTAAACAGAGGACTTTTAGTGTGAAAATGGCCTCAAATACCTGAAAACTGTCTCTGCACACCTGAATGTGTGACAGCATTTGGTTTTTCATACTCGTTCTCGTCGTCCTCCGCTTATCCGGGTCCGGGTCGCGGGGGCAGCAGCCTCAGCAAAGAAGCCCAGACAGTCCTCTCCCCAGCCACTTCCGTCAGCTCTTCCGCGGGAACCCCGAGGCGTTCCCAGGCCAGCCGGGTGATGTAGTCCCTCCAGCGTGTTCTGGGGCGGCCCCGAGGTCTCCTCCCGGTTGGACATGCCCGAAACACCTCCCAAGGGAGGCGTCCGGAAGACATCCTTACCAGATGCCCGAACCACCTGAACTGGCTCCTCTCGATGTGGAGGAGCAGCAGCTCTACTCCGAGTCCCTCCCGGATGTCTGAGCTCCTCACCCTATCCCTAAGGCTGAGCCCAGCCACCCTGCAGAGGAAACTCATTTCGACTGCTTGTACTCGCGATCTCATTCTTTCGGTCACTACCCATAGCTCGTGACCATAGGTGAGGGTTGGAACGTAGATCGACCGGTAAATTGAGAGCTTTGCTTTCTGGCTAAGTTCCCTCTTCACCACAACAGACCGGTTAAGCGCCTGCATCACTGCTGACGCCGCCCCAATCCGCTTGTCAATCTCCCGCTCCATCCTACCCTCACTCGTGAACAAGATCCCGAGATACTTAAACTCCTCCACCTGAGGGAGGACCTCCCCTCCGACCTGGAGTGGGCAATTCACCCTTTTCCAGCTGAGGACCATGGCCTCAGACTTGGAGGTGCTGATTCTCATCCCAGCTGTTTCACACTCAGCTGCGAACCGCCCCAGCGAGAGCTGGAGGTCACTGTTCGATGGAGCTAGGAGGACCACGTCATCCGCAAAAAGCAGGGACGAGATCCTCCCGTCACCAAACCTGACACCCTCCACCACTCGGCTGCGCCTAGAAATTCTGTCCATAAAAGTTATGAACAGAACCGGTGACAAAGGGCAGCCCTGGCGGAGTCCAACCCTCACCGGGAACAGGTCCGACTTACTGCCAGCCACGAGAACCAGACTCATGCTCCTTCGGTACAGGTACTGGATGGCCCTTAACAAGGGGCCACCAACCCCATACTCCCGGAGCACCCCCCACAGGATGCCCCTGGGGACACGGTCGTAAGCCTTCTCCAAATCCACAAAACACATGTGGACTGGTTGGGCAAACTCCCATGCCCCCTCCAGCACCCTGGCGAGGGTAAAGAGCTGGTCCACGGTTCCACGTCCGGGACGAAAACCACATTGCTCCTCCTCAATCTGAGGTTCAACTGTCGACCGGACCCTCTTCTCCAGCACCCTGGAGTAGACCTTACCGGGTAGGCTGAGGAGTGTGATCCCCCTGTAGTTGGAACATACCCCCCGGTCCCCTTTCTTGAAAATGGGGACCACCACCCCGGTCTACCACTCCAGAGGCACTGCCCCCGATGTCCACACAATGTTGCAGAGGCGTGTCAGCCAGGACAGCCCTACAACATCCAGAGCCTTGAGATATCCAGGACGAATCTCATCCACCTCCGGGGCTCCGCTGCCTCGGAGTTGTTTCACTACCTCAGCAACTTCTGCCCCAGAAATTGTACGACCCGCCCCCGAGACCCCCGTCTCTGTTTCCTCACTGGAATATGTGTTGGTGGGATTGAGGAGCTCCTCAAAGTATTCGTTCCACCGCCCGACAATGTCCCCAGTTGACGTCAGCAGCTCCCCACCCCCACTGTAAACAGTGTGAGCAAGTTGCCGCCTTCCCCCCATGAGGCACCAGACGGTTTGCCAGAACCTCTTTGGAGCCGATCGATAATCTTCCTCCATGGCCTCACCGAACTCCTCCCACGCCCGAGTTTTTGCCTCAACGACTGCCGCTGCTGCGCTCTGCTTGGCCCGCCGGTACCCGTCAGCTGCTTCCGGAGACCCACAGACCAACCATGCCCTGTAGGCCTCCTTCTTCAGCCTGACGGCTCCCCTCACCTCTGGTGTCCACCAGCGGGTTCAGGGATTACCGCTGCGACTAGCCCCAGCGGCCTTGCGGCCACAGCTCGCAACTGCCGCCTCGACAATGGCAGAGTGGAACAAAAAGGGTGGGTACTCTGAACTGCTGTTCGGTGCATAAGCACAGACAACAGTCAGGACCCGTTCCCCGACCCGAAGGCGCAGGGAAGCAACCCTTTTGTCTACCGGGGTAAACCCCAACGTACAGGCAGAGAGTCTGGGGCCTATCAGAAAGCCCACCCCGGCCCTCTGCCTCTCACCCGGAGCAACTCCAGCAAAGGAGAGAGTCCAACCCCTCTCAAGGACTAGGGTTCCAGAGCCGGAACTATGTGTCGAGGTGAGGCCGACTATATCTATCCTGTAGCGCTCAACCTCTTCCACAAGCTCCGGCTCCTTCCCTGCCAGAGAGGTGACATTCCATGTCCCAAGAGCCAACTTCTGTAACCGAGGATCGGACCGCCAAGGCCCCCGCCTTGGTCTGCTGCCCAATCCACATTGCACCGAACCCCATTTGGTTTTTCACTTTTATTTAAATAATGACCACAATACTCACCTCAGTGTCTCCAGTCCACAACGTGGCTCTGCCAAGAACTCACAAAGGTTTGTGACATCACCGTCTCTGAGGTCATTTCCTGTCAGATCCAGGACTCTCAGGTGGGCGGGGTTTGACTTCAGACTGGAACCCAGTGCAGCACAGCCTCTCTCTGTAAACTGACAGAGAGCCAGTCTGTTGGGGAAAAACAGTTTGAACTTATAGGTGGTAACATGCAGTGGCAGCTCCAGACCCTGACCTCTGACCCAGCAGCTGAGCTGCAGCTGCAGTCTGAGTCTGACTGACACTGAAATGATCTCAGATTAATAATTAGACATATTATTTACACAGCTGGTGTCCAGAGAAGGAAGAATGACAGGAAACTGTCTGAGAAGTCTCACCTCAGTGTCTCCAGTCTACACTGGGGTTTCCTCAGCCAATCAGAAAGCAGCTCCGCCCCCTGGTCCTTCAGGTGGTTCCAGCTCAGGTCGAGTTCTTTGAGATCAGAGGAGCTGCTGAGGGCAGAGGTCAAAGACCGACAGCATCCTGCTGATAACCAGCAGGACTTCAGACTGGAAGGAGGAGCAGAGGAGGAGGATTATTAATCTATCTTTGAAATATTTATAGGTGTCTATTGAAGACCATGCGGCCCCGCTGTTTTCCCTGCCTTTAATGCACCTATGGCTTCTGATATCTCCTCTTTGCTTAAAGCTTTATCCAAAGCTGCCTTACTTTCCTCTGAACTTTTAGGAATGTTCATTTTGTCGAGGAATTCACACTGAGTGTTACAGTTAGTAGAATATTCACATCTACAGAGATTTTCCTATAAGTTTTTAAAGGCTGTATTAATTTCTGATGGATTCATTATATTATTCCCATTCCTGTCCTCAATATCAGTCATTGCTGTCTCTGTCTGTTGTTGTTTGATGCGCCATGCCAAGAGTCTACCTGGCTTTTCCCCTCGCTCATAATAGGCTTCTTTGAGCCTCATTATATTTGCAGCAGCCCTATGGGATGATAGCTCATTATATTGTGTCCTAAGTTATAATAATTGTTTTGAGGTGTCATGGTTACTCTGTCCTTCCTGGGAGCTCTTATTCTCTACAATTTGAATCTTGGATTCCAGTTCTCTAAATCTCCCCCTGATTCTCTTGCTTTCTGACTTGTATAGCTCATAATTTGGCCTCCAATAAATGCCTTAAAGGCTTCCCATCTGATTATGGCAGTGGTCTGGGCTGTATTTATTTCAACATATGTGTCTATTTGATTTCCTAGAAAGTGGAGACATTTAAAGTCTTGCATCCATTTTTGGATTGATTTTGAAATCACTGAATCCCAAGATGGCTGTGCCCCAGTTACTGCATGCAACAGTTTTTTCCTACTGCCCCTGAAGTCAACTGGTTTAAAGAGATATTTAATAGGTTTTAATTATTCTGACAGCTGTCTTTTATTACTGATCTTATGTAATAAATCTTTTAATCTCACTTGTGTTTTTTAACTCTGCTCACTGCTGATTTCATCAGAACCTGTGTAGCCTCACATGGAGTCCTTGGGCTCCTTTAACAGCAGGTGGCGCTGTCGGTGCCTTTATTTTTTAACATCTTTCATGTTTCATATTTGAGTTGAATCCAAGCTATTGATTTTTATTGGGCCGGCCACATCTTCACAGGAGAAGTTGTAATGATGACAGAAACTCTACATGAATGAACACTTAGAAATCTGTTATATGTCAGTCCAACTACATTACAGTGTGTGATGAGTCATTGATTTATTTCATAATAATCTAAACAGAAGACTTTTAGTGTGAAAATGGCCTCAAATACCTGAAAATTGTCTCTGCACACCTGAATGTGTGACAGCATTTGGTTTTTCACTTTTATTTAAATAATGACCACAATACTCACCTCAGTGTCTCCAGTCCACAACGTGGCTCTGCCAAGAACTCACAAAGGTTTGTGACATCACCGTCTGTGAGGTCATTTCCTGTCAGATCCAGGACTCTCAGGTGGGCGGGGTTTGACTTCAGACTGGAACCCAGTGCAGCACAGCCTCTCTCTGTAAACTTACAGCCAGCCAGTCTGTTGGGGAAAAACAGTTTGAACTTATAGGTGGTAACATGCAGTGGCAGCTCCAGACCCTGACCTCTGACCCAGCAGCTGAGCTGCAGCTGCAGTCTGAGTCTGACTGACACTGAAATGATCTCAGATTAATAATTAGACATATTATTTACACAGCTGGTGTCCAGAGAAGGAAGAATGACAGGAAACTGTCTGAGAAGTCTCACCTCAGTGTCTTCAGTCTACACTGGGGTTTCCTCAGCCAATCAGAAAGCAGCTCCGCCCCCTGGTCCATCAGGTGGTTGTAGCTCAGGTCGAGCTCTTTGAGATCAGAGGAGCTGCTGAGGGCAGAGGTCAAAGGCCGACAGCATCCTGCTGATAACCTGCAGGACTTGAGACTGGAAGGAGGAAGAGAGGAGCAGAGAAGGAGAGGAGGAGAGGAGCAGAGAAGAAGAGGAGGAGCAGAGGATCAGAGGAGGAGAGGAGCAGAGAAGAAGAGGAGGAGCAGAGGATCAGAGGAGGAGAGGAGCAGAGAAGAAGAGGAGGAGCAGAGGATCAGAGGAGGAGAGGAGGAGAGGAGCAGAGGAGGAGCGGAGGAGGAGGAGAGGAGGAGGAGAGGAGGAGGATTATTAATCTATCTTTGAAATATTTATAGGTGTCTATTGAAGACCATGCGGCCCCGCTGTTTTCCCTGCCTTTAATGCACCTATGGCTTCTGATATCTCCTCTTTGCTTAAAGCTTTATCCAAAGCTGCCTTACTTTCCTCTGAACTTTTAGGAATGTTCATTTTGTCGAGGAATTCACACTGAGTGTTACAGTTAGTAGAATATTCACATCTACAGAGATTTTCCTATAAGTTTTTAAAGGCTGTATTAATTTCTGATGGATTCATTATATTATTCCCATTCCTGTCCTCAATATTAGTCATTGCTGTCTCTGTCTGTTGTTGTTTGATGCGCCATGCCAAGAGTCTACCTGGCTTTTCCCCTCGCTCATAATAGGCTTCTTTGAGCCTCATTATATTTGCAGCAGCCCTATGGGATGATAGCTCATTATATTGTGTCCTAAGTTATAATAATTGTTTTGAGGTGTCATGGTTACTCTGTCCTTCCTGGGAGCTCTTATTCTCTACAATTTGAATCTTGGATTCCAGTTCTCTAAATCTCCCCCTGATTCTCTTGCTTTCTGACTTGTATAGCTCATAATTTGGCCTCCAATAAATGCCTTAAAGGCTTCCCATCTGATTATGGCAGTGGTCTGGGCTGTATTTATTTCAACATATGTGTCTATTTGATTTCCTAGAAAGTGGAGACATTTAAAGTCTTGCATCCATTTTTGGATTGATTTTGAAATCATTGAATCCCAAGATGGCTGTGCCCCAGTTACTGCATGCAACAGTTTTTTCCTACTGCCCCTGAAGTCAACTGGTTTAAAGAGATATTTAAAGGGCCAGTGTGTAATATTTGGCATGGTTTATGTCAAATCTGAATCTGAATATTCTACCCATTAATATGTTTATATAAGTGTATAATCGCTATAAAATAAAATTTGTTTGGTTTTCGTAGCCTTATAATTATGCTTTTATATATATACAGTACAGGCCAAAAGTTTGGACACACCTTCTCATTCAATGCATTTTCTTTATTTTCATGACTATTTACATTGTAGATTCTCACTGAAGGCATCAAAACTATGAATGAACACATGTGGAGTTATGTACTTAACAAAAAAAGGTGAAATAACTGAAAACATGTTTTATATTCTAGTTTCTTCAAAATAGCCACCCTTTGCTCTGATTACTGCTTTGCACACTCTTGGCATTCTCTCCATGAGCTTCAAGAGGTAGTCACCTGAAATGGTTTTCCAACAGTCTTGAAGGAGTTCCCAGAGGTGTTTAGCACTTGTTGGCCCCTTTGCCTTCACTCTGCGGTCCAGCTCACCCCAAACCATCTCGATTGGGTTCAGGTCCGGTGACTGTGGAGGCCAGGTCATCTGCCGCAGCACTCCATCACTCTCCTTCTTGGTCAAATAGCCCTTACACAGCCTGGAGGTGTGTTTGGGGTCATTGTCCTGTTGAAAAATAAATGATGGTCCAACTAAACGCAAACCGGATGGGATGGCATGTCGCTGCAGGATGCTGTGGTAGCCATGCTGGTTCAGTGTGCCTTCAATTTTGAATAAATCCCCAACAGTGTCACCAGCAAAACACCCCCACACCATCACACCTCCTCCTCCATGCTTCACAGTGGGAACCAGGCATGTGGAATCCATCCGTTCACCTTTTCTGCGTCTCACAAAGACACGGCGCTTGGAACCAAAGATCTCAAATTTGGACTCATCAGACCAAAGCACCGATTTCCACTGGTCTAATGTCCATTCCTTGTGTTTCTTGGCCCAAACAAATCTCTTCTGCTTGTTGCCTCTCCTTAGCAGTGGTTTCCTAGCAGCTATTTGACCATGAAGGCCTGATTGGCGCAGTCTCCTCTTAACAGTTGTTCTAGAGATGGGTCTGCTGCTAGAACTCTGTGTGGCATTCATCTGGTCTCTGATCTGAGCTGCTGTTAACTTGCCATTTCTGAGGCTGGTGACTCGGATGAACTTATCCTCAGAAGCAGAGGTGACTCTTGTTCTTCCTTTCCTGGGTCGGTCCTCATGTGTGTCAGTTTCGTTGTAGCGCTTGATGGTTTTTGCGACTCCACTTGGGGACACATTTAAAGTTTTTGCAATTTTCCGGACTGACTGACCTTCATTTCTTAAAGTAATGATGGCCACTCGTTTTTCTTTAGTTAGCTGATTGGTTCTTGCCATAATATGAATTTTAACAGTTGTCCAATAGGGCTGTCGGCTGTGTATTAACCTGACTTCTGCACAACACAACTGATGGTCCCAACCCCATTGATAAAGCAAGAAATTCCACTAATTAACCCTGATAAGGCACACCTGTGAAGTGGAAACCATTTCAGGTGACTACCTCTTGAAGCTCATGGAGAGAATGCCAAGAGTGTGCAAAGCAGTAATCAGAGCAAAGGGTGGCTATTTTGAAGAAACTAGAATATAAAACATGTTTTCAGTTATTTCACCTTTTTTTGTTAAGTACATAACTCCACATGTGTTCATTCATAGTTTTGATGCCTTCAGTGAGAATCTACAATGTAAATAGTCATGAAAATAAAGAAAATGCATTGAATGAGAAGGTGTGTCCAAACTTTTGGCCTGTACTGTATGTGTCTATTTGATTTCCTAGAAAGTGGAGATATTTAAAGTCTTGCATCCATTTTTGGATTGATTTTGAAATCACTGAATCCCAAGATGGCTGTGCCCCAGTTACTGCATGCAACAGTTTTTTCCTACTGCCCCTGAAGTGAACTGGTTTAAAGAGATATTTAATAGGTTTTAATTATTCTCACAGCTGTCTTTTATTACTGATCTTATGTAATAAATCTTTTAATCTCACTTGTGTTTTTTTAACTCTGCTCACTGCTGATTTCATAAGAACCTGTGTAGCCTCACATGGAGTCCTTGGGCTCCTTTAACAGCAGGTGGCGCTGTCGGTGCCTTTATTTTTTAACATCTTTCATGTTTCATATTTGAGTTGAATCCAAGCTATTGATTTTTATTGGGCCGGCCACATCTTCACAGGACAAGTTGTAATGATGACAGAAACTCTACATGAATGAACACTTAGAAATCTGTTATATGTCAGTCCAACTACATTACAGTGTGTGATGAGTCATTGATTTATTTCATAATAATCTAAACAGAGGACTTTTAGTGTGAAAATGGCCTCAAATACCTGAAAACTGTCTCTGCACACCTGAATGTGTGACAGCATTTGGTTTTTCACTTTTATTTAAATAATGACCACAATACTCACCTCAGTGTCTCCAGTCCACAACGTGGCTCTGCCAAGAACTCACAAAGGTTTGTGACATCACCGTCTGTGAGGTCATTTCCTGTCAGATCCAGGACTCTCAGGTGGGCGGGGTTTGACTTCAGACTGGAACCCAGTGCAGCACAGCCTCTCTCTGTAAACTTACAGCCAGCCAGTCTGTTGGGGAAAAACAGTTTGAACTTATAGGTGGTAACATGCAGTGGCAGCTTCAGACCCTGACCTCTGACCCAGCAGCTGAGCTGCAGCTGCAGTCTGAGTCTGACTGACACTGAAATGATCTCAGATTAATAATTAGACATATTATTTACACAGCTGGTGTCCAGAGAAGGAAGAATGACAGGAAACTGTCTGAGAAGTCTCACCTCAGTGTCTCCAGTCTACACTGGGGTTTCCTCAGCCAATCAGAAAGCAGCTTCACCCCCTGGTCCATCAGGTAGTTCCAGCTCAGGTCGAGCTCTTTGAGATCAGAGGAGCTGCTGAGGGCAGAGGTCAAAGACCGACAGCGTTTTGCTGATAACATGCAGGACTTCAGACTGGAAGGACGAGGAGAGGATCAGAGGAGGAGGAGAGGAGCAGAGGAGGAGAGGAGCAGAGGATCAGAGGAGGAGAGGAGCAGAGAAGGAGAGGAGGACGAGAGGAGCAGAGAAGGAGGAGAGGATCAGAGGAGCAGAGAAGGAGAGGAGAGGAGCAGAGGAGGAGCGGAGGAGCAGAGAAAGAGGAGCAGAGGAGGAGAGGAGCAGAGAAGGAGAGGAGCAGAGGAGAGGAGGAGGAGAGGAGCAGAGGAGGAGGAGAGGAGGAGAGGAGGAGAGGATCAGAGAAGGAGAGGAGGAGGAGAGAAGCAGAGGAGGAGGAGAGGAGCAGAGGAGGAGGAGAGGAGCAGAGGAGGAGGAGAGGAGGAGGATTATTAATCTATCTTTGAAATATTTATAGGTGTCTATTGAAGACCATGCGGCCCCGCTGTTTTCCCTGCCTTTAATGCACCTATGGCTTCTGATATCTCCTCTTTGCTTAAAGCTTTATCCAAAGCTGCCTTACTTTCCTCTGAACTTTTAGGAATGTTCATTTTGTCGAGGAATTCACACTGAGTGTTACAGTTAGTGGAATATTCACATCTACAGAGATTTTCCTATAAGTTTTTAAAGGCTGTATTAATTTCTGATGGATTCATTATATTATTCCCATTCCTGTCCTCAATATTAGTCATTGCTGTCTCTGTCTGTTGTTGTTTGATGCGCCATGCCAAGAGTCCACCTGGCTTTTCCCCTCGCTCATAATAGGCTTCTTTGAGCCTCATTATATTTGCAGCAGCCCTATGGGATGATAGCTCATTATATTGTGTCCTAAGTTATAATAATTGTTTTGAGGTGTCATGGTTACTCTATCCTTCCTGGGAGCTCTTATTCTCTACAATTTGAATCTTGGATTCCAGTTCTCTAAATCTCCCCCTGATTCTCTTGCTTTCTGACTTGTATAGCTCATAATTTGGCCTCCAATAAATGCCTTAAAGGCTTCCCATCTGATTATGGCAGTGGTCTGGGCTGTATTTATTTCAACATATGTGTCGATTTGATTTCCTAGAAAGTGGAGACATTTAAAGTCTTGCATCCATTTTTGGATTGACTTTGAAATCACTGAATCCCAAGATGGCTGTGCCCCAGTTACTGCATGCAACAGTTTTTTTCTACTGCCCCTGAAGTCAACTGGTTTAAAGAGATATTTAATAGGTTTTAATTATTCTCACAGCTGTCTTTTATTACTTATCTTATGTAATAAATCTTTTAATCTCACTTGTGTTTTTTAACTCTGCTCACTGCTGATTTCATAAGAACCTGTGTAGCCTCACATGGAGTCCTTGGGCTCCTTTAACAGCAGGTGGCGCTGTCGGTGCCTTTATTTTTTAACATCTTTCATGTTTCATATTTGAGTTGAATCCAAGCTATTGATTTTTATTGGGCCGGCCACATCTTCACAGGACAAGTTGTAATGATGACAGAAACTCTACATGAATGAACACTTAGAAATCTGTTATATGTCAGTCCAACTACATTACAGTGTGTGATGAGTCATTGATTTATTTCATAATAATCTAAACAGAGGACTTTTAGTGTGAAAATGGCCTCAAATACCTGAAAACTGTCTCTGCACACCTGAATGTGTGACAGCATTTGGTTTTTCACTTTTATTTAAATAATGACCACAATACTCACCTCAGTGTCTCCAGTCCACAACGTGGCTCTGCCAAGAACTCACAAAGGTTTGTGACACCACCGTCTCTGAGGTCATTTCCTGTCAGATCCAGGTCTCTCAGGTGGGCGGGGTTTGACTTCAGACTGGAACCCAGTGCAGCACAGCCTCTCTCTGTAAACCGACAGTCAGCCAGTCTGTTGGGGAAAAACAGTTTGAACTTATAGGTGGTAACATGCAGTGGCAGCTCCAGACCCTGACCTCTGACCCAGCAGCTGAGCTGCAGCTGCAGTCTGAGTCTGACTGACACTGAAATGATCTCAGATTAATAATTAGACATATTATTTACACAGCTGGTGTCCAGAGAAGGAAGAATGACAGGAAACTGTCTGAGAAGTCTCACCTCAGTGTCTTCAGTCTACACTGGGGTTTCCTCAGCCAATCAGAAAGCAGCCCCGCCCCCTGGTCCATCAGGTAGTTGTAGCTCAGGTCGAGCTCTTTGAGATCAGAGGAGCTGCTGAGGGCAGAGGTCAAAGACCGACAGCATCCTGCTGATAACCTGCAGGACTTCAGACTGGAAGGAGGAGGAGAGGAGAAGGAGAGGAGCAGAGAAGGAGGAGGACAGGAGGAGAGGAGGAGAGGAGGAGAGGAGAGGAGCAGAGGAGGGGAGGAGCAGAGAGTGAGAGGAGGAGAAGAGCAGAAGAGAAGGAGAGGAGGAGGAGAAGGGCAGAAGAGAAGGAGAGGAGGAGGAGAGGAGCAGAGCAGCAAAGGAGGAGAGGAAGAGGAGAGGGGCAGAGAAGGAGAGGAGGAGGAGAGGGGCAGAGAAGGAGAGGAGGAGGAGGAGAGGAGCAGAGGAGGAAGAGAGGAGCAGAAAAGGAGAGGAGGAGGGGAGCAGAGGAGAAGGAGAGGATCGGAGGAGGAGAGGAGGAGGAGAGGAGCAGAGAAGGAGAGGAGGAGAGGAGGAGGAGAGGAGCAGAGAAGGAGAGGAGGAGGAGGAGGAGGAGGAGAGGAGCAGAGGAGGGGGAGAGTAGCAGAAAAGGAGCAGAGGAGGAGAGGATCAGAGGATCGGAGGAGGAGAGGAGAAGGAGAGGAGGAGGAGAGGATCAGAGGAGGAAGAGAGGGGAGAGAAGGAGAGGAGGAGAGGAGGAGGAGAGGAGCAGAGGAGGAGGAGAGGAGGAGCAGTGGAGGAGAGGAGCAGAGGAGAGGAAGAGCAGAGGAGGAGAGGAGGAAGATTATTAATCTATCTTTGAAATATTTATAGGGACTTCGGGTTATGGCGGATGAGGAGTAGACGCGTCCCCCCCGTGTTCCCACCACTTTTTAAATTATTTATCTAGCCCGATAATCTTCCAGGAATATCCTTGTGGTGTCAATAGGTGAAGACTTTGGATGCGGCACGGTGTAAGCGGAATGGCAAGTAAGCAAACCAAACAGAACAAAAAGGACCTGACACCGGCTGACAACCCCGCTACTACGGATGTCACCATGGCCGCCATAACTGAGCTACTTGAAAAGTACAAGTCGGACCTTGTTACAGAGTTTAAGGCTACCTTCTCATCCCTCGAAGTTAAAATGGATCAAGTGCAAGCCACGGTGAGCGATCACGGCAAAAGGATTTCATCTTTGGAATCCCATGCGGACTCTACGTGCGAATCCGTGCTTAGCCTCGAAGCTACATGTGCAAAGCTAACTACTAGCATCGAAAAGCTAAAGGCTAAAACTGCGGACCTAGAAGCTCAAAGCCGCCACAATAACTTACGCATTGTGGGGCTCCCGGAGTCTACAGAAGGTCCACGGCCAACCAACTTCTTCGCCACCTTGCTGACTCAACTCCTGGGTGAACAAATCTTGCCGTCACCTCCTGAACTAGAGCGGGCCCACCGATCTTTGGCCCCCAAACCCCAACCTGGCGAGAGGCCCAGGCCGGTCATCATCCGGTTCCACAACTACCAGACCAAGGAAAAAGTTCGACGTGAAGCTCGCAAAAAGAGGTCTGAGCTACGATACGAGGACAAGCCGGTGGCCATCCTTGAGGACTTCACCCCAGAGGTTGCAGAACAACGAGCGGCCTACAGGGAAGTCATGTCACTGCTTTACAAGTGCGGACTGAGGCCCACTCTTCGCTACCCATCGAGACTGTACATCACGACGGACGGCGGTGTTTAAAGTGTCGCTACCATCGGTCGAGGAGGCTAAAAGGTACCTAGCTGCTAACGAGTCCTAACATGGACATACAGGCCCACGACAACGTCAGCTAGCCCTTGCAACAGACTATTCACCACGCTGCTGTTTTTTTTTATTGGCGACACTGTTGATTTACAAGACACTGCATTAAGACACTGACTGTTAATTTAGCTATGTGAGCGACGTGTGAAGGCTAAGTGCCGAGGCCTGCTAGCAGCGATGCTAACGACGGACCAACGGGACCCGCATAGCGGCTAACATCACACCAACCCCTCAGCCTAGTGTTTATACTGCAAGGTTAGCGTCTTGCTAATTGCTCCTAACTAGGACATGTTTCAAGTTACGAACTTTTGCAATATGTTGATTTTATGTCTCGTTTTCTTCTTGATAGGTCATGAAAGTTTGTTTATTTTTCATCATTTTCGATGCTTACACTATGTTAATGAGTGCCTTTTAAGTATACTGTAAATGGGACATGACCCCAGCTGCTGCAATTCACTGTCTGATATTTGTCTAACCTCAGTTTTACCTATTTCTCCTGCCTGTTACAAGGATTGTTGAAACTCCTATGTGGACTGATGTTAATGTTGATGTTGATGTTAATGGTCTGTTCTGTAGTTGTGTGTGTGTGTGTGTATGTGTGTGAGAATGGTGTGTATATGTGTGTGTGTCCCTCCTTCCCCCCGCCCCCCCCCGCCCCCCCCCTCCTTCTCTCTCTTCTCTCTCTTTTTGTTGTGGTTATTTCTCTCTCCCCCTCCCTCCCCATGGTGCTCAACAGGCTTTAACCATCCTGGGTGTTACTAATGAGTGATAGAAACATCAGATTCATTTCCTGGAATGTGAAGAGGATGAACAATGCCACTAAAGCATATAAGGTAATTTCACATCTACAGGAGCTCGGAGGAGACCTGTGCTTCCTACAGGAAACTCATCTCTGTACTTCAGAGTCCTCACGCATTAAGAAACCTTGGATGGGCCATGTCTTTCACTCGAGGTTCTCGGGGAGGGCCAGGGGGGCTGCTATCATTATACACAGAGACATAGCGTTTGAAGCCTCTACTGTAATCTCAGATCCTAACGGACGATATGTTATTGCAATTGGCAATCTACAAAACACTCCTGTGGTCCTGGCCTCAGTGTATGCTCCGAATTGGGACGATGACAATTTTTTTTCTAAATTCTTTTCAGAAATTCCCAACCTTACCAACTACCTCACAATTATAGGAGGGGACTTCAACCTAGTCCAAGATTTAACCCTTGATCGATCATCTACTAAACAACTAACCTTATCTAAGTCGGCCACAGCTCTAAAATTTCACACAGAGGCGCTTGGTTTATCAGACCCTTGGAGGACCATATTTCCCGCTAACAAAGCGCTCTCATTCTTTTCTCACGTGCACCACACCTACACACGAATTGATTTCTTCCTAATTCATAACAGACTAATACATAACACACGTTCATGTGAATATCACAGCATTGTAATGTCTGACCATGCGCCTACTTCCTTAAACATAAATTTCCCCCATGGAACGCCACCCTCAAAATGCTGGAGATTTAATTCTCACCTGCTATCAGAACCAAAGTTTAAAGACTTTCTTTCTATGCAAATCCAGTTCTTCTTCGAAATTAACGATACGCCTGACATTCACAGTGAGATCCTCTGGGAAGCATTTAAAGCTTACCTACGCGGCCAAATTATCTCCTTTGTCTCTAACCGCAAGAAGACAGAACGTCTTGAATTAAAATCATTAGCAGACGAGATCTTAGAACTGGACATTCAGTATTCCCTCAGTCCTTCCGCTGGGTTATATAAGAAAATATTACAGCTTAAGTCGCAATACAACTTACTACTAACAGGTAAAATTGAGAAACAACTACTACATACTAAACAAACATTCTTCGAACAGGGAGACAAGGCGGGTAAACTGCTTGCTTACCAAGCACGGGCAGCCGCAGCTTCTAGGCTCATACCTAAAATCACAAAGCCCTCCGGTAGCATCACAACTGACCCCACCGAAATTAATAATTGTTTCCTTAATTACTACTCTAACCTATACAAATCTGAGACTGACTCACTCGCCTGGGAAGGCCCTAACCTCCTTGATTTGCTAACATACCCACAGGTTGATGGAACACTCTCCCCCGGCTTAGGCGCGCCAATAACACCTAGCGAAGTCCAAGAAGCGATAAAATCGCTACAGAACAACAAATCACCAGGGCCTGATGGCTATACTGTAGAATTTTATAAAGCATACTCGACTAATCTTGCCCCAATCCTCACAAGGGTATTCAACGATGCCTATATCAAAGGCCACCTTCCACCTTCTCTCTCGGAAGTCTCAATCACCTTGCTACTTAAAAAAGATAAAAATCCGCTTTTGTGTGATAACTATAGACCAATTTCCCTTTTGAATGTTGATTTCAAGGTCCTCGCTAAAATCCTGGCTAATCGCTTGCAGAAAGTCATGCCAAAGCTGATCAGTCCTGACCAGACTGGCTTTATGTCAGGCAGGAACTCTTCCTCAAACACCAGAAGGCTTTTTAATATCTTCTTCTCACCCCCCTCTGACTGCCCTGAAATGGTACTCTCCCTAGATGCGCAAAAAGCATTTGACCGTGTCGAATGGAGATACTTGTTCTTTGCGCTTAGTAAATCTGGATTTAGCTCTAGTTTTATAGATTGGATTAAGTTCCTGTATAAGTGCCCAACAGCTTCCATCAGTACCATTGGCCTGAAATCTGACCTATTTCCTCTGCATAGAGGCACCCGGCAAGGCTGCCCCCTATCACCCCTACTATTTGCACTGGCCGCTGAGCCCCTGGCCATATGGCTCCGTAGTGAAGACAGATTTGAAGGTATAACACGTTATGACACAACACATAAAACCTCCTTTTATGCTGATGATCTGCTGCTATACGTCTCCAACCCAGTTCACAGCGTGCCAGTGATCCTTAACATACTAGAGGAATTTGGAAAATACTCTGGCTATAAAATCAATTATAACAAGAGTGATTATATTCTCATAAACTCCACCACTGATACGCTCTCTCAGGGTTCCTTTCCTTTCAGAGAAGCTGCGGATGGCCTCAGTTACGTTGGCATACGAGTGACAAATTCATTTTCTGAACTGTTTTCAAAAAATTTCAGTCCGTTGTATGAACAGTGCAAATCTGATCTTGCCAGATGGTCCACCCTTCCTCTCTCCCTAATGGGGTGCACAAACCTGATAAAAATGACAGTACTCCCTCAATTTCTCTACTTGTTTCAACACATCCCAATTCTGATACGCAGATCTTTCTTCTCTAAGCTTGACCAATTATTTAGCTCCTTCCTGTGGGGAAACAAAAGGGCGCGAATCAGTCGATCAATGCTTTGCCTTCCAAAATCTAAGGGCGGGGTGGGGCTTCCTAATTTTCAATACTACTGCTGGGCTAGCAACATCAGTAAGCTCCGCTACCGCTCTCAATTGCCCACCACCGCTAGGCAAATTAGCTCTAACCCTGTTGTTACGAACACATTGATGATTTGGACCCAATTCAGGAAGACCTTTGGCCTACACTCTCCCTCTATTCTCTCCCCAATCTACCACAATCACTTATTCTCTCCTTCCTACTCTGATAAGGCCTTTAGGTCTTGGTCTAGAAAAGGCCTCCGCTTTATCAAGGACCTCTTTATTGAGGATATTTTTCCCTCCTTTGCTGACCTATCAGCCAAGTTTGACCTTCCAAAAGCACATTTGTTTCGCTTCTTTCAAATTAGACACTTTGTGAAGTCCCTCTACCCTCACTTTCCAAATCGCCCCCCAAAAACAATGATGGACCAACTCCTATCTCTCAACACCAAACAAAAAGGCCTCATAACAAGTGTCTATAACTGCGTTCATACTCTGTCACAGAACCGACTGAGCTCCTTAAGGGCTGCCTGCGACCGGGACCTCGGGACCTCACTGTCTGATGAATTTTGGGAACAAATATTAAACCGCGTACACACTTCCTCCATATGTGCAAGGCATGGTCTGCTGCAATGCAAAATTTTGCACAGAGTCCATCTCACTAACGCTAGACTGGCCAAAATCTACCCCGACAGAACAGATGAGTGTAATAGGTGCAAAGGCTCCCCTGCTGACTACGTTCATATGTTTCTGACCTGTCCAAGACTATTGGAATACTGGTCTGCAATATTCAAAACAATTAGCGAAGTTATAGGCCGAACCATAAATCCAGAGCCCCTTGTGGTCTTCTTCGGCATCTCCCCCACGCATGACCTGTCTAAATCCTCACAGCACATTATTGCATTTTCCTCCTTACTCCCTCGAAGGCTCATCCTCCTTAAGTGGACTCATACCCCCCCCCCCCCCCCAATAAATGGATCCATGAAATGCTGCAATGTATCACCCTGGAGAAGATAAGGTTTTCCCTCAAGGGTTCCTTATGTACATTCTATGAGACGTGGCAACCTTTTCTAAGCCGCATAGACTCCCTAACTATTGACGTTGAAAATGACTAACTGAGCACTGCACCCCCCACCCCCCACCCCTTTTTTTTCCTCTTTTACTTAATTTTACTTACTTTATTTTATGCGTTTATTTCTTCTTCTTTTTCTTCTTCTTCATTTATTTTTTACTTGTTTTCTTACTTATTTTGTATTTATTTATTTAGTTGTCTCCCCTCCTCCTTTTGAGTACTTATGTGTTTACCTTACTTAAGTTGTTAACCTGCTTATTTACTCTGTGTTTGTTGTCATTGTTTGCGTGTCCTCTGTGTGCATGGGTGTGAGTGTGTGCCCTCTTAAGGGTTGTTTTTCTGTTCTGGGTGGGGTAATTTAGGGTGTTCTGGTGGGTAGAAATTAAGCTGGAACCTTTCTTCAGTACTTTGTTACTGCTGATGTACCTCATCTATGCATCTGAATGTATTACGGGACCACTCCAGTGTTAAAATCAAAAAAGAAATTTTTTGAGAAATATTTATAGGTGTCTATTGAAGACCATGCGGCCCCGCTGTTTTCCCTGCCTTTAATGCACCTATGGCTTCTGATATCTCCTCTTTGCTTAAAGCTTTATCCAAAGCTGCCTTACTTTCCTCTGAACTTTTAGGAATGTTCATTTTGTCGAGGAATTCACACTGAGTGTTACAGTTAGTAGAATATTCACATCTACAGAGATTTTCCTACAAGTTTTTAAAGGCTGTATTAATTTCTGATGGATTCATTATATTATTCCCATTCCTGTCCTCAATATCAGTCATTGCTGTCTCTGTCTGTTGTTGTTTGATGCGCCATGCCAAGAGTCTACCTGGCTTTTCCCCTCGCTCATAATAGGCTTCTTTGAGCCTCATTATATTTGCAGCAGCCCTATGGGATGATAGCTCATTATATTGTGTCCTAAGTTATAATAATTGTTTTGAGGTGTCATGGTTACTCTGTCCTTCCTGGGAGCTCTTATTCTCTACAATTTGAATCTTGGATTCCAGTTCTCTAAATCTCCCCCTGATTCTCTGGCTTTCTGACTTGTATAGCTCATAATTTGGCCTCCAATAAATGCCTTAAAGGCTTCCCATCTGATTATGGCAGTGGTCTGGGCTGTATTTATTTCAGCATATGTGTCTATTTGATTTCCTAGAAAGTGGAGACATTTAAAGTCTTGCATCCATTTTTGGATTGATTTTGAAATCACTGAATCCCAAGATGGCTGTGCCCCAGTTACTGCATGCAACAGTTTTTTCCTACTGCCCCTGAAGTCAACTGGTTTAAAGAGTTATTTAATAGGTTTTAATTATTCTGACAGCTGTCTTTTATTACTTATCTTATGTAATAAATCTTTTAATCTCACTTGTGTTTTTTAACTCTGCTCACTGCTGATTTCATCAGAACCTGTGTAGCCTCACATGGAGTCCTTGGGCTCCTTTAACAGCAGGTGGCGCTGTCGGTGCCTTTATTTTTTAACATCTTTCATGTTTCATATTTGAGTTGAATCCAAGCTATTGATTTTTATTGGGCCGGCCACATCTTCACAGGACAAGTTGTAATGATGACAGAAACTCTACATGAATGAACACTTAGAAATCTGTTATATGTCAGTCCAACTACATTACAGTGTGTGATGAGTCATTGATTTATTTCATAATAATCTAAACAGAGGATTTTTAGTCTGAAAATGGCCTCAAATACCTGAAAACTGTCTCTGCACACCTGAATGTGTGACAGCATTTGGTTTTTCACTTTTATTTAAACAATGACCACAATACTCACCTCAGTGTCTCCAGTCCACAACGTGGCTCTGCCAAGAACTCACAAAGGTTTGTGACATCACTGCCTCTGAGGTCATTTCCTGTCAGATCCAGGACTCTCAGGTGGGCGGGGTTTGACTTCAGACTGGAACCCAGTGCAGCACAGCCTCTCTCTGTAAACTTACAGTGAGCCAGTCTGTTGGGGAAAAACAGTTTGAACTTATAGGCGGTAACATGCAGTGGCAGCTCCAGACCCTGACCTCTGACCCAGCAGCTGAGCTGCAGCTGCAGTCTGAGTCTGACTGACACTGAAATGATCTCAGATTAATAATTAGACATATTATTTACACAGCTGGTGTCCAGAGAAGGAAGAATGACAGCAAACTGTCTGAGAAGTCTCACCTCAGTGTCTTCAGTCTACACTGGGGTTTCCTCAGCCAATCAGAAAGCAGCTCCGCCCCCTGGTCCTTCAGGTAGTTGTAGCTCAGGTCGAGCTCTTTGAGATCAGAGGAGCTGCTGAAGGCAGAGGTCAAAGGCCGACAGCATCCTGCTGATAACCTGCAGGACTTCAGACTGGAAGGAGGAGGAGAGGATCAGAGGAGCAGAGGAGGAGAGAAGGAGGAGAGGATCAGAGGAGGAGTAGAGGAGGAGAGGAGGAGAGGAGGAGAGGAGGAGGAGAGGATCAGAGGAGGAGGAGAGGAGGAGAGCAGCAGAGGAGGAGGAGAGGAGCAGAGAAGGAGAGGAGGAGAGCAGCAGAGGAGGAGGAGAGGAGCAGAGAAGGAGAGGAGGAGGAGAGGATCAGAGGAGGAGGAGAGGATCAGAGGAGCAAAGAAGGAGAGGAGCAGAGGAGGAGAGGAACAGAGGAGGTTTGGGTTTTCAAGTCCCTTTATTAAATCATTTCAGCAATGACTGAAAACCATTTAATTCAAATCAAGAAAAATAAGAAACTAAACCAGAGAAAAACTGCTGCTGAATAAAACAGTCTGCCAGACACAGTAAATGTTAAACAACTACTCAGAAATGACATACCAGGTCTCCATTCCCTGTCACAGAGCACAGGACACCCCCAACAGTCCATCTTTCTTTAAAGTCCTGTAAATTGTCCACAGATTGACAGTAACAATATTCCACTCTGAGCCGGGATTTCAAAAGTCCTTCTAAGACCGGCACCGGCTCCACACTGCCGGTAGTCTCGCCACCAGACAATCAGAGATCTCCGCCTTCTGATAGTCTGGGGACACTCCTTTCTAAAGTGTGTTTAACACACCAGCGAAAATGGCCGGCAACAAAGCAACGCCTCTTGCATTTTTGAAAAGGACACGCCTTCTCGGAAATGTGCGCTCCTCCTTTTCTCGTCCGCAAGGAAACAAACACACAGAGAGCTTGAAAATGGATGCCGAGAGATTTAACTCCGTTTTATCAAACGTGTGCTCATCCGTGAAGAAAATATTTTTTTCCAGCGGATGTCTTAGTTACAACATGATTGAGCTAACTGGAGTAGTTTCATGTCGTATCTGACAACGGGAGGCTTTTAACAGATGACGTCCTGATGTTAGCTTTGCTGCTGCTGTTAGCTGTCCCTGTCAGCTACAGCCACTGATGCGTTCTAGACATCGTGATTTCCTAAAACTGAATAAATACCACACACAGCAACACAAAACTGCTTTGCTAGCTCAATCATGTTGTAACTAAGATATCAGCTGGAAAAGATATTTTTTTCACGGACCGTTTAATGAGTTATTACCTATTACAGACACTGCTAACGGCTAACAGAGCTAGCAGCTAACGGTTAGCCCAGCTAAACGTGCACACAGAAATAGTAATGTTTGTTCAATCATTGTGTTTTTGGACTTTACAAACATCGGATTAGTCCAAACGGTGATACAGTGATGTGAAAAATGTGATATATAGGCTATATATATATAGCTAAAAGCTCTGCTGGTTTTCTACCCGGAAGTATTTGTAAACAACAAGGCAATTCCCTCTATAGTCCGGCCGGACGGATGAGTCATGGCCTTGTAAAAGATTATGTTTGTTTCTTTTAGTTGGCGAGATTGTGTCGCCGCAAACGTGACAAACATCCACTGAACTTTGACGGTGTTTTCTGCGAGCACGGCTGAGCCATTTTGTACCGCTACATGTGTTTCTAGTGGGACTATGTTTACACGCACAAGAGTTCAGCGAGCCACCGAAGAACCGCCCTGCAGATTTACTACTGGTTCTGCAACGTAGGGAGTTTTTTTAAACTCTGAAATTGTATCCGCCCATCTAAACACAAAATCAGGGAGAAAGTCATCAGTCTTTAGTTAAGCAAAGCGTCTAAAGACTGACTTGTGAGTCTACACTGCCGGCACCCTGAGTCCGGTTCCTGCGAGTCAGCCAGATAGCCAACTTGGCAGAGCCCAGCAGAAAGTTTATCAAAGTGTGTACCTTTTTGTTTTTAGCACTGTATTTTGGGCCAAAAATGAACAGTGGAAAGGAAAAGGCCTCCCCCAGACCATGCAACCAACTCCTTAAAAGGTCAAAGAGCTGTGACAGCCAAGGACACTCAACAAACAAATGAAAAAGAGTCTCTGTGTGCAAACAGAAACTACTAGCTCCGGATCAAGGTGTGCTCTGTATCTGTTCGTAGCTATTGCCCCATGTACGACCCTCCACTGGAGGTCAGCTGTATGCTTCTCCAAGGGGATCTTGTACAGGGACCGCCAGCTGCCTTTCGGGGAAATGTCTGGGCCAAAGAACTCAGCCCACCTCGACTCCTTCAGCCCTGCCAGAGAGCGCAGGTTCAGAACCTTAACGCAGACTTCGTAGACTGCCTTTTTTCCCACCACCTCAAAGCTGTTTAGACGAGGGATTTGTAAGGAAAGCAGCTGACCCTCACCCTCTTGCCACTCCCCCACAGCTGGGGTTATGGAGAGAGAGGGGAAACTGTACTCACACTCATCATCCCATTGGTCAGACAGAGCACTGTTTTCTACAAACACTCACAGTGGCTGTGGCAGGGCTGCACAGACTTCCTCCACCATTCTGTTGATGAGCCTGACAGAGCTGATGTTGCTTCTCTCCATCAGGGCTTCCATAGCTGTGGATGTCATCTTCATAAGGTGACCCAGTTTGGTGCAGCCAGCTATTCGAAGACTGGCTCTCAGGCTGGCAGACTGCAGTGTACGGGTCTTAATAAAGGTGTTGTAGAACAATGGCTCTTCAAAAAGACACATGCCCGGGGGCACATTTGTGTCCCGTGCAGTCTTAAAAATCCACCAAGCCTGCAACACAGAGCTGTAAAATGGTGTTACATCTGTAAAGTCCACGGTCTCTTGCTCCAGGAGGAAAAGCTGCTTGTCGTAGCCCAGCTGTCCTGTTCTCCTCAGCAGCAGGCGAGCCGTATCACACAGCTGGGGCAACAGTCATACAGCAGCCTCTGAGCAGTTCTCAGTCTAAAGGAAGCAATTTTGGACTGAATGTCATTCAGTCCCTGTCTTCCTTCAGCCACAGGCAGGTGAAGAACAGCTGACCGGATCCAGTGCTTGCCCGACCAGAAGAAGTTGAGGATGTCCTTCTGGATGTCCTCTATCAGACCCCTTGGAGGTGTCAGAGTGACAAGTCTGTGCCACAGAGTTGAGGCGACCAAGTTATTAGCGACCAGAACTCTTCCCCTATACGACAGCTGAGGTAGCAACCATTTCCACTTAGACAACCGAGCACACACTTTCTCCTTCACTCCCTCCCAGTTTGTTCTTTGGAACCCTTCAGAACCCAGAAACACCCCCAAAATTTTTAGTCCCTCTTTTCCCCACCTAAGTCCTGCAGGCAGACTGGGCACTGCCTGATCCCTCCACTGCCCTATGAGCAAGGCCTCGCTCTTAGCCCAGTTCACTCTTGCAGATGAGGCCTTTTCATAGGCACAAAGGGTGTCCTGCAGACATTTAACATCATCCTGGCTGCTTACAAAAACATTAACATCGTCTGCATAAGCAGATACAGTGGGCAAGCCACGAGGTACACTTACAATCCCAGGGAAAGACAGACCAATGAGGCGCTCTCTCAGCCTGCACAGCAAGGGCTCAATGGCTAGGCTATACAGTTGCCCCGAGATAGGGCAACCCTGTCTTATGCCTCGCTGTACAGGAATTGGCCGACTCAGCCCCGCCCCCATCTTCACCATACACTGTGCTCCACTGTACAGTAAACTCACCCAAGACAAAAACCCATCACCAAACCCAAAACCTCTAAGTGCAGCAAAAAGATATGAGTGATCCACCCTATCAAAAGCCTTCTCTTGATCCAGTGACACAATCCCAACATTGACATTATAAATTTTACATAAATCAAGTACATCCCTGATAAGAAAAATATTGTCCATGATTGATCTCTCTGGCACACAGTATGATTGGTCTGTACTTACAATTTTTCCCAGAAAGTCTTTTAGTCTATTAGATAAGGCTCTGGAAAGCACCTTATAGTCCGTACAGAGGAGGGCCACTGGCCTCCAGTTCTTAAGTAATGTCAGGTCCCCCTTCTTAGGCAGCAGGGAAAGGACTGCCCGCTGGCAAGAAACTGGAAGAGATCCAGTTCTGAAACATTCCTGTACTACCTCGTGTAGGTCGGTGCCAATAATGTTCCAGAACCGCTTATAGAAGTCAGTGGAGAGACCGTCAATCCCTGGTGCCCGTCCAGAAGGCATCTGGTTAATGGCCATTGTCAACTCTTCGAGAGTTAGCCCACAGTCCAGGGCAGCTCTCTCCTCCGAACTGAGCTGAGGAAGGCTCTCCAGAAGCTCTTTGCGGTTCTCAGCGCTACACGGTTCAGCTTTAAGTAGGCTGGTGTAAAAGTCAATTGCGTGAGCCCTCATTTCATTCTGAGTTTCTGAGTTTCCGCAGTCAGTCTCCCTCCAGGGAGCTTCAGACAGGCCATCTGCTTCCTCTGCACCGCGTTCCGCTCCAAGTTGAAGAAGAAGGAGCTCGGGGCATCCATGTCCTTCAGCTGGAGGAAACGTGATCGGACCAAAGCTCCCTTCACCCTCTCTTGCAGAAAAAAGCTCAGTTCCTTCTTCTTCTGCTGCAGCAGGTCACTAGCAGTGGGATCGAAGTCTCTCCTGATCCCCTTCTCGATGGTACTGATGCTGGCTTCAAGGTTTTGTACTGCTGCCTTGATTTCAGCAGTAGAGTGTGACGTGTACTGCTGACTGAACACATGAGTTTGAGCTTTGCCAACCTCCCACCATTGCTTTAAAGAGCTAAAGCTGCTTTTCTTTGTCTGCCAGTGTCTCCAGAAATTCCCAAAGCTCTGACAAAAAGTGCTGTCTTGGAAGAGTTTATTGTTGAAATGCCAGTAAGATTTGGCCCTCTCACCTGATGAAATTGTCAAGTTTATACTGACTAGGTGGTGGTCAGTGAAACCAACCGGGGTTATGGTACTGCTGACTAATCTGGTGTTGAGATTTTGTGAGATGTAAAACCTATCTAGTCTGGCTGCACTGACCCTGTTGTTTCTGATCCGTATCCATGTGTACTGATGGATGTGTGGGTGTTTGAGTCTCCAGGTATCAAACAGATCTAAGTCAGTAATAGTTTGTTTTAAACACTGGGAGGATTGTGGCTGTGGCTCTTCATTGGTTCTGTCCTGAGTGAAATCAACTGCACAGTTGAAATCACCGCCAAGAATGATATGGTCCTGACTGTAGTTCCTGAGTTCAGACTGTATTTTTGTAAAAAGCCCCACTCTGTCAGAGCCCTGGTTGGGAGCATAAATATTAACAAAACACAATACCGAGCCGTTCATCTCTACCCTGACAATCAGCAGCCGACCCTTGACCACCTCGCTAACAGAGAGAATGACTGCATTGGCAGTTGCTCTGAAGAGGATGGCTACCCCTGCACTGACACTTGTGCCATGACTCAGGACGTGTGGACCCTCCCACCATAAACCCCAGTCTACCTCATCTGCCTGGTCACTATGAGTTTCCTGTAAGAACAGCACATCTATCTTTTTTTGTGAAACAATCTCACTGACTAAGGCTCTTTTATGTTTATCTCTCCCACCATAAATGTTAATAGACCCTATAGTGCTGCTCTGCATATGAGGGTTAAAGAAGAGAGACAGAAAGAGGAAAGCAGTAAAGAACAATGTATGAAAAAGAACACCAGGTGATACATGATCATCTTACCTAACTTTAATCTTTCTAACAGTTTTGCCTTTAGATACCTTTCTCAGTGTTGTGATATGTTTCTTGAGGCGAAAACGCTTCCTTTCATCCAATAAGTCCACACCAACAGATCTCTTCAGCATTCCCACTGATCTGATTAACTTTTTGGTGTCACTAAAATAATCATTAACTTTCACAGATCTGTGAAAAGTTTGGTCTAGAAAAGTGTTTATTTCCTCAAAGGAATATAGATCTGTGTTCCTGTTGGACACCTCACTGACTGACACAGTATCTGACCCTGAGTCCCATTCTGCATCCTCTCCTCTACCTGATGCCTGGCTGCTGAAAACAGCCTCCATAATCTGTTCACTGTCACAGCCCCCCCCAGCCTCACCTCCACCTGCAGAAACTGTTGAAGGGGCCTCCTCCACAGTCTCCTCAGGCTGCGGACTGTCAGCACTGCTCAGGCTGACTGCAGCCTTACCTGACACGGGACCATTCAATGAATCACCCGCCGACTCAGCCACCGGGCCAGACGAGGGCCCCGCGGGAGCCACAACAGACCCGGTCACAGAGCCGACCACGGACGCGGAGCCGGTGTTGTGTCCCTACTGGTTTCCAATTTAACTGGTTTCCTTACCGAACAGCTGCAGAAGTGCTTCGCCTCCGTCAGCAGATTTGTCACAAATTCACAAACATACACAACACATTACTGGCGATCTTAAAGTCGCAGCCCACATCTACCACAGCGAATATGCTTCTGTAAGTGAGCACTACATACTAGCGACATTAAAAAAAAAAAGAAAGGAAAGAAAATATGATATACACAAATTTGCGTCAAGCTGGACTCGATTTCATGTCAACAAAAGACAACATAACACAAACCGCATGTCTACTTGTGTGAGCCACTGAGACTCACAGAGCACACAGCTTTCCTCAGGTATTAGTAAATTACTTCAGCATCCAGGTAACATTTTGATTTGGGCTGACCTGAGACAACTGGTTACCCTCGGCTTGCCTTGAAAATACCCACACATATTTATCAATGTTTCTTGTTCTTTTTCCACGAGTCTACAAACATATTCAGTGCCACATTACAGTCTGCACAACACTGCACACTATGACAAAGCCTGTCATGTTTAAAAAGTGACGATCTAACTCGTTCACTGCGTACCTGTAGGGACAGACATAACAGCATGACGTCACCTCTCTCGGACCATGGCGACATTTCTTTTAGTGTGCGTCCATAATTGTGAGTTTGTTCTTAGAGCTCATATGTCTCCATCAGAGCTAGCTGCCAGGTTGTCATACAGTGTAATACTATTATTATTGTGTCATGTGTTAACCTTTCCTGTCTCAGCGTCCGAACCGTGGTTGGGAGGCACAGGGGAGACTTACTAGGCTGCTCCAAGGCCGAAGTGTCCGCTCGTCTTCGGGGTTAACTCCCTACACTTTTGGTTCAACCGGTGGCAAGCAAGGCACGGGGAAGACGTCTTGGAGGTTGATGAGTTGTAGCATTTATTGCAAATACACCACACTTAAAGTACACTGCACTGAACTTCTGTAAACATCAGCTACTGCTAACTTAACTCCTGTTTCTCTCTGTCAGGTCGCCAGCTTCACTTACGCTCCCTCTCTCTCAGACACACACACTCTCAAGACACACCCCCCACTACGCACACACCTTGCGCACCGAGCTATTCCCTGCTGAGTTACGTCACTTTTATAATGCCACCCCCACTCTGGATGGCAATTATACATAATTCCACTCCAGTACATTGACACATATCATACATTTTCTTCTTCGTTTTTTTTTTGTTTTGTTTACAGATACACAGTCCTCATTAGTAAGAGTCCATCTGAGAGGATATAATGCAACCTGCTTATCCACAGTCCATATGGATAAGTGAGCAACAGCCAAAGTGTGATTTCTCAGTGCAAATGTGAGTTCGTGTAGCAGTCTTTGTTATTGGGTGCACATATCAAACAGAGCGTATTAAACCCTAAAAAAAAAAACATGACCAATATTCAGCAATTGCTTCACATCATAACTGATCCAAGCCCTAACCAGGCGACCGGGAGCATATAACTAAACTTCTCTATCTTGCTGTTTAAGGTAGCCTTGCAAGGCTACCTTAAACAGAAAACGAAAGTTAGTGACAAAGCAATGTTAAACAACCACTCCTCCAACCTCCTGTATATACATACATTAAACTGATTAACATTAGCTTCAACAGCATCAACAGTACAAAACACTTTTTTTTTCTTTTTAATACTGAAATGTGTCCTTTGAACTCAAACAGTCCATGAACTCTGAACTTAGTGAGCCACCCACTCACCATACCAGGCTGGGTTTCTCCGCCGGCGGCCTGGCCTTTGAGTGAGTTGTCCTTGGGGTATTAGCGATGCTACACCACCCCCACTGCCCTGAAGGTCCCCAGGTGAAGAGGGGTCCATGTGAAGATAAGTGGCTGGGGGTGAGACTGCAGTTGCAGGGATGGCCTCTGCTGGATCTGGTGGAGTGCTGGTGGAGGTTTCGTCTGCATTGACGTTGGAAAACAAACCAGCGAGCCCAAGGTCCGGATCTGCAGAATCTGTATCCAAAACTGGAGGTGACACCTCCAGAGGTGTCCAGCCCTGAGCCTGCTCCATGGCCCAGGCGTTGTCCAGTGGCTCAAGGCTGCAATAGGGCTTCAACTGGTCGTGATGGACTACTTTCACTTTGGTCTTTGGCCCTTTTTGGATGCGATATACAAGATCATCCAGCTGACCCAGGATGAAGAACGGACCCTCGTATGATGGAAGGAACTTCCTGATCTTGTTCCTAACTTTCCGTGTACCTTTGATGAGGTACCACACAGCATCTCCCACCTTATACTGCGTTTGGAAACAGTTTTTGTCATATTGTCTCTTTGCACGTTTCACAGACTCACCAAGCGCCTCTCTGGTGATCTGATGTGCCAGCTCCAACCTCTCCCGAAGGTGTTGGACATACTCAGGGGCGGAAGGAGTGGTCTCGGAGTCAGGAGGCAGACAGGTCCACTGGTTCACTCACCTCCTGACCGAACATCATGAAGTTGGGGGTGAAACCCGTGGCACTGTGTCTCGTCACTCTGTACGCCATGACAGCGTAGGGAAGCATGAGGTCCCAGTCCCAATGGCACCTCTCAGCTGTTGTGGCTAGAATCTTTTGCAGGGTGGCATTGAATCTTTCCACCTGGCCATCAGACTGTGGTCGGAAAGGTGTGGTGTGTGTTTTGTCAATACCAAACAGCGTGCACATTTTCTTGAACACCTCCGACTCAAAGTTCCGCCCTTGGTCACTGTGCAAGGTCTGTGGTGCCCCATAACGACACACCCACTCCGAGGCCAGCACTTCAGCCACTGTTGTCGCCTGGTCGTTTGGTAGGGGGAATGCCTCCACCCATTTCGTGAAGTAGTCCTGTATCACAAGCACATAGCGATTTTTGCGCTCTGTCTCATTCAGGGGCCCCATAATATCCAAGGCAACACGCTCCATGGGCGCTCCCACCCGGACAGTTCCCATGGGGGTCCGGCTTTGGATGCACAGCTGGTGCAGGTGCAGCACCAGACGGCAACATCCTCTCTCATCCGGTACCAGTAATATCGAGTCTGAAACCGTGCCACAATGCGCTCCACTCCAAAATGTCCTCCGACTGGTCCTTCATGCATCTGCCTCATGACATCAGGCTGGAAGGCACGTGGCAACACAGCTTGTGGATAGAACTGGGTGTCATTCAGGCAGTAGAAACGTCTGACCAGTATTCCATTTCTGATGTAGAGCCTCCTCCACTGGCTCCAATAAGTCTTTGTAGCTGGGCTGCATGAGGAGACCAAACTCCAAGGGGGTCGCTCTGCATCGGCCTCCACCCATGCCTGGATAGGTGAAATGTCAGGGTCGGCCTCCTGGCCCCGTTTCAGCTCCTCCGAGGTCCAGCCGCAGAACAGCGCAGCCTCACTGGTCTTGGTCAAATTAATTTTTTCTGGGGACTTTACAATGTCAACATCTGTGTGCTGGTTTTCATTCACCCCCACTGGACTCACTGTCCCCAGGGTCAAGTGTCTCTCCACCCCCAATGAACTCTGCGTCGCCTGGTTGACGACAGAGTCCAACTCACACTGCACTGCTTGATGGCTAACGTTGCCTGAGTGGGGGCCGGGACCTGGCAGCTTGCATGGGCAGGACTGGCGACAAGGCTTTCTGGAGAGGCTGTCAGCATTATTGTGCAGCTGGCCAGGGCAGTGGTTGATTTTAAAGTCGTACTCGCCAAGTCTCTCAAGCCATCTGGCCAGTTGCCCTTCGGGCTCCTTCATTTTGGTCAGCCACCGGAGACTGCTATGGTCAGTGCGCACGATGAAGGGGCGCCCCAGGAGATACTGCTAAAAATGTGATGTAAACTCCACCACAGCTAGCAGCTCTCGCCGTGCGGTGCAGTAATTCTGCTCAGTTTTGGACAGCTTGCGACTTCCATAGGCCAGCACACGTTCCCTACCCTGCTGAACTTGTGACAGCACCGCACAGATGCCAACATTGCTCGCGTCTGTGTCCAATACCATGTCGCCCAGGTCTAGTGGGTAACCTAGGACGGGTGCAGTGGTAAGCAGGTGCTTGAGCCTGTCAAATGCAGCCTGACATTCTGCAGTCCACTGGAAATGGGCGAATTTCTTGGTCAGGGTGTGCAGGGGCTCTGCCACAGTGGCAAAGTCTTTTATGAACCTGCGATAATAGGATGCCGATGAACTGCCGGACCTCCTGCAGTGATGTAGGAGTTGGCCAATCCTGCACCTTTTGGACTTTGATGGGGTCAGTGGTCACGCCCTCCTGAGAAACAATGTGGCCTAGATAGGCTACCTGGCGGCGAAAAAGGCAACATTTGGCAGGCTTCAGTTTCAAGTTAGCTTGGCGCAGTCTGTTGAAAACCTGGTAGGCTTACATATTATTAAGCGTATTTTGAGAGCATTTTCCGAGTTAGATCGTCACTTTTTAAACATGACAGGCTTTGTCATAGTGTGCAGTGTTGTGCAGACTGTAATGTGGCACTGAATATGAAAAAGAACAAGAAACATTGATAAATATGTGTGGGTATTTTCAAGGCAAGCCGAGGGTAACCAGTTGTCTCAGGTCAGCCCAAATCAAAATGTTACCTGGATGCTGACGTAATTTACTAATACCTGAGGAAAGCTGTGTGCTCTGTGAGTCTCAGTGGCTCACACAAGTAGACATGCGGTTTGTGTTATGTTGTCTTTTGTTGACATGAAATCGAGTCCAGCTTGACGCAAATTTGTGTATATCATATTTTCTTTCCTTTCTTTTTTTTTTTAATGTCGCTAGTATGTAGTGCTCACTTACAGAAGCATATTCGCTGTGGTAGATGTGGGCTGCGACTTTAAGATCGCCAGTAATATGTTGTGTATGTTTGTGAATTTGTGACAAATCTGCTGACGGAGGCGAAGCACTTCTGCAGCTGTTCGGTAAGGAAACCAGTTAAATTGGAAACCAGTAGGGGCACAACACCAGCCACGGGCGCATCCCCGAGGGTGTGTCTGCAGACCTGGAGACTGCAGATTCAGACCTGCAGATCTGGACCTGCAGTTCTAGACCCCTTGTATTTCGCGACAGCACCCGACAACTATTGAATATGGCCGACGACGATCCGAATGTGAGTATTGAATGTGAATCACATTATTTGTTTAATGCCATCAAACTATTTTGTTGACTTGAATTAGAGAGCGAATTTCATGCTTTACAGTGATACGTTTAAAATGATATGACTGTCTTTACCACGATAGTCTGAAAGGCACGTCAAATATGGGTTAAAGTAGTAGGTAATAGGTTAGCTTGTTAGCAATGAACTGTTTGACCTGCATATTTTGTTTCATGAAACCGAAGCGCGATGACGAATAATTTTAGCATGTGCTTTAAATTAAACATGAATAAATGATTAAAGCAATGAAGTGGATGATATGAGAAAAATGTGTATAGGCTTACGTTTTTATACAAGCATGAAACAGTTTACATATTGGCAATTAGTGTAGGCTACTTTATGCTAAAAGCTAATTTTGTATTCATGTATATCATGTAATACACCTACACACTCCTTTATTATTCATAATATTATATATCACGTGTGTTTATATCACTACATTGATATTACTCTATAGTATATATTTAGAGATTTTGTGGATAGAAATTAAGCTCACCCAGCGCAGAAGATCAGAAATGTATTTTTGTCTATTATTAGGTTTTGGCCTTTTTTATGTGTGTAAAAAGGTTGAAAAATCTTAACTTTGAATAATTTGAAGTTTGTTTGAAAACATTTCAAACCATTTCAGTATTTCACAGCCTTTGTTTCAAATTCCCACAACAAAAGTGAGCACTGGACACCCAAGACCAGACATTTCCTATTATATGTTGTAGCGGGTTTGATCAATGCAGTGCAAGTTTTTGGCGTGCTAGTCAGAGCAGTCTGATGAATATTAAGAAATAAAGAACTAAAATAGTTGGATCAAACCATACAGAACAACCAGCAAACAATAATGATGCAGAACAGCACCCAGGCATAAATCAACAATTAAATCTTGGTATTTTTATTCGGGTGTAATAAAATTTTAAAATTGTAAATTGTAATTAAAGCTGCGAAGCAGCGTTGGTAGGGACCTCGGCCCCTCGCCGTCGTCCCCCAGCTCACAATCAATCAATCAATCACTCAATCAATTTCACAAATCACAATTTGCCAAACACACACACACACACACACACACACACACACACACACAAACACACACAGGCTTGTGTCTGTCAGAGTGAAGCCATTGTTATGCTAATCAATGACCATGTAATTAGGTGACAGCACAGGCACTTCAAGCTCAGTTTGACTAATGACTAATGATAACAGAATCAGCAGGAGGCATTTGACACCACGGCAGCAGCACAACCTCACATGTCACACTATCCAGGCACCGCTGTGATCGAAGTTAACCTGTGAGACAGTGGAGCACAAAGGCTCTGGAGAAGAGGCCGAGTTACTGACATGCAGTACGGCAGAGTTAGTGACATGCAGAGAAGGAGAGAAGGGAGAGAGAGAGAGAGAGAGAGAGGGGTGACAGGGAGTGGAGTGTGTGTGTGTGTGTGTGTGTGTGTGTGTGTAATTGTATCGCTAAAAATTGCAAATTATGAGCTGCATCTCTCTCTCTCTCTCTCTCTCTCTCTCTCTCTCTCTCCCTGTCTTTCTCTCTCATACATACACCCACAATGAATATTTGGTATGTATTAGTTAAGAATAAAAAAATAATAATAATATTTTTATGGTTGTTTTTCAACAAAGACAAAAAAAGTCCTGAAGGGGAACAGTGTCTATTTTTATTGAAAAATAGAAACTGCCCCCAAAAATGATAATGCATCAAAATTGGTGTTGTTATTTATCATTCACATATCACAGACTGTGATAAATAAAATAAAAAAATCCATCCAACATTTATTATATAGTTAATCTTAATTCATGTTTTTTTTCCATTAAAGTAACAGTTACTTCATGTAAATAAAATGGCAAATAAATTGTGAAAATCCTCAAAAGGAATGAATATTTGATATGCATAATCTGAGTACAAGTTGGTTAAAAGATTTAAGCAAAAAAATGTAGAGAAATATATTAATATTCAATATTTTTTAGTTTAGTATAATTTTTTATAAGATGGCCCGCAAGGTTAAAAATGCAGGGTTCTTATGAAGGTGGTGTGAGCTTATATTTTGAAAGTTGTAGACACAAGCCATGTGACCTAATAAAACTTTGACATGTGTGATGATCAAACAACACATCCATGTTCATTTGAAATCATGTGACCTAGTGAAAGCTTGAGTGATGTGTACTGGCTGCTTTGAGGATCTAAGTGCAGCAAACAGACACAAATATATACTAGTTAATGTCAGTGGAGAAAGTGAGCAGGACTACATGTATTCCAATTCTTAATGAGTTAAAAGACTTTAACCAGGACATCTTGTATTTACAGGTTTTTGGTATCATGCATTTCTTTCAAAGTTTTAGGAATGACTTTGGTAAATGTTATACTGTCATCTCTGTGTGACCACACACACACAGACACACTTCACTCTGACACACAGGCTGTCAGAGTGAAGCTTTTGTTATGCTAATTAAGGACTGCATGCAGCTCACACAGACAGCAGAATGGGTTGAAAGTTTCTCAAACTAGTCCTTTTAGCTCCCAAACCGTGGGTCCCATCTTCAATCTGAAAGCATCACCAGATAGATAAACTTGTTCTGAACGCAAACATATAAAGCTTGTATGTCTATGGACTGAAAAATGTCACCTTAATCACAAGTTTACAGTGTGTTGGCCCTCATCTTTTCTTACAGAGATCATCATGAGGAGTTGTGTCCTGCACCTTCTAACGCTTCTAAAATCCAAACCGTTCAAGTTATGACAAAGTCCTTCACAAGTAATGTTCACCAGGGGTAGAGCTGTAATGTGTGCAAGTTTGAAGCAGTTATGATAAACGGTGTAGGAGCAAATAATTTTTGAGCGACAGAATTTGTGAAAAACGCCATCTTACATTCAAAGACCGACAGCGCACTTCCTGTTGGAGTTAGGTCAGGGGTTGCAGAGCGACATTTGTAGGTCTTTATGAGACGAACGAGACAGTGTTGGTTTGGTCTTTCTAAGTGGTTCCTACCCGTCGCACCGGGCATTTTAGTGTGTCTAGGTGGCACAACAAATCGTCAGGAGGTTTTGGAGCACATCACCTGAAACACGCCATAACATCCAAACCATTCGAGGATTGAAAAAGTTACGCGCAATAATTGATAAGGACACTTTGAACAATAATGTGTGCGAGTTTGAAGCCGATACGATAAACGGTGTAGGAGGAGATGTTTTTTAAAGGAATTTCTTTTTTTGAGGAAAACTCTTACTTTGAAAGGAAATAGCTCACTTCCTGTTGGGTTTAGGCCAGAGGTGCGAGTACGTGATTTGTAGGTCTTGATGAGACGAACACGGCTGTTTTGGTTTGAGCTTCCTACGACGTTCCTACTGGCTGCAGCGGCCATTTTAGTGGTCTGAACTGTTAGGTGGCGCTAGAGAGCCCATTTTGGCACTTTTCAGATTAATTTTTTCATTTTATAAAATTTTTCGCCAGTCCTGACATGCGTGCCAATTTTGGTGAGTTTTGGAGCATGTTCAGGGGGTCATATTCCAGTTTAAAGTCGCGTACGCTGAAAGAAAGAAACAAAGAATAACAATAATAATAACAATAATAATAATAATAAACGCTACAAGAACAATAGGGTCCTCGCCTTTCAGCCGAGGTCCCTAATAATAATAATAATAATAATAACAATAATAATAATAATAATAATAAACGCTACAAGAACAATAGGGTCCTCGCCTTTCAGCCGAGGTCCCTAATAATAATAATAATAATAATAACAATAATAATAATAATAATAATAAACGCTACAAGAACAATAGGGTCCTCGCCTTTCAGCCGAGGTCCCTAATAATAATAATAATAATAATAATAATAATAATAACAATAATAATAATAATAATAATAAACGCTACAAGAACAATAGGGTCCTCGCCTTTCAGCCGAGGTCCCTAATAATAATAATAATAATAATAATAATAATAATAATAATAATAATAACAATAATAATAATAATAATAATAAACGCTACAAGAACAATAGGGTCCTCGCCTTTCAGCCGAGGTCCCTAATAATAATAATAATAATAATAATAATAATAATAATAAACGCTACAAGAACAATAGGGTCCTCGCCCTTCAGCCGAGGTTCCTAATAAAGCATTAAAAGTCCAACTTCTTTCAAACAGTGGTGTTTGGGTGAGATGCTGATTTAGTTGCAGTTATACAGCCGTCCATTAGGGGACAAAAAACAAGGGGTCTAGAACTGCGGGTCTGAATCTGCAGTCTCCGGGTCTGCAGAGACATACTATTGCCGGAGCCGGCCGCGGAGCCGGCCCCGACAGCGGCGCCAGCGACCGCATCAAGCCGCTGTTTATGCGGACACGCAAACCGTTTGTGCCCCACATCCCCACACTCAAAACATGTCATTTGGCCGGAGCTGGCATAAACCATGTGAGAAGCTTCGCCATGCTTAACTCTAAAAGACACCTCCAGTGTCTGTGCAGGTGAGTCCAAAAACATGAACACCTGTCTCCTCAGAGACTGCACATGCTTCCGTTTAGCGTCTTTACAGCCCATGTTGATCACTTTAAATCCGCTAGCAAACTTCCCAAATCTGCGGAGCTCATGCTCTAACAGCTCGTTTGGGATGAAAGGCGGAACACTGGAGACGGTGATCTTCCTCCACAGTAACACTATTATCCGGCGGGACTACCCTCACTCCCTGCCGAATAGACGGAGGTGGCGTCTCGGCGGACGCCATTCCTCCCGAAAACCACCGCACAAAACCACTAAACACTCGTCAGACACTCAGCAAAAGAATCTGAAAAAAGCTTACCTGATCATGTACAAGAGACAGATGAAAAACCAAGATTAAAGTCCAAAAGCAGGGACAGCAAACCATTCAAAACTCCGCGCCACTCGCACACCACCACCACTCACGCTCACACTCACGTGAGAGGAGGAGGTTTATTAATCTATCTTTGAAATATTCATAGGTGTCTATTGGAAGACCATGCGGCCCCGCTGTTTTAACAGCAGGTGGCGCTGTCGGTGCCTTTATTTTTTAACATCTTTCATGTTTAATATTTGAGTTGAATCCAAGCTATTGATTTTTATTGGGCCGGCCACATCTTCACAGGACAAGTTGTAATGATGACAGAAACTCTACATGAATGAACACTTAGAAATCTGTTCTATGTCAGTCCAACTACATTACAGTGTGTGATGAGTCATTGATTTATTTCATAATAATCTAAACAGAGGACTTTTAGTGTGAAAATGGCCTCAAATACCTGAAAATTGTCTCTGCACACCTGAATGTGTGACAGCATTTGGTTTTTCACTTTTATTTAAATAATGACCACAATACTCACCTCAGTGTCTCCAGTCCACAACGTGGCTCTGCCAAGAACTCACAAAGCTCTGTGACATCACCGTCTCTGAGGTCATTTCCTGTCAGATCCAGGACTCTCAGGTGGGCGGGGTTTGACTTCAGACTGGAACCCAGTGCAGCACAGCCTCTCTCTGTAAACTCACAGAGAGCCAGTCTGTTGGGGAAAAACAGTTTGAACTTATAGGTGGTAACATGCAGTGGCAGCTCCAGACCCTGACCTCTGACCCAGCAGCTGAGCTGCAGCTGCAGTCTGAGTCTGACTGACACTGAAATGATCTCAGATTAATAATTAGACATATTATTTACACAGCTGGTGTCCAGAGAAGGAAGAATGACAGGAAACTGTCTGAGAAGTCTCACCTCAGTGTCTTCAGTCTACACTGGGGTTTCCTCAGCCAATCAGAAAGCAGCTCCGCCCCCTGGTCCATCAGGTCGTTCCAGCTCAGGTCGAGCTCTTTGAGATCAGAGGAGCGCCTGAGGGCAGAGGTCAAAGGCCGACAGCATCCTGCTGATAACCTGCAGGACTTCAGACTGGAAGGAGGAGGATCAGAGGAGGAGGAGAGGAGGAGGAGAGGAGGAGGAGAAAAGGAGAGGAGGAGAGGAGCAGAGAAGGAGAGGAGAAGGAGAGGAGAGAAGGAGAGGAGGAGGAGAGGAGCAGAGGGGAGGAGCAGAGGAGGAGAGAAGCAGAGGAGAGGAGGAGGAGACGAGCAGAGAAGGAGAGGAGCAGAGGCGAGGAGGAGCAGAGGAGGAGCAGAGGAGGAGGAGAGGAGGAGGATTATTAATCTATCTTTGAAATATTTATAGGTGTCTATTGAAGACCATGCGGCCCCGCTGTTTTCCCTGCCTTTAATGCACCTATGGCTTCTGATATCTCCTCTTTGCTTAAAGCTTTATCCAAAGCTGCCTTACTTTCCTCTGAACTTTTAGGAATGTTCATTTTCTCGAGGAATTCACACTGAGTGTTACAGTTAGTAGAATGTTCACATCTACAGAGATTTTCCTACAAGTTTTTAAAGGCTGTATTAATTTCTGATGGATTCATTATATTATTCCCATTCCTGTCCTCAATATTAGTCATTGCTGTCTCTGTCTGTTGTTGTTTGATGCGCCATGCCAAGAGTCTACCTGGCTTTTCCCCTCGCTCATAATAGGCTTCTTTGAGCCTCATTATATTTGCAGCAGCCCTATGGGATGATAGCTCATTATATTGTGTCCTAAGTTATAATAATTGTTTTGAGGTGTCATGGTTACTCTGTCCTTCCTGGGAGCTCTTATTCTCTACAATTTGAATCTTGGATTCCAGTTCTCTAAATCTCCCCCTGATTCTCTTGCTTTCTGACTTGTATAGCTCATAATTTGGCCTCCAATAAATGCCTTAAAGGCTTCCCATCTGATTATGGCAGTGGTCTGGGCTGTATTTATTTCAACATATGTGTCGATTTGATTTCCTAGAAAGTGGAGACATTTAAAGTCTTGCATCCATTTTTGGATTGATTTTGAAATCACTGAATCCCAAGATGGCTGTGCCCCAGTCACTGCATGCAACAGTTTTTTCCTACTGCCCCTGAAGTGAACTGGTTTAAAGAGATATTTAATAGGTTTTAATTATTCTGACAGCTGTCTTTTATTACTGATCTTATGTAATAAATCTTTTAATCTCACTTGTGTTTTTTAACTCTGCTCACTGCTGATTTCATCAGAACCTGTGTAGCCTCACATGGAGTCCTTGGGCTCCTTTAACAGCAGGTGGCGCTGTCGGTGCCTTTATTTTTTAACATCTTTCATGTTTAATATTTGAGTTGAATCCAAGCTATTGATTTTTATTGGGCCGGCCACATCTTCACAGGACAAGTTGTAATGATGACAGAAACTCTACATGAATGAACACTTAGAAATCTGTTATATGTCAGTCCAACTACATTACAGTGTGTGATGAGTCATTGATTTATTTCATAATAATCTAAACAGAGGACTTTTAGTGTGAAAATGGCCTCAAATACCTGAAAACTGTCTCTGCACACCTGAATGTGTGACAGCATTTGGTTTTTCACTTTTATTTAAATAATGACCACAATACTCACCTCAGTGTCTCCAGTCCACAACGTGGCTCTGCCAAGAATTCACAAAGCTTTGTGACACCACCGTCTCTGAGGTCATTTCCTGTCAGATCCAGGACTCTCAGGTGGGCGGGGTTTGACTTCAGACTGGAACCCAGTGCAGCACAGCTTCTCTCTGTAAACTGACAGAGAGCCAGTCTGTTGGGGAAAAACAGTTTGAACTTATAGGTGGTAACATGCAGTGGCAGCTCCAGACCCTGACCTCTGACCTTTTTAAACATATGGGCAGTGTTGAGTGTAGCGTCAGAGTCCTCAGATTACTTTTTCATCGTAGCAACTAACGTAACGCATTAGTTTTGCACTAATTTGTCAGTTATTTTGTTACATTTTCAAAAAAGCAGTGTGTTGCTTTCAAAATGTTCCTGTATTTCCATGTTTCTTTTGTTTATTTATTTATTTATTTGTTTATTTGAATGGGACAGTGCACATTGATGAACATGTTAAAACATGTAAAGATGCCGGATTGTAGCTTGACGTTAATTTCCATCCGTAGTCCCATTAACATAAAAACAAATTAAGACAGTACAACATTTCATAGTAAGAAAAAAGGAGCAGTAGCAATAAAACAAGCACTAACAGTGAAAAACACATTGAAAAACACAAACCATAATATACAGACAGACAGATAAATTGCAATACAGATTGACTGTGGGTGGAGAGCTAGCCCACAGGTAGGGAGACCATAAGAGTTTCGTTTTGAAGAGTAAAGTGCATAGGTGCTGGGTAAAGTGTCAAGTGCTAAAGTGCATGAGTGCCAGATGAAATTGCACAATGCCCTAAAGTGCACATCAGTTTAAAGTGCCAGTTTGTATTGCACGAGGCCCAGTACACTCAGTTGCACATGCAGAAGCGTGTAATTATTGCACTAAATGTGATACATAAATGTATTATGTAAACACTACTGATGAGAAAAAATCATACACAAAAGTATTGTGTAATTTTTGTATACATGTAACGGAAAAAGAAAGAAACTCTGATGATGACCCAACAATTGCATTGCATTACAGGTTACAGGTGGTCGCATGTTTGATTTTCTAGTAACCATGCTTTCAGCTTCCCCTTGAAAGTGCTAAGAGTGGTGCTCTCTCTGATAATGACTGGGAGGTTATTCCAGCTTTGCCCACCTTTTATGGATAGAACATTCTGACCAAAGGTGGTTCTTCTGTGTGTAATTTCACAGTCACCTCTTGTGCCTGACCTAGTACCATGTCCTGTGAGTCTTTTTTTATGGATGAACTCTTTGACAGGAGCTGGTGCTGGTCCGTGTAAACATTTGTATATGAAACAGGCATTTTTGAATACTTTTAAATTTTCAAAGTCTAGAAATTTGTGCTTTTCCAGGACCTTACCTGTTGCCATTAACTGCATGTTTGTTGAAACATGATGTGCTGTAGACGATACAAGCTGTTGTATTGTTTTCACAGAGGCTAACATAGGCTGTGCCTCTGTGCCTCCGCCCAGCTCACTGTCACTCCTGTTATTAGTCTGCAGAGTCACAGGTTATGGGCCGCGGACTCGGATATGCAACAGTGGTAGAATAATAATAATTAATATGAATAATAATTAGTATAATGTTTGGTACCAAAAGGTACATTAGAGGGACAAAACAATCAGAATTTGATGATCGAAGGTCAAAGGTCACTGTGACCTTACAAAACACATTTCTGGCCATAACTCAAGAGCTCATACGACATTATGACAAACTTCCACACAAATATCTGACAGGATAAAATGATGAAGAGATGACATTTAATTAGGGCTGAAACGATTCCTCGAGTAACTTGAATAATTCAATTACTAAAAAGCCTCGAGGCAAGCTTTAAATCCAGTACAACTATACAGCGCACTGTGTGTCGCATGGATGGTTGTTTCTGTTACACAAGTGCTATATTACATTGCTGTTGACAGTCTACACAGCTGTAACGTGAAAAGAAAGAGCGACAGACAAAAACAGGACACACGCCGAGCAGACCCGACACAACAGGGTGACGTCAACATCACATTTAATGCATTTAACCTTAATCAGTGACTGCTAGCTGAAATTCCTAACACATGGAAAGAACATACGTGTATCATGGCTACATGGCTGAATAATGACAGAAATCAATGAGGTGGCTAACATTACCTGGTTATGTATCATGGGTATTTGCCAAGTTTTGTAATACCCAGTCACAGGAACTTAAAGTATGATAACTGTGAAGGCCATATAATAAGTATCAATAAAATAATTAGGGCTGTAGTCAACCAAAGAAAATCTTGGTCGACTAAAGTCGCATATAATCTTCAACTAATCGATTAGTCGTGGGGAAAAAAAATCATTATTTTTTACTTCTGCGGTGGTGTGTCTGTATCACTCTGCAGTTACACCTCCAAAACACTAGTCGGCGGTGGAGGACTGTGTTAAGTGCTGTAAAGGTTAGTTCAAATCAAACTTTATTTATATAGTTGATTCAAAACACACATTAGACACACATTAAACACACATTGAACACATTGAACACACATTGAACACAAATTAAACACACATTAAACACACATTAGACATGGCTTAATAGAGAGAATTTCTAACACAAGTACGCAAATCAGCTTCACTATAATGAAAAATGTAAAAATGGTAGCACATCTCAAATTGCCAAGTTAAGGAGGCAGACAAAGTACTCACATTTGACTTCTTTTAATGGCTCACATCAAAAAAACAAACGCTAACACGTTTCGGCACATGGCCTTCTTCAGAGCGTTTGAAGAAACAATTTTTACATTTTTGATTATATTGGATTTTTGAGTTAAGCACTCTGAGTATCATCACTGTTGATGAGCAACCTCCTTTTTCATCAGCTTCACTATAACTGGCAGCATTCACAGACAAACACTTGTCTTTATCTGGACACATTTCCCCACAAATACAACATGCTAACGTTATTAGCACAAGCCTATGGCATTTTACATTGTATAAATTAGCCTAGTGACGAGCGGAGATTTCCTCTGCTCATATTTCAGCCAGGATAAATCCTGAAGTATAAATCCCTGAAGGACAAATCACACACAGGACTTAAAACCCTATTCTAGTGGAGGCTTTACTGTCTTCACAATTTATTGTTTCTTATCTGTGAAGTTAAAGTAAATCAAAGCTTTGTTTCCACTGAGGGAAATGGTGTCAGCTTACAGAGACAGACAGGAGGTCTGCGTCACCGCAATGCTCAGCGTGAGGGTGGGCGAGTTCAACGTTTTGAAAACACCCCCATTATCACAGGTATCTTAGCCTGTCCCCCCGCCACAGGAAATAATGGATTAATCCTGGAAAGCTGTTGATGTGGCACTTTTCTCTTTATGAAAGTAACACGGCGATTATTCAACCAACGAGAATTTGGTCGGACGAGAGCATAGCGACCAAATAATCGACCAGTCGAGCAGGAGACTACAGCCCAATTTTTTTTATTATACTCTCAAGTCGCAGAGCCGTACTTTGGACAGCTTTGTGCAGAGGGCTCCACCATGTTCAACTGAGCAAGCAGTTGAGTTTACAGACAGCAGATGCATCATCTGATCTGTCACAGCTGTTAAAGTGCAAACAAATGTTTTTGCAATTAAAGCAATAAAAATATTGAATTTTCAACAAAGCAAACTAATGTGTTGCTCATTTCTCTCATTTCTGAGACTTTTTATTGTTTTCTCTTTTACATATGACTTTTGCCCTGAAATGAAGCCAAAGTCATTTAATGAAAACAGGCAGTATTTCTGATCCAATTACTCCATTAATCGCTGAATAATCGATAGAATACTTGATTACTAAAAGAATCGATAGCTGCAGCCCTACATTTAATATTCAAAAGGTCAAAGGTCAGCTTCACTCTGACATCATGATATTTTCTGACCATTATTCACCTTGAAACTGTGCTGATCTTGTTTTGGCAAAAGATTAGTTTAAATCTTTGAAGATTGTAAATGTGCGTGATCACCATGTGATATGAGACATTTAAAGGTAAACTCTCGTCTATGTTTGCTGTGATATGAAGGAAAACAGAATCACTCTCAGTGTAAGTGTCCATCAGTCAGTATTACTTGTCACTTCACACACTAACTGTGCATCTGGATGTTCTCACCTGAGTCTCTGGAGTTTGCAGTTGGGACTCTTTAGACCGTCAGAGAGCAGCGTCACTCCAGAGTCCTGCAGTTTGTTTCTGCTCAGGTCTAACTCCTCCAGACTAGAAGACTTCAGGCTGAGAGCTGATGAAATGTACTTGCAACATCTGTCAGTGAGGTTACAGCCACTTAACCTGAAGTGAAAAACAAAATGACTGTTAACATTTTACAGACACTCCCCTCTGTCCTTCTACTCTTAAAGCTTCAGAGCTGTTGGGTTTCTTGAGGTCAGATACTTACAAAGCTGTCTTTGATGCTTTGAGCACTGGCAGCAGCCTCCCCAGAGCTTCATCTGATCCGTAGTATTTCTTCAGGTCAAAGACATCCAGGTCTTCACCGGAAGCGAGCAGGTGAAAGGCCAGAGCTGACCAATGTTCAGGTAACAAGTTACCAACATCTCCTGAGTTCTGGTACTTTTGGACTTGCTCTACCAGAGACCGGTCACGCAACTCATTTAAACATTGGAACAGATTGATGCTCTTGTTGACGTTGGAAAGTTCCTTGATCTTCTTGTGAATGTAGGTGATCGTCTTCTGGTTGCTCTGTGGACGTCTCTCTTTGAATCCAAATGCTTTCTGAAGAAGCTCCTGATTTTTATCCTGTGACAGACCGAGCAGGAAGCGCAGGAACAAGTCCCATTTTCCATGATTGTTGGCCAAAGCTAAATCCACTGCCCTCTTGTGGAGGAGGATGATGGGAAGTTCTCTCTTGAACCTCTCTCTCAAACTTCGCTTCCCAGGAAGCAGATTTTTTCTGCTGTTCAAGAAGGTCTCTAATACATACAGCGCTGCCAGAAACTCATGAACAGTTAAATGTATGAAGGAGTAAATCTCTTGTTTGTGAAGACCATATTCTTTTCTTATAATCTGTGTGCAAAGGCCTGAATAAACTGCAGCTTGTTTCTGATCAATGTCATAACTCTTCAAGTCCTTTTCACAGAAGTTGATGTTGTCCTTCTGTAGCTGTTCAAATGCCAGCTTTCCTAATTTCATGATCACATCTCTGTTTGTTTCACCTTCCTGATAAACCTTCAGCTTTGTCTGGGTGATCAGGAAGTGTGTGTACATTTCAGTCACAGTCTTGGGCAGCTCACTTTGTTTTATTTCTGTGAGGAGTTTCTGGAGAGTTGTGGCTGAAATCCAGCAGAAGACTGGGATGTGGCACATGATGTACAGACTTCTCAGCGGCTTTGACTGAAGATGATCGAGGATCTTCTGAGCCATAGTCTTGTCACTAACTGTCTTCTGAAAGTACTCCTCCTTCTGCTCATCATCAAAGCCTCGTACCTCCGTCACCCTGTTGATGAACTCGGTAGGAATCTTAGTGGCTGCAGCTGGTCTACTTGTGATCCAGACTGAGGCCTTGTGTAGCAGTTGCCCTGTGATTAAGTTGGTTAGCAGGACGTCTAGTGTTGTGGTCTCTGTATCATCGCGCCACGTCTCATTCTCCTCAAAGTCCAGAGGTAACTTGCTTTCGTCCAGGCCGTCGAATATGAACAAAACTCTTGAACTGTTGTAGTCTGACGTTGACAAATCCTTCACTTCTTTAAAATAGTTACCTATCAACGTCATAAGACTCCAACGCTTATGTGTTATTAGATTCAATTCTCTGAATGAGATTGGAAATATGAAGTCAATAGTTTGGTTGGCTTTTCCTGTTGCCCAGTCATGAGTGAATTTCTGCACAGCCACAGTTTTTCCAATGCCAGCGATTCCCTTCGTCAGAATTCTCTGTGGAGGATCTTCTTTGTTTGATAAAGGTTGAAAAATGTCATTGAGCAGGATTTTCGTCTCCTCACTCGGACTCCTTTTACATTCTAATTCAACCACTTCATGTTCATTGTTAACCTCCCCACTGCCTCCCTTTGTGATGTAAAGCTCTGTATAGATTTTGTTTAAAGGAGTTGATCCATCTTCCTCTTTTCCCTGAGACAGATTCTTTGTTGTATTTTCAAGGAAAGATTTTAGATCATCTTTGCACCTTTGGATGTTTTCTGAAACATTAATAAAGTCATCGTTACATTATTTTCTTGTAGTCTCCCAAGTTAGTAAATATGGTATGTATATGTGCTAGGGTTTTAGACAAACTCAAACAGAAATAACGCAAGAACTGAGTCTGAGCCAGCCGGGGGCCAGACTTAAATGTGCCTTTTGTTTTTTCTAAGATCCAGTTTACTTGGACAGATATGAGGTCTGAATAAGTACAGGCAATATTTGTGAATGAACCCAACAGGACTAAAAAAAATGATGGATAAATAAATTAATAAATTGGTAACACTTTCTATGAAGACCACATCTATAATGAATCAGAGGGGCATTCATAGTGAATTAATGCGCTTATAATGCTCTATGACCACACTCCTGAACACACATAATGATTACTGATGCACTTAATCAACAATCTTAAAACATTGTTGGTGCCAAGTGTGATGCATTTTCAAGTATTTAAAAGAATCTATGCTGCATCATAAGAGATAAATGTCTATCATACACTAGAATACTTTGAAAATACTTTAAAAAGAATAAAGTCTGACACCCTTTTACATCTACAGTCAGTGTGTCATGAGTCAGACAGTTTTTAGTCACAGCATAAGATTTTGCAAAAACTTACAGAGTCACTATTTTCATGATTGTTAGTTTCAAAAAGGAAAAATAAGGACAGAAATTGTTGCAGCCCTCGAAATCTCCAGGGAGTATGCTATGTGCTATAGCTAGCTAGCTAACCACAGTCCACATTTCAAACAAGGCTGCTTTAGATAACGTTTGAAAGTTTGATCTAAAGATGTCCAGCTTCACTCATATAAGTGGTTACATGATGAGATTTTTGAAGCTATTAATCTTTAGTTGAAACATATGGTGAGCTCGTAGGCTGATAGCAAACATTCCAGTAGCTAACGAGAAAGGAAAATGTCATGTTAACTAAAAGACGGACAGATGACCGGGCGTAGAAAAAAAATGATGGTCACTGACTGCTGGATGGTAATGTCACATTTTTAGCTTCGAAATCTCCACAACACCTTCATTAAAACTCTCTCATCATGTTTTAATACCAGAAGTTATGTGAACTTTTTGTCCTTTTGTTTGTGGAAAAATCTGCTGACACAAACCTTTGTTTTTGGGAGAAACAGCACCCGCCTCATCTGTCCTGCCAGGAGACGTGCCTGAAACACAAACGTGCAACATCTCTTGAGAAATACAAAACGTAAAGGCATTTCTTGGTTTTATTTTAATCATGCACATAGATAAACAAACAGACCAACAAATAAATATGGCATTTATCTGATTTATAAATTCAGGGGAAACTTTTACCGTGTGTATTGCCGACAATGATGGTCACATTCCCTCCTACATTCACACCGCTTAACTTAGGATTGATGATGACACCTCCTTGCTGAGCAGTCGAGCTTTCTGCTCCCCTCTGAGTTTGAGCTGATTGAGAACAGACAAAATAATCATGAACCAGGAACCATAACTCATCAACACCTAAAATATGCATGAGGGGTTCAGAGAGTTTGATTTAGCAAAGACCTGAAAGATCAAGAACAAATAAAGCTTAGTAAAAAAAAAAGAAAAAGAAATGAGACATGAGACAGACACACATTGACCAGACAATATTTGTTGGACTTTTCTTGACCTACAGAACCAAGAACGTAAAAAAGTTTGTTAATAAAAATGAAAATTATAATGGGACCAAAGTAGAAACACTGACTCTGCATCTTTGCTGCCAGATTTATTTGCACATCACACAGTGGAGGTGTTTGCATATTCCCATATGACCATGGAAGTTGTGTTGTAAGGGGGCAACGGCTCCTGGTAGTGTCACCACAGGCCCAGAATGGGGGCTTGGGGCCCTCTGTGGGAGACATGCCTCGGAGCAGCGGTGGTTGCCCGGTGGCTGGGCCCACACTCATGGATCCCAGTCAGGTTCACCCTGAATGGACAACATGTGGTGCCTTGTGGACCCACCACTCACAACACTGGATGTTAGGGTCGGGTGCATTGCCACCTGGGCAGTGACGACGGCATGGGCCTAATCATGGGGAAGGAGATGGTTCGGGAGATGGATCCAAAACTCTGGATAGGGGCTGAACTCACAGGTGAAAAGTACCAGGCAGGTCTGGGGACACTTGCTGAGCGTAGTCATGTTGGAGATGGTTCTCCATTGAGGATACAGGGCTTGAAGGCTCAGGGGAGACCTTGTCCATCTCTCTGGCAGACATCACATTAGTAAAGCTAATAGAACTAGATGTTTCAATCCCTTTGGTAAGTAGGTAACTCTTGAAGGTAGCAGTCGGTGTGGAGTGATGAAAGGGATGGTATGTATGTCATTGGGGTCATCTGGTGGGCACCCTGCTTCATCGACGTTTCGTTGATTGAAGCCCACGACGTTTCCAAAGGGCTCAACGATGTACCCAGCGTCCCAGGTACACCCCCCTCCATGCCATACCCTCCATGTCCCCCAATGGACTCTGCATGGCAGGGGTGTCCTTCTCCCTGAGGCAGGTGTACGCGTGGACGCATATCATCTGTCTTTATCTTGGTGCCCAGTTGTTGTCGTTCCGTTTGATCCAGAGCCAGTTGCTGCTTTTTTCGGCAGCACTTGACGCGGTCTTAAAAGCCTGTTGGAGGGAGCGGCCCCTCACCCTCTTTTTCCTCAACAGACTGGTGGTAAATGTTGCAACGAATCTCCTGCATCCCACCTCTACTGGGAAGATGATGGTCTTCCAGCCATTCTGGGATGCGTCAGCTGCCAGGTCAGAATATTTGTTTTTCTTCCTCTCATAAGCCTCTTCAACCCCATCTTCCCATGGTACTGTCAGCTCCACGACATAAGCCATCTTTGCTGTTGAAGACCACAGGACCATGTCTGGCCGGAGTGTTGTAGCCACTATTTCTGGGGGAAACACAAGCTTTTTATCAATGTCTACTAGGGCTGTCAACAAATATTCTAAATTCAAATTTAAATCCGAATTTGAAAAAAAAAAGGACCTTCAAATGTGAAAATTGATATTCGATTGTGGAGAAAAAAACCACATCACCGCAGCTGTCCTCTTTGCGAGTGGGCGTTGGCCTGGGCTGCTGCACTGAACGCACTGCATGACGGGTCAGAGAGGGGGGGCGAGCGAGAGGTCTGCGATCGTTTATAACGTAATGTTATAGATAATTGTTTTATGTGTTTTAATGTGTAGGTATGTAAATGTTTTCAAAGATGTTTATGTTGAAATAAAAATTGTTAAGAGGCATTCTTTTATATTGTGTACTCAATTTGCTATGTGATTGTACTGCTGTTTACTGAGAGGCAGTATTTTGTGTTCACCACAGTGAGGCGCAAGTCTACAGGTATGCTGCGTCATCACAGTTTTGTTTAGGCCATGCCCAGTCATGTTCTGTCTGTCAGAGGTCGGAGTTCATTCCCTCCGTGACTGAAGAAAATGTGAGGTCTTCAATAAATATGCCGTACAGGCTAAAGATTATTATTGCCTCCGTCAGATTATTCCCCGAGTTCAGCGCTGGTGAGGCTGCGGATCTCAACAAAAATACCTACAAGTAGTTATGTTTCCTTGTATTAATACATATACAAGTATGTTTCCTTGTATTAGTTTGCCCTCTTGTGGACATAATGTGAAAAAAAAAAAATTGAATGGTTCGAACTTATGAGTTATTTTTATAATGAATATTCGAACGTCATTTTTGAGCAGTTTTGACAGCCCTAATGCCCACTTCCAATTTCCAGACTGCAGGATGCTTGCATCCTTTGGTGTTGTTTGGTGCTCTTGACGTTGGCCTGCTGGGATGAAATATAGGAAGTGGACCTTTCCTGCTGATGTTTGTGGAAGGTTATTTGTGGTGGTTCGCCTCTGTTCCAGTGTTGATGCCAGCTCTCTGAGTACTTGGTTATGCCGCCAAGTATAGCGCCCTTGGGTGAGACTTGTAGTGCACCCTGACAGAATGTGCTTAAGGGATACAGGTGCTTGACACAGGGAACAGGCAGGATTTTCTCCGTACCACAGTTTCAGATTTTTGGGAGAAGGTAGCAGGTCCTATGTGGCTCTGATGATAAAACTCAGCCATGCTCCCTCCATCTGCCAGATGTCACGCCAGCTGAGCTTTTTCTTCTCCAGGCTCTCCCAGTTGGTCCATCTCCCCTGCCTTGCCATTGAGACGGCTTTGGCATGTCGCTCTGCCTCTTCCTGCCTCCTGATTTCCTCAACCACAAGTCGTCTCTTCTGCACTGACCGATGTTGCTTTGTGCCACAGAGGAGCTTTTGGGATGAGCTCAAGACCCGCTCTCCCATGCTGGACTTGGCCAACCACACCTCTGAAGTGAAGAGAAGACTTTGCACTCTGAACAGCTTCTGATGGAGTCCACTTCCTTCCCGTCACCACCTGGGGGGCGCTGTTTGAATGACTGTGTCCTCCCATTCAGAGAGGGTCATGTCCAGCCTTGCTTTGGTGCATTTCAATTCCTCCACGTGACCTGCAATTGGTAATTCCAATTTTCCATTCCCGTACAGTCCCATGGAACTTAGGCAACGTGGAACTCCAAGCCATTGTTTCAGCTGTGTGCTTACACCCGTTCCAACTTTTCCACTTGGTGATGGGGATCTCGTACACAGTTAAAGGCCACAAGAGTCTTGGGAGTATGCCAAACTGAAAGCACCATAACTTGAGTTTTCCTGGCAACAAGGTCTTATTGATGCGATCCATGTAGGTGATGGTACCCTTTTTTAGTTGTTAAACTGCTCGGTGTCTTTGAGCTTTGCGCAGAAGTAGTCAAAAAGCTTCAATATTAATTACTGTTATTGATTATTGAACCCTTGGTGCTATCTAGTGAACCAGCCTGTGTTTCCACCACTTTTGAGCAGAACCATTGTAATCAAGGGTGTGTCATCAACAGAGGGTGATGCACAATGATGCAGTAAACAGTAATAGCAAGATGGTAGATTGCATTGATTATCTGAGCTTTTGCTCTGTTACATTTGTTTTTATTCAAAAACCAATCATGGACCAACTATGAATGATGTGAAGACACAGAGGGCTAGTGTGTGCAAGATGCTTTCCATCCTGTAGAATATGACATGCCTAGTGATGTTATCACAGTTCACACTTCAGGTTCAGAGGTGCTCAAACTAAAGGGTGTCACATTGCACAGCCTCGCTGGGAAATGTTTTGCTGGGGTGCTGGTAAGAAAACTCTGGCCTATTGTCAAACCTCAGACTCAACAGGGGCAACGTAGATTACTTTCTGGTCATGGTGGACCAATATTATGGGGTACGCATATCTTTGCCTGGTGCAGCAGCACTTTTTAAGCTTTTGGCCTTCAAGAGAAAATAAAATAGCAAAGTAGTGCTTAGTCCTGCTTCATGCTACTTTGTTGAAAAAAATATATAAATCTAATAGAAATGCAACCTGATCTGACAGAAATACATGAAATGACCACGACCTCTTAACACTGCATTCCGTGGTACCACGGAAACAATGCCAAAGTAAAGTCAGTTAGGATCCTTTGTCGTGGTGGACACACGAATTCCCTGGTTCAAGTGTCCTTGATATTAAAACAGCAAATATATTCCTCTGCCATAATTTCCCCTCAATAATAATAACAGTAATAATAATAATAATAATAACATGATAGTTCGGCTGTACTAGATATTTGATATATTCAGTAGATTTACTTTTTTACAACCACAGTGACAACTCTACAACCGGAAGATCTACCGTCCCAAAAATGCAGTTTCTAGAGTACAGAGACATCCTCACTTTTTCTTAACATAGTTCATCTAGATGCAGTGTCATTACTAGTTCGGCTTTACTAGATATTAGATATATTCAGTAGATCTATCTTTTTACAAGATATAGATACATATACAGAAGATATATATACATATATATATATATGTATATATGTGTATATATATATATATATATATATATATATATATATATATATATATATACAGAACTACAACTATGTTGCTGATACATATCAAGCTGCATGGCGCGGTCCCAGGGAATTGTAGTTTTTAAAAAATATAAGTGTTTTTCCCAGATTTGGAAGTTGTAAATACTGAATTGAGAGTACGCTGTGGACTTTAAGGGGATGGTAAACACACTTGTGTAATCAGATTTTAAATATCTAATTTCTAAATGGGTGAAAATTAATTGTATCCATATTTTACCCATATCTGACAGCAGCCCCAGTTGCTGACTACACTCACATGATAGTTGAGGTCAAGAGCTCTGTATAACACTTGTCTCGGGTATGGTAAGAACCATATAGCAGCACCACAAACAGAAGGACAGTTTATAATAGGCAGAGTGGGAGAGTCTCTGGTGTCCACTCAACACACACAAACAGCACCCAGTTCAGTAATGTGCAGTGGTGTGAGGCTGGAGATTTTATTCTGGAGGGAGGTAATGATCCACAGGTGAGGAGCACCTTGATGAGGTGGGTGTGGCGGACCGGCAGGAGTGGGAGATGTGTGCACAGGTAATAGGTTGGCAGGTAGGTGTGGTTAGTGGAAATTTACTGGGTGAACTGGGAGAGTGGCATGTATGGCAGGTAAAATGTGCCCACTGTGACAATACTACCCAACAGCTTTTGAGAAACACAGCATAACTAGCTGCATGACTCGCACTCAGTCGGTGACTGGCCCGACACATGAAAAGGGTCACACACTGGAACTGGTGTTGTCTTACGATTTATGTGTAGGTATCAGTGAAATCTGTGACACATGTACGTCTGATCATCTGCATGTTTTATTAACTGCTACAGTCCCTTTTCCTCAGATTGCATCTTGTGTTGCTGCACACTGCCTACGTGTTAATAACTCTCTTTAATTGCATCGCAGTTTTCTACTGTTTTAAAAGACTCTATGCTTTACACTGTAAATGGCTGTTGTGATCTCAGTGCTGAGGAACTTGTCACCCTTGGATCTCCACTCTGATATCTTGGACTCCGTTGCCCCATTCGGAATAAACGCTTTAAACCTCATTGCCAGCCCTGGCTTAATCAAACTACTTGCACTCTCAGATGTGCATAGCTGAGAGAAAGTGGAAGTAAAATAAGGAAAAACAAATAAAATGTCATTGAGCTGTTAAAGCTGCCAAAACAAAGTTTATATTGTATCTTGTTTCCAATAACAGTCATAGACCTCGGGTTCTTTTTAATGTTTCTAACTCTTTAATAAATCCTTGTGATACAGATCATATTATTCAAACGCCCACACTTTGTGATAACTTTTTGAAAAATGTTATCAATGAGATTTTCTGCTCGAAAGGTCTTTCCACTTCCTTTGCCCCAGAGCTTTTTGTTTGACTTTTGTGCCCAGCTGTCTTCAGTCAGTTTGAGTTAGTGTTGTCCACTGTATTATTAGCAGTAGAGCATCATCTGCAGCCTCCAAACTGCCCCCTAGATAGCCTACGATTCTGCCTCAACCACTAAAAGAAGCGTTTAATACTATTGGTTCAGGTATTCTTGAGTTGATAAATGCCTCTCTTAACTCAAGGTGTGTTCCAGCTGGTTTTAAACATGCTGTAGTCCAGCCTCTTATCAAAAGAAAAACCTAGACCCCTCTGTTCTCTCTGACGTCAGGCCTACGGTGGAATGCACAAGTTTGGGCATCTGGGTCAACATTCTGTTTACTGTGAGTAGTTAAGTAAGTAGAAGATGAACTGATCTCCAAAAGCCATTGTTTTAAAGATTAGAGAACATATTTCTCTAATATTTTAATCAAGATTAATTTTTAATTTCAATCCTTGACAGTTCCAAAATAACAACAAAGGAAAAGGGACTGAAGCAAAAGTTTGGGCACCCTGCATGGTCAGTGCTCAGTAGCGCCCCCTTTGGCAGGTATCACAGCTTCTAAACTTGTTTTGTATCCAGCTCTGAGTCGTCCAGTTCTTGTTTGGAAGATTTCGATCCATTCTTCCTGCAAAAGGCTTCTAGCTCTGTGAGATTCTTGGGCCGTCTTCATGCTCTGCTCTTTGAGCTCTATCCATAGATGTTTAATGATGTTTAGGTCGGGGGACTGTGAGGGGCGTGGCCAAACCTTCAGCTTGCTCCTCTTGAGGTGGATTTGGAGCTGTGATACGGATCATTGTCCTGTTGTAGAAGCCATCCTCTCTTCATCTTAAGCTTTTTTACAGATACTGTGATGTCTGAAATTTAACTGAATCCATTCTTCCCTCTACCTGTGAAATGTTCCCCGTGCCACTGGCTGCAACACAAGCCCAAAGCATCATCCATCCACCCCCGTGTTTAACAGTTGGACAGGTGTCCCTTTGCTCACTGTGTCCAAAAACTTCACCAGTCCACAGGTCCTGTTTCCAAAAAGCATCAGGCTTGTTTAAATATTCCGTTGCAAACTTGTGACTAGAGATCAACCGATTTATCGTCCGGCCAATATATCGGGCCGATATTTGTTTTTTAAAAGGCATCAGCATCAGCCAATACCCGGGAGCTTTCAGACGATTTTTTATTTTTTTCCCCCGGGGCCTGATTTACAGACAGGCATATCCACAGGCAGCCCAGTGTTGCTGGAGAACACATGCAATTCATGCTTTCCCCTCCCCTGCTCGGTGCCATGGTTACAGCCTACTCTTTTTCTCTCTCTTGCAAGTCAAGTGGTGCTCACTGCAGAGCCAATGGGCGGGGCAAGTCCAATGGGCGGAGTTGGACCAGGTCCACCAGGTCCAGCTACGCCTTCAAGTTCAGTCCCACGACTTCAAGCAGCAGCGGCAGACTCGCGAAACGACAGTAAGTAACCCAACCTAAACTGAACTAAGATGTGTGTAAAATGTTTTCATAGACCTATCTTGCGATGTCGACATGAGCATTGACGTTATTCATTTTTGAGTCTGTGAAATGTTTATCGTGCATTAGGTGCGGTAAGTTACCAGTGTTGGGATGCTAATGTAGCTAACGTAGCTAACATGAATGAATGAATGAATGAATGAATGAATAGCTACCATAGCTAATATGGTTTTTATTTCCCCATCCCCCACCAAACATTGCGCTTGAATAACGCTACACAGACTTTTTAGCAAGTGTATTTGTATTAAGAAAACTCAACATAGCTTTTTTTGACATGTTTAAATGGTGTGTGCTTGTGTGTGTTTAACCTACACAGATGCATCAGACGATACTGGCGAGAGGGCAGGATCCCCTTTATTCCTCCTCTTTATTCAGCTCAGTTTAACATGATGTTTGAAATTGTATGGATCCTTGTGTTTTTCGCATGTCTTGGCCTGTCATTCCTTCTTAGAATTTGAAAGTAAAAACAGATAATTCACTGATGTCCTCGTATTGTGAACCTTTGAGAAGTATGAATCCCAAAGGTTCACATACTTCTGCACACAAGGATATTTAATGCATAAATAATCCAAATATATGCAAACTATTTGTGTTTTCTGTTAATCATGTCATGTTTTATCAGAAAATGCAGCATCAATGAAGATATAGTAATGAATTACGTCCAAAATATAACTTCCAAAAGGGTTCACAAACTTTAAATCACTCTTTGTAATTTGCCAATATGAATATGTAGATTGCTCAACAAATTATTAATATTCCCTCGCACCACAGCTATACGCTAATTATCTGAAGAAAGTTTGTTGTCTTGTTTTTTTCTTTCTCTCCTCTATCTCTGTCTTTCTTATTCTCTAATCTCTTATTTTATGTCAGTTAGTTTTGATCAGTGATAAACAAGGAAAAGGACTCTTTAGAGTGGGGTTGGCAATCACCCTGCGAGGGCTGGTGTGGGGTGCAGGTGTCTGTTCTACTACACTGTGTAAAACATTACTGTACACAAGACAGTTGATCAAACCTGTTCTTTCTACATTTTAGATTTTGTCATCATCAAGTAGCTCTAATTAAACACTTAACACACTGCAAACAATGATATGATGTGATTGAAATTAATTCACAAACAGCCTATATCTTAATGTAGTGGTGGCGGCGTGGAAGTACAGAGGAGTGGGGTGAGGAGCTCCGCCCTCTGTACTTGGAGGCGGGACTGGACCTCTGTGTCTGTAACCCCTGCCCCTCCCCCTTCTGCTCAGTGTTGCCAGATCTTGGGAGAGAAACAAACAACCAGGGCTATGGAAACAAGCCCAAAAGAAGACAAATCTTTATTGTATTCTTTCCATATTTCGTCCACCAAATAGTTCAAGAACCTCCATTAATCGCACATGACCGTCACCTGTGTGCATGCGGAGAAGCAGAGGGGCGGAGCTGTGGAAACATCCTGCAGTCTGACATACTAACATGCGTTTAAATAACTTATTAGACGGATATAGATGGAGACGTTTAGAGAGCAAGCCCAAATAAGCAACTCCACTTTAGAAACAAGCCCAAAAAACCGCAACCCACAACTACCAGTATTTGTAAGCGACTTTACAAAAAAACAAGGCCAAAGTCGCGGCTAATAAGCGGACCTGGCAACCCTGCTGCTCCTCCGCCGGAGAGTTGTCTGAAGTATGACGGGAGAAAATAGTCTATGCGTGGTTAAAGTTGAATCCAGCCGTGCTGCTGCTTGTTGTCTGACTTGTAGCTGTATTCAAACAGACAGTACATCCATACTGTTACACCACTGCTTTAAGTCTGTTGTGTCATTCTACTTCATATAAAGTGAAGCACTGTACAAATAGACTTTATTTTATTTGACCTACATTAACTGTAATTAGTAACAAGGTTAAACTGGAACATTCAACAGTAATGATAATGACATTATAATAATATTAATAATAATAAAAATGACAACATAGCAGTGTGTCAGAGACCACCAATAATTGGCTAAACTTACATTCTTCAGAGAGTGGAGGAGATGTCAGAGAAGGCCCCTCTGCAGCAGCTTCTCGGGGCTTCTCGTTCAAATATTGTCTCAGTGCATCTGGACAGATGTAGAGTAGATTTACCTCTTACTGTACAGTACAAGCAAAACATGTAGCTGCAGCAGACAGACTACTACTTGCACCAGTGATGTGTTCAACATAACATACATTATTATCTGGTTGTGATTATGCATTACTAAAATAAAAGAGGTTGCACTACAGTTATATAGTCACACATTAGTTTTACAGTTGTCCCTATTTGTTATCCAATTCCAGCACAATATCTAATGTGCTAAGTAAGAGGAGGAGCACTAAGCAGCCAGTAGTTCACCAGATAAAAACAGCAATAAACCAGCTCAGCAGCTGAACTCAATCCTTGGCAGTGATCACATCATTATCTACAGTAGCATTATTAGGCAACTTTGCTTTATTTCAACTTCGCAAGCTGCTAGCTCGTACAAATGAAAAGTCAAACGCCATTTTTTAATGTTATAAAAGATGACATACTTTGATACTGGGACCTCCGCCTCCTCTTTCCTCCGCTTTCTGTATGTGGCACCTGAGGGCTTGGAGGTCTTTTCATGATGACAAATTATGACCTCTTGTTGTCTGTCAGTCACAACCTACCTACCTGAGATGCGCACAGATAACTCGTCCCACCCCCCTCGCCCACAGTGACGTGTCTGAGCACGGTGCAGGACGGGTTCAGGGCCAGGTCAAATAATGACAAACAACAGGGGGGTTGTTGTTGTTTACTTTTTCTTTATTTGTTCTTTTTTTTTTTTTTCCAAGACAGAGCATGAGGAAAGGGCACCAGTCGGGGCTGCAAATTATTACTAGTATTTATTTATTTTATTTTATTTATTGTATTTTATTTTATTCTTTTTGAGGGCTTGCAGCTGCGCCCCTGCCAGCATGTGGTGCCCTAGGCCACCGCCTATATGGCCTATGCCAAGAGCCGGCCCTGGCCCTTCATTCAGAAGGCAAACCATCTCCACGACGCCTTCATTATTATTCACTCTATTTTGTTTTAATAACAGAAGGTCAACTTTTTTCAAATTTGGTTGTTAAAATCAGTTAAACATATTGAATGTTTGAAAAATGGGACAATACCTTTGGTTTCGGGAGGAACAGCATCACTGGTGTCTTTCCTGTCGGGTAGCTGGACTGAAACATAAACGTGCAGCATCTTTAGAGGAGGTCAAAATATTCAGAAACATTTTGGAGGTTACATTTTAAGCAAGTACATAATTAAATACAAATAAGGTTTGATTTATGAACTCAGGGGAAACCTTTACCGATTGTGTTGATCGTAATATCCCCTTCTGAATGGATATTGTGTAAGTGTGGTGCGCTGAGGGCACTTTTTCCATTGCAATGAGATAACTGCATGCTGCCATTAGCACACAACAGACTACACACCCAGAGGCAGCCTTTATTGTTGGGGGTGACTCCAACCACTCAGACTGTCATCCTCAAAGTCCACCAACATGTCTCTTGCCCCACTAGAGCACACAAGACCTTGGACCATGTTTACAACAACCTGGCTAAGCCATCCTCTGCATCTGGATACTGGACTTCCTGACCAACAGACCCCAGTATGTTACAGGTTATACAACCATACTTCCACCACCCTCACCCTGAACACTGGCATCCCACAGGGCTGTGTACTGAGTCCTCTCCTCTACTACCTCTTGACCTACAACTGCTCGACTGATGACTTTCACATCCTTGTATTTATTATATTCATCCGTAGCTTGGGGTTATATGGGGGCAGGGGAGTTGAGGGTCAGACATTTATCAGCACCCCATAATCTTCCTTGTTTTCCCAGCCTAATGTTGGCAGGTATGGAAGAGTCAGAACTGTTTTTTGTTTCTGTTGGGTTAATAATAGTGATGTCAGTTAGATTTGGGAGGGTCAGGGATATGGAATATTAAATCATCTATATTTTCTCAATACATCTTAGACTTTCTTACCCTCAGGTGTGCATTAACTACTGTACAGGTTAGCAGCAACAGAAAGACGCTAAACTGCATTTTGTTCTCACTCGTAGTCGGTGCCATCATAATAAAACTGAATCTAATTTAAAGAACCTAAAAATTGTTAATATGTAAAATGGTTCAGAGTTTAAGACCAAAAGGTGACATCACCTCAGTAGAAACAAAGTTCAGTTGCTGACTCTGCATATCTGCTGCCAAATTCATTTGTACATCACTCCTAAACAATTTGAGGGATCACACTCAGTGAATAAGAATTAAGTCATCAGATGTTTCCTTTTGCAATTTTTTTGTGCCATCTGCTTACTAAGCTTTGTTTAAATATGTAATTTAACCCTTAAAGATCAAGAACAAAAGCTAGTTTTAGCTGCAGGCGGCTGTCATGTTAGAGAACATCGAAGGTTTTGTACGGGTCATTAGGTGACAAAACAACACTTTGAGTGAGTCAGCCTCTAGTGTGACATATATCATACGTGTCAGCAGCTCTTTATAAAAAATAACAATGACATCACATGTCAATAACAGTCATTTAGCGTCCCTGTTATATGGCGGCTGATCTCGTCCTCTGCTCAGAGGGTAAGGAGCTCCTGGACCTCATTGTTTTCTCTTTTTGTGGACATTTTCAGCTGCTGTTCTTCTTCTGTGAGTTAGCTGCTAACTGCCAGCAGCTACGCTTAAAGGCCAGCTCTCCAATTTAAACAAAGGTAAGTGGACAAAACGCTTAACTCCTGTCTCTTTTTCTTTCTGCTGTCACGTCGACTCCAACAGGTGGGAATCAATTAATCAGTGGGTGCATGCACAAGGTGGGGCTTTTATAGCCTGGCGCATGCGGGCCACGTAAAGTGCTGTGTCTGAAAGATTATTAAGTTTCCACGTTGATTACCCCAGATGGGGATAATTCCCATAGTCATGATATAACGACTGGGTGGGGAGATAATCTTGATATGATGGAGACCAAGCCAGAGCCCTAACAAGCCCATTAACGTCTGAGACCCTGGGAAAAGTTGTCTGAAAGCGCAAATGTCTCGGGGTGCACAAGTCTTTGCACGGTGCTCCTTTCCTTCTTTTCACTCTAAAATCGTACAAAACAAAAATAATACATCAGTTTATGTTAAAAAGCATGTTTCATCTTTAACTTCATGCCTTTTGGAGATCAGTTCATCTTCTACTCACTTAACTACTCACAGTAAACGAACTTTTGACCAGGGGTGCCCAAACTTCTGCATGCCACTGTAAGTCAGGTAGTTTCTTACAGTCAGTAACTTCTGTTGTCACCAGTGATGCAAACAGTGTGTTTGGATGGTTATTTAAGCTTCCAGTGCATTCCTCTGTTATAATATCCCACTGTGACTTCAGTTCAATGTTAGTTTGTTAGCTTGTGTGTTGTAGCTTTAAGCTGGAGATCTGCTATTGAATGCTATTAAATGTAATATGTGAACTGTCATTGATATCTACATTGTATTGTTAACGTTTCAGAACCACACAAACTAAAGTGATCAGCTGTTTCAGGAGTCATTATCTAATTAAAGTCCCAAAGGCTCTCTCTCGTTATTCATGTTTTTATTTCCTTTTCAGCTCGACTACTGTAATTCCTTGTATGTGGGTGTACAACAGTCGTCTCTTTGTCATCTGCAGTTGGAACAAAATGCAGCCATTCGTCTTCTGATTTAAAAAAGAAACCATGATCATAACACCAGTACTGGCCTCCCTCCACCAACTTCCTGTCCATTTTAGAATTGATTTTAAGATTTCATTTTTATTATTTTTAAGGTGTTAAATGGTCTGGTGCCGACTTATCTAGCAGAACGTTTGTAGCTTCATGCTCCAGTTAGAGCACTGAAGTCCACCAATCATTTGCTTCTGGGTGTTCCCAGAGCGAGACACAAAAACAGTGGTGACCGAGCCTGTGTGGTGGCCGCCCCAAAACTCTGGAACAGCTTCTCTACTGAAATAAAAACCTCTCAGACTGTAGAAACCTTAAGTCGCTGCTGATGACCCATCTCCTCTCCATGGTGTATGACTGATTTTTGACTTCTGTTATTGTTGTTTGCTTCTATTTATCTGTTTGAGAACTTTGTTGCTGTTCAGCACTTTGCTCAGCTGTGGTTGTTTTTAAATGTTCTCTACAAATAAAGTTTGACTTGACTCAGATGGTTACAAAAAGTTTATTTCAGGTGTGACAGTGGCCAAGGAATACTGCGCCCCACTTAATATCTTCCCTCTTTCTGTGTGTGCACACATTTCCTGTCAATAAAAGACAAAAAGGCCCAAAATAATCTTAAAGTGTTTCTTTTCTCTCAGACTGTCGAGGCTACAGAAATTAATCTGAAGAGCGAGTCATGACAAATATACTGATTAAAATGGAAGCATATCTGTCTCATCAGAGGGGTGTAAACTTCTCCTGTGTAGACAAGCTGTAAGGTAGAGATTTAATCTGGCAGGTTGGGGCATGTCAGGTGTGTCACAGTTTACACTTAAAGGGGAAAATGAGTGATAGGATGTTCAATATGTGACATTTCTCCAGTACGAAGCTAGGGCTGACCTGCCTACAGCCCGTGAGCGCGCGCTATATTAAATAATAGGGCACTCAGACAGCGTCAAACAACGTCAAAATACGTCCTCTGCCTGTTGCTGCTCCCTCTCTCTCCTCGTCCGCTCTTCAATGAGCTCTGCGTCCGTGTACGTCCGTGTACGTCTGTCTTCAAATAAATACGGGCGCTCATCAAATTCAAATGGCTCATCCAGATCCAGTTGGTCAAAATCGGGTCAAAATTCAGACATGTTTGTTGTGGCAAGTCAAAACACTCACTCAGAGAGTGAAAGTCTGGCTCTGAAATCTCACGTCTCACGAGATTTGAGTTGTTGCAGGAAGTTACCGCTGGAGTGACCTTACAAACGCCAGGAGTTACTCTGTTTGGAGTAGTCATGGCTGAATTTTAAAGCCTGAACCATTGTTTCCAGTCTGCGTCAGACGGAGCTGATCGAGTCACGATTACAGCAACAGAAAGGAAAGAATTCATTTTCACTGTGAATGTTTCTCTCAGTGTTTTGAAGTCGGAGCGCACAAACACAAATCAGTGACAGTTAAAAGGGAAGTAAACCACCATCTTACCTCGCTGTGATGTTTCTGGATCCACAGTCCCGCCAGTCGCACACTGGTTTTCCATCCTGCATTCTTTCACCCAGCTCCTCTGACTTCATCATCATCACACAGAAAATATTACAAGCACAATTATTATTATTATCATGATTACTATTATTATGTAATATTGTTGTGGATTTTCTCTAAAATAGGCTGACTTTTCCGACTTTTTATTTCGTCAGTATGTCTTAATAATGCACACATCTCCTATGCTGGTGTCTTTTCCGTTGTTTCATGTCCTCTTTAAATATGACCACAGTCAGTATGAGACTCAGCACTTCCTCTTTAACAGACACGCAGCACTCACATCCTCTTCTGAACGACACACAAGACACATTCTGCTGCTCCTGTGCATATTCATATCAAACCAAAACTGCCATTTCCACATAAACAACAGCGTTCCACCAATACTGTTTTAAGATAGAGCTCTATACATCTGCTGATTAACAATATTTTGCAGTGTTTGATATCTTTAAATATGATCACAGTAAGCATACATTGTTTTTTCAGAGAACTGTATTCTGGTCAGGTGAGAAGCCTCTGAAGCAGCATTTTACATGAAGCAGGCTACACACTGTTTCGCTCACTCCATGAGGTAACTCTTAGCCTTCACAGGTGCTTCAGTATTAGCTGTGCTAAATTATGCAGTGGGCTGGAATGGTTCCAGACCGCGTGTTTGACTTAAGGTTTAAATAACTTACCAAGAACAAACTCACACTGTGGTGGGGCTTTATTTAAACAGCTGACGTGACAAAAACATTTGTAAGGCTTGTGAAAAATGACAGCGTTAGATACACGTCTTATTTTCAGCAGAGGTGCTTTGCAGTAGGCTATAGAGTGTGACGGGGCTGACGTCAAAACCCGGAAGTTTAGCATCGCGCTGGTTCCCGAAGAGAAAGTGAATGTGATTTTTGCATTGCGTTTTGGATTATGTCAGAAAATAAGCTCTGTGGCTAACACAAGTTTATGATACTTACAGGTTTTGTTCAGCGAGATAATCTTCACATATGAACACCTTTCATACCGCATTTGAAGCTTAAATGCAATCGCCAGAAGTAAAAAGCTAACGTTAGGCTTTAACGGACTACATGACTACTCCACGGTCGCATGACTCTTGACGTCACCGCCACTAAGCTTTCAACTGATTTCAACCGCTTTATTTTAAAAACATTGTATAATGGGGAAATCGGACTGTTTAAGCTAAATAAGAAGCTGTAATGGCGGACTGCCAGCACTCTCGCCTGTTCAGGGGTGATGACGTTTAATGTCCCCGACAGGGTTTGTAGTCGTATTGAGCAACTTGTTAGCAACCGCCTTTTTTACGACACGTAAAAGCTTCAAAATTCACCAGTAGGGTATTTACTGACGTGTTTTATGTCGTAGAACAAAACCTGAAACTCGCTTAAGCTTTTGTTAACCACAGACCTTATTTGAGGCATTTTACCAAAATCCCATTCAAAAAACATTTTGACTTTTAGACGAGAGAACCGGAAGTGCTAAAAGCGCTAACGGAGTCCCGGGTTTACTGGCACACTGTATTGTTGTAGCAGTTGTGGTCCACGTTGCTGTTTGAAGTGGGACAGACTGTGAGCGGACAGGCCCAACTGCACCTCGACACCTTGGAGAGACCGTGGGGTTAACATTTGCTGTGGGGGTCCTAATCTAATAGGATGAGACATGCAAATATAAAATGTTCTCCAGACGGGATGATTTTAAGTGTACCTGCTAAAAATGCTTCTTTTGTTCAAACTGTGGTTATAAAGACTGACTTTCAAGCGTATTACTACAGCCTAGCTATCAAACCTACTGATACAGATCCCCCTGAATACATGTCACCTATGGAAGTGCGGATCTAGAAAAATATTTATGGGGTGGCAAGAGGGGGGCAGGAATTTTTGAGGGGTGGCAACATATGGCAGACGTATATATACTGAATTTAATCACAGTTATCACAGTTTGATGAGAAATAGTATGTTCACACTACATAAGGGCACGGGCTGCCATTTATAAACTCATACAGACAAACTTAATCTCATGCAATCAATGTCTTGCATTTGAGGTTTCATGTGAAACAGTTCATATTAGGAATAAGTGTTGAAGGAGGTTCAACAAACTCTGAGTCTGACCCTGAACTCTGAGTTGATTTACCCTGAGATGGGAAACTCTGAGTTAGCGGTTCCAGAACAGCTGATCTGAGTTAGTTCAGTCAACTCTGAGTATGTTCACTCTGAGTTAAGCCGACAATACCCATTTTAACATTTAAATAATTAGACCTACACATTATGTGCAATAAACATTTGGGAGCTGCTCTGACAGACTGACAGTCTGATCCTTGTGCACAGTGTTATAAAAATAATAAATATAAAAAGGACAGAGGTTTGATTCTGAGCTGAGGGTGAATTCTCGCTGTGTAATATTTGAATGTAAAGATAAAAGCTGATGTCCAAAGAAATGACTGATGTGCATAAACTCAGTAACTTCAGACAGTCCTGAGTGACAAACTAATATCCAGCAGGATTTAGACTGTGACAGACTGTAAATCTCCGCTAATGAATGCGCTTCGATACAAGCTTTGACACGGACTGAATGAATGAGGAAATGAAACAGTGTGTAAAAGGGAGGAGACAGAGAAAGTTGCCATGGTGACTGACTTAGAGTTTCCCTCATTTCAGGGTTAACATAGCCTACTCAGAGTTTCCACTAAACCCTCTTTCTGGAATAGGCTACCCCTCTGGCTCCGCTCAGTTTTCCAGACAAAGCAGTCTCTTGCCGCTCTGGCGTTATCTCGTGCTGCATTCAGCGCAGTCGGACATTGGAGATTCTTGCTCGTAAATGTCAAATTGGCCATAACTTTTCTTTGAATTTGTTGCTGCCAACAGCTGCTGCAATTGCTGAAGATTGCGGTAGATCCGCCCATGTGTATATCATGAGTATGATAGAGCGTATGAGAGGCGCTTCTCCTGAGGAACTGTCCTCTGTACGTGTTGGACGTCACTGTGTGCAGGTAGAATGGCATAAAAATGGAGAAAATGTTGTTACTTTCTCTCACTCATGGTTCAGTGCAGTCCACCATCAGGAGCTTTTTCATGCACAGCTCACGACACTCAGCACTTCCTCTTTAACAGACACGCAGCACCCACATCCTCTTCTGAAAGACCAGTCTGTATGCTTGTGGTCACAGCACTCAGATGAAGCAGGAACAACACAATCTGCTGCTCCTGTGCATATTCATATCAAACCAACACTGCCATTTCCAAATAAACACCAATATCCCCTTTCAGCTGCTGCAATTGCTGAAACCCAACCAGTTATTGAGTCTCTATTACAGCAAGGTGTGTTGGTACCATGTAACAGGCCCTGCAAAACTCAAGATACATGTACAAGAAGCTAGTGTAACCAGTGCATGCTATTGTTCCTGCTACTATTTTGACCTCTATTCCTCCCACTACAGACAGATTCTTTTGATATGTCAGAGCCCGCTGCTGATAGAAACACAGACAGGTCGTTATCTTACCTCACTGTGCTGATGTTGGAGCTGCCCAAAAGTTTTACAGTCCTCACTCGGTCACAAAGATCATGAGACAGACTGAGAGCAGGAAACAGGAAGCTGCTTCCTTCACTCTCTGACTGCTTTAACATGAACTGACTTATTGTGACATTTCCATGAGACATAGTGCACTTTACTTTTAAACTCAGGTTTTTTTCTTTGTTTCTGCTTATTTTAATAAATTAATTAATTGTAATTCTAATTTTATTATTGTCTTGTGTGAAGGGAGACTGGCAATTAAGAGTTTCATGGTACAGTGTAAATGGCTGAGTTTTCTGCTGTGCATATGACAATAAACTTATTGTTGAATCTGGGGGAGCAAAACCTCCATCAATAGTTTTAGAGAGAAAATCACACATTAGGCCAGAAGTACTTCACAGAGGAGCAACACCAAAATAAATGCACATCAGTGTCAGAACATTCAAAGCAGAAACTACAAATCGCATCAATGTCTCCTGTTAATTAGGAGGTTCAAATGATATGTTTTCTATCACCATGGGCATCGGCCAGAATGCATTGAGCCAAGGACTCCAGGAATTTAAGATTTAATAATGAGTTTAAATGATTGATTCAATAAAGGGCCCAAAAACACACATGGGTGGTGAATCTGGAAGAAAGCTAAAGTAAGATTAAAACTTAGAAAGTTATGTTATAATAAGTGAAATAAGGTTACATGTCCCTCGTGAAGAAATAAGGATATTGAAGAAATGATCAGACAATATTTGTGCATGGCGCAAACGTCTTTGACTGAGGAGATCAGAGTCAAGGTAAGACACTAGATGGAGCGATGCATCATGTCGTCCCATGATGAGAAGGTTGGGGGTGACTGGATCAACATCTGCAACATCCAAAGATACATAGTCAAGTGGTTTTGAATTAAGATTTCAGTCAGCACTGTTCTGAGAACCTCTTCAGTTACCATTTGTGCACCAATGGTAGTCTTAAGAGCATTCTTTACTGAGCGTATCTCTTGCTCCCAGACGCCACCAAAGTGGAGGGCATGTAGAGGATTGACACGAAAATGGATTTTCCGTGTTGCTAGTACTGACTTGAGAGTGGGAGAAAGGTTGTTGAAGGCTTCCTGTAATTCTTTGTTCCCTCCTTTGAAGTTGGTTCCTTGATCACAGCTGGTGTTCCTCTCCGAGAAGTGAATCAACGAAGGGCCGTGAGGAAGGAGTCTGTATCCATGTTATTGAGGAGGTCAAGATGTACACATTGTGTTGTGATGCATTTGATTATACCCCACCTCTTCTCAGATCGACGGCCAATCTTGACATTGTATGGTCCAAAGCAGTCTATTCCAGTGGAGTAGAAGGAAGTTCAAAGGGCAAAGAGTCGTTCTGTGATGCAGTTTTTCATCATAATCCTGAATGATCAATTTGGTCACATTGTGAGTAGGGTCCAGGACAACTGGATGGACTGACTCAGATTGCAGTTGATGGCGTTGCCGTAGTCTGCCTCCAACTTGAATGAGTCCAGAGATACTGCACAGTTCTGGGGATAAGCAGAGTAAGCGACTATGTGGTGGAAGTGGTTTGTGTCTAATGTCTCTGATTGGTAGGGTGAGTTCATTTCTGATGAGGTCATGGAGGTGTGCACCGATTAGTGCCACACATAGCTCCAATCTTGGCACTGATAGCTGTCGTTTTGAGGAGATGCGTGAACAAGCTAGTATGAAACTCAGCTCTACTTGGCCTCTGTTATCTTCTGATCTCAAGTAAGCAACAGCACCATAGGCATGTTCAGAAGCATCACAGAAGATATGGATGTGTCAAGCGGTGGTGGGAGCATCCATCTCTTTGGAAGTGTAACAGTGAGAGATGGTGATTTGTGGAAGGTAATGGAGTTCTTCTTCCCAAGATTTCCAAGCTGTTAAGGTCATGTGGGAGGAGAGGATCATCCCATTCTCGTTACTTTCTCTAAAGTTGTTGAACCAGAATTTTGGCACAAGTTGTGAAAGGTAGAAGGTAGCCTAATGGATCATTCAGACGAGCAAGGACTCTGTGGATGTGACACATTATTATGGTATGTGCTTCCAAAGTTCTGTATTTGTACTTGAAAAGATCAGTTTTGCAGTTCCACAATAATCCCAATGTGCGCTTTTGGGGGTCAGTACGGTTTTCAGAGAGTCAAAATTCACTGCTTTCAGACTTTGCTTCAGATGGTAGATGGCTGATTAGAGGGATCATTGCTGATCCATTGACACAGGTCAAAACCCCGTGATGAAAGAGTAGCTCTCGGTTTGTCAAGGAGTATTTGAGCTGCCACTGACGAAGGAAAGCTTTGCAAGCAATTGTCGACATAGAAGCACTGGGTTACTGAGGACTGCACATCTCTGTCAGGTTGATTGTCCTTCACATGCTTCTGAAGGGCACAGATGGCACAGCAAGGGCTACAAGTAGCGCCAAAAGGAAGGACCTGCCATTGGTACACCGGAGGAACATCTGTGTTCATATCACGCCAGAGGAATTGAAGAAGGGGCCTGTCTTGAGGCAGGAGACAGATTTGGTGAAACATACCTTTAATGTCACCACCTATTGCTACAGCATGTTGCCTGAAGCGCAGCAGCACACCAAGGAGTGAAGGCCCGAGGATTGGTCTTGGTAGTAGGTACTTAGAGGCAATGTCCTTAGAAAGTAAATGAGCAGTCAAATACTATGCGATCTTTGTTATGTGTCACCATATGATGAGGAATGTACCAAGCTTCTTTAGTGCAGTGAACCTCTTCAGGGTTCTGTTTGGCCACATAACCAGCCTGCTCCAGTTTGGAAATCTGATCACTGCATGAGATGGCTTTGTCTCGATCCTTGGATAATCGAGGTTCAGTGTTCCAGAGCCATGACATCACTGCAGACTGAGGAATGTTCAGGAGAGGAGAGTTTGCTAGCCTAAGAAGGGGCGTGGCATAGCGGTTAACTCCATTGACTTGAACTCTTTGTGTGGCCTGTTCAAGAAGCTCCATGGCTTGTTGGTCTTGCCTTGATCTGATGACTGTTTTCTCATTGCGTACAGGTAGAGCATCAAGTTTACAAAGTTACGACACGATAGGATATACTTTATTGTCCCATAGGGAAATTTGTCTTGGACTCATATGCGCTGCATACAATAAAAACACAGACAAACAGTACAGTAAACATAACAACAAATAGCACATATCCCCTCCCCAGTGCAGTACAGTAGGCTATAAATAACATCAGATAACACATACCCCCACCCCCCAACATATTGCACAGTGGTGTGCACAGATAGACACTAGGTGGTGCTATAGCACCTGCCCTTTGCCCTCTGGACCAAACAGAAAGTTTGAAAGTTAGTTGTTGTTTTTACAGTGTACTGTATGTGGCCCATGTTGACATGATCATCGATCAATTCTCCATTAAAAGCGTGTAATAATAATGCCCCCATTGGTACAGCATGTGAAGCTATCACTATACTTTAGCTGAATATTTAGTATTGTGTAGGTTTACATTAGGCTACATAATTAACACTGGCAGTAATTTATTTGCTAAATGACAAACAGGCAATTCCCAAAAGATAGTTAATGCGTGGCCACGAGATAATTATTGCAGTCATTTCCATGCAGAGACTGCTGATTGTTAACATGGACAAGTCTGAGTTAATTTCATTTTATTTTAATTTAGGGATGAATTACAATGACATACTTCAGTCACTTGCGGTTAGGCATGGAGTAATTCTTAGCAAGAGACACTTAATTCGGCTGCTCAAAATGCATGGGCTTAAACACAAGGAATATGCTGATGTCGGGGAAGTCATAGATTTCATCATTCACCAGCTGGAAGGACCTGGGAGACTACATGGCTACAGGTGGATGTACAACAAGTGCTTAAAGAATGGCATTCGTGCAAAAAAGGAAGATGTTCGTTTGATTCTTGCAGCTCTGGACCTTGACGCCTCAGCCATCCGTCGTTCCAGGAGACTAAACCGTAGGCACTATTTTGCTCAAGGACCTAACTAGAGGGGGGGGGGGGGGGGCTACCAGCCGAATCAATGAATGAGTGCGTGACATCATTGTATTTTTTTCCTGCTGTATAGCGCATCGCACATCGCCACTCACTAGGCTGCTGACTGGCTGCCATAAGCTACACAAATAAAACATTAAGAAGTTCTAACAAATGCAAATTGTATTAGCCTACATTTTTTCCATAAGCAGGCCAACAGTAGAATTCACCACATGACAAAAACAGACAAGAACTACCTTAGTTTGAGCGCTGTCCTTGGTGCTGAAGATGTCCCCGAGCCTGTTACAGGCCGCGGTAAAGCGCTGTCCTTGGTGCTGACTGTTTCCTTCATCACGCTCCCGCTGAATTTCTGACCATTACCGCCCGCAACCGCAACGTGTGTGTTTCACTCCCGCCCGCTCCCGCAAAACTCTGAGAATTTATGCCCGCACAATAATAGAGATGCATTGATTTTGTGTCTTCTCCCGTCCTGCAGGAGAAAACACGTCATTTTATAGGCCATTAATAAAGAGATTCATGGGGTTGTTTGTTTCGTTCCCCTGGTCTGCATGTCTTTTGACGCACTGGTCAGGAATAGCGCTCCTATTTCGTTGTTTTCATTTAGTTTTTAATGAAATAAAGGCTGTTTCATATTCTGTTCTCCTCCTCTGTATTTATTGATTTTTCTACCTTTATATAATCACGCAGTGACTGAGGTTAAGGCAAGCCCGGCGCCAGGATGAAGTTACTGAGGGGGCGGTTAAAAATTACGAGGGGGCAAATCTTTATTATGCAACAAAGGTTCACACAGTGAGTTATAAAGAGCGCGCAGCCGTGCGTAATTGTCGCACGTAATGACAGCTCGTCGCCGGTGAAACACATCAGCAGAAAAACAGAAGTCCTGCAAACCAACAGCAAGCGGCGATCACCATGGCCAAATAACGTCACATATCTGTAATAAAGAAATAAAACCAGGACAGCTGTTGGCAACTAACGCTGTTGCTGCTGCAGCTACTATTAGGCTACTACTGTTATCCAAACTAAATTAAAGGAAGCAAAGATTGTTTAACCTATAATTCCACATTATGTTGCCTTCTTTCCACAGCAAATACATTATTTCCTTTTAACGAATGGCTCAGAGAAATGCCGTCTAGCAAAGTTAAATATTTTCACCACCACTTTAGTTATGAAATAGCCTCACATATTCAAGGTGCACGCACACACAAGCAGGATCTCACACACATAAAACGTGACTGGAATTAATAAACAAGCGGTAAATGCACAGTGGGGGTTGTTTGTTTTCTGTATCGGCGTGACGCGCTGTGTTAATTGAGTGAATCGTCCGAGCCGGACGTGTTAATTTGAGTTTAATTACACTAAAGTTGTTGATTTAAACTAACCATACGAGTCCTTTTTGTTTTTATACAATTTATTGTATAAAAAATGCATTTTGAAAGCAAAAAGAGTTAAGTTTTTGGGGGTTTCATGTTATATCAGGGGTTTCAGCTTGGCACCGTGAACCTGTGCCTCCCGTGACCTGTAAAAGTAGCGTTGTGACATAAGCCTCAGTTTCTGTTGTTGGCCAATTGTTACAAGCTGATGAATTCACTGGTCAAGGCAGGCCAAACGTTAGTACAGATGAGATGACAGACAGATGGATGGTTTGTCTCTAACAAATACTTTATGTAGACATGCTGCAAGAACGGGTTAACGCTTAACACATCTGCAGCCAGAGCGCATTATGCTATAGGCTTTATGTGTGGGGAATACCAGGATATGTTATCCAAATAAGGACATGTACGTCACATATAGCAGATGGATGTGATTTCCTGTCGACGAGATAAACACAACTGTCCTCACAGTCCGTGCCAGCGCAGTGAGGGAGAAATGCACAGACTGCTTCCTGTTGGAAGTGCTGTGGTCGGACTAACGGGCGGTCGGACTACTGGGTATGAAATCTGATGGTCGGAATAATGGCATTAAAATGGTCGGATTAATGGGCGGTCACATTATGGGATTAAAACGATAAAACTCACCGTAGACCTGCATGGTCAGATTAGCGGGTAGTCAGAGTTATGGGTAGTCAGACCTATGGAGGTCGCACTAACGCCTGGTCCCCACAGGCGAGTGGGGTGGCCAGTGGCGTGGTCAGCAAATTTATAGGGGGGGGCCGTGGCCACCCCCTCGTGGCGCCATTGATCTCTCCCTCCGCTCTGTGTTTCAGAACCATGGACAGTTCCATACTTAGCCGACACACGCGAACAGCGCTGTCCATGGTTCTGAAACAGCCTGTAGTAGCAAGTAGTCGCACGAGTAATAGGTTCAGATCAGAGGTTGAAATGAAGTTAGTGGTTCATATAATTATTTTCTGGAAGGCATTAAGGAATACAAGATTAAATTATGTTAAATTACGTTATTGTGAGACTCAGTGTTTATCAGTGGCTCATGAACTGTAAAACATTACCTGGAGTAGCCCATGAAGCTTATATTCATTTCTCAACAAGCATGTCTATTTTTTCTTTTTTGTGTCGTCAATATCTGGTTAGTCTTTAAACCTTTATTTTAACCATAGGTACATATTCTCTTTTTAGGAAGAGCTTGATGAGATCAAGGCAGTCTGGAATCATGTCAGAGTTGGACCTTACTTTTCCCAAGAACATATTGCAAGCTCAAGAGTTTTACTTGACAATTCGGGAGGCTCTTCGCTCCCTCATCTTTAACTGAGCAGCCTAGCAAACTGCATAGCTGACAATTGAAGTGATTAAAAATACCCTCCAGACACGTTATAAGACTTCAAATACTCTTAATAATAATTTGTCTGGCAAGGATTTCCACCCAAAAATTGTGGTCTGATTCTAATGTTTTTGTAATGGTTGGCATAACAATGACACAAAGCAGTATAGGTTGGCTGTGAAAGGATCAACAGTAGACAGCAAGTCTATAGTTCACCTTGTTTAAAAGTCTTGAAATTGCATGAATAAGCATACACTTTCATACTTATAACCTGTTTTACTTTAGTTGATTCAAAGGCTTTGCATTCTGTTGCTCTTTTTGCTTTTCTATTAGTGTAAAGGCAATATGTTTCTTATTAATCAATGGTACAATGCCAGTCTTGGCATATGTTGGCACATGTTTATTCTGTGTACAGCACAGAAAATAGCGAACACATTTGTATTTAATTGTATATCAAGGTTTACAGATAACACGTCATGAAAAAGCTTCTTTCTACAGAAAAGTTAGGGACATAGTCTTTAAGTTTATATTTTAAAGGTAATATTTTTACCTGTGGTTCTGAATCTAAATGTAATTGTCAGCGTCACAGACATTGAATGAGTGTAAAATAAAATATATTTTCTTTTTCCAACTCTTGACTGCCCTCATGTTTGTTTGCTGGGATTTGGGCTGCCTCTAATGATGTGACCAAAACTCTGTTTAAAGTAGACCAGCAAATATAGTGTTAGTGTGCAATGAATGGTATAAACAAAATACTTTTTAGTGGTTTTTATTTCAACAGATATCTGGACAAAGACAGATTTTGTTCTGGACCAGTAAAAGATGAATTAAAGTTGAACATTGTAATACTGGTATGAAAATACATGTCATTCAGTAGGTCAGAACTGACCCAAACTTCCTACATATTGAAATTAGTTTTGAGAATGTGAACTTGGTGTGGTTCCCTCCAAAGTGGCAGATCACAATTCACTTAATGCAGCACAACTTCTGAATACTGGATAACAGGTAAAATCTTAATAACAATTGTGTGTGCACAATTAAATCTACCTTAGTTTGCTTCAAGAATTTACATTATGTCCATAACCCAAATGGAGCTTCTTAGCACAAGATCAAAGTCATTGCGAAGATCTGGGTAACTTTGGTAGCTGATTGGTAACATCAAATAGCACCCACATGTATGTGCCTGAGGTCGACACTGGAATGCAGACGTCTCTATGAACTGAACACTGATGGGGTGTCCAAACAGCATATCTGCCCCTGTGCAGAAGCCAAGGAATGATTTCAAAGTAGTGTTGTCTGATTCCCCTGTGTACCTCTTCAGATGTCTTGCCACAGTGTTCTGAAGTGCAGTCATCTGTTCTGGGAATTTCAGAAGTTCCTTAACACGTTTTGGTGTTGGTACACGTTCCTCCATTATCTCAACAAGCCTCTGTGGATACAAAGTATCTGTCAGAGTTTTCAAGATGGGCTTCCAGCATTCAATAACAAACATTGGAGTCTGAATTAGGGTTTTGTGTCCTAACTGTGACATTAATCCAGCCATTGTGTCTTCAGAGGCAAGGTAGTGGCAGTCATGTGCATCCAGCACATCCATCAGGTCATCTTTGTCAACAGACTCAAATGATTCCAGTGCAAGCTCAAGAATTTTCCTTTCTTCTTTTGAGACATACTGCAGGAAGCTATCTGTCACACTGCTGTAACTTGTACCATAGAGAGCTTCTTCCAAAAATAGAAGAGGGAGAAGCAGTGGAAAATACCTGACAGTTGTCCAACCCATCACAAGAATCCTTGCAACTGCCTGCCATTCCTGGATTTGATATTCACGCCTAAGGTAAGGTGTCTTCACTTGGGTACCTAATGTGCATTTGCTGTAGAATTCTCCCCAGAATTCTGAGAGGCAATCACGTAAAACACCGAAGCCTTCCCCCTCTTCCAGTTTACCATTGGGAAGTTTTCTTTTGATGTGCACATCTTTGTTCATGATATCTGGGTCAATAAAGGCTGCCAAGAGGTCAGCAAGGCAGTTACCCCTTCGCACGACAATGATGACCTTTGGTTTTGATCCCTCCCAAGGCAAAGTGTCATCCAGTTCAGAAGGATCACCGGGTGATGCTCCAATTGTCACTTCACTATCATTGGAATTGTTAAGCAGCATCTCTCCAGCTTGGGTCTCAGGAATAACATCTGTTACATATGCACCTTGTTCTTCTTGTCCTATACTGTTAGACTCTGTTGTCATTTCTGCGGTTCCTTGGACTGGTCTTATTTCTTCAGCATGCAACCCTCTTCCTTGTTCCTCTACTTCATCTCTGATATGGTCATGAAGCATCTGCATATTTAATATTTCTTCATTCAGTAGTATGACATCAGATTCCTGTAGTAAAGATAAGTCAATCGTTATGGCCTCTGGTTCCGATGTCTGAACTTGGCTCAAATCCTGAGCAACATTTCCTGTGACCTCTGAGGTTGTTGCTGGGGGAGTATCAGTCAAGTTGTCCTCATCCTGAGCATGTTTCTTGGTGTATTTGGTGTAGAGGTACAATCTCAGTATTTTTACTTTGTTTTTCTCATACAGGTCCTCCACTGTGCAGTCTTGGCCAACCTTGTTTTGTGAAAAGTCACAAATGTAACAAACATGATCCTCTAGCTTCAGCGACTTGAAGGCCCCATTTGGGAAAAAAAGTGATTCTGCCATTTCTTGGACCTCTCTAACTGTAGTGTATCTGTCAACACTGACATGCCTGGTTCCACCTCCCTTCACAGTTCGTACCTGTTTGAACTTATTTTCTTTTTCGCTGAAGTTCATCCATCCAATTTCTAGCCTCCTTGCCTGTCTTTTTGCATTTTTATTCCCCTTTAATTTCTCTGAAGACACTGCTCTTTTAACAGCCTTGCTATCTGGAACACAGACCTTTGCTCTTATTCTTTCAAGCAGCTGACTTCTCCTGGATGTGTCTGGATCTGAACAATGAGTGTTGCGACAGAAGGCAACAGCTGCCAATCTGTCTCCATAAAGTGGGATGTACTTTGACAGATCCTGTTCAGACATCAGTGGAATTACTGAAGAATCAATCTGCAAAAGAGACATCAAGATTTTTGTTTTCTATTAAAGACAACTTGGGAGCCAAATTATTTAGCAAATTTAACCATCACAGAAAAACGTGAAGGTTGTTCTATGCCTCCTAAAAATGCAATGAAAGACTCAGAAATTATTTTGCACCAGCACCAACAAATTCTACATAAATAATGATTTAAATTAGATTATCCTTGTGTACACAGGCTTAGTTCAGACTGATTTTTTTTTATTTTAGTACAAAACTTAAGCAACACCAGCAAACCTTTCCTCTTGGCTATACCACCATGTGTTAGGGAAATCTTTTAATTCTATGGCAGTCATATATTTTTAAATTAAAGAGCTCGATAAGCTTCACATGACAATCAGTCTTTTTTCTACAGATTCTTGTTGTGGGATATGAAATGTATTTTACCTTCTTTTTTTTTTTAACTATTTCAAGGTTTACAGCAGGAACTAGCTTAAAGGAATAGTTTACTTCTGGGTGAAAGCCCAAGTCTTAGGGAGCCCCGCGATGCCAAGCTGACTTGAAAAGACCTCATTCACACCATGTTTTTAGCCAGAATCTTCACTTTATCCATTGAGCTGAACATGAAAGTAAAGAGCGCAAGCTATCTGACAGCTACAGTGAAGATTTTGGCTAAAAACATGGTATGCATGGGGTCTTTTCAAGTCAACTTGGCATCTCGGGGCTTCCTGAGACTTGAAATTTCGCCCAAAGTGAACTATTTCTTTAAGACACTTGACACATCTAATAATTCATTAAACAGTCAAAATTTTCCTCACTGGACTGAGACACGGTACATTGATATTGCAACAAAGCTTACTGGGGTTCATTAATCCACAGAATCAATGCAAATATTTATAGGTTTATTGAGTCACAGGTTTGTTTAGTAAATGTGAAATGTTTATGACATTGTTAATCAATAACTGCAATTTACAAATACAACTAACCTACATGATTGTTCAAACGACTGGCTATATAGACTGAAACTTGTTACTGTGTTAGAGCTTCTACTTCCTGTGAACATTGTTGATAAGGTATAAGGTGAACAATTACCATTAACAAGAAAAATGTTCAGCAAAACATACAGAAAATCCTAGTAATATTCATATAAACTAGGTATATACTATAAATTAGGCTATTTTGGGTTAAAATAGGATCTCTTCACCTTAAGGCGGACTGTGGGTGTGACCATGTGAAGCTGAATTAAAACACTATATATTTAATTATGTAGACTATGTTTATAAGTCTAAGGTATGACAATTAACCATTGCAGGACATTCTTAATTGTATAGTTTCAACATCTGGGGGAAGAATAGCTCACCTTGTCATTTTGTAGTTTTTTTATGATTTCTTCTTGAATTCCACGGTCCCGCAGAAACTGCAGGAAGGCGTCTTCCTCTCTCTCCATTTCATATGTAGCCTTTAGAAACATCCAAATTTAACAATTTACAGATATGACAGAAAAATGATTCTGTAATAATAAAAAATCTTATGAAATTTAACATAAACATGACAGAATCACAAAGTAGTCTCATGAAAATCTGTTTCACTGGTAGGTGATTGGCCTAGTTCCTGCTGACTCTACAGTGTCACTGTTTGGGTCTGTTAGATCACATTCTTCCTTTACATTGTGTGTCTGTATAAACACCCTGAAAAGGGAGTATTTGAGCGAAAGAAGAGTAGACAAACTTCCTTCAGGTCATGTATGTATTGACTGAATAGACATGGTAACCACATACTGTACAGTCACAATTTATACAATTACCACTGAATACCGACCTGAAACATTAGGCTACGTATTGTACATCAAGACTAAACTGAAATATTAAGATTGAAAATGTTAGCTAAATTACAGCTAAACTGGTAATTTAACATGTCTATTTTGTAGCACTCTCCTTAAGTAAACAACTTTGGATGCCAGCAATAAAGTAAACATGACTTCTAGTGCAGAATAGCCTACAGCATTTCACAAAATACACTGTAACTTGGCTTACTTCTACTGATAACAAATCGCAACTCACCATTTATAACAGCTCACTAATTAATTAATGCAATTATTTCAGTTAACATAAATGTACAATAATCTACACACCACAACACGATCTAGCAGTTTTCCCACGGCAACAAATTACTAACGTTACTATTCCACTGACAACGTATGGTCAGCATTACACATGTTAACGACGCTAGCATCAGCTTTATCTTATCTAAACTTCATTACTTCAGGATACACAAACATACCATATTACAAATAGTTCCCTGATCACATACTGTATGCATCCACCTAACACACTCAATTCAGCACTGCAATGAGGGACTCGTAGGCCTACCTGAAAGGGAGTATTTGAGTGAAAGAAGAAAGAAGACAAACTTCATTCAGATTGTATGAAATGATTGAATGGATCTACTTGATCCCTCTGGTAACTACTAATGCTGCTAACAGAATGACTCCTTGACCATAAAAACATAAGAAAACACAAAATATTGTTGTTGTCTTACTAACTGCAACTGACCTCCATGCTGTATTTACATAACATGTAACTATTCAAATATTAGGATATGAGATATCAATATGAAAAACCAAATGTTACTCTACTTCAGCTGAGCCCCAGGCACATTATTCCATCTGTCACATCTGCACTGTGCACTGTCCCTGTGCAACATGAGCCAATGCAGGTGTCGATCTAAGGATGCTAGTAAGGGACTAATCAAGTTTAGGCCTACATATACAGTGGGTCGCCAAGGCCATAGACGTGTGAACTATACTGTACCTGGCGAATTAATAGCCTAGCTCCAAGAGTAGCCCGCCTCTGAAAGTATTAAGAGATCCTTCCCTCTTTCATTTAGCATTACCAACAGTGACATGTCCGGCTTCACGTAGACGTAAGCTCCTCCAGCCCGTCATAGCATCATTATTGACATTACACTCGCCATGACAATAACAACATAGCTACTCTTGAATACAAAAGCAGACTATAATTACCTTTATTCATGAATGATAAACAGCATCACTCTGCTCCATATAGACATCCCACTACTGAAGGTGAATTATCTGGTGGCAACGCATTAACTATCTTGTGGCCACGCATTAACTGTCTCGTGGGCATGTGTTATTATCTCCTGGCCACGCGTTATTATCTTGTGGCCACGCATTAACTGTCTCGTGGGCATGTGTTATTATCTCCTGGCCACGCGTTATTATTTTGTGGCCACGCATTAACTATATCGTGGGCATGTGTTATTATCTCCTGGCCACGCGTTATTATATTGTGGCCACGCATTAACTATATCGTGGGCATGTGTTATTATCTCCTGGCCACGCGTTATTATCTTGTGGCCACGCATTAACTGTCTCGTGGGCATGTGTTATTATCTCCTGGCCACGCGTTATTATTTTGTGGCCACGCATTAACTATATCGTGGGCATGTGTTATTATCTCCTGGCCACGCGTTATTATCTTGTGGCCACGCATTAACTGTCTCGTGGGCACGCGTTATTATCTCCTGGCCACGCGTTATTATCTTGTCGCCATGCATTAACTATCTTGTGACAACGCATTAACTGTCTCGTGGGCACGCGTCATTATCTCCTGGCCACGCGTTATTATCTTGTGGCCACGCATTAACTATCTCGTGGCCACACATTAGCTGTCGCTTGGGCGCGCGTTATTATCTTGTGGCCATGCATTAAATGTCTCGTGACAACGCATTAACTGTCTCGTGGGCACACGTTATTATCTCCTAGCCACGCGTCATTATCTCCTGGCCACGCGTTATTATCTTGTGGCCACGCATTAACTGTCTCGTGGGCACGCGTTATTATCTTGTGGCCACGCATTAACTGTCTCGTGGGCACGCGTTATTATCTTGTGGCCACGCCTTATTATCTTGTGGACATGCATTAACTGTCTCGTGGGCACGCGTTATTATCTTGTGGCCACGCATTAACTGTCTCGTGGGCACACGTTATTATCTCCTGGCCACGCCTTATTATCTTGTGGACATGCATTAACTGTCTCGTGGGCACGCGTTATTATCTCCTGGCCACGCCTTATTATCTTGTGGACATGCATTAACTGTCTCGTGGGCACCCATTATTATCTCATGGGCACGCGTTATTATCTTGTGGCCACGCATTAACTGTCTCGTGGGCACGCGTTATTATCTTGTGGCCACGCATTAACTGTCTCGTGGGCACGCGTTATTATCTTGTGGCCACGCCTTATTATCTTGTGGACATGCATTAACTGTCTCGTGGGCACGCGTTATTATCTTGTGGCCACGCATTAACTGTCTCGTGGGCACACGTTATTATCTCCTGGCCACGCCTTATTATCTTGTGGACATGCATTAACTGTCTCGTGGGCACGCGTTATTATCTCCTGGCCACGCCTTATTATCTTGTGGACATGCATTAACTGTCTCGTGGGCACGCGTTATTATCTCCTGGCCACGCCTTATTATCTTGTGGACATGCATTAACTGTCTCGTGGGCACCCATTATTATCTCATGGGCACGCGTTATTATCTTGTGGCCACGCATTAACTGTCTCGTGGGCACCCATTATTATCTCATGGGCACGCGTTATTATCTTGTGGCCACGCATTAACTGTCTCGTGGGCACGCGTTATTATCTTGTGGCCACGCATTAACTGTCTCGTGGGCACACGTTATTATCTCCTGGCCACGCCTTATTATCTTGTGGACATGCATTAACTGTCTCGTGGGCACGCGTTATTATCTTGTGGCCACGCATTAACTGTCTCGTGGGCACACGTTATTATCTCCTGGCCACGCGTTATTATCTCCTGGCCACGCCTTATTATCTTGTGGACATGCATTAACTGTCTCGTGGGCACCCATTATTATCTCATGGGCACGCGTTATTATCTTGTGGCCACGCATTAACTGTCTCGTGGGCACGCGTTATTATCTCCTGGCCACGCGTTATTATCTCCTGGCCACGCGTTATTATCTTGTGGCCACGCATTAACTATCTCGTGGCCACACATTAACGGTCTCGTGGGCACGCGTTATTATCTCCTGGCCACGCGTTATTATCTTGTGGCCACGCATTAACTGTCGTGGCCACGCATTAACTGTCTCATGGGCACGCGTTATTATCTCCTGGCCACGCGTTATTATCTTGTGGCCACGCATTAACTGTCTCGTGGCCACGCATTAACTAACTCGTGGCCATGCATTAGCTGTCGCGTGGGCACACGTCATTATTTTATGGCCACGCGTTATTATCTTGTGGCCACGCATTAACTGTCTCGTGGGCACGCGTTATTATCTTGTGGCCACGCATTAACTAACTCGTGGCCACACATTAGCTGTCGCGTGGGCACACGTCATTATCTTATGGCCACGCGTTATTATCTTGTGGCCACGCATTAACTGTCTCGTGGGCACCCATTATTATCTCGTGCCCACGCATTATTATTTTTTTATTCAATGTCACCACAGGGGCTCCGTACTTCCTTGATCCATGTTTTTATAGCTTTAAACAGCTGCAGAGGAAACAAACAAAGCTCCAGTGTGTCTGATTTAAAGTGAATAGAATCACTCTGTTTTCTTTAGTGTTTAATCAGCTGAAAATAAGAATCACTGTGTTTTCGTTCCCTCACAATGAGACGTTCATATCTACACAGGGAGCAGGTCCTGGCCTACAGAGATCACCATGCTGCACTGCCATGTTTCTACAGTAGCCCAGAGCGGACAAACCAAACACTGACTCTAGATAGAGACATTTTATCATGTTGGAGAGCAAGTTACAGCTGGTTGTAATCTGTAATCCTCACTGCTAGACGCCACTGGACGTTAAAATATGAACAAATGATTTTAGGTCCATGAAACAAACACATTAAAGCTGGAAGCCTCTGCTCAGCACACATGGCATTTTATTTCTGACTCTGAGTGTGTTTACCTCAGACTGTGGTCTCCTCTGTCAGGTGGAGCTTCACCAGCAGGAGGCGCTGCTGAGGCAGGAGGAGGTCCAGATGGACAGTTTCCAGCTCGCTGCTCTGCAGAAGAAAATCAGACCTCTGCTGCACCAGAACAGCAGCCATGATCACCAGAGGCCTCAGTACTGTGAAAGCAGTTCATCTTCCCCAGGATACCTCCTCCTCCTCTGCTCTGACTCACCCGTCACATCCAGCGTCTGGATAACTGCTGCTACAGAGCTGTTATGAACTAGTTCAGTCAACTCTGGGTTTTCCTATCAGCCACCAGCACGTTCATGTGAAAGAGGCGGGGCTGTTAATGATGAGTGACATCATCAGTTACCATGGTGATTTATCACAATGAAAAGAGAACCAGCTTCATAGGACTGAGACCCAGAGTTAACCCTGAAGTGACCTCGCTGACTCCAAATCCTGCTTCGTGGTCCAGACCTCAGGTTAACAGGTGAAGTCTGTTTATTTCTCTGAAGACTCATTTTCTCCTCTGTACCTAACTGTTTCTGTTAAAATGATTATTTCAGTGCTTATTGATACATTTCTGATTGGTTGGTTCATATACTGTACTAGGCCATAGCCATTGGTAGCTTTGTCACCTTCTACCTATGCCAGTCCTCAATGCCTATGTGCAGTTTCACATAGATTGACCACGTCAGTGAGTAGAAAAACGTGGGACAGACAGAATGACTGGCTGACAGAATGACACACTGACAGTTTCTGTGATTATGTACAGCATACCATACCATGACTTAGTCATACCAAACATTAGAAAACAACACCAACATTGGTCCACAGGGGGAGCCACAGCGATCGGTCGCATTTTAGCCATTTTGAAGCATTTTTCTGTTGTTATAGCGCCACCCAGTTGCCAATTAGAGTTAAATTTCTCCAGTCACCTTGAGGCGTCCTGTTCTACATATCTACCAAGTTTAGTAAAAATCCATATGGAGGTTAGGCCTAGATCAGAAATTAGCTCTCTAGCGCCCCCATTTTGTTTGATGGGCTCAATAATGGAGGGGTCCCCTCAGATTATGTGTGGTCATATGCCTACAAAGTTGCGTGGTGATGGGTGAAACCCTTGAGATGTTATACACCTTTATGTGATGAGCCACGCCCTCCGCAATATTCATTGCCTTATAGAAGCTCAGTTTTAGTAAGTTTTCCAACTTTTGCCAAGAGGGAACTTTAGATATTGGTCCCTAGATTATGTTCACCCAGTTTCATGCAGGTCGCTCAAACTTCCTAGGAAGAGATCCATTTGAAGTGTTTTTCAAAAAATTCAAAATGGCGGAAAATCTATATAAGCGCAAGTTATGGGTTCTTGAGGCAAATGTATTCCTCATGAGGAGAGGCATCTCTGTGCAAAGTTTCATGTCTCTACGACATACGGGGCATGAGATATGCCCATTCAAAGTTTGACATTTCAATGGGTTGCTATAGCGCCCCCCTTTGGCCAATTGATGTAATATTGCTTCATTGGCATCCTCCCATGACCCTCTACCACTGTGCCAAATTTCACATGGATTGACCAAGTCAGTGAGGAGAAAAACATGGAACAGACACACAGACACACGCACACACACACACACACACACACACACACACAGAGTTTTCATCATTATAGAGTAAGATAAAAGTTGAGTTTACAGCCATCAGTGTCTGAGATATTAATCTCACTCAGATTAAACAAATTAACCCTTTTGAACAGAACAAGACTGAAATATTCAGAACAGATGAACCAAAACCATCAAACAGTCCACAAACAAGAAAATTGCTGGTTCAGCTCGTAACCACTAAATGTTTTGTTTCTGAAGAGATTTTTTCAGTTTGAATGAAGCGTCACATTTTGCAGCTCATCGTCACAGTGACTCCACAGACCAACACTCAAGTGTTGCATTTTGCATTTATTCTTTTTTTGGTGTTTTTGAGTATACAGGTTTGTTTTCTCTCGGCTGGAACAACCCTCTGATACCACTGGGCAACTGGTAATTGTTGCTCTAAAAATGATTTGTATAGTTTTATAATCGATTAAATATTGAAATGTATCATTCAATCTGTGCAACACATTAAAAGCTTTAAACCTGCAGTTTTATGTATTTATACAATCAATGAAATGCAGGAACTCTGGAAACAAAGTCATGCAATGTGAGAGAGTACTAAACACAATGATAGAATAAAAAAATAACGTTAATATAAATCTGTTCACTGGACGAGATGATTGTACTCCTCATTCCCAAAAACTAAATCCAATACTGTTCTTTTTACTGCATTACATTTACATCTATCAAACAGATTTTACTTACACAGCCCAATAACATGTACACACAGAAGCATCGATAACTATAATCCAGTGATATTATAATTACATGTGACATTCTAAGTGACACTAATTACTTTTGCCAGTGTTTATCCAGTGCACCTAATCTGACAGTCTACTTTTATTTTTTAAACTCAGTTTCCTACTGAACTTAATCATTTTTACAGTACCTTTGGTTTGACTCATGTTTATTGAATCTCATCATTTCCTGATTTGTAAATCACAATCAGTGAAATCAAATAATGTTTTCATGGTTCCACAACTGCTTCCGGTGACAACTTTAATTTACAGAAACTGATGATTGTGGAAAAATGTAAAAGAGAGTTTCATTTTTAAACTAACTGTTCATTAATGCAGTGACAGCTCAGTTTGACCAGCAGAGGGACACACTGCGCAGGAAGTTAGTATATTTGCCTACAAAATAATAGTGTAGATAAATATACATTGTGGTAGAAATCTTACCGAAGTCGACAGAGGACAGTAATGAATTACATCAATGTCTAAAATGTTTCTGCATATAGTGGCAGCACCATGAGCTCATTATTGTTGTCCACAACCGTCAAACACCGTGTTGAAACTTTTATTTTGAAGCCGGAACTGATCAAGTATCTGACTGGAGTGATACTTGGAGCCGACATGAACACACGTGGATAATGGACGTCAGCAAAACAGGACTCTAACAACAGCTCGACACACAGGTAAATACACCTTTGTTTTCTCTCAACAACCGCAGAGTGACCATGAAGCCTCGTGTCGCTGCGACAATGTGGAGGACATGTTCTCTGTGTGGACTGTGACTATTGAAGTGAACGTCATGTCGAACTCCATTGAAAAAATGCCGGTTTAAAATTAACTTCCTCTTATTTAAAGGGATGTTGTCAACACAACTTTTAACTTTGAGCCTGTGTGTTTCCTTAAAAGCTAGATGTACATTCGGCCTATAAATTATTGTCAGATAGAAACAAATATTCAGAAAAAGTCAACTTTAGTTACACTACTTGACGCCGCTTGCTGTGGATAAACAACGTTAGCGAGACGTGAGAACAAGCCAACAAAACTTAACGTGTCTGAAAAAAATATGCGTCACCACTTGGTAAAAGCCATCCCGAATCCAAGCTTGCCTCTTATCGATGCCTTGACACATTTAAAGTCAAACGCTGACCTGTATTTTTATATAATACTAAACACCGAAAACGTCAATGTGCAGTTTTTTGTATGGGGACTGGTTCACAGTCGGTTTACGTAGGACCTGCAGTTATTGTGATTAGCTCGTGTCAGTGACGTGTTAAATATCATCCAGGTAATTTCACCAACAGTAAAAGCTCCACATTGTAAGATACATAATGATGATGATGATGATGATTCGCTAATAATCATCCAACACTGACCATTAGCACTACAAGCTAGTTAGCCGACTAGCTAGCTAGTAGCCCAGGTTGTGTGAGGGTGGCGGTCCCAGTGAGGTGCTAATTTAAGACTTCCTGTGCTAATAAAGTTGTTTGTCGGCGGTAGACCGAAAATACGAACCCATTAGAGGACAGGCGAACTTCACTGCATCAGTTCGGGGGACTTCATGTTGATGTTGGGCCTGTTTCTAGTACCAAACACTTGACTTTTACTGATGGAGCGCAGGTGGATTGTTTCAAATTCAGTACAATCAAACAATCCAAAATGGCGCGTCGTCTTCTTCTCTCAGTGCTGCTCTGCGTCACTGCTCTCGACGCTGCCACCAATGGCGGGAAGCTTTATTGCAACAGTTGATGAGTTGTGTTTGTCATGGTGGTTTGTTTACCTGCCCTCTGACCTTAAAGGGATAGTTCGGATATTTTGCAGTGGGGTTGTACGGAGCACTCACCCATAGACAGGATGTTGCACACAGCAGGTGTCAGTCAGGCTGGAGGCCGACATACAAAGCAAGCTCCAGCTGTGGAGGGGTCGGCAACTAAATGGATTTTAGCTTTCATTAGTTTAAGTGTACGCTATATTTAGAGTATTTTCAGTGTTTCACCTTAATGTCAGACAGTGATTTTCTTACATGGAAATGAAGCCATTACATCGCTCTCTTCAAAGCCAGACTCCATTGAGAAAAACAGCGATTTAGCGTCCCTGAACACAGGAGCTGCTGGTGTACTGCTGCCTCCATCGGTTGACTAGTTTGTGTTATTGTGCGACTTTGGCTTTTAAAGAGGTTATTTCTGATTCTTCTAAGTCACACAATAATACAAACCAACTAAATGGTTAAGGCAGCAGTAGACCAGCAGCTCCTGTGTTCAGAGAGCTAAAATTTATGTTTTTGTCAGTGGGGTCTGGCTTTTAGATGTTTGTCACAAACTTCGGTGTCAACTCATCTGGAGATTTGTGGTTTTTCACTGGACAGGAAGGAGATGGAAAACTTTCTACAAAATTCTACAATTTTACAATATATAAGTACAGTATACTCAAGTAAAGTACAAGTACCTTGATTTTTGCATAGAAGCACAGTACTTGCTGATAAACAGCTCCAGGGAGGTGTCGGCCTCTGTCACCACTTCCTGTCCCACACCTTCATCACTTCTAACACTTACCTTGTTTTCCACAGCCGTCTGCATCTTGCAGAACCACTGGAGCGGAGATGAAGGGGAAAGAGAGGCAGCAGCAGCAGCAGCGAGAGCTCGCGGCCTCGAAGAAGAAGAAGAGTATGGCAGCAAGCAGCAGTGACGACGAAGATTCTGACGTGGAGAGGAACTTCGCTCTGCTCACTAAAAGAGGAGGAGGAGCTGAGGAGGCGTACCATGGAGAAGAGGAAGAGGAGGAATTCAGTGATGATGACGAAGAAGAGGAAGACGAGGAGGAGGGATCGGATGTTGGTGAGGAAGAGTCTGATGGTGGTGAAGAGGAGGACGGAGACAGTGGAGCGTCTGAGGAGAAGGAGGATGATGATGATGATGATGATGATGATGATGATGATGATGAAGACCCAGATGATGCTGGTGGCAGCAGTGAGATCCAGACCAGAGATGACATTAAAAAAGGTGAAGAAGAAACAGGGAGAGCTGAGGCTGAGTTCAGACGCCGTGTGGTTAACTGTAATAAAATCAGGTGCTGTTTGAGGATCGAGCTAAAAGTCACATGATGATAAAAAGTAACGATTGGTCAACTTTCACTACATTAACATGCACAGTGAAGTGGAGCTACAGTCCCAGCTGGACGAGGACATCTAACTGGCCTACTGTCCTTGTCCCAGTATACAAGCACGGGAGGGGAATCCATTTATTGAGCCAAGTATGTGCGACTCCTCTACGATAGGTGGAGATATGCCCCCTTTCAGCTTGTTAGTATTGGACCTTTTTCCTGTTGACCTATTACGTCACAGACCAAACAATGACATCGTGTACACAAGCGGCCAAAATGAGTTTCCTCTGTGGGGTGTCTGGGCTCAGCCTTAGAGATAGGGGGAGGAGCTCTGAGTAGAGACATCAGGTTTGATGTCTGCAGACTGTACGATGACAGCGCCTACTGAGTCACAGGCTACGGCGTACGATGCAACAACTTCCCATACTGAGTGCACAAGGATGCTGCACGGGTTATTACTTCTCCAGCTGTGAAGCTCAACATAGAGGCTCACATTAATAACATTAAATAAATTATTATTTTCATCAGTAAGACTAATAATGTCCAACAATCTGATTAAAATGCAGCAGCATCAGTGGGAACAGCAGTCACACAGTGAGATGGTCATCCCAAATTTCTGACACTGTCAGAATTTAATCCCAGACTGTCTTTGATCTCAGACCGTGACAGCGACCATCCTTGAACATCTCTCACTGTGCGACATACGACCACCATTTTAGAGCCACAACCAAAGATATCGCCACGTTTCTCTTTTGTCTGGGACAGTCCAAAATCGCAGTATGTGCTGGGCTTTAGGCGAATGACCTCAAACAACTTATCTGCTGCTTGACACGAGAGGAAAACTCACACTGTTTATTTTCCATGACTAATAGCGACCGAGCCGTCCCTTTAAGAAAGGTTACGTGTACGTAACGTAGTGCGGTGGTCTGTGTTATGGAAAGTGAGACTCTGCTGGGTGAGTGCATCTAGTAATGTACCATAACCAGGCCGGCAAGCGCAGCAAACACAGTTTATGTTTAGTTTATGCTTTTTGGAAATGGAAATTTTATCGTGGGTCCTTCAAAGGTCAAAGTTTAGATGAAAATGTGAAGCCTGAATATAAACAGCTAAATCCTACACACTGGACCTTTAAGTGACGCACAGTAACATCGACCGATCCATCTCGTCTCTGTTCTCTGACCCTCTCAGAACTCTCCAACATGTCGTTTGAGGACATCATGAAGCTGCAGAACAAAGTGGGAACCAAAGTTTACAACGAGGTGGCGTACGGCAGCGACAAGAGTCAAAGGACGGGCAAAAAGAAACGCCTCAACAAGAACAGGTGATGAAGCTCAGCCTGTGACCGCAGACAGCTGCTTCGCATCATGAAGTTCACTTCCTGTGGGTCTTCATAGTGTGTTTGTGTTTTCAGGCCGATGGAGATTTCAGCCAAGAAACCAGCTCCGTTCCTCCGTCAGGTCGTCTCCGTCAGGAAACCAGTGAGTGAAGGAAACCTGCAGATCACACTGAGTCTGTGTTCTTAGAAATACTGACATGATTCTGTTTCTCACTCAGACGCTGAGAGACCCTCGATTTGACGACCTGTCTGGAGAATACAAACCTGAGATTTTTGAGAAGACGTATAAATTCATCAATGACATCAGACACAGAGAGAAAGAGGTGAGAGAGCTTCAGATCAAACTCATCTCTGCATCAAACTAGGGGTCGGCTGATACTGGCTTTTCAGGGTCGATACTGATTATTAGTAGCTGATGAGACTTGTAACAAATATTTGGAACCGATATGCATTTACAATAAAAATAAAAATCTCTCAGTCAAGTTTTTAGATTTTGGAATATAACAAACATCACACACAAAACTTTGTTTCAGTGTCTTTAGCAAATGTTTAATGAACTGAGACTTTCAACATCATGAATGAACATTTGAATTTTAATTAAAGATGAATGAATAAATAGCTCCCTGAGGTAAAGTAAAAATGAATAAAACTGGAGAATAGTCACTCAACAGCCACTTTATTAGGTACACCTGCTCACCTGCTCCTTAACGCTAATCAGCCAATCAGGTGTCAGCAGCTCATTAACATTTAGTCATGTAGACATGGTGAAGACGAGCTGCTGAAGTTCAAACGGAGCATCAGAATGATGAAGAAAGGTGATTGAAGTGACTTTGAACGTGGCATGGTTGTTGGTGCCAGACGGGCTGGTCTGAGTATTTACTGGGATTTTCAGCACAACCATCTCTAGGGTTTACAGAGGATGGTCCCAAAAAGAGAAAATATCCAGTGAGCCAAAATGCCTTGTTGATGCCAGAGGTCAGAGGAGAATGGCCAGACTGGTTCAAGATGATAGAAAGGCAACAGGAAGTCAAATAAGCACTGGTTCCAACCAAGGTGTGCAGAAGAGCATCTCTGAAGCAACAACACCTTGTCCAACCTTGAAGCAGATGGGCTACAGCAGCAGAAGACCACACCAGGTGCCACTCCTGTCAGCTAACAACAGGAAACTGAGGCTACAATTCACCAAAACTGGACAATAGAAGATTGGAAAAACCACATTCAGATGGAAGCATGGATCCATCCTGCCTTGTATCAACGCTTCAGGCTGCTGCTGGTGGTGTAATGGTGTGGGGGAGATTTTCTTAGTACCAACTGAGCATGGTTTAAACACCACAGCCTACCTGAGTATTGTTGCTGAGCGTGTCCATCCCTTTATGACCACAGTGTACCCATCTTCTGATGGCTACTTCCAGCAGGATAACGCACCATGTCACAAAGCTCACATCATCTCAAACATGACAATGAGTTCACTGTACTCCAATGGCCTCCACAGTCACCAGATCTCAGTCCAATAGAGCACCTTTGGGATGTGCTGGAACGGGAGATTCTCATCATGGATCAACTGTGTGATGTCATCATGTCAATATGGACCAACATCTCTGAGGAATGTTTCAGCACCTTGTTGAATCTGTGACACCAAGAATTAAAAAGGTACTAGCAAGGTGTACCTAATAAAGTGGCTGGTGTGTGTAAATAAGTCCCTGTTGCACTGCCACCAATGTTTTTAAAAGATACAACATTAGCTGTAGCTCCATAAATAACTCCATTAACAGTTGGTCATAATAATAATAATAATAATAATAATCTGTCAACCCCTCGATCAAACCTGACGTTAGAATAAAAAACGTGTGAACTGTTGTCGAAGCTGTTTGACGTCAGGATGTTCGACTGAGAATGAACATGTTGTTTGTCTGCAGATCATCCTGAAGCAGCTGAAGAAGACGAAGAAGAACAACCAGAGGAAGGAGAAACTGCAGTTCCTTCTGAAGAGGATGGTGAGTGTGAGACACTCAAAGTGTTTAAACCTCCTAAACTCACCTGTACACGTTAATGTAAATTATTTTTATGATAAGAAATCTTGAACAAATCAGTCTGAACTTTATAAAGACTTTGTGTCTCTCCACCACCTGCAGGTCTGTCAGGTTTAATGTCAGTCTCTCTGTTCTCTCTTCATTATTTATTTGCTCGTTAATTTGATGGACACGATACTTCTTTTTAAAAAGCAGCAGATGTAATGTATACAGGGCACCACGCCCCGATTTACAGATGTCGTCTTCTTCACCGCTGAGCTACATCCATGAAAAGCAGTGACAGAGAACTGTTTTGCAGCTGTGAAGGTTTTTGTACGTCAACTTGTAGGAAAAAACAAATATACAGCTGCAGGCGGCGACTCAAGCCAACACGGACCGTTAAGGCTGAAAGCTGCTAATGATGAAAGACCTTTAACAGTTTCTGACACCAGCATCAAAGTTAACCAACAGGTTTTATGATGAAATCTGTGCTGCGTCTGCTTGAACACTTCCTGCTCGGTGTTTCACAATAAAAGCTCTGAGCACAGGGGGGCAAATGGAGGGCGTCAGTTTTAAATGTGTGAACTGTGACGTCTGTCTGCAGGAGAACCAGGAGCGAGCCAGGCAGAGCCGAGAGCAGCAGCGAGACAGAGAGCTGCAGTTCAAGAGGCACCAGAGAGAACGAGCCAATCAGGGCGCCCGACCATTCTTCCTCAAAAACTGTAAGAACGAGTTCAAACTGAATGTTTTTATTGACTCACCTGGTGTCTTTACTTACAGCTCCAGTGACTGTACAGAAAGATGGCTGACACGTCTCCACTTCCTCCCACTGTACTTCATCCCTGTGTACTTCCTCTCCGTGTACTTCATCCCTGTGTACTTCCTCCCTGTGTACTTCCTCTCTGTGTACTTCATCCCTGTGTACTTCCTCCCCGTGTACTTCCTCCCTGTGTACTTCATCCCTGTGTACTTCCTCCCCGTGTACTTCCTCTCCGTGTACTTCATCCCTGTGTACTTCCTCTCCGTGTACTTCATCTCTGTGTACTTCCTCTCCGTGTACTTCATCTCTGTGTACTTCCTCTCCGTGTACTTCATCCCCGTGTACTTCATCCCTGTGTACTTCCTCTCCGTGTACTTCCTCTCCGTGTACTTTCTCCCTGTGTACGTCTTGTCAGGATTTTTAAAATTGCTAAAAAGTATTAGATTTATGAAAAAATGTCAGCAGTGACTCCTCAAGTATTAATATTATAAATGTGGAAATCAATAAACACTTTGAAATGATAGTTTTAACCTTTTAACATAATCAATACCTCCGGCTGAAGAGGACAGAAAAAAACCTGCCACATTTTACGAATGATATAATTTGATAAAGATGCTGAATCTTGTTCTTTTTCCAGCCGAGAAGAAGAAGCTGCTGCTGGCTGAAAAATACCAGGAGCTGAAGAAGAGCGGCAAACTGGAGAACTTCCTGAGCAAGAAGAGGAAGAGGAACGCCGGGAAGGACCGCAGGAAGCTGCCGAGACAGCTGCAGAACAAGAACGCTCAGTGACACAAAGAAAAAAAACACGTGAAGAAGAAGTCACTCAGCAGCTGGAGGGAGATAAAGAAAAGACTAATGACTCGTCTCAGCCTGCTGGAGGAGGATCCTGGAGAATGTCTTTGATGTGTTCAATGATGCTCGGATATCTGAACATTCAAAAGCATCGGAAGTTCATTGTTGACCTTGAGAAGGGACACTTTTCTTTTTCAGGGACTTTCACCTCGTCTCTCAGTTTTCATAATATCGGATTCAGACTGTGACATTTTGTCTGTTCCGATGGTCTCTATGTCACATTAGGTGACTGTGGAGTCATAAATCTTGCCTTGACTTGACTGACAGACGTGACAGACCACATGATGGTCCACACCAATCATGACTGGTCATCTTTCACGACGTGTGTATGATGTCATCAGATTATTCGTGTCTATTTTCATTATTATTACTATGATTTTAGTCCCTGTGTCTGGTCATGTGCCAGCTGAACTGTAATAAAAAGTGTCACGTTGTGCTAACGTGAAAACTTAGCAGGTCAGTTCCTGCAAATGTTTCACAATAAAAGCCTTTTTAGAAAATGAAGGGATTCTCTCAACTGAAAATGACGAGGAGCTTTTAATTTGAAACAGAAACAGGAAGTGTTGAGTTTGATATGACAATTTGATGCATTAAATTTGACAGGATTAAAACTGAAAACAGATTAACAAATAACGTCCTGTTTCTAATGTAGTGTGTTTGAGATGCAGCTGGTAGCCTCTGCAGCTGTGCTGAGTAAAGGCCCAGACACTATCTGTGAGTTTGATTCCTTTATATCCTCCATTATGAAGAAAGAACATTCTTTGCTAGCTTGATGCTAATGGCAGTACTCAGCGGGTTGATAAAGTGCCTCTGCTGTTTCCTTTTTACTCTGTGTGCTAACGTCCCTACAGGAAATATCTCAAAGGCTGGGCTGTTGTTGTCCTACAGTTTCCACGGCAACAACGCTGGTTCTGTTCCAAAGTCATTTGCCTTCAGTTTATTTTTTATCAAATATTTAACTAACGTTAACTCAGCATTTTCTAAAACGTCTCTGTGGAGCTCTGGTACCTGTTGCACTGTCCGTGTCTGTGACGACCAACAACCAGTCTGAGCTACATTTGTGTCTTCAGCAACTGTGTGTTGAACATGTGACCAGAACAAAAAGGGATTGTTCCTGTTGCCATGGTTACTGTTGACATGAGAAATAAAGCCACAAGGGTTTAAATCAGAATTTTCAGGGCTGAGAATGTGTCACTGATTTACTGTACTTCTTTTATAACATATACTCCTGCTCTGGACAGCACATGCAGTTTTTATTTTTCCTGAGTATATCGAGCTAATTCTGCTAATTAAACAAATTGTAAGTCTTAGCAACTGAGTTGAATTGCAAGGCAAAGTAGTATTTGGGTGGAACAAACCTTTAAACCGTCCTTCCTGCAGGAGTGTTTGGGCCCAGCAGGGACAGACAGTGCAGAGTGGGTGAATGACCAGGGGGGGGAGCTACAGGACAGAACACTCAAACTGTTTAACACACCTTACAGTGAGAGTGTGTGTCACATTTTGTTCACTGTCCACTGTAAAGAATGATTTTTATATTTTCTGTTGCCCTCCAGATGTCTGCAGAGGATTACTGTACCTTGTGTATTGTCACACAGTCGAATGTAACCAGGAGAGAACGACCATCATGTGTTCACGCAGACATACACCAGCACCGTCATCGAGCCGTCATGTCAGACACCTCTCAGTCAGGGAATTACAATTTAAAAACAAGTCACATCAACATTGTTTCTCCTCTTGAGATGAAAAATAAAAGTCCAAACGGGTAATTAAATGTAAATTTGTAGCTGTGAGTGTTTTTCTCCAGCTGATCGAACTGAGCTGAGCAAACAGTGTCAGTGTGTTTAAATCAGCTGTGACTCCAAACACCATCTGGATTTTAAGACATTACAAACTACCAGCTGTGAAGGAAGGACTCAGATCCTTCACTGCAGTTTCAGTAGTCAACCACTCCGCTGAAATACTCCAGTACAAGGAAAAGTCCTGCATTCAAAACCAGGGTGCTGTCATCCATAAAGGGGGGAAGGAGAAAAAAAAATCTAAATGTTTATTTTTACTATTTTTACTAATACTATATTTTATTTTGAAATATGGCATAAGGCCACAACAACATAACTACACAGCACAGCCTACTAAATGATAGAGAGGCCTTTTTTCTGTTTTTTTTTGTCTGGCTCGTTACACTTTACCCGCTCTCTAGAGGACATGGGCGGAGTTATCCGACATCAGGTGTACCCCAAAACACGCTGTATAGTTATCACGTCAAAACGACGAAAGTTTAAACAAACAACAAAAAATAAATCTTTGCTGAAATCAGCAGGACAGCTTGTTAAGTTAGCTGTTAGCTGTTAGCAGTTAGCAGCTAGTTTCCTCCAAGCAGCAGGTGGCTTGACCAGGTGTGCTCAAACAGCTACTGGATTAAAAACCTTACTGAAGTCCAAGTATAAGTACGTAAAGTAAAAGTATATATATATATATATATATATATGTTGCAGTAAACTGTCCTGTCTGATGTGTTTGGATTAATATTCCTGCTGCATTAATGTTTATGTGTCATTTTCCAGCTGCAGATGTTTCAGGTTCATTTTAACTCCTTTATTTCCTGTTGGGTAGTTTAATCTACAGAGATGCATTGTGGTCAATGAGATCATCATGTGTTTGTAGCGTGGCTGTCCTGTGAGAAACACGTCAGAAAAACAGCCTGTTTTCAGCTTTGTGACGACGGCTTTTCCAGCTGATCCGAGAGGGATTTTAAAGAGTTTATTAAGCTTAATAAAAACTCACCATCCGTGGTCTCCAACAAAGCTTTGTTCGAGTCAAGGTTCCCCTCCCTCCTGTGGCTCACTGGTCTATGGCCGTATATCGCGTCCATCTGGTCGAACCACTTCAAAGCTCTTTCTGCTTGAACCACTCTGGCTGTTGTGCTCTTTGATAGATCTGTAACAGGGATGTAAGTTTTGGTTAATTCTGCTTTTGTTAGCCCGACAACGCTCAGTGAGGTGAAATACAAGAGGCTGTATGCAATTTGAGACTCACTCTGTGTTTCTGTTTCTCAGATTAATCGGAGCCAAGTCCTTAACGAGGGCGCGTCTCAAACTCGCCATAGACCGGAGGTTCCAGACGTAAAAGCAAATTCATACTGCTGCTAGCTGCCTGTCTGTCAACGAAGCCGACGTACTGAATGGATCAAATCCTGACAGTGAAGCGAGTCATTTAGCGGAGGTTGTGATGCACAACAAAATGTATCTCCAGATGTCTCTATCCCAGTGTAAGTCAATGGGGAAACGTCATCTCAACCGGGAGCTGTAATTCTACTGTTGTACGTCCTGGGTAGCCTGTTCTCTGTCGAATTAGTGACTATCTTCTCTGACCAACCAGTGCTCTGCTGTGACGAGTGTACTGGGGACCCAAATGCATCACTCTGGAAGTCAGCGACAGTTAATGACCTTTAATTAGGTCTCTGGGTTCAGGGGCCACGGAACAGACCTGGCCAAACCCAGAAGCAGGACCGACAACAAGTACGTGAGTCCTCGCACCTGAACAGTTCAATCTGCTAGCAGGCAGAGGTGACAGAGAGGGGTTTACTGATGGCGTGGTCGAGAAGGCAAGGGGTCTGGAATCAGAAGAACAGTCTGGTGAAGAAGCAGGGCCAACAGGGGACGAGCAAGAGGTAAGTAGAAGTCAGGCAAGGGATTGAGGAGCCGACAGGTAGGTGAAAGGAGGACACACACACAAGGCAGCGTGTGGCATCTCACAGACAGCGAGCAGGTGGAAACATACCACACAGCCACAGGCAGACGGAAAGCAGAGACACTGAGGCAGAGCTCGTGGTCGGGGACAGAAGGCTGGTGAGATTATCGGGAAACAGATGATGCAGGCAGGTCAGAGGCAGGCAGGGTCGGCAACGGGAGATCTGTCAGGTAAGGAGTGCTAGAAAGGCATGTGGGCGAAGAACAATCTGGTAAAGAGTGTGTGTGCTGGAGAAGCTTATATACCGAGCTGATTGGCTGATGAGCTGCAGCTGTGGAGGCAGGTGAGTGGAGTTGGGCTGATGAGGCAAGAGGGAGAGCAGGGAGACTGGGAGAGTGTAGCTGTGACACTCTGCAACATTTTGAATCTTCTGGTATCAGCTCAGCTTGCACAGAACCTCGACCTAAGTGGTACCAAAAAACAGAACCGGGTACTGTTCACAACTTTCGCCAATGGAAAACCAAAACAGAGCAAGTCAAATGAGGCATTACTGAAGACAGGAGAAAATTAAAGAAAACATTTAAATAAATACACGTAATGTTTGTGATGTTTATGGACAGGATCTCGAGGCGCAGCCGGTGGGTGGAAGGGGTCCGGTTTGGAGATCTCAGAGTTGCATCTCTGCTTTTCACAGATGATGTGGTTCTGTAGGCTTCATCACACCGTGACCTCCAGCATGCACTGGGGTGGTTTGCCGAGTGTAAAGCGGTCAGGATGAGAGTCAGCACCTCCAAATCTGAGGTCATGGTTTTCTGTAGGAAGATTTTGGATTGCCCCTCTGGGTTGGGGGAGAGTTACTGCCTCAAGCAAGGGAGTTCAAGTCTTTCGGGGTCTTGTTCACGAGTGAGGGTAGAACGGAGCGTGAGATGGATCGGTGGGTCGGTGCGACTTCTGCAGTGATGGGGGTGCTGCGTCATGGTGAAGAGGGAGCTGAGCCAGAAGGCAAAGCTTTTGATTTCCTGGTCCATCTGCGTCCCAACCCTCACCTATGGTCATGAGCTCTGGGTAGTGACCAAAAGAATGAGGTCACAGATACAAGCAGCCAAAATGAGTTTCCTCTGTAGGGTGTCTGGGCTCAGCCTTAGAGATAGGGGGAGGAGTCAGACATCTGGAGGGAGCTCGGAGTAGAGCCGCTGCTCCTTCGCACTGAAAGGGGTCAGTTGAGGCGTCTGATCAGGATCCTCCTGGGCGCCTCCTGCTGGAGGTGTTCTGGGCACGTCCCACTGGTAGGAGGCCCCGGGGCAGACCCAGAACACACTGGAGGGATTACATACCTCATCTGGCCTGGGAACACCTCGGGGTCCTCCAGGAGGAGCTGGAAAGTGTTGCTGGGGAGAGGGACGTCTGGGGTGCTTTGCTCGGCCTGCTGCCCCTGCGACTCGGCCCCGGATAAGCGGATGAAAGTGAATGAATAGACAGGGTATTGGAAAGAGAAGGAAAATAAATAATTCAGGGAAACACATTAGAGTGTGTGTGTTTTTACTTTGACATCTTCAGAATGAAGCAGCAGCTTATTTCTGTACGGTGGCCTGTGATGCCCACACAGAGAGGAAAGCCAGATTTTCACAGTAAAACAAGTTGAACAGACAGAAATAGAAAACGAGCTTTTAAAACTACAGAAGTGAACGGAGTGAAGTTGTGGTCGGGGGTGTTACTGTCATTACAGCTGTTACGAGCAGAAACAACCCGACCATAAATGACAACAATAGAAATGTCTTTAACACAGTGTGAAGCATCAGCGAGCTGGACGGACAGACGGACGGAGACGATGTGATTCATGATGTTTTTCTGCTCAGTGAAAACTGCTGCTGGATCATGCAACAAAAACAGCGTCATTAAAATAACCTGAGACATGACTAAAAGTTTTCACTGACATAGTGTTGATGGGGTCATTAAAACATACGGAGAGAAGTCTCCTATCTGAAAACAAGCCCACAGTACATAATTCCACCTCCACACTCACTAATGGAATGAATCTGGACACAGAGTTTTGTAGAGGAGACACAGAGCATCATTATTTCATAAAATCCTGATTTGGCCTGCAACAGGTTTCAGCTCGGCTGCCTCTGCAGTTGCAAGCGAAGTCTCTGTCTCACCCTGAGGCCCCCTCAGGTCCCTAAAAGTCAATTAGCGTTGTATAACGAGAACACAGAGCTTTAAACGTTTCTCCACGCCGGCTGAATCCTGTTTTCTCTGCTCTCTGACAGGTGGCATTCAGCCCATCAGCTCGCCTCACAATCCCCCCGTCCAACAATACAGGACAAGGTGGGGGCCCTCACAATAATGCAGGGCCTTATATTCATGAGCTGATACGACCCATTCAACCCAGCCCCCCCACCCCCGACCAGTCCGTCAGCCTCCAACTTCTCTTTTGTGTCGCTGCTGTTATAAAAGTTATAAAAGACTCTTTAGTGTTGCTGTTTGTGTGTGTGTGTGTGTGTGTGTGCACGCTAGAGGAGCTTCTTTTGTGATTTAGCTGATTTTAAGTTTTTTTTATCCCATTTTAGCTGCTTACATTAACATGGAGTGGAATGAGGGCATTTATTCATTTTTATTACTTTTTATTACTTTTTTTTTGGGCTGGTTCACGACAGCTCTCCACATCAAATGAGACATTCAATCCTGACAAACAAAATAAAAATACAAACAGGATAACAGAGATCTGCACAACAGCAGCAGGCACAGTCTGCCAAAAACAATCAAAATAGCAAAATCAAATCTGAATAAATAAACACATTGAAATTAATCATGAATCAGTTCAGTTAGTCATCATAGTCAGCATGGATTCATAAGAAGCAGTTTTTGACATATAGACAATTTTTTTTTCTTTCTGGGCTTTCGTTGACTTCCAATTCCTGAGTATTGTTCTAGCAGCTGTAATGACTCCAGGTACTGAGAATAAATTAATTTTGCTCCAAAAGCGCTGAATGAGGACAATCACAAATACAGTATAAAACAGTGACAGTTTCTTCCTGATATTTCCAACATAAGTCATGAGTTAATAAACCCATCCTGTGCAGTCTGGCTGGTGTCCGGTAGTATCTGTGTAGCATCTTATACTCCCTGACATATTTATTACATTTATCATCATTTATTTTCTGTAACTCATCCTCTTGAGGGTCACGCAGGGGCTGGAGCCTATCCCAGCTGACACTGGGCGAGAGGCGGGGTACACCTTGGACAGGTCACCAGACTATCACAGGGCTTGGTGCAAATCAAAGTGACAACAGGTGCAATAGGGAGACAAACAGGAAATGGTTTTACATGTGGTGTCCACAGACAGTTGCTCTCTCCTTATCCTTCCTGACTGATTCTTCTCTAGTTTGGTCTTCTGCTAGTGTCCTTGGCACTACTGGTAGCATGAGGCGCTACCTGCAGCCCAATCAGGTTGATACCAGACACCAGGAGACCGGCCGTTACACCAGGAGAGCTGGACAGGGCCGTAGAAGGGCATCAACCCAGCAGCAGGACCGCTATCTGCTCCTTTGTGTGAGGAGGAACAGGAGGAGCACTGCCAGAGCCCTACAACATGACCTCCAGCAGGCTACTGGTGTGCATGTTTCTGACCACACTGTCAGAAACATGCACACCCTGAAGTCCTCTCTCTCAGGTGAAACTGTTATTCTGCTCACACAGGATGGATTTTATCGCTGAGCGGAGTTTGAGATGAACGATGTCATTGTTGTTGACTTAAAGTGGCCATCGACAGACGGTGCAGCGACTCTGCGGTTTCCATTCTCCTTTCTCTTCAGTTTCAAGCGTAACGGACGCCTCGAAGGGACCGAACCCAAACCTCCGCTCTCTCTTTCCGATTCATGGCCACTGTAGTCGTCCATTGTTCCCACTGAGACCCCGGGCGTCATGAATAGCCAATAAAAAGCCCATCGCTCCTGAAGAAAAGGTGCCCGGAGAGGCAGTGATGGCCTCCATACAGCTCTCAGCGTGGAAACCATCTGTTCGCTCGGCCCCCTGCTCGCCGTGTGAAAGGGATAATTGAGTGTTATAGAGAGTGGAGAAAAGATTGCTCTGCTGCTGATTTGTATTCTTTAGAAAGAGCCAGGGGTTTCACACCACATCTGCCCCTCAGCTCCATTCAGACCCATTCACTGTCCCATCAATTAGCACACTCAATTAAGCCCTCATAATCCCTTTACCGACACACAAGGGCTCCATCGAACGCCACGCCCGCCATGGAGAAGTGGCAACAGATGAGACTTTAGTGACTGTTTTCTTTGGGAAGAGGGAGGACACACAATGCAGACGGACGGCCGTGTGAGTCCTTCAACACTTCATAAGAAGAGCTGATGGTTGAAAAGCTGAGTGCCGCTGCAGCTGGCAGCGAGCCGCTGAAGGCGGCGGCTGCTGGCAGCGTGAACCAGCTCCCGGCTCTATTTGTCGGCCATTGTTCACCAGATTATGAGCTGCCTTTTCACTGCAGTGTTACAATCAATTAGAGGAGGGCTGAATAGAGAGGCAGTCAGTCGGGCACATGCAGGCCGGAGGAGATCTGTGTGCAGAGGAACTGTGAAAATGCCAACGGTGTCGCTGCTGCTGAAAAGCTGCTGGTTTAATCCCCATTAGTGCCGCGTGAGCCGCGACTCGTATGAATCTAACAGGTTTAATGTGAGACTCAGCACTGATACACTGTAAAAAATATTCATGTGGAAACACAAAACTTTTGAACTTCTCCCCTGTTAGTGTTTCAAAGTGGTTCTATCACCGGATCGATTCATATTGAGACAACATGGCTCCCTGTTATTCTTACTAATGTGTGTGTTGTACTGTAAAGTTGAGGCATACTTAACTACAACTGCCACGATCTTCTGGTTATCGTCACTACACTTTGGATTTTATGGGATCAGTCTAGGTTACTAACCTCAGGAGGAAGACACTGGTGGAGGTGGGAGATCAGAAGCAGAGGTGGGTGAGCAGGACTACATGCTATGCTAAAGGCCGTCACGCACAAGAAGAAGAAATACTTTATTATTCGCTGAGGGGAAATTCATTTTCATAAGCACAAACAGGATCTATATGTGTATTAAATGGAGCAAAGTCAGCTTGCCTTGAACAGCTGACCAGTGCAAGCTAACGTCATCACTCCAGTCTGGACGGGGGATTTGAACCACTGACTCTCTGCTTTATAACCCAAGTTGCTACAGACTGAGCTGAGACAGACGCTTGGGCAGTGGCTTTCAGATAGTGACACAACAAGGCACCCTGGAGGCATCTGGATGGAGGGAGATCGCCAGGGAGCTGAAGGTTTCTGATCAGGGCTGGGCGATATGGACAAAAATTCATATCTGAGTATTTTCTGTGAATGAGCTCCATGTTGAGCTGCAGGCCAGAGCCACATTTGAGATGCCAATATCACTTTTATAAAAACAGACTGTGATCATAATAAAATACAAAGACAGAGATTTTTCCCTGTTAGAAAACAAACAGCTGCACAACATGTCAGTGAAATATGATCTCAAACAAACAGCAGGGCTGTACGTTCACTCTGTGCACACAGCACTGGAGCTACAGAGGTTTAAAGGTTTGCAGCTTCAGGACACTGAACTGTAACATGACTGTAAAAGTGTCAGGTAGGTTTGAAACAGTTCAAAATATTTGTGGGCAGAGTTAAAAAAGTCTGTCTGCCTTTCAAATGAATCTAGTGCTGGAAAACAACTTCCATATTTGAATCTTATTTCTGCACAGAGCATCAACAGAGAGGCCGAGGGAGGGACGGAGACAGAGACACTCTGTCCTCCTTATATACGTCTTGTAAATGAAACGTCTGTGTTGTCGCTGCATTTTTAAATCCCATCTGTCTCCTGCGTCCAAGCGCCGTCTCAGTGTCACACAGTAGACTACAATAAACCAAGAAGAACAGCGATGATCTACCTCACACACAAACTAGCAGCGCATCACTGTACTGCACGTGTGCTGCTGCGCTCATTTCATTCATGTCACAGACTGATGTAGCGCAGCACGTGCAGCGTACAGACCGATGTCTCTCTGTAGACTAAAGACCAGACGGATCGAACAGAGGAGCAGCTCTGTGTCTCTGGAGTGTTAATGGAGGACGGCATTATGTAATGCAACTTGACCCTATATTGATATAAACGGTGTTGTCTAAATTTATATCTCGCTTGAAAATATATCGATATATTGCACATAGGGGTGTAACGGTACACAGAAATCACGGTTCGGTACGTACCTCGGTACACAAGTCACGGTTCGGTTTTTTTCGGTACAGTAATAAAAAAAATAGACAACTATTAAATTCTTTTACTTATTGGTAACCTTATTAAAACATACCACCACAGCAGTTTACTCTTTTTACACAATTTTTGAATGAAACAAATATATATAAAATCCTGCTTTTTCACATTGTTTGAATGAAAATAGAAATATAAAAGTGAAAAATAAAATCCTGCTGTTTTTTAACACATTTTCTGAATGAAAAATATAAATATAAATTTCTGCTTTAACAGTTTTACTCAATTAAAATAAAAAGTATAGTGCAGCTGGTCAGCTTTAAAGCCTGCTCAGATTCAGTTTTACTAGGAACTTACTTAGCTTTCCCACTTTGTTAAAGTGCAGTAAACAAAACATGCTTATATCTAAAGTGCAGCTTAAACAATTTTACTCAACTCCAATGGCGTTGGTTATTTCTTTAGCGCGATGGTCAGGGAAACGCTCTTTCTTTTTAAACGACAACGATATTGTAGTTTGCACCAGATTGCTTTTTCTAGTCGTGCCGGTTAATGTTCAAACTCGGGTGGTGACGCTTTAGATGCGTTAGCATGTTAGACGTGTTTCCAAGTACATACCCGACCGCTGTTCTGCAGTGTCAGCACACTGCTTTTGTCTTGTCAACTTGTTTATTTCCATCTTCGTATTTTACCCTGAAACCAAAGTGTTCCCAAACGGAGGACTTAAGGTTTGCGCTTGGGCCTTCAGGTTCGTCAGGCTCACTTGCCATGTTGTCAAAATGCGAGAATGCGCTGCACAAAGTGAAAGCAGAGATTTACGGTCGGACTCGGTCCGTCACTCAATTATGTCCATCGGGGAACTACATATTTTAAATGGTTCGGCTCGCAAAAACGGAATTAAAATAAAACAAAATAAAATAAAATAATAAAAAAATACAGGGTCGTGCCGAACCGAAAGTCGCGTACTGAACGGTTCGACACAAATACATGTACCGTTACGGCCCTAATTGCACATAGTGCGTGGGTCATCACATAAAGGTGTATAACATCTCAAGGGTTTCACCCATCACCACGCAACTTTGTAGGCATATGACCACACATAATCTGAGGGGACCCCTCCATTATTGACCCCATCAAACAAAATGGGGGCGCTAGAGAGCTCATTTCTTATCTAGGCCTAACCGCCATATGGATTTTTACTAAACTTGGTAGATATGTAGAACAGGACGCCTCAAGGTGACTGGAGAAATTTAACTCTAATTGGCAACTGGGTGGCGCTATAACAACAGAAAAATGCTTCAAAATGGCTAAAATGCGACCGATCGCTGTGGCTCCCCCTGTGGACCAATGTTGGTGTTGTTTTCTAATGTTTGGTATGACTAAGTCATGGTATGGTATGCTGTACATAATCACGGAAACTGTCAGTGTGTCATTCTGTCAGTCAGTCATTCTGTCTGTCCCACGTTTTTCTCCTCACTGACGTGGTCAATCTATGTGAAACTGCACATAGGCATTGAGGACTGGCATAGGTAGAAGGTGACACAGCTACCAATGGCTATGGACTAGTACAGTATAAAATACTGATTAGCCATGACTTACAAATATAAACCAGTCCAAAGAGCTTGTTTTACAGTATGGTAGCTACAACTATTAAATCTATACACATGATATTATTGTGATGAGTAAGGAAGTAGGTACTGATCTGCCTTTTCAGAGGTTACGTCGCTGAGTGCACAGCTGATAGGTTAGTGGTTTGTTTACATGACATGACAGAGTTATATACTTCAGTGTGGAAAGCAATGAAACAAACACAATGTGAAACATGAAAGATGTGCTTTGAAACTTGCAAACAGCACTTGTAGGGGGCTCGTCCGGGATTTGAACCCGGGACCTCTCGCACCCGAAGCGAGAATCATACCACTAGACCAACGAGCCACACGAAACTGTCTCTCTGCGTCAACAGAAGAGTCTGGTTGAACCGAGTCAAACTGGAAAAACAGCATTGCAAATGTAAAGCAGTCGGCACGGCTGCAACATAAATCTTCTCTCTGGGCGTCCGTGGCTCAGAGGAACAGCGGGTCGTACTGAACCCCAAATTTCTCCCTATGGTTCTGTGTGAACGTCTGAGCTGAGTAGCAGGCGGCACCTTGTATGAATGTGGCTCTGTTCATGTCACAGAACAATGGTGTCAACTCGATAAGCTCCCATTAAATAATATATTTATTTGCATTAGGCAGTGGGAGGTGTGATGGAGACTACGCTGGAGGGGCTATAGACTCTTTCTGTGTTTGTAAACAGTGATGACGTATTTTGTGGGCGGAGCTGAACTGGTGTCAGAAAGGGACAGCAGTGGTGTCGGTGTGAGCACCAAATAAAACGTAAAGAGCACTATAACGTTTATATTTCTCAATAAATTAATCTTGATATTAAGTCTATATCAGGAAGCTCAGTCGTGGAGTGTGTTAGAATAATATGAACTGAATTATTTATGTGCTGAAACCATCATATGAATTGTAAAAACATGTTTGTCAAACATGGATTTGTCTTATTGATAAAAAAGTTGTGAAGACGTTCACATATAATTTAATATGGAGGTACAACTTATCAACGTGCTAGCGCGCTAGCTAGCTAACGCTGTCTGCTCATTAACACCTTGATCATAACAAAGTATATTAACTTTAACTACTGCTCACTTTAGGAAGGACACCACAAGAAAACACATTTTGAGTTTATGTTAACTTACAGCCACATCTGCATCCAGGCAGGGAAAATGAAAGGCTCACTAACATTAGCCATGTAGCTAATGTAGCTAGCGTGCTACCTTTAACTGATCGCTGACAGCTAGACACAAACAATGATCTATCATCTGTTTATTAATCTAAACTGGGGTCCTTTCTAAAATGAGCAGCGGTGAGCGTCCAGCAGCCATTATATCCTGAATATTGAGATTATAATTAACTGGAGACAAAACTTTACTCTCTACTACACATAGATCATAATGTATAAATGTGTGTATTTCTGTGGTCTGCACTAACAAACTAAACCTGAGCGATGCCAACGTTACATCCTCATAAACCTCGTGGAAAAACCCAGCGTCTATACGACAGAATAACTGAAGACATTCACAGAGGTGGGTAGTAACTAGTTACATTTACTCAGTTACATTTACTTGAGTAACTTTTTGGATAAATTATACTTTTCAGAGTAGTTTTAATGCAAAATACTTTTTACTTTTACTTGAGTTATATTGTTTTAAAGCAACAATACTCTTACTTGAGTACAATATTTGGCTACTCTACCCACCTCTGAGTACATAATTACACACACACATATATATATATATATATATATATATATATATATATATACATGTGTGTACAGTATATAAGAATATATTTGTGTTTCTTGTGCCTTGATTTATGTTATGTTTGTAAATATTTAATTTATTTTTGTTTTAGTTAAAGGGGTATCGTTTAAAATACATGAATTTTCACATTATTATTTTTGATTGATTGATTGCGTTCATGTTCTTATTTTACAAATAAATCAGACGTTACTCAACAGTTACTCAGTACTTGAGTAGTTTTTTTTACCAAATACTCTTTTACTCTTACTCAAGTAATTACTTGGATGACTACTTTTTACTTTTACTTGAGTAATATTGTTCTAAAGTATCAGTACTCTTACTTGAGTACAATATTTGGCTACTCTACCCACCTCTGGACATACATGTCTCTGGATGGAGACAGTTTTGCTCTTTGCAGTCACGTCTAGAATGTTTAATACAGAGATTTGTTAAATGGTTTTTGTTTATTACAGACAGACGTGCTGCTGAGCAGCGACAAGGACATAACACAAAGTCAAACAGCTGTATACTGACGACAAACTGCACCTCATGGCTCGGTTACTATGAACTTCTCTTTATTGTTTAATGCACAATGTAAATACTGCTGCCACTAGGTGGGTGTAAATACAGGCCTAAATATTATGTCATGCTCTAACCATTGGGCTCTATGACCCTTTGACCCTTGACCAGGAAATCTAGTCAGTTCATCGTTCCAAGTCCAAGTAGACATTTATGCCAGGTTTGAAAAAATTCCCTTGCGGCATTCTTGACATATCGCATTCCCACGGATGGGACAGACCTACCTACAGAGAACCCAAAAACATAATGCCTCCGGCAACGGCTATCGTTGGTGCTGAGTCATAAAAATATTATTAGAGGGTCCATTTAGCAGCACAAACCCAACAAAATAAACTGTACACAGCGTATCAAAGAAACAAAGCGTTACACATTAAACTGAAGCACAGTAGAGGTGGGGTCCCCAAAGCTGTCTCAAATTATACTCTTAGGGGCCCCTGAGTGACTTCTGGGGGCCAGTACAGGTTTATTGCCCCTCCCTTGGGGTTTGGTTACGTCTCCATCAAGCTAAATTTGTTTTAGGAGTAAGTTCATATAATGATGCCCAAAATAAACACGTATGTGGAATATCTGTATGTGATGAAATCAGGCAGCAGAAGAGGTGAAAGACATTTTGGGTCATGAGACGATGAGGCCAAATTCTTGTCTCAAATAAGAGCGTTGTAAAAAACGAAGACTGAACAAACACACACTGTGAGCCTTGGGAAAAGACTTTAACACGTCGTATTAAAGCTCTATAATTGTTTTTATGGATTGCTTCTTGTAGCCATAATTGTTCACGACTCTATAAACGAGAGAGAAACGGTCCAGATGGTTCATTAGAGCGCCGAAACCTCGTTTGAGCGTCTCACTCGCGTCGCAGCACGGCGTGTAAAACAAGGAGAGAATCTGTTAAAGACACTTCACTGAGGAAAGTGTTGAAATAAAAAACAGATGCAGTGCAGAGAGAGACGCTGTTGAGTTTCTGCACTGCATTTCCAAGAAGTCACATAACACAGTGACTGTGAGGTGTGCTTACATTTTCTGCTGATGAAGTTTGTGTCTGGAAATGGCGCTGTTATCAGAGAGTAAAAATAACTTTTCTCTACATAGCACCTCTCAAAAATGCTTCACATATAATAGGAAATAATACACCTCTGTTCATTAGCGCCTGGTCCCTGGTCCCTGGTCCCTGGGCAAGGTACTGAACCCCAAATTACTCCCAATTGCTGTGCCATCGAGGGGTGAACGCTCCTGATGAACAGGTGGAACCCTGCACGAATGCCATCATGTTGAGAATGTCTACTTTTTGAGTGGGGAGGCAGCCAGCCAGCAAGGTGAAATGTAGAAATGGATTTCTTGTAGCAGAGCCTGACTGGGGCTTTTCCTCGCACCTACAGTGAGAATCATACCACTAGACCAACAAGCCTCAAAGAGTGCTCCGTCTGTTACCAACGAAAAGACAGATTTCATCACTGTTGACTCACTAGCAAATAAAAGCAATCAGTAGGGCTCCTTTTTCCACCCCTTTGATGTAAACAGTTTCCCCCTGCTTCCAGTCTTTGTGCTAAGCTAGGCTAACAGCTCCTGGACATATCCTAGACCAGTAGACCAATCCTAGGTGTCCACTTTGAAACTGTATTGATTGTATAAATCTTCTCTGTGCCAACTAATTTGGAACAATGTTCAAGCACTGGTTGGATGGAGTCGGACAAACTTTGTGGTTGAGATGATGAAGAGTCACAAAAGTTACAGACTGTGCCAGAAAAGAGGCAGATGTTAGCATGTTCATGCCATAATTCCATCACTGCCGAGTGAAACCGGAGGCGCAGAGTCATTTGTCACTGGAATAAATGCAGATTTTAACCCTTCCCACTAAAAGACAAAATTTCAGATGTTAGTTGGTGTTACAGGGGCTTGTTCCAGATTTGAAGCCCCTCCCACCCAAAGCGAGAATCATACGCTTTAAACAACAAACCACCTGTGAGGTTTTTGTGTGTTTGTTCTTGTTTGAGCCTCCACACCTCACTTTCTTCTTTCACAAGTGGTCAAAGTCAAAGTCAAAGTCCATTTATTTGTCTCCCTTGGGAGAAATTTGGATTGGAGACAGGGTACTACTGCTTTAAACAACACAAAACATACAACGTAACCAGATAGGGACCAATGTGCAAAAGATATTTGCTCATCTGAGCTGTGCAATTTGCCATGCCTTCACGTTGAGTTAAGGTGCTGGTACACATTAGAGTGCTGGTACATATTAAGGTCCTGGTACATATTAAAGTGCTGGTTCACAACAAGGTGCTAGTACACATAAGGGTGCTAATACACCATACACAGAAATTGGTACACAAAAAAGGTGCTAAATACACCGTACACAGAAAAAAAAAAAGGTACACATTAAGGTGCTAATACACCGTATGCAATACACAGTACACAATACCTGCTTACATTTGCTCATTAATGAGCTTGACTGACAACGGGACAAAGGAATGTTTGTACCGGTTGTGTTTACATAAGGGAACCCTGTACCTTCTCCCTGAGTGCATTAGTGAGTATTCTTTAAACAGAACATGAGAACTGTCATTTAAAATATTTTTTGCCTGAGTGATGATGGCCTGATTGAACAGTTCCTGAGGGTTAAGGGGGGGGTGACCCATAATCTTACCCGCTACTCTGACCAGGTTGAAAATCTGAGTTTTTGATTTGACATTTAGGTTCCCAAACCAGCTGGTGATACCATACCGTACAATGGACTCTATTGTTGCTCTATAGAAGATTAGCATTATGTTTTTGCAGACACCAAAAAACCGTAGTCTACGCAAATCACATGCTTCTGTACTAAACACCTAATATTTTGAGTGCGCTAAGTGCATTCACGCTGCATAGTATGGGTAAATGCAGTGTATTACTGACACACTTAAAACAGTCCAAAAGTTGAGGGCGGAATGACGTACACCTCTCAGCCTCAACGGTCGCCATCTTTATGATGTACAGAAAGCTACGTCACAAACTTCTAAACTTTAAACATGGCGGCTGGAAACAACAAGGAGCCTGAGCTGGCTACAGTGAACACTGCCGCGTTATACAGATGTCAGTTATACACGTTGTTTGCACTAAGTACGAAAAGTGTTGTCAGTCAGTGATGTTTGTTGGGTCTGTAATTATTCGGTACCGCCAACAATAATGCGTACGTGACATTTGCAAGCTAGACAACTTGTCCCTAGCTACAGCAGCACACTTTAATCAGCAGGGACATTGTAGCGTACGTTTGGTTTATGTGTGGACAGAGACAGCGGTCAAATGTTGCTCCACCGTTTGTTTGCAATTCGCCGTTTAAAAAGAAGACAACAAAGAAGAAGAGGTGGTTAAAAAACAACACCAAAAAACCTTGCCACCTCTGGTAAGTGCAAACTGGAAGTGGGGATTTGAGACAACACTACCCTGTTGAAATTAACACACCATGCAAGAAGTACGTAGTGTACTACATTGATGTCTAACGAAAGTATGTGATTTGAGACACACTCCTGGTCTGCATGAAGTCTCCAGAGGAACTCCAGAGAAAAACAATAATCTGAAATGTAGATATTAACTGTAACTAGGAAAACTCTTTTGGACAGACTGGACTCTTTCCCGTGTTCATAAAACTGTAAACCCCTCAGAAGCAGATGTGTCCAGTCCAGCAGGTAGCAGGGACAGAGGAGGCTGAGGCGGAGCTACTCTCCAGCTACAAACTGACCCAAATATCATCCATTCACATGGAGGCTTTCCTCCACAGCACTATGAGAGAATATTTAGCCTGACGGGTCACAGTGGGAATGAACCTAATGACCTCTGGCTGTGTTGGTGCCTCGCTCTAACCACCAAGAGACCACAGTCATGTTATTGTAGGATTCTAACCACAGCAGAGCGCCAACACGGAGGAGACACACTCTTTTGTTGCCTTCTTATCAGCATCGACACTCCTCCTTCCAGCACACAGTTCTTCACTTTAACAGGAGTGCACTCTCTGCAGCCCTGAGTGTAACCTGGGTGTGTCATTATAACATGTATGTGAATGTTCTGTTTTGGCAGCACTGAGTGTAAAAGACATTACTGGACATTTACAGAGTCATGGGAAGCCCCTTGTCTCCTTTCAGTCGTCATAAATTCTGTACTTTATGTGCATCTGGAGAGTCAAAGCTCTGAGTAAAACTCTGCTGCTGATAAAGTCTCCCAGACAGTCGACCTCCATGTCATCTTCTCGCAGCTCAACTGTATGCTGACGTGCACAGAAATAATTACACGTAAACGAGCCCTGAGAGAAGCTACTGCATCACCTTCCAGCAACACATAACTGACAAGAATGTGCAGAATAACTTTGCTGTGCCACTTTCTGGTGTTCAGATTTGGTTAAATTAAGCCAAATAAACTTCTTGGCTGAAGTTTTGGGAAAGATGGTTGTACTTTAAGGTATCCTCGTACAACGGTTCGTATGATGTCTAACGAATTAGTGTCCCAAGAATGATGTCATCATGTGATGTAACGTAACGTAAAGTTATGTAGGTAAAGTTTAGGAAAACAAACATGGTGATATCTGTCTTCACTCCGGTATGATGTGTTGAGACAAAAATGTTTCATCAGTTTCAGTCACATTTTTGTCATTTTTATCCTTCATAGTTTAGAAAATTCAAAACGTTTTAGTCCTGATGTTTTCTATATGTTTCTTATCTTCAAACTAATCCAGTGATTCATGGATCATAAATCAGACTCAAGGTGACAGGTTGTATAAAATAATGTGTGTGTCATGTCTCCAGCAGTGTGTGACAGGTTTAAAGGCTGATTTACGAGCACACACTTACTGATCATCATCTGAAAAGCTCAACATCTCTCTATTTATGCTCTCAACAAATAACTAATGTGAGCCAACTAGGATTTGTCCCCAGGTTCATTGTAAACTCTGACTTATCCATGTGACTGTTAAGAAGCAGAAACACAACTTGTTTCTTCATGTGCAACATGTTAGTCTGGAGGTTTAAACTGGTGTCCTCTCACAGAGTTGGTGATTCAAACTAAACTTTCATCTCTGTCAGAGAAAACTGATCTGAGTTCAGACTGTTTACTTACAGCACAGCTACACTCACAGATAACTGAGCCTCCTACCTGCCTGTCAAACACCATCAACCCACAAACCTTCTCCAGTCCGGACTGAGTGGAGTCCTGCAGGGTGAAGCTGTGAAGGCTGCGAGCGGAGCTAGCTGCTAACAGCCACCGCTGCAAGTAACAAACTCCACAAATCCATTCAGCAGCTCCACCATCCACAGTCAGACACACACGGCTGATTATTTACTGCTGAATTACAGCTCACAACTCGCACCAACCCAAACATCCTGGTGCAGACTATTTACTGGAGTTCACCAGCCTGATGCTCATCTGGCATCTGAAGATCATTACAAGCACGGCTGTTCTTTCAGTGTCCGAGAGTCCACCACTAACAATTTCATCACGTCTCATCGATGAAACTGAAACACAGATTTCATCTTAGATTTTATCATCAAGATCTATTTTCAGCTTGTCATCATTTTCCTCATGGAACAAAAGTTGTTGATGCAGGATTCCTGCAGTCCTGGGGACTGTTATCATGTGATTAATGGAGCTTTTTCACAGCAGACATTTTAGCTGAAACCGACGACAGCACCAGGAGCTGAGAGCCATCTAGTCCCATTATATTGGAGAGAAGGCAGACATATCTATGGTACACTCTGCACACCAAAACTATCTAAACTGATAAAAAGTGCTGCAGGGATGAAGAAAAGTTCATGTTCATAAAATCAGAAACAAACCAGGAAGAGACTCAGAAGTCTGTTGCAGTTAAACAGGTAAAGAATTTGACTTTTCAGGTGAAACTGAGCAGAAAGTTCCTCCTCTGACAGACAGACATGAAGCTTCCTGATGAGTGAAATCATTCAGCATATCTGAAGACTTCCTCCCCCCGAGGAGTTCAGCTGTTCAAACTGTCAAGACAGCAGCGAAATCTTAAGGAAAGTCCAGAGGGCAGACTGAATCAAGAAATATTTCAGACATGTTGCGTCTTTTTACAGTGATGCCTCAAACTTTTATTCCATATCGCAAAATGTAAAGTAGCAACTTTGATAAAACAGACAACTGTGTCTAATTAAATGTGAGAAATGAATCTGAATCATGTCTTTGGAAAATGGATGAATTAATCTTTTAACTCTTTTATTCTTTTCTTTCTGTTCTTTGCAAAAAGTCAGTGAGGAATATAAAAGTCCTTTGTTAATCTGTCTCAGGTTTCCAGTTGACATTTACAGTGTGAGTCCCAGATGTCACTGATGAACTGTGATGCAGCAGCCGCTCGTCGGCCTGCTGCAGGTCACACACACTGAATATTTTCCTCACAGAGTCTCAGTGAGTCAGCAGGCAGCTTGTTTTCGAAGTGATGGCGACCAATGTGCACACCTGTACCTGTGAACTCTACATGTTAGTAACATTTTGTTTAAATACACGAAATAATCCTGGGCTTCACTTAATCCAGTGGGATGGTACCAACAGAAGCGTTCCTTAGCGTCCCCATGTTTGGTCCCCCCTCTGCAACGCTTTCCAGCTCCTCCTGGAGGTCCCTGAAGTGTTCCCAGACCAGACAAGATATGTAATCCCTCCAGTGTGTTCTGGGTCTGTCCCGGAACACCTCTAACAGGAGACGCCCAGGAGGATCCTGATCAGATGTTGAACCACCTCAACTGACCCCTTTTGACATGAAGGAGCAGCGGCTCTACTCCGAGCTCCCTCCAGATGTCTGACTCCTCCCCCTATCTCTAAGGCTGAGCCCAGACACCCTACAGAAGAAACTCATTTCAGACGCTTGTATCTGTGATCTCATTCTTTCAGTCACTACCCAGAGCTCATGACCATAGGTGAGGGTTGGGACGCAGATGGACCAGGAAATCAAAAGCTTCGCCTTCCCTCTTCACCACGACGGTCACTGCAGAAGCCGCACCAAACCACCGATCCATCTCACGCTCCATTCTACTCTCACTCGTGAAGAAGAACCTGAGATACTTGAACTTCTTCTCTTGAGGCAGTAACTGTCTCCCAGCCTGGAGGGAACAATCCACCGGTTTCCAGCAGAGAACCATGGCCTCAGATGTGGAGGTGCTGACTCTCATCCCGTCCACTTCATACTCGTCCTCGTACCCCGGTGTGATGAAGCCAACAGAACTACATCACCTGCTCCCGTACACTTTTATAATGAAGTAAACATATATGAGAATCAAAGGAATCATCTGCTTGACTGAAACATGTCTCCAGTTATTAAACAGTCTGAACGATGAGGTCACAGGCCTGTGGACCAATCGGCGCTTATCAGCTAATTAACAGCATACTCTGATGGACTTCATCACATCCCAGCCGTCACCTTTAACCTTCAGAAATCAGTAACCAGCAGCTTTTCATTACGATTAAGTGATGTTGGCTTCATGTAAACTACCTCCGCTCCCGGCTCCGAGGTGAGACAACTCTGTCCTATATTACGCCATCGCACCTTGTATACAGAACGGCGAGACGGCGTAACGGCATGATATTCCGGCCTTGAACAGGCAGTGTAAAAGGGGCTAAAGTCACTGTGTCACCAGGTGACATGGTCCTTCATCACCAAGAACACAGACACCATCCTGCTGACACAAACACTCAGTAGAGTACCAAATGTAGATTCATCAGTCACTGAAACTATTATGTTCACTACTGTATACTATTTATGTTCAACCAATGGGCTTGGAGCTGAGAGACAAAGACAGGAAGTCACTTTGGCAGTATGAACATGAGATTCGCAGACAGTGAGAAAAACATGGGATCAGCCTGATCCTTCACATTAAATCCCCTCCCCCCACCCGAGTCAGTTCAGAGTGCTGCAGGACGTGCTGCTAGATTTGGGGCTCAAACCTGTGACCCTGCGGTTACCGAGCAGACTAGCTGTCTAACCGTCTGGGCAGCTTCGTCCTGTCAGCAGCTCAGAGCAGAGGAAAGATTTTTAAATTATCCAAAAATTCAATTTCCTCTTCAGCAGAAAAAAAAAGACGAGTCCGACCTCTCGCTCTCTGCTCTGACATCATCACCTCTACAGCTCTTGTTTCAGAGGTTACCATGGCAACTGTTGCTGCATACAACATCAGATGCTCCCACATTTTCTCAGTTATTACACACACACACACACACACACACACACACAATGTCATGCAGTATTGTATACACAGTACCCCCGGCCTCGTCCTCCTCTCTGTGAACTCTTCGCTCTCATAAACTGAGCCGTCTTCACTCAGTAAACTTTACTCTGGTAAACCTCAGCGCTCTGTCCTCGACCTCCCTGGTTCACCAACACAAATCCTCTCAGTCTGGAAGCCCCGAGGTGAGCGAGCTCTGGTTAAATCTCATAATGGGTTACAGATTTGTTGAGGTTCCTCTGACAGGAGAGCAGAAATACTCAAAATACCAACTGAGTGAAACTCTTTGTCCTGAAAGCAGCAAATCCTGCAGTTCGTCCAACACACGAGTCCAGTGTTAGTGGCTCCGATCTTTTCGTAGGTACGAACAAAATCTACACCTGCTCCGGACAGCTCGTAGTGCTCGTGTCAATAATATAATATAATAATTTTTGTGTGTACTTGTGAGTTTTTGCATCAAGTTTCATGTTGAACTATTTTTGTTTAACTTCTTGGATGGTTTTTGGTACTTCCTTCCAGGCCTTTGATTTACCTGTCCCTGTCACACCACTGCTGACAGAGGAAATAAAATGTTTTTCTGAACCCTACTTCATCTAAAATAACTTCAGTCTCTGCGTCAGAAAAGTTTTTCTTTCTGTCTCTGTCTTTGTTTGTTTGCTCCATGTTCACAGGTCGACAGGATGCACCTGTCCACAGTAATTATCACCTCCGTATATGGTGTCACTGGATATTCATGGGTGGGATGGATGCTAATTGCTGATGAGTGGGAGCGCGCTGTCAGTTTAGGATTGATTAACATTCATGAACATGCTCACGTACCTACGATCAATCTAAGTTTTCTCCAGCGTTCATGAATCCAGTGTAGGTTTTTAGTTCTGAGGATTTAAATCTACTCACAGATTTACTAACATTTCATGAATGAGACACAAAGACTATATTTATGGAAATGAATGAAGCCAGGATAAATCACACACGAGACTTAAAATGCTATTTTTGTGGAGGCTTTATTGTCTTCACAATTTATTGTTTCTTATCTGTGAAATTAAAGTAAATCAAAGCTTTGTTTCCACTGAGGGAAATGGTTTCAGCTTACAGAGACAGACAGGAGGTCTGCGTCACTGTGACGTGTGGTTACATTTCTGGGAGGGTATGGTGTAGGGCACGGCGTCCATTCAACGTATTGCTTTTCAAGACTGTGATGGTTACTGTGTAAAAAAGATCCTATCGAATTATTATTATTTAAAGATTTCTGTTTGAAACACTCAAGCAGCACATATAAAGGGCTCATCCAGGATTTGAGAATCAAACCAAAGCGAGACTCATACCACTAGACCAACGAGCCACGAGAAGTCTGTCCTCTATTTCAGATCTCACAGTTGAATCACAGTGGAAACAGCTGAAAATGAAAGACAAGTCGTGGTTCTTTTGCCATCACTATGCTAACAGTTTCCCCTGCTTCCAGTCATTGTGCTAAGCTAGGCTAATCAGTACATATGTCCAGTACCAACTGTTTGATCTCATGACTGATTTGTTTGTCAGAAGTCTTATTAACTTAGCAAATTCATAGCTATGTTGACTTTCTCACACTTTTCATGTGGAGGGCTCGTCTGGGTTGAACCCCGGACCTCTCGCACCTGAAGTGAGAATCATAGCCCGAGACCAACAAGTCGAGACAAAGACTGTTCACTCTGTTTTGAATGAAGATCCTGACAACAATAGCGGGTTTTATGGGCAGGGGGGCGGCCGTCCTTGGAATCCCCCTGAGTAAACTCTGGTCTAAACAGGTCAAAGTGAGTCGTCTTTCTGTCCGTTGACGTGACGTCCCCGGAGAATCTTTGACCTTTTCAGAATGCAACGTTATGAGACTCTAAATGTGAAGGTTTGAAAAGATCTGGTTTACGTTACTGTCATATTCCAGAGGATGAAGGAAGTATTCCACCATCCGACCGTGTATAGTTATAAGTCGTCGTCTGGAGTCACAGATCAACAATCTGTGACTCCAGTGATAAAATGTTGACTCATTTATCTCCGCTCCGCATTTGTCAGAAAACGTTTTGACGACCACAGGATAAGAGGCTTCGCTGGTTTAATTCCAACAGGTAAAAAAGAGTGAAAGTAGCAATAAAGAGGGATTTTTTTTTCCAGCTGAGGAAGAGTCGTCATTTAACCAAGTACTGCAGAAACGTAGTTTTGCACTTTAGTTAGTGTTTAAGGTGGGGGACACAGATTAAAAAAGGAAGGTCCAAACTGATGCAGCAGAGGAGGAGGTATCCTGATGTGACCCATATGAAATATAGGGCTACAAATTCCCTGTATGTTGTTAGAGATATACACGATCAGCCAGAACATTAAAACCACTGACAGGTGGGCCACTTGCCATGAGGGGGGGTACTTGGTCTGCAACGGTGTTTGAGTGGGTGGAACATCCACATGAATGCCAGAACCAAAGGTTTCCCAGCAGAACAACACATTGGAACAAAATAATGAAAGTTATTCACTTCACCTGTCAGTGGTGTGAATGTTTTGGCTGATCGGTGTAGTTGCATGTTGCATCCAGTACGGAGTGCAAGCCACTGTAAAGAGTGTTATTTATAGTCCCTACCTGTACGTGAGATCACTTCCTTCCAAACATCCTGAAAACGTCTTGTATACATGCTACAGGCAGACAGAGCAAGTCCTGGTATAAATGGCACAAGATAATCTTAAACCTTTATCTGCACTGGTATGACTGAATAATCAAGGTTTAAGATTATCTTGTGCCATTTATACCACAGCAAGTCCTGGTATAAATGGCACAAGATAATCTTAAACCTTGATTATTCAGTCATACCAGTGCAGATAAAATGCTCTTCTATCAGATTATGAGCTGTGACTGTGAAGATGTTAACACCATTTACAAATACACTAAAGAAAACAAACTGATTATATCATATTGTGTTCCTGCCGATATATATCCTCCTAAATCCTGCACACTGGAGCTTTAAAGTGAACTACAAGGAGCCAGTAGTTGTCTAAATGTAGGATCTTTTTTCTGGACCAAAGCGTCCAGCTGACCTGCTGCCAAAGCACAATTAAAAAAATTCAAATGAAAATCCCAAAAAGACAAGAGACAAACTGTGAGACGCTGAGGAATGGGGCGGGGGTCTCTGCAGCCTCATGGATCAGCCTGATGAATAATTTAAAGTGTCTTCAGACAATAACGGCTCTATTCTCTTTCCTCTCCGGGGATCGCTGTTATGATGCCAGGCCCGGCCCTCTGTCATTACACTGTTTGCTGTTGTCGTGGAAAAAACCACCTAACTGCAATATTGTGGTTTCACTTTTTCCCTCCTCAAAATAAAAGCTGACATGATCACTGATGTGTTGACTGAGTTGCATGACACTTATTGGGCCCTTGGAACGCCTTAAAGTCCCATTGCATGACGATTTCAAAAATACATTAAAACTCAATGAGAAAATAAGTATCATATCCTTCATTCTTTGTGGACTGTGCTGTGAACGCACTGTGTGTGTGTGTGTGTGTGTGTGTGTGTGTGTGTGTGAGACACGGCGGTGCTTTGTCATTGTGCCTGTAATGCAGCTGTATAAAGTTATGTGAGGGAATCGCTCTGGGCTCTGTTTGAGGAGACTGAACATGTTAAAATGAACAAGAATGGTTTTGTTGGGATCACTGCCAGCCCCCCTCCACCACCACCACCGCCCAATATCTTTGGCTCTCTTCCCAGGCCTTTTCCCAGCCCTGTAATACATTTCTATCATGCAGGAATGTTGCTGCTACAAAGTCCCTCAGCAACCTCCTCCAGTTAGAGCTAGAGGTTGGCTGTGGAGCAAGTCAGGGATGCCCCTTATCCCCTCTGCTGTTTAGTCAGGCAGTGAAAAGAAAATGTGATAAAGACGTGAAGTAGAAAGGCAACAGCAAAGGGTTAAAATAACTTCTATTGTGAGATAAAGCGTCCTCAAACAGTTTTGTTAAACTGCGGGCTAAAAATCTGAACACTAAAGGCCCATACACTCCAAACTGACTCCAGAGAACTAGCAGCAACAAAGTCAGGTTGCTGTGTCGCCTCATGTTGCCCGTGTCTCGGCCAAAAAGTTGCACATGAACAGACCGCAAAGACTACAGCCAACCAGCGTGCACCATCTGCACATACATTCCACAAAATAACTCCACACCAGCAGACAGCGGTCGTCTGTAACTGCATTTAAAAAGAGCCTAAAAGACCATCGTAACGCTAGTTAGCCAGTTAGCACATTAAGATCTGAGAGATCAGAGCATGTTTACTGTGCGCCAGTGAACGATAACGCAAACCATCAGGAAACGTTTCTGCTAAAGATGCTGCTCAAAGATAAAGAAAAATAATCTGACCTGATGTAACAAGTTTGTTTTGGTCTCACTCCCTCTGGACTTTAGCTTTTTGTTTACTTTCCTCACTTCTGTTTCTCTTCTCGTGTGCTGAGCTGAACATGTTGAATCGGCTGAAAAAAAGCAGACAAGGGCCTATGAGAGACAAACCACAACGGCCAGGGCGAGAGATACTCACCAACGGCCCAACATTGACTGACAGCTGACCGTCAGCGTGGTGTTTCAGGGCCTTAAGATGCAGAGCACAATTTACATGGTGCTTTTTTTAACCTCCTGTGACCTTGTGTTCTCACATGAGGATATCACATTTTGGGTTTCATTGCACTTTATACTTAATTTTGCTGAACTTAGACCTGTTGTCCTTGTTTGTGGACACTTGTCGTGCCACCAAGTGGCAGGAAAGTGGCAGTAAAAGCACAATCCTACACGAATCCTTGTAAAAACAAGATGGCAGCCATCTCTGCAAAGTCAGTATGCAGCTGATCATGACACAAAAGTGGACAAGGTCCAAAACAGATTTTATGGTTGAAATTTGTTTATTTATGCTTAATAATGTTTGCAGTTTGATATGGCAATAAATTTGACGAACTAAGCTCAGACAATCTTAATGAGGAAATACTCATTTGCAGACATTGGGACTTTGTTATCGTCCCATTTGAGGACGACGGGACTTTATTATCGTCTGGTTTGAGAACATTGGAACTTTATTATCATCTCTTTTGAGGACAATAGAAGTTTTTATTGTCTCATTTGAGGACATCAGGACTATATTACCATCTCGTTTGGGGACGTTGGGACTTTATTATTTTATTATCGCAGTATTTCTCACAAGCCAATTAGCTGAGACAGACTGTTCCTACAGACAAAGGGACATTCCTCGCTATTACAAACTATTAAAGATACCTGTTGTCCTCATTAGAGGACATCACTTTTTTCCCAAACTACTTACTGTTCAAAGGCGATGTTGTGTTTACTGATCCCAAATAGCTCGGAGAAATTAAAAATGCACTCCAAACAAGAGCTCAGGTCTCAGGAGGCTCGGCAGCAAAGAAGATACTCGTCAGCAAAGAGTAAAAATAACTTGTGTCATGAAATAAAGTCGTCCTCAAACAGCTTAGTTTGTCTGCGGACTGAAAGTCTGAACACTCAGATCAAAACATGATTTATACGGTGCTTTTTTTTTTTAAGCCATGAAACACAGCGTGCATGAATCTGGTTTATGAGCTTGGGAATGTTTGACGATTGTGGTTCTGCTATCGATTCACAGATTGTTGTTTTTCTTTCCTCCCATGTTGCAGAAACCAGAGTCTGCTGTGTTGTGCGTGCCTCGTTGTTCCAGTCTTTACTGATCGAGCTTGTAAAATATCTGCCAGAGGAGATTATTTTCATACAGCCAGTGAATCATCGCACATAAACGTCTCTCTGGAGTATTTGCCTGAAATGGGAAAATGATACCCACAAAATATTTGGGTCTGTAATGTGCCCGCCTTGTGACTGAGGATTTTTCCGGACAAGAGGTGAGCGCTTTTCTCTGCTTTTCTTCTCTGTGCAGTTTGAGGCTCTGAAACATTGTCTGAGCTTTAAATGTAAATGTACACACAGTGTCATGTTTGTGACTGGAGCAGGCTGGCCAGGAAACAGCTGTGTGTGTTCCTCCAGTTTTTAGGGTGTTGGCTAAACAGCTGAAATATGATTTTAACTCGTTCTGCATGTTCTGACAAAATTTATTTCACACAGGCAGTGGAGGAGTGACATGATCAGCATGCAATGAACTCATAAACTGAGACAATACATCAAGTTCTACATGCTGTCTTTGTTTCTCTGTTCAACTCTTTGTCTGATTTCTGCTCCTAAAACTGTAGTGACATCATGACATGCTGCTGACCAATCACAGTCAGTTTAAAAAAACAAACAAAAAAACTCTGACCTTTAGTCGACATGTAAAGCTGGTATACACTGTGCGATTTTGGGTTGTCCCAGAAGAAAGACGACCAGTGTGACCAAAAACAATCTGGGATAAAATTTCGACAGCATCAGAAATTTGCTTGTAGCGACAATTATCAATGAAAAAAGCCTCAAAGACGCCCAGTAGGCTCGTAACTGTGACTCCATCCATCCATCCATTTTCATCCGCTTATCCAGGGCCGGGTCGCAGGGGCAGCAGGCTGAGCAAAGCACCCCAGCCATCCCTCTCCCCAGCAACGCTATCCAGCTCCTCCTGGAGGACCCCGAGGTGTTCCCAGGCCAGATGAGATATATCATCCCTCCAGTGTGTTCTGGGTCTGCCCCGGATGCCCAAACCACCTCAACTGACCCCTTTCGACACGAAGGAGCAGCGGCTCTACTCTGAGCTCCCTCCGGATGTCCAAGCTCCTCCCCCTATCTCTAAGGCTGAGCCCGGACACCCCACTGTGACTTGTCGAAAGAAATCCATGCTAAAGTCTAATGAAGTGTTTTATGGTGATTCATTTAACAAACAACTCAGATAACTAAGGCAAAACGAGATGAAATATTCTGTCATAACATTGAACTGAATATTCTGTGATAACATTCAACAGAAAATAGTGGAGCTAAAACTCACCCTCTTTGTCTAAAAGCTGCTGAGCCAGTGACTGAACAGGTAAAATACTGTGAAACCACACCTGTGCCAATTACTACCCAAAGTGAAAGTGCCCCCAAAAAAACATGCAGATGAAACAAATAATAAATAAATACACATTCTGGCTCCTACACTGTGGTTACCTCCTACATCTACCAAGCAACCAACAAACCCAAACAAACAGATGGATATCAGCTTGTCAAAGAGGTAAAACGTGCAAAAACAACCCAGTTTCACTCGAATTCGCCAAAAACCTTCACTTGATCAGTGACTTCCAGCCTCAGCCTCGATGAAAAAAGCCGTCCTTTCACACTGGAATGATACGCGGCCAGTCGCTGTTATTGTTTAATTGCGAAATGTGTCAGGACGACAGTGAACGTTAAGGCGCCAAAAGTCAGAGTAGGGCGGCGGAGGGGGTGGTGGATGGGTCCAACAACCACCAATTTTTAGTCAGAGTCCAGTGTTCACTTCCTGTAATATTCTAAAGCCAAACCCTGTTCTTTTGTCCTAAACCCAACCACGTGCATTTGTTGTTGAGGGAAGAAACGTCAATTTACAGTGTACCAACGTAGTGCTTTTATTTTGAAAGAGACTGTATGCAAACTGTAAATTTCCTGTGAAAACAGAAGTGTATTTTGAAAACAGACAATGCATGTAACAGGCTGAAGTTGACACGGCGTCCCAGAACGTCAACAACCAACACACCCAGGGTACCTTGGACGTCATATGTGTGATGGATTCCAGCAAAGAGGAAAACCTTGTGGACTTTGTCAGCAGAAGCCCCGCCTGTATGATGTGTCCTGCAGCTCTGACCATGATCGCATAAAGAAGGACGAATAAAAACTGCAAACATTAAGGAACAGCTTGGATGCCGTTTTTTGTCTTAATGCCTCGCACTGCAGCTACTCTGTCAGACACATATATTGGATTGATGTTTATTATATAAAGTGATTGAAGTGTGCACTGTTCAGCTGTAATATCTTTGAAAATAACAGTATCAGATCAGGACTCTGTATCGACAGATATATATGAAATGACTCGGATCAGGATCGGGGGCAAAAATACTTCATCCTTAATTATTAATATTGCAAATAAATACAAATTTAATATTTGGTAGAATGCGAGAACAATAAAAATATTTGCTGCAATAAAAAAGAGGTGAAATGAACAAACTAAAAACTTTTATTTATTTTATTAAATAACAGATGCTGACAAAGTTTTCCTTTGGAGACATCATTTTCAAACCTCTTGGTAGCAAAATAACCAAAATGTGTCCCATCCCTCTCCATGCGCCTGGTCTGGACCCAAATCAGACCTGTCAGTGAAAATAATTCAATTCTGACAAAGCGTTTCAAGTTTCACACGACGTATCGCCTACTGAGCAGAATTACAATCCAGACACATTCGACAACACTCATTCACAGACATATTGGGTCTCATTCATGAAACGTGAGCAGAACGCAATTTACATGTATTTCGGCGTTCATTATTATGGTAGTAGCTCCGATCTTTTCGTAGGCAGAAACAAAATCTACACCTGCTCCCGACTGCTCGTAGTGCTCGTGTCAGTAATATAACGCACAGAAATGTTGCTTGTCATCATTAGAAATTAGTTTTATTTCGTATTGTGCTCTGTTATTTTCACGACATGCAGATGTCTTTGAAACGTGAGTAAAACATGACGAGATTAGAAATATGAAACATTTAGTTAAATTAGTTGGTATAAGCAGATTTAAGCTTCAGATTAGGTTCTTAAAAACGTGAATGAGTTATTTGAATCGACTTAATACCAAACTGGAAAACGCTGTCCTCTGAATGAATTAAAAAAACAAACCAGCATGCTCCTCCTCTGCACTCTTTACGCACCGCAGCCCCAAACTGCACGTCATTTTTTGTGTAATTTAATTTCACAGACGTGACGTGGGAGACGTAAAACATTAATTCAGATTGAGTTTTGGTTTAATAAGACCTGCGGACGTGGGAAAGCACTTTGGCGTCTGTCTCTGCTCACACTGAGCAGAGTAGGAGAGAGACGGTGTGATTTTACGCCAGCCTATCTTACTTGTTGTACAACTTAACGGTGGGTTATTGCCACCATCAGACTGCCTGTATTATGATGTGTTAATAGTGGTTTAATTTCACAACAGAGACAAATGCTGCTGAGGCTGAGGACAAACTGACAAACACGTCTCTCTGATGATGTCAGCACTGCGCTCATCTGCAGCAGACAGCTGTGAGTGGGCGGAGCCTCCTGTAGCTGTTGTTGGTTGTTTTTTGTGTGTGTGTACTTGTGATCTTTATGCATCAAGTTTCATGTCGAACTATTTTTGTTCAACTTCTTGGATGGTTCTTACAAAGAGGATGCAGAGTTAACAGCACCTGGTACTTCCTTCCAGGCCTTTGATTTACCTGTCCCTGTCACACCACTGCTGACAGAGGAAATAAAATGTTTTTCTGAACCCTACTTCATCTAAAATAACTTCAGTCTCTGCGTCAGAAAAGTTTTTCTTTCTGTCTCTGCCTTTGTTTGTTTGCTCCATGTTCACAGGTCGACAGGATGCACCTGTCCACAGTAATTATCACCTCCATATATGGTGTCACTGGATATTCATGGGCGGGATGGATGCTAATTGCTGATGAGTGGGAGCACGCTGTCAGTTTAAGATTGATTAACATTCATGAACATGCTCATGTGCCTATAGTCAAATCCAAGTTTTCTCCAGCGTTCATGAATCCAGTGTAGGTTTTAGTAATAAGGTTTTTATGTGCAAATCTACTCACAGATTTACGAACATTTCATAAATTAGACCCATTGATTCTTCACTGTCACAGCTCGTCCCTGCATGCTGGAGTATGGTAACATTTGTCTGTCGCTCAGTGCTCCATCACGTTTCTTTGCTCTGATTAGTTGCATGACTTTCCAGTTGCATTATGAGGCATTTTGACACGTGGCTGCTGATAATGTCCCCTGGAAATCAAAACTGAACCGAGAGGTTTCAGACTAACTCACATTTGCAAACTGACCTGGTGATGTCAGGCTAATAACCTGTGATGAGGGGTCATAAACAGACATAGCCTTGTTTTAAGAGTCTGGAAACCAGCGATCTGTCCAGTGTAGATGTTTAACCCAGTTGGTATGCAGTCTGATCCAAGTCCTCCACCCAAATAAAAATGGCAGTCTGACAAGTGAGCAGCCTTCGTTCTCCTCTGACATTTACAAACCGGATGTCTTCTCCTCTGAGTTTTTTTTTCCTGGATGTGAACACAGTTGCCTGTTAAGTGATTGTCTGGGACACACATTAGTAAGCATGCTTGTGTGTGTGTGTGTGTGTGTGTGTGTGTGTGTGTGTGAGTTGTGCAGAGGCCAAACATCTGGACGTAATTAGCCGAACTTGCTGCAGACGATCCTGCTCATTCTGAGTCTCTGTGGAAAACAGGAAAAATTGGGGTTTTTCTGGAGACTAGAGGGAGAAATGTTTCTAATAGTATCAAGAGCGATGCAGAATGTATCTTCTCCAGTTTTGAATATTCCAGAACGGGATGCCGAAATCCAATTTTTTTTTTCTTTTGCCTCCATGCCGGCAACATCCATGGTTGGATGCATCATGTGTTCAGGTTTTCCGTCCATCCATCAGTCCATCCCATTTGCGATATCTCACTAATTTCTTTAGCTTTGGCACAAACATCAACTTGGGCTCATTGATAAACTGATTCGATTTTGGTGGTCAAAGGTCAAGGTCTCTGAGTTGCTCCAACTCATTCTTGTGAACGCAATCCCAAGAACACCTTGAGGGAATTTCCTTGATTTTGGCTCAAACGTCCACTTGGACACAATAATGAGTTGATTAAATCATGGTGCTCAAAGGTCAAAGTCACGGTAACCTTGAAACCATCTCATTCTCATGAGTGCAGTTCCCCAGTTGGGCATTGAAGGAATTTTCTTTTCGAATCTGGGACAAACATTCTCTTGCACACAATGAACTAATTAAATTTTACTGTTTAAAGGTCAAGGTCACCGTGACATTGCATCTTTCCCATTCCCATAAATAAGATATCTCAAGAACACCTTGAGGGTATTTCTTCGAATTTGACACACATAAAATTAATTAGGTCTTGGTGGTCATAGGTCAAAGGTCACTGTGACCTGATCTGTCTCACTTTTGTGAATAAGATACCTCAAGAACACCTTGAGAGAATCTCCTAAAATTTGACACAAATGTCCGCTTTGAGTCAAGGATGAACTGATCAGAACTTTGTGGTCAAAGGTCAAGGTCTCTGTGACCTGGTCCATCTTATACTCCTGAATGTGATCTCAAGTACACCTTGCAGGAATTTCTTCAAATTTGGCACAAACGTCCACTTGGACTCCATAATAAACTGATTACAACTTGCTGGTCAAAGGTCAAAGTCACTGTGACCTCACATCCACCTCATTCTTGAGAATGCAATTTCTCAAGAACTACTTGAAGGAAGTTCCTTAAATTTTGACCAAACGTCCACTTGGACTCAGCAATAAACTGATTAGAATTTGGAGGCCGAAGGTCAAGGTCACTGTGACCTCACAAAACATGTTTTCAAGAATTCACATATTAATTATGACAAACTTCATAAAATAATGAAGTGATGACATTTTATATCCAAAAGGTCAAAGGTCAGCTTGACTGTGACATCATCATGTTTTAACGTCATATCTCAGGAACAGAAGGGGAGACATTTGGTCAGATACTGAATTGGTGACTCTAATCTTGAAACTGTGCTGATTGTATAGATCTTCTGTGTGTGAAGCATCCATGTTTTCACTGACATGGATGGAGACTGTCAGAGACACTGGATCTGACAAACCTGTGAGTCTGATCACAGACGAGTTCCCCTGAAGATCTCGGCGGTGACGTGAGGTGCCTTGCTGGAAGGCGCCCCGGCAGCAGCTGTTGACTTTAAACACTGAGCGCGTCTGTGCTGTGTTCAGGTTAATCCCTTTGTTAGTGTGTCTGCAGCTCTCGGTTCCCACGCAGTCGTCCATCATGTGATTCCTGACGGTGGGAAAGCCGACACAGAGAGAGGGCTTGTGTCTGCGGCCACGGTGCATTCTGGGAAGGATACGCATCCTCAGGGAGGACAGAAGGTCGATTCACCCCTTTTATTAAGTTAACATTTTTATCCCTTCACTCATCTTTAACATGCTGAAAGAGTCAGGAAGGTGTGTGTGTGTGTGTGTTTGAGTATTAGATGTGATTCAGGAAGAAAAATGACCGTCTGATAATAAATATTTCCAGCATAGATTTTTTTTTTTGTGACCAATAGCTGACTACGTTGAGCCGTTCATCAACAAGCTGGGGGTTAATATGCATGACTTTCTCTTTTTGTTCTTTTTTTAATTTAAAATGGTAAAAATCTTATGAAATTGTAGAGCTGCATGTTGTGCCAGTTTGCCCCCAAGCGGCATTCTCCAGGGCTGGAAAATGAAGCCAATGCCAAAGTGCCAAAAACTGCAGTTCCTCTAATGTCCATTTGAGGCTGGCTCCAAGAGCGAGTCAGTCCCCACAGACCTCCATGTTAAAACGTCTTTACAGCAGAAATAAACATGTTTACAGCCTGGTACAGAAAACAGTTTTGGTCTCTGTAGCTAATTTCAACATTCATGACGACTGTACAGGGCTGAATTTATATAGAACTCACCTGTTCACATTTATTAAGGCCCAAAGTTAAGTATATTTAAGGGCGGAGCCACATGAGAGACATCTCACTCCTCCACAGCTCCACCCTCTCGTCCAAATATGGTCAATTCTGGTTCCATAAAAACAAGATGGCGACAGCCAAAATGCCAAACTAGAGGCTTCAAAATACCCAGAGCTGATAGACACGTGTGAGTACTGCAGGGTCATTTGACCTGCGTGTGAAATCCTGATGCTGTCACCAGACTATCACACATAGAGACAGATAACCATTCACACTCACATTCACACCTACAGACAATTTAGAGTCACCAATTAACCTACATGTCTTTGGACTGTGGGAGGAAGCTGGAGCACCTGGAGGAAACCCACGCTGACACAGGGAGAACATGTCAGAGCACCTGGAGGAAACCCACGCTGACACAGGGAGAACATGTCGGAGCACCTGGAGGAAACCCACGCTGACACGGGGAGAACATGTCGGAGCACCTGGAGGAAACCCACGCTGACACGGGGAGAACATGTCAGAGCACCTGGAGGAAACCCACGCTGACACGGGGAGAACATGTCGGAGCACCTGGAGGAAACCCACGCTGACACGGGGAGAACATGTCGGAGCACCTGGAGGAAACCCACGCTGACACAGGGAGAACATGTCAGAGCACCTGGAGGAAACCCACGCTGACACAGGGAGAACATGTCAGAGCACCTGGAGGAAACCCACGCTGACACAGGGAGAACATGTCGGAGCACCTGGAGGAAACCCACGCTGACACGGGGAGAACATGTCGGAGCACCTGGAGGAAACCCACGCTGACACGGGGAGAACATGTCAGAGCACCTGGAGGAAACCCACGCTGACACGGGGAGAACATGTCGGAGCACCTGGAGGAAACCCACGCTGACACGGGGAGAACATGTCGGAGCACCTGGAGGAAACCCACGCTGACACGGGGAGAACATGTCGGAGCACCTGGAGGAAACCCACGCTGACACGGGGAGAACATGTCGGAGCACCTGGAGGAAACCCACGCTGACACGGGGAGAACATGTCAGAGCACCTGGAGGAAACCCACGCTGACACGGGGAGAACATGTCAGAGCACCTGGAGGAAACCCACGCTGACACGGGGAGAACATGTCAGAGCACCTGGAGGAAACCCACGCTGACACGGGGAGAACATGTCGGAGCACCTGGAGGAAACCCACGCTGACACGGGGAGAACATGTCAGAGCACCTGGAGGAAACCCACGCTGACACAGGGAGAACATGTCGGAGCACCTGGAGGAAACCCACGCTGACACAGGGAGAACATGTCAGAGCACCTGGAGGAAACCCACGCTGACACAGAATGGCTCCCCCACCCAGGAAACCTCTTGCTGTACAGTGACATTGCTAACCACTGCTCCACCATGCCGCCCCAGTATATCATATTTAATTTACATTTCCAACTGTTTAACTGATAATTAATCGGTCAAAACTCTTATTGTGGGTTAACAGTTAAAATGTTCATCATTCCCATCCCTACTCCAGCATGTCAATGCCAGTTCTGTCAGTTTGTCGTCTTCTCGTCTGTATCAGCAGCAGACAGTCGGGGTTACCTGAGGTCACAGGTCCTCTCCTGTCGCTCTCATGTTCACACCTGAAACTCCTGCAGGTTCGGGATCATTATCCACGCCTGTCAGACAGTGTTAGGAATCAAAGTCCAGAGTCAGTATCACTCTGGAAATCTGTCAGAAATGCAGAATTCCTCAAACTTAAAATAAGAGAACATCATGATCTGCTGGCCCAGAGCTCGATGTGCTCCAAAGAGACATGTGAGAGGACTCGTCTTTATGTCTGAACAGTCTCTGATGCTATTAGGTTGTAGAACGCCCTCTTCACAGAAACAGAGCTTATCAGGCGTGTTTTACACTCAAGTTTCTCACAACAGACACACTCTGTCTGCACTGTCTCATGTCTCAGCTGGGTCTCACAGGCGTAACCATGACCTGGAGCACTTCAAGTCCATTTTTACTACAGTACACATGTAAATGAGGCGTTGATGGCCAATTAAAAGGCACTGAATAAATAAATATATCTACATTTTGCAGCATAGGCGGATTTGTGCGCTACTGCACACTGCACAGAAAGTGCAGAGACTGTTTTTTTTTTCCTCAGGTAATGAAACCCTATTTTCATGCACTGCATGTACAGGCTTCAGAGGGACGATGGCAGACGTACAAAGTGCAGGCCCTCAACACCAGAACTTTGGTTTTTCATCCAGAGTCTTGTCGTAGGTTTAGGTAACAAGTGCACTTTGGTTAAGGTCAGGGAAAGATCATGATTTCCATTAAATGCTAATAAAAAAAGATTAAAAAAAATGCTTCAAATCAAATCAAAGTTTATTTATTAAGCACTTTTAAAAACAACTGCAGTTGACCAAAGTGCTGTACAGGATAAAGAATGACACACACATATATAGCAATACAAAATGTGCACAAATATAAATCAGAATAAAACCAATAAGAAAAATTACATACGTAAATGAAATTAAAGAATACTAAAATATTAAAACTACTTCAAGCACCCAAAAGCCATTGAAAACATGTTAAGATTTGTCTTAAAAGTGTCAATGGAAGCGGAAGCCTTTTCCAAAGCTTTGGAGGAACTACCGCAAAGACACAAGGCTTGAAACTTTGAACCTGTTCTCACAACAACATGGTCTCACTCTGAAGTTGTCAAATACTGGCGCTTAGTCAGTGACTTCAGGCGTCAGACACCCCCAAAAAAAGTTGTTCTTTCACGTCGGCATGATACGCTGCTGGTTGCCGTTATTGTTTAATAGCACCTGGGGAAACGTGGTAAGACAACAACGCAAGTTAAGGTGGTGAAAGTCTGAGTAGGGTGGGCAGGAGGGGAGGTGGGTGGGTCCAACAACCACCGACTTTCACCCAGTAAACCGGTGTTCACTTCCTGTAAGATTGTGAAGCCAAACTCTTTTTTCCTAAACGTAACCACGTGTGTTTGTTGTTGACGGAAATAAAACATCAATTCACAATCCTCACGGTGTTTGCTGTGGCTACTCGTCTGTTTTCGGATTTGACATTCCACGCCAAGAGTCCTGGGCTGAACCTGCTTCTCACACTGACTCTGTTACAGTCTTCAACAGTATTCTGCAGGTTGGCGTCTCTTCTAGGTGTCACATCATCCACCATCTCCTCCACCTCACGATGACCAGGTCAGCTCATATGTTACGTCGCTTTAGAAATGTTGATGATGCACATGAAACGTACAAATGTAACGTGTCCTTGGTTTGCAGAAATGTACAAGTTTAGTGTGTTGGGAGAGGGAACAATATGCACGACAGCTGCGATATCTTTAGTTTATATTTCCTTTCACAGAAAGTAATGAGAACATAATGTCATGTCATGAACAATAAATGTCACAATCAGACAAACTGTTTCACTGACAATTTAGTTTTTCCTCTTCAAAATAAGTTAAACTGTTGTCGAACAGCACGTCAGCAGTAAACTTGGTGAGAAGGGTTTACAAAACTGACAGGAAGTGAAGTTGACAAAGACGAACTTAAAGTTTTTAAATTCAAATATATAAGGACAGGGTGTAAGAAGATAAAAGTCACCACACTGTTGCACAAACAAACCTAAACAGGTCAGTAAAGAGCTGCAAAGACAGAGAAGAAGAAGAAGAAGAAGAAGAAGAAGCAGAAGAAGAAGAAGAAGAAGAGGAAGCAGCAGAAGAAGAAGAAGAAGCAGAAGCAGAAGAAGAAGAAGAAGAGGAAGAAGCAGAAGAAGAAGAAGAAGAAGCAGAAGAAGAAGAAGAAGAAGAAGAAGAAGCAGAAGAAGAAGAAGAAGAAGCAGAAGAAGAAGAAGAAGAAGAAGAAGAAGGAGAAGGAGAAGAAGAAGAAGAAGAAGAAGAAGAGTTTCTCCTGCTGCGTGCTGACACAGAAACCGTCGGCCTGAATCTGTGCAGCCGTGTCTCGCAGCCTATGTGAGGGTTTTCTTTAGTCCAGAGGAGAGACGCTGCAGACGGCCTGAATATGAACAAGAGCTGATGATGGAGCCGTGCCAGGTTTTCCCACATCGCATGCTGAGAAAATTCCTGATCCGACTGCATCAAACCGAGAAAGTCAACATCAGCTGATGTGGAGCTGGCGGTGAGGAGGGAGCAGCTCTCTACACACACACACACACACACACACACACACACACACACACACACACACACACATCAGCCCTTACATCTGTCTCATTCTCATAAATGCAATATCCCAAGAACAGCTTGAGGGGATTTCTTTAAATTTGACATAAAAGTCGACTGAAGAAAAAACTGATCAGAATTTTGTTGTCAAAGGTCAGTGTGACCTCACAAAATATGTTTGAGGCCAGTGGTTCCCAAGTGGTGGGTCGCAGTCCAAAACTGGCTCAAGGGTCAATTCTGAACGGACCGCAAGTGACTCACAAATGTGTTAACTTTGAAAATACAGAGAATTTTCAGCACAGAGCTTTTATTTTGAAGTGCCGTTTCCTGCTGTAGAGTTGGTGAATAACAGACAGCTACTTGACAGACAAAGCAAACTAGCTCGACGACATGGACAAACAAAATAATGAAGTGATGACATTTTATATCCGAAAGGTCAAAGGTCAGCTTGACTGTGACATCACCATGTTTTAACGTCATATCTCAGGAACAGAAGGGGAGACATTTGGTCAGATACTGAATTGGTGACACCCATGTTGCTCACCCTTTTTCCCCTTCAATGGCGGTGGCCTTGTGGGTAACCTGCGAGTGCAACACGTCCTCACTGTGACCTCGTCACATGTCCACGTTTGGTCATGGACTTTCCACGTCCACATATGACGTCCAAGGTACCCTGGGTGTGTTGGTTGTTGACGTTGGTTGACGTCAACTTCAGCCTGTTACATGCATTGTCTGTTTTCAAAATACACTTCTGTTTTCACAGGAAATGTACAGTTTGCACACAGTCTCTTTCAAAATAAAAGCACCACGTTGGTAGAACACAGCAAATTGATGTTTTTTTCCTTTAGCAACACACATGTGGTTGGGTTTAGAATCTTACGAGACATGAATGCCACTCTCTCGGCTGAAAGTTGGTGTTTGTTGGACCCACCCCTCCTCCCCGCTCCACTCGGACTTTCGCTGCCTTTTCTTTTGCCCATGTCCTGCTGCGTTTCCCCCTGATGCTGCCGGGTGACGTTAAACTAAAACGGCAACAAGCCGCGCAACTTGCCGATGTTAAAAGACACCTTTTTCATTGGTTTCTGAAGCTGCAAGTCACTGTCCAAGCGCTGGATTTCAACGACTTCAGGTGAGACCTGGCTTCTGAGTGTGTGACATGTGCTTCATCGTGTGTGGAGGGAAGCAGCTCTCTCTCGGGCGTCATGGTGAAGACCGCATGTTGCAGATAGTGATGATAGCAGTAGAATTAAGTGTCTAATGAGCTCATGGCTGCTGCTCAACCTCACGAAAAGGCCATGTTTGTTGTTTTGTGGTGAAGACTGCTATAAAGTATTTGTCGGTGAGCGGCACCAGAACGCCATCGGTCCTTCAGCGGAGTGGTCCGGACCGCTAGGAGCTAGTTACCAGCTAACAACCAGCCAAGCTAAATTAATGCAAAGAAGCCAACGTGTTCCCAAACTATAGTTCGGAGACGGTAAGCTGTCATTGAGAGAGGTAACACTAATCTGAAACTGTGCTGATTGTAGCCATGTTTTCACTGACATGGATGGAGACTGTCAGAGACACCGGACTGGTGGGCGGAGTCATACAACCACAGGGTGGACTGGTGGACGGAGGTGTATAACTCTAGTTTTTACTTTTCAAAGTAAGGCATTGACAAATGTGTTTTTTTAAACATGTATTTTAAAGGTTTTTCTTCACATCTAAGAAGCTGACATTGGGGAGATCTTCTGTTTCCCTCGTTAGAGATGAAATAATACAGTTTTATTTCTGTCAAAGTTTAGATTGAAATGAAATAGAGAATAAATCTGTGGCGTCAAACTGTCTGTTAAAGTGTAGCTGAATGTGCAGTAGTGTCATCGAGACACATCAGAGTGTTTGTATCAGACTGAGTGAATCAAAAGCTCTTGACTCTGCCCTGAAGCTTGATGATGAACTCCTTCATCTTCAAGCTCAGAGTGAGTTTTGAACTCACGTCACATTAACATCAGTAGATCTAGTGAGGGTCCACAGCTGTTTACTGAGCTGCCTCATTTCACAAAGCAAAGAGCAGCTCCATCTAATGACATTTCCCTCAAACAAAGAGAGGACAGTGAGGCATCTGTCAGTAAACAGAGGGCGGAGGGACAGACGCTTCGGTTTTTACTGTCCTCACATCAGGATCAGATTTCAGATCAGGACCGCTCTCCTCTCAGTACCAGCATCATTTCAGCGCTGAACCCAAAAGGATCTGGGACCGGCTGCACAAAACACCTTAAGTTTGATTCTTAGGGCTTAATTTCTCCTAAGCTGAGGGGCTTACACAGTTGCACAGAACCCCTTAAAAGTTTCTTTAGTTAAGGAAAAATGTTGAAAGAGATTTTAAAGCAGTAAAAGTTTCCATGGAGACTGTTGGTTTGCTTGGACTCACGCTTGTGACGCCTGTTATCGTCTCACAAAGTTGGCTTATAGTTAGATAGTGAAAAAATGACAGGTCAGAGGAGGAAAAGATGAAACTTCTGGAGGGAAACAATCATAAAACACAAACTACAAAATAAATTTCATCCTCAAATGCCAGAAAAGAGAAAACGACTGTAAGGAAAATGAATAAAGTCAAATCTAAAGTATAAAATCTACCTCTACAAAACCTGGTGTCCAAAACTTAAGTGAAGAAGAGAAGACTTCAGGGTGTTCTTCAGGATTTTATTATGAGGAAACCTTAACTAGGAAAGTCATAACTTAAGGTGTTTTGTGCAACCTGCCCTTAGCTTCAGGAAAACTACAAGCTCAGTTTTTGACCAAAGATTTTTTTTAGCCGACGAAACAGGCACACAAGAACTTTTTCTTTGCTTTTCAATTAGCAAAGCTCACTGATTTCCTGATTTAGATTCTGATTAAAGAGGATGCAGATGATGAGTTTTTCTTGGTCTGTTTTGAGCTGCTGTGGTCGTGTGTCAGTCGAGGATGAAGCTTTTGTATTATAGCCTATGATATTGTTTTATTTAAGGGATGTAAAGAGGTCTTACTCTGCTCCTTTTCAGGTTCATACCTTTATTTTGGGTTTCTGCTGCCTTCCGTTGGAATCGCCTGTCTCTTTAAGCCCCCTTCCAGAAAAAGCCCAGTCTGCTCTGATTGGTGAGCGCTTCTTCCACATCTCGCTGCAGGTGGGGAACAATCTGGAAATCCATCGGTAAAAAAAAAAAAAAAAAAATTTCCTTCCTTTACCTCTGGAGGCACAGCCCGGAGTTTTTCGACTCACAGAAGTGCAGGGGCCTCTGCGATCGCTCACGCCCTTCACTTCCGGCGGTGCCCCCAGGGAATCACCGTGTTGTTTACAAATACTTCGGGTAGAAAACCAGCAGAGTTTAGCTATTTCTCACATTTTCACGTCACTATATCACCGTGTAGACTAATCTGATGTTTGTTAAGTCTATAAACACAATAATTGAACAAACGTTACTATTTCTGTGTGCACGTTTTGTAATTAATAACATGGTTATCGTTGATTAGCTGGGCTAACCGTTAGCTGTTAACGTTAGCCGTTAGCGTTGTCTGTAATAACCACAGACTGTATAAAAATAAGGTAATAACTCAATAAACGGTCCGTGAATAAAATCTTTTTTCCAGCGGATATCTTAGTTACAACATGATTGAGCTAGCAAAGCAGTTTTGTGTTGCTATGTGTGGTATTTATTCAGTTATGGGAAATCATGATGTCTAGAAAGCATCAGTGGCTGCAGCTGACAGGGACAGAATAGTGGCACTTTCTACTGTGAAAAATCACCAGTAAAATCTTCTAAACACATCCGGGCATGTTCCAGTATGGTCCAAAATTAACATTGGCAACAAGATAACGCTTCCCTCACAAAGGACGTTAGTTACAGTTAATTTTAATGCTGTACCAATGGCGGGAGTTTTCCACGGACAAATGGTGGCCACCCTCCCCTATTTTCAGATGAATACACATTTGGCACTCTAGTGAGTATTTGTGTTTGTGGGATTAAGTCGAGGAGTTATCCTGTACCATAAACAGGAAACAGTTGAGTCACTCTGAGCTGCTGGGCGCTGATGAACCTCTGCGGTTGTTTCGGGGAGTTTTTTTTTTTTTAAACACTCGGCCCGTCCCCACGCCGTGGACGTGGAGGTCAGAGAGAGTGGGACGCTGTGCCACAGGAGGAGGAGCTGACCTCACAGAGCAGAGCAGAGCTGGTTATTCATTGACAGGATGCACCGCTGCCCTCATAATGTGGGTTTACTTTTATACTACGATGACCAGAGACATACAGGGAGGCAGACAGCTGTGTGATATTTACCTCATTAACTTCACAAACAACAAGAAGGGTCAAAGGTCACGACACATGCTCAGGATGGAACAATACCAACATGCCAATATCCACTGAGTCTAAATGACGAGAGAAAAATGTCACAGAAGACACAAACGATGGAGTCGTGTGGCGCTGCTTCTAAAAGACTGCAGGTTTAATCCTTAAAGGAACAGTCAGGTTTTTTTGAAGTGGGGTTTTTGGGTACTTTTTCACAGTCAGAATGTGACCTACAGCTGGAGTACGACACCGAAGCTTAGCAAGTTGCCCGTCTATGCTCTCGTCAAAGGCACCAGACTCCATTAAGAAAAGCAGTAATTTTAGCTCACTGGACACAGGAGCTGCTGGTCTACAGCTGCCTCAATCAGTTTGTTCATTTATGTTACTGTGTGACTTTGAGGAATCTGAATTAACCATTTTAAAAGCCAAAGTCACACAATAACACAAACACACTAGGGCCCAATCCCAAACCACTCCCTACCCACTACCACTTCACTACCGAGTGTCACTCCAAATCAAGTTACACTCGCAGCTGCGGAGGGCACTCCTGATTAAGGGGAAGTGTATGAAAGAGAAGCCAAACCATGGGACGCCCTCGCCACTCTACCAGAAGAAGGAAGCAGATGTAACCATGGATACAGACAGATGCTTTGTGAAAGCAAAATAGAGCAACGGGCTATTAAAAAAACATTTAAATATTAATTAAAATGAGTTAAATTAAAAAAAACTTTAATAAGTCAGATAAGAGATACAGTGCAGTGTAATCAAAGTAATTAACTTGTTCATATTTTATAGACACAGTTTACACATTCACAGATGAACTTTATTAATTAATCTGGGCAATCTTACCTCCATCCCTGCTTTGCAGCATTCCTTTTTTTAGTAAAGAGACTCACTTTTAATCTGTAGATTAGATAGATTAACTGCTTTGTTTTTTCTTCTGTCCCTGTGAACACATAATTATATATTTTTTTAAAAATCATGAGAATGGGATGAGGAATTTTTTAGACAGTTTTAAATAGTTCATTTAAGCATATGGACGTGGAGGTTTTCATCTTTTGACACCAAACATTCTGTGAGTTTGTTTGAGACTCTAAAGTCAGTGTGAGGAAAACAAATGTGTGTGTTTGATCTAAAATATTTTACAAAGTAGAAAGACGGAACTCTTACATTTGTACGTTGTTTCCTCCATTGTGATGTTGCGCTTCCTGCTGGGCTCATCAGAAGCCTGCACTGATGCACACTCGCTATCTAAGGGCTGAGCAGTCCACTCGCACTCAGCGATAATTGGTTTGGGACGGCCATTAATATGGCGGAGCTCCGCGTGACCGCGCAAACGGAGGGGGAGTGAATAGGGCGAGGGGATAGGGGCCGGTTTGGGATTGGGCCGAGCTGTTCGAGGCAGCAGTCGACCAGCAGCTCCTGTGTTCAGCAGTGACTCCACGTCATCTCTGCTTTCATTCCAATTGTCCAATTACATGATCTGAGAGGCGGGGCTTCTGTGGTGGTCACGACAACAAGTTTACAGTTGGTAAACAATGGAGGAGAAACTGGTGGTAGTGGTTGCTGGATACCCAGAGCTATACGACTTTACAAAGCACAGTTAGCACCATCTCAATAGAAAACAGCAGATAAGTGCAGTACTGTAAACGTCCATGATGGAGGAGAAGCTCCTGGACCAACTGGTGGTACTCCCCATGATCCAGCCTCTTTTTTAGGGTCTCATGTACCCACACAGATCTCTGTTTATCTGCTGACAGCCTCTCACCCTCAACCAGAGCTACACACAGCACCCTCTGCCTCAACATGGCAGCAGCTACACACTGATTACTGCAGGATACAGAAACTGTAATTTCAGCGTGTATAGAGGGAGCTAGGGTTTGCTTTGGTGAACCGGCTTCAAGGTAAACTGTGATATGAAAAGTGTTATCATACTGTGTACATTTGCTTATCCACGATTTAACTGGACGCAGAATCGCTCCTTTATTTTACTTATTTTCAAAATACTTTTTACACAACCCTCCATAAAAAAAGGGTTCAAGTTTCAGTAATACTTCGTCCAAACAACAATAACAATTCTGTTTTCATTCCTTTGAGGCTCATTGAGATGGTTATCGTACCGTGTAAATCTCATACTGTTACAACCCCAGAGGCAGCATGTTGCCACATCTAACTGGTGAATTAAGGGTTAATTTCAACCAAAGCAGAGTTAGTGACTGTTGGAACAGTGGAAAGATGAACCAAGATGGTTTGTGAGAATTTTATTTTGTGTCTGTTGACTTTGAAAGAGGTGTGTTTCATGATGATAAAATGACTGATTATTTAAATGGAGTCTGGTGGGTTTGGTAACGGTGATTTTGGGGCTGTGTCTGGTTGAATAAAACAAATCTTACTCTTTAACACAAAAGTCTATCTCTGTAGGGATCCTTCTAGAGGACACTTCTAGAGGACGTACACTGACAGTGTGAACAGTTACACTGCAGTCTGTTTCGTGGCTGCACTGCTCTCGTCCAACCCTGGACAAATCCCAGAAATAGTTCTTCCAACTGGGTACCGAGACACCAAAACATGGAAAATAGAGTCCAGGTTGAAAAATACATCAGTTAATAATGGTGGACATTCTGGACAAAACTACCAAAGTCTGGCCCCAGCTGTAAGGAACTCTCTTGATGTAGCTGCTGAGGAAAATATAATCATCTGCTCTCCTTCTGTGACTCACAACATGATCAACACATCAGGTAAAAAGTTCCCGTGTGAACAACACTTAACATTTTTGTGATTCACACTTTGGTTGGGAGTGTGTGTTCATGACATCAGCAGAGCTGAATGGTATGAGGGACATGCACTGAGTAACCAGAGCTGTCTCGTAGGATAGAGGGAGTGTTGAAGTGGGAGATAACTGGGAGACCAACTGGTGGAGGACACTTCAACTCTTCAAGAACTCTTAGTCAGTCATTACAGGAAGATTCCACCCAAAATCTGTTGAGTATCAAATACTCACCCACCTGTAAGCTGCGGTCAGACACTGGCCCAATGCTGGTCTGCGTGCTGCTAACTGGAACTGATTCTCAGCCCCACACTGTGAAATATTTCACAGTACATCTACAGTAAATTACTGTGTCATTTTTGCAGTAAATTATTGTGAAACAACAGCTGTATACTGTGATCTGACTGTAGTTATGCCTGCATGTTAGGCCCAATCCCAATAACTCCCCCCCCCCTTGTCCACTACCTCTTAGCCCTTGGTCCAACCCCTAGCCCTTGCCCAATAGAGTGTGCCAGGGCTGATGTCAAAACCCGGAAGTTTAGCATCGCGCTGGTTCCCGAAGAGAAAGTGAATGTGATTTTTGCATTGCGTTTTGGATTATGTCAGAAAATAAGCTCTGTGGCTAACACAAGTTTATGATACTTACAGGTTTTGTTCAGCGAGATAATCTTCACATATGAACACCTTTCATACCGCATTTGAAGCTTAAATGCAATCGCCAGAAGTAAAAAGCTAACGTTAGGCTTTAACGGACTACATGACTACTCCAGGGTCACATGACTCTTGACGTCACCGCCACTAAGCTTTCAACTGATTTCAACCGCTTTATTTTAAAAACATTGTATAATGGGGAAATCGGACTGTTTAAGCTAAATAAGAAGCTGTAATGGCGGACTGCCAGCACTCTCGCCTGTTCGGGGGTGATGACGTTTAATGTCCCCGACAGGGTTTGTAGTCGTATTGAGCAACTTGTTAGCAACCGCCTTTTTTACGACACATAAAGGCTTCAAAATTCACAAGTAGGGTATTTACTGACGTGTTTTATGTCGTAGAACAAAACCTGAAACTCGCTTAAGCTTTTGTTAACCACAGACCTTATTTGAGGCATTTTACCAAAATCCTATTCAAAAAACATATTGACTTTTAGACGAGAGAACTGGAAGTGCTAAAAGCGCTAACGGAGTTACAGGTTTACTGGCACACTGTATACCCCTTGGCCCTCAAAATGAAGCAACGAGAGGTAGGGGTAGAAATCGTTCCCTAGGAATTGGGACACCACTCACTACGTCACTGCATCAGTTACGTTCACGCATATGTAACTATTTTAAACAGGAAGCTGCGAGCCATCTACATTTCCAACCTGCAACTACAATGGAGTCTGTGGTTGCGTTCATCCTACCGATCGCGTTTGCCGCATTCATCATGTTTTGTTTGATGAACGACAGATGACAGGGGACTTCTGCTAGCTAGCTAACCAGCTAACATTACGAGGCAGCATAGTTATAGCTAGCTGGCGTGTTATCGAAATGTGAAAAGTCCAACAATTTTGCAGAACAGGACAGATGACAGACGCCAGATAGTGCCAGCTAGCTAGCTAGCTAACAGTCAACCTGACGACGGTAACGTTAGCTATGTATGTCTAAGCTCTCCTGACAGTGCGTCTGACGGATGTTGGCAACTCACCCGTGTGCTGCTACAGCGTTCCATGCGAAGAGCTGTGGACTGATTCTGTTCCCCTGGGACTCTCTCTGTTGCCTCACCAGTCTGGGGGAAAGTTCTGTGTTTGTTAGACCGCTCATTTCCCGTACTGTCTGTATACAGACTTTCTCACTGTTTACACTATGGTGGTTGCCGGTGGCGTCAGAAACTGCTGTCAACCAGTGCGTATCATTCAGCCCTGAAAAGTGTCTTGGTGAGTCGGTGTCATCCACTGACATGGCGGCGGTATTTGATGAGTTCAGTTGGCGGCATTAGGTGCCTCCATGCGTCGCTGTCTGACAGTTGTTGCCTGCGGCATTAGAAATGCTCGGGCATATTATACCGACACAAAAGGTGCGTCCATGCGTCTCTCTCTAAGCAGAGATCACTGACAAATCCTCAAAGGGATAGTTTGGATATGTGACGAGTTCAGTTGTTGCCAGCGGCGTCAGAAATAGCTGTCACCCAGTGTGTATCGTTCAGCCCTGCAGAGTGTCTGGTGCATCGGTGTCTGACACAAACATCCACTGACATGGCGGCAGTATTTTTTACGAGTTCGGTTCTTGGCTGCTGCCTTAGCTGCCTCCGTGCGTCGCTATCTGACGCAGAGATAGCGATCAAATCCTCAAAGGGATAGTTTGGATATTTGACACGTTCAGTTGTTGCCGGCGACGTCAGAAATAGCTGCCGCCTGGGGTACATCACACCCCTGCAAAAGGTGCCTGTGTGCGTCGCTATCTGACGCAGAGATCGCTGACAAAGCATCGATATTTGACGAGTTCAGAGTTACAACAGGCTGGAACAGGACACAACAGAAGTTCTACCTACCTATGATATTTCACAGAGTTTATATGGTTGTCACTGTGCGTCAAACTAATCATTTATTATTGTTTTACACAGCTGGTTTGTGTCATGAGGGAAAATTTAGATTTTCATTCCCCGACATTTTTGCCTTTCAGTTCATCATCAGCAGCAGAGTCGGAGAGGAAACGTGTGGTCACTGAGATTTTGTTTCATTATATTTTTGATGTAATTTATTTATTATCCATCATCTGCAGCCGTGGACAACCCACAAGCTTAGAAATGTCAGTATATCAGAGACCAGGAGAATCGAAGGTGACAACGGGGAACGTCTGGACCTCAAACCTGGTCCACAGTCAGGTCCTTGTGGTTTTCAAGGGGCTCGGGGGTCCTTCTGATCATGGCCGCAGCAGAGGGGGGTGGGGGCGGGGCTGGTGGTTAGGGTGATGGGGGGTGAGGAAGGAGGGGCGGGGGGGTGTTTTGTCTGTCTTTTAGTGACAGTGGTCCAATAATCTATTCATGGGGCTCCTCGAGGGAAAAGAGCCCAGCTGCTCTAATTTGAGAATAAAGAGGAGGCCACCTTTGTTCTGTCGCTCAGGCTCTATTTCATGAAGAAACATCAACCACCTCAACCGCCTCCCCCCTCCTCCCATCAGCCCCTCCCCCCTCCTCCCATCAGCCCCTCCGCTGCCTCCTTTCATTCCTCCACTCCCCACGTTTGGATACTTCGCTCCAGATTTACATAATCTTTTGTCATGATCTCATCTTTTATTTTATACAGTGGGTTGCATTCTTTTAATTTCATATTTTCTGCTATCACCATCCACACATTTAGAGATCTGCCCTCTCTGCTGTCTTTATGTTTCTCAAATTATTATACAAATTAAATATTAAAAACAATCTATATTCTGTGTATCCGTCACCGTCTCTTGGTATTTTCTCTTTAACACGATCTCTCTGTTGGAATAGAAATATTCATGACGCTTGCACTTAATAAGGTTTGTGTCATTTTTACATTTTTGATTTTTAAATACCTGAATCTTATTCTGTGGTGATGAAGGTGCTGATGTGACATCATCAGGTGGTTATTTCGACAGTGACTGCAGGAATCTGTGGATGACACGAGACCCCGCAGAGGGCTTTTACTTTGAAAGTTCACTCTACACAGAGCACTGAAATAAAAATCTTCATTTCTGGGGCGCCGTCAGCCTCCATTAGGTGGAGTTGTGTTGCTACCTCCTCTCCCCTTGGATCTCCGCAAGTGATGTGAGGACTCTAAAACTTCACCTGAGCCTCCCTCGGCATATGGGTGAGTAGATAATGGCTGAATTTTCATTTTTGGGTGCACTATCCCTTAAAAAAAATCCTTTAAAGCCACAGTGTACCAAGAAGCAAGATAGTGATTTATATTGCGCTGCGCTGTGTGTGTGTGTGTGGTTGGCAACTTGCTAACGAACACAAACAAATGTCCCCAAAGTGCTGATATTGCTCTACGACACTGTGTGATCCTCAGAGTGTAACAAGCATGAACTGTGTACTAATTAGTCGGGTTACATTATTCATTTATATTTTGATCTTCATCTGGTGATTCAACGCCTGCAGCAGGAGAGAGAGGGAGAGGACAGAGAGGCAGAGGATCGGTAGGAGCTAGGCGTGGAGGAGGAAGAGGAGGAGGAGGAGGAGGGGAGCTCATTTAGGCAGTAAAGTTTTTTACCTGTCGAGAAGAAAGCAGGCAACGTCAGTGTCCCTTTTTAAACCTTTCTCCTTCAGCAGCTCTCTCCACCTGGGAAAGGCTGCCCCGATGTTGACCCTCGTTTTTTGAATTCGCCGCTCACGTTGCCTTTTTGATTCCCTTTTGCGCTTTCTTGGCGACGAGGATTCCGTGTCCCGTGATGCTGCATGTGCATGATCCTGCATTATGCTCAGAGACTGGGACTGTGTTATGCTGCAGTAGTGCCAGGCTCATAGTGAAGCGCCTCTTGCTCCTCTCCTTCGGCTCCTCAGTCACGCAGCGCTGGCCTGGCTCTCAACGAAAACGCTGAAGGCGGGGCTGTGTGTCCCTCACTGGTGGAGGTATTTTCAAGATGGCGAAACATTATGGAACCCTCCAGAAGACTTACCCGCACAATGTACAAACAAATCTGAAATTCTCCTTTTACGAGAATAAGTCAGATTATTGGTGGAGGTGATGATGCACCAGTGATGACATGTTTATGAATGCAGACATGGACTTTTGCCAATGAACAGCTGAAAATGTTGCACACTGTCCCTTTGAATAGAAGAAGTATATTTAATGTCCAGGACTTTTGAGCACTTTACATCATAGACTTTGTGTGTTGAATGAAAAGAAAATATTTTGGGTTTGGTTGATTTTTTTTTTTGACACTTCGGAGCCTCCGTACCAGTCGCATCACTACTGAGGAAGTTCCAGACAGAGTGAGACATACGTGCAGTATTTGGGTAATAATTCAAACATCCTCAGCTCTGACTTTCTTCTTCTGCTGTTTCTATAATTATCATTCAGGCGTTAAACTCCTCTCATGTCAGTTTTGGGGGTTTTGGCCTCCATGTGTGAAGCCACTTCTGCACCTCCGTGTCAACTGACTGTAAACAAACCGCTGCTCATTCATATTCAGCAGTGGGTGTGGCTAGTGCTCTGGCCCCGCCCCTCGTCGGTGGATATTACCCAGCCTCCTCCGGGGGCTCGTCAAAGCGCTGTCCGTGTTTCAGCTGCAGTCAGTCGGTGTGCACGCGGCGCTCAGAGGGAGTACCCAGAGAAAAGTAGCTGGACTGAAGCAGACAAAAGGTTCCGGTGCAGGACCGAGGCAGGACGGCTCCTGCTTCCTGTCGTGGAGATATCTGGAGGGAGAGACGCTGCAGCTGTGCATGTCCCATCCGGAGGGCTTCAAACCCGGAGCGGAGGGTCGCACCGACTATCACTGAGCCCCGACAGCCGCCAGGCAGCAGCCCGCCGCCGGCATGACCCTCACACGGAGCTCCGTCCTCCTCCGCGCCGCCTTCAGCCTGCAGCTCCTGCTGCTCTCCGCCCGCATCCAGGTACCCAGAGTCTGGTTCAGACTGCAGCCTGCAGAGCTGTGGGCTCCTGCTCTCAGGGTCTGCAGGACATTATATAGATTTATGCTTTTTCATAAATCAGCTGTTCCACAAAATTTAGGAAAACTTGTGTCAAGTCAAAGTGAGCTGAAACATTTGGGCTTTAAATAGTTCCTCTTGATGTTGATGATGATCTTTAACTGCAGCTGGTGAAACTTTGAAGCGATAACACAGCTTTAAAAAGTCCTGTGAGTGTGTTGATGCTCGTCAGGCTGCTCTCACACTGAATCAACACCAGTTACATTCATGGTTGCAGTGATACACCGGTTTAGAGGTACACTGTGATATAAAAGTTGATGCTTATCAAACCGTGTACATTTATTTATCTGCAATATTGGGGGTAGGAAATGCATCTGGACGGAAAGTCTCCCTTTATTTTAGTTATTTTCTCAGGAGAGACTTTGCACACAAACATGCATCAACAAAATGGTTTTTTAAATTTAATTTCGTTTGTTTAACCAACAATAACCTCCTGTTTTCATTCCTCATTCTGACTGATGAGAGTATCAGTTAAACATTCATAAATGCTCATTCTTGAGAACTGGGGTAAAACCTATTAATTATTTATGCAGTTTTTGATTTGTTCTCTTTGGTAATGCTGGGAAATGATACATATATATATGTGTGTGTGTGTGTGTGTGTGTGTGTGTGTTATTTTCTGGGCACACATGAATACAAGGCACATATTTGTATGGAGGTGGACTCCAGTACATAAAAACAATAATAATAGTAATAATAATAATAATAATAACAATAATAATAGATAAGTCTGGAAGGGAAGAGAAGGAAACTAACAAACAATGACATGTCACACACGTGTCTTCATACGTCACTCTGCAGTGTCACACAGTCACAGAGCAGGTTCATCATCATATAGGCCTTCATTCTGTGTTGATATGAGTCCATAACCGGCCCCACGGGGACACTCCTTCCTCCTCATCACCATTTATTCTACTGAGCAAACATTCATTAGATGTTATTTCAGCCACAACATTCATTCTTTCAATTAACACATTTTTGATAGTTTGAAGTTGTGAATTTCTGTCAGGCTGTTTCCTGAAACAGGGCAGGTTTTACAAGTTAAAAAATAAAAGCAGATAGAATTTTTTTTTTAAAATCATATTTATTTGATCTACTTAAATCCATTATAACAGAATCAGTGAGCTGATGAGTTATAAATGTAACTTTTTTCCTTTTTTATTTGGCAGGACGTGATTTGTCCTGAGTGTGAAGTGATTCACATGCAGGTGAACTGTGCTCAAATAAGTGTCTTTAATGGGTTAAAAAAAACAGAGTTTGATGCTTTACAAACCAGATGTTGCTTTAGCTCCTCCGTCTGCTCTGACAGCAGTGATTCAGGGGTTTAACTTTGAATTTAGACGTTAGTTGAGAAATTTAAGAGACCATTAATAAATAGATTTGTCTTTTTGAACGGGACTCTCGCTCTGTAAGGATCAGGGATGCACGATATTGGATATTTTGCCAATATATAACAACTTATTTGGCTGATAACCAATATCTATATATCCATTTTTTCCCCACCTAATTTCAGTGATCATCATCAAGTCTCTTCTGTAGTGGAATTAACATCATATTATACATACATACTCTCAGCGTGATGGCCCACCAGCAGATGGAGACATGAAATACAACACTGTTCAGTGTGTGTAATATTCATTTATTGTGCACAATAAGAAAAAGCATGTTGGCTGATGCCGATGATGTGCCGATTCCACCGTGCATCTCTATTAAGGATGTAGACTCCATTTGATTTTGTCTGTTTTGGGCTTGTGCACTGCACAGGCCACAAACTGCTGTTAATCAAGGTCACTGTTTTGCTTCAGTTTTAAGTGAGAGTGACATCACACTCAGGGGTGGGAATCGCCAGAGGACCCACGATATGGGTATTGCGATTTATTACCTTTTTTTCCAACTGCAAATTATTTCCACTAAGGAAAACTTTGTCAACATCAGTTTGATCTCTTAAGATAAAGTTTTCAGATTGTTCATCGACTTTAATCATTTTTATTGATGTGACACGGAGCAGACAGACTGACCTGTGCTCGAGTTTGGAGGACGTGAGACAGCAGTCTACATCTTTGCACAGGAAGTAGGTGATGGACTGTGCTGTTTTCTGATGGTAGTTGTGTCGAGCTCAGTGTGTTCAGTGTTGGTTGTGTTTTTCAGCAGAGCGGGTTTAGTGTTAGCGTGGCCGTCAGCGGCTAACACTATCACCGGATGGTGGCCTGTGAGGGGACATGTTTGTAGTATTCCCACAGTATATTATTCTCATATGACACTGCTCTAATTCACATGTGTCATATCCAAGTCCTCCTTCTGTGTTAGAAAATCCCAAATAAGTCCAGACGTTTGATTTTATGATTTCTGTCTCGGTGCCTCCATCTTTGTTTTGATGAACTTCCTGCCAAACGGCGCTGCCTGAGACCTCTGCTGACCTCACCAGGAAGCAAATCATCAGCACCATCTAGTGGACAGGAAAATACATTGATTTTATTATTCTAGCACTAAAACTTGTAACAAAATGTGTATTTGCAAAAATGAATAATGTTTATGATAAAGACTGATACTTGGCGTCCGTGTATTGATACGTCATTGCCATGCAATAATAATAATATGCTGCATAGATTTTTTTACCCACAGCCCTGGTTTTCTAAAGTTAAACTGTTGAATATATTTGGTCTTTAAACTTTCTCACAATTCACATTTAAGAACCTGGAGTGATTAAGTGTTGTTTGAAATGTTTTATTTTGATCCTTTGGGCCACTGTAGAAATCACTTTTGTAGTTTCAGTGTACGATGATATTTTTCCTTGCGTTTTTTTAAGTTTCAGTGTACGATAATCACCGTGCTGTACGGTGGAGTCTTGGTGCTTTATTTGTTCCTCTACCTGTCGTGAACTCACCTGTCGATCCTCTCCGCAGGTCTCTTCAGCTTCAGGACACTTTGAGCTTCAGATCTTGTCGATGCAGAACATTAACGGGCAGCTGCAGACTGGCGCCTGCTGTGACGGACCCCGGGATGCGACGGATCGGCGATGCACGGCTGACGAATGCGACACCTACTTCCGGGTGTGTCTGAAGGAGTACCAGCTGAAGGTTTCCTCGGCCGGGCCCTGCAGCTTCGGCATCGCCACCACGCCTGTGCTCGGTGGGAATACCTTTTCTTTACGCAATGCCAAGAGTGACAAAGACAGGATTGTGTTGCCGTTCAGCTTCGCGTGGCCGGTGAGTTTCAAAGTTCTATTGTTCACTGATGTCGTGTTTTGGTTGTGTTCCAGTTTTTACTGCTTCTTTCTTCAGATGTCCAGCTGTTGGACTAAAGTTTGGATCAGTGCCGAATCAACATCAGGATGTTTAAATAAGTTGTTAGTTGCTGTCTGGTATTTTTAGACAGATGATGTTTTCTGTTGCCGGGTAGGGAAGTTGCGGAATGGAGGGACAGAGTTGCCTTGCCTTTAAGCCGGCATCACAGGTATGAAAACAATGTCTGTATAAACAGGACACCAGGCAGGACGGGACTATGCGCAGGACAGGTGTGACATTTTGACAATGTGTTATGTGTGCGACCCACTGCGGAGGATTTAAACAGTAGCTGTTAGCAGTTAGCAGCTAACTACTCCTCTGTGGTTCCAGTAAAAAGAGGAGCAGCTTCAGTAGTGTGGAATAAAGTGTGGCGTCCTGAATGTTTTCCTTCTCTTAGCGCTCAGAGGGAACTCATTCAGCGGCTCCTCTGGCAGCAGCACAGCATCTCTCCCTCTCCTCTCTGATTCTGTCACAAACCTTTGGTGATGGAAACCTACGTGAATAAACTCCATATATGTGACTGTCTCATAACAGCCTGTCACAGGTTACAGCCTGGTGGTTAGAGGAGAAATGGCAGAGCATAAAAACAGAGAAGGAAATCAGCTGTTGATTTATATATATAGATCCCAGGGGACATTTGTTTAAATGTGTAATTAGTGGTAGATTTGATTTAGTTGAACTATTAATATTGTGACAGGATCTGAATCTGACTCTGAGTTACTGTTGTTGTTCACAAACTGAAGACATGAAACATCATTTTAGTTTTTACTGAAGATTTGAAGCAAACTGTGAAACTACATCACTGATTCTGTTGATATTCTATCTTCTTAAATTAATTAAAAAACATACTAATTTGTCATATCATCAAGAATGTCATTATCGCAAAAATACCCTGAAATATCCTGATATTATTTTAGGGCCATGTCTTCGACCTGCAATATATTCCAACAGTGCTGCTAATGAACGTTCCAGACTATTCAGACTGTGACCTGCAGACCTGTAACATCTCTATTGATCCGAGCTACATGAGTCAACCTACAAAGTTATAATTGAATTTAATTATAACACTTTTTGATCTCATGTGTGTGTGTGTAAGTTGTAATTTAAGAGTCTGAGTCATGAAGTTGATCTATAAGTAATAATTATCAGTTATTATCTGACAGTATTTGCTGGCTGAGTCATGAATGTGTCGGCTTGGACTGATGAGTCCTGTTTATTTCCCTGCTTGGGAATTAGCAGCAGATTTGGAGCTGGTTGTCGCTCGGATCATCTTCGGGGTTGATCTGCTCTGAGTCCAGATCCCTGTGGTGCTCAGCAGACACTGGCTGAGGTCTCATGTGCTCATCAGTGGCTGCTGTGGTTTCCTGCCTGGAACTACAAACGAGAACAAACTGCTCCGGTCGAGCCGCTGCCGTCAGGAGCGGCACCAGCAGGCTGAGGGCACAGAGTGTTTCTTCTTCTTTCTCTCCTGAGTTGTTGTGGTAGTTATCTGCCCTGACCTCTCAGCGTGGGGAGGAGTGGGGGGGTGAAGGGCCGACTGCAGGACATTCCTGTTGCTGACCCTGGTAACTGGCATGTTAAATGAAGCTGTCGCGGTCGTCGGGCAGGATGAGGTTTCTGTTGTTGTTTTTTGTCTCTAAACTTGCAGGACCAACCCAAACAGCCTCTCTGTGTGCGTCAGTCGTGTTTATTGGAGCTGTGATGGCGGCTCAGGATGTGTAAAGTCATGCCAAACCTGCGGCATTTCACCCGAGACTCCACCGTCACTTCATCCACCCTCCTCCTCTCCTGCAGTAGTTTCTTATATGTTTCACAGAGCTCCCTCCTGCCCTCTTTTTTGTCTTTCTCTTTGTGTTTTGGTGTCTCGTCCTCTCTGAAGCTTTTTTCAGTTTCATCCTTTTTTTGTCTTTCTTTGGTTCGTATTAGCAGAGTGCTGTGGGAACAATGGGCAGGGCCCTGGCTGGGCTGCAGCTGGGGTTTATTGGACAATGCTGGGGGTGGAGGGTCGGGACTGGAGGGTGGAGGGAGGGACGACGTGTGAGTTGTGGTGGAGGTGGTATTGAAACAGGAAAACAGCAACCAGAGCAAAGTTAGTGATGCAACTCACCGGCGTGACATAAATTAATATGTAAATAGGATTCAGTCGAAACGGTGTAAAGTTTTCCTGATGGTGGTGCTAGAGGAAACTTCATGAGGTCATTTATAAATGTAAAAGTTCATCCTCTGAGGAGCAGGAAGGAGATCGAGGCATTTCTGACATTTTGATTTTGTGCAAAAGCTGATTCATAGGACGAGTTAACTATGTAGAGGGGGAACATTTGCCCTGGTGGTGGCGCTAGAGGAAACCTTACAAGGTCATCAAAAACATGAAGGGTTCATCCTCTGAGGAACAGGAAGGAGATCGAGGCATTTCTGACCTTTTGTTTTTGTGCAGCTGATTCCGAGGACGACAAGTTTCTTGTGTAGAGAGGGAACTTTTGCACTGAGGGTGGCGCTAGAGGAAAGGTCAGGAGGTCACCAAAGGGAAACGATTAATATTCACAGCTGATTTTTTTTTTTCTTTTTTTTTCCATGTGACCAGCACGTGTTGATGTTTTGCTCTGAAGCAAAAGTCAGATAACGGAGTTAAACCCTGGTTAAAGATGGGGTTTGTGTTGGAACAGATGATGTCTTAAACAGACCACACACACACACACACACACACACACACACACACACGATGGTTGACTGGTTGCCCAACAGTCAGTGTCTGAAAACAAAATGATCTGCCAGGGAAATAATAATCTGTCATTTGAATAGAGTCACAGTCCTAATTAAGAATAATAAATAAACATTGTTAATCGATCAGACATTCAGAATTTGCTTATTTTCGACATGTTTCATGTGACGTCCCTGCAGGTCTTTTGCAGTCAAACGGGTTTGATTTGCCTTTCTAACAATCCTACGAGCAGCTCTCTCAGTTTTCAACTTGACCTCCACAGTTCCTGTTAACTGCCATTTCTTAATGACATGACCAACTGAGGAAACAGCTCCCTGAAAACACCTTGCTATCTTCTTCTAGTCTTCATCAGGTCTTTTAGTTTTCAGAGAGCTAGGCAGCTGTTTAGAGGAGCCGATGGCTGCGATTGTTGGGAGAAGGTTTCAGGAGTCAGAGGATAAAGCTTTGAAATGAGCATCACCTGTCCTTTCCTAATGATTACTGTGAACAAGCTCATTAAGGTCCCTGGGAGACCCTGGGAAAAGTTGTGTGACAGCTCAAATGTCTCGGGGTGCCCAAACTTTGAGTTCTCCTCTGGGACTATTGGAAGTTTGACCTGATGATGGCGCTAGAGAAAAAGTCAGAGGATCACCAAAGTAACAATCATTGCTCTCCTTATAAAACCACTGTGGTCTGAGCTGAAGGCAAACTTACATTTTTACAGCATCCAAAAATACCAACAAGCTCAGATCAAAGCCTGAATAATAAAAAGGCTTTGGACACATTTTATTGACATTTAGAGTTCAGCCTTTGGCTCCATGTTGATGTGAAACTAAAGGTTGACAGCAGCCACAGATTTGTCCCTCTGTCCTCCTCAGTCTCGTTCTTACATCTCCACTCTGTTGTGACCATGACTTTTACAAAGAAAGGAAAAAAGCGAGGGAAGCATGGAGAGAAATCTGTCTGCATTTTCCGACCGATAGCTGCCCAGCTGTGAATTATGTTTCTTTTACGTGCCAGGCTCAGAGGAGTCCAGATGTGGCTCCGCTAGTCGACCAAACATGGACATTTCTGGTGACCAGAGTCCCACTGCTGACGGACGCTGGAAACATCCAGTCGCTCCTTTATTATTATTTTCCCATCCGTCCTTTCTTGCTTTTTTCCCTCCTCACTTCCTTTTTCTCCGTCCCTGCAGTTCCCGTCAAAGTCATGTCAGTTGGATCTTTGCCACAGTTATCATTGTGTGTTGACACGGTCCAGACTTCTCAAAACAATCAACCGGTTCATCGACGTCACCACACAGTGAACAAAGACACGAGGCTCTTAAGTCTCTGCTGGTTCGTTTCCAACAGAAATTAAGTGAAACTAAATCCATCTGAGAACTGATGGGATCGTCTGCAAACTGTCTCAGTTTTATTAAAGCTTGTCACATGTAAGAGTCTTTTTCAACATGTACAAAAATCTGTGCATAGATAAAAGGAATTAATGCAAAGAAAGTTCAAAGATTTTTGTAAAAAAACAAATGTCAGAATCTGACAGGACACAGACTGAGAGCGATCCTTACAACAGCACTGATTTAAATGGACACAGAACAATATGATGAAACTGCAGCGACAGAGTTTTTTGTTTCTGTCAAAAAAAAAATAAGAAGCTAGTGATGGTGAATAATGTCAAATATAAACCATGAATATTTAGCACAAAACTCTCAGCAGCTTCTCCACTGTGTTTCTGCTCTTCTCTCTTTAATATCGTATTAATCTGAATGTGGCCTCACACCCAACGACTTTACACTATTTCTCTGTCGCAGACACATTTCCAGTGTTGCCGTGTTAATGGACGAAAATGTTTATTAGTTTTAGTCACATTTTGGTCACTTTTGAAGGACATCTAGTTTTAGTCAAAGAAAATTCAAAACCTGTTAGTGAACGTAAATTCAAAATGTTTCAGTGGGCGAAAATTCAAAACAAAGCTTGGCTCCAACTCAAACCCACAATCGCAAGTTTCTGCAGCAGCAACCAAACAGTTCAGCTCCACCTCGATTAAAGTCGGGTACATTTTTCTCCTGTCAGTTTCTTCCCTTATCAAAATGAGGGAGCAGAAGGAGGTAGAGTGTATGGCCCGGTCCGGCGGGGAAGAGTTCAGTCCGCACAGACATCTCTCCTTGACTCTATCCACCTAACCCTGTGGCTCCCACTTGGACCCCCAGACGGCACCATCACTCCCACTCATAGATTCAAGTATGTGCATCAGGGATTGTGACATCTAGTCCTAAACTGAACTGTTGCCGTTACACTGGGTATTGTGATAAAATATATTGTGATTTATTATCTTTTTTCATCTGTATTGTCCCCAAAGGAAACTCTGTCAACATCAACAGGTTTATCAAATAAAATAAAGTAGTTAGTCTGTTTATCTCACCTCAGTCATTTTTATTGCAGCAAAATGTCTGAAAAAGCAACTGATTGAATTGACCTATGGCTAAGCCACGCCCCCCTCTACTCACTCAGACAAATTATCAACATTCAGTGCCCGGCGCTATGGCAGGTGTCACAGTACACGGCATTTCACAGGAGGCAATTGATGATTTTTGGGGACATAACGATCAGATGTCATTAGCCATGTTTCCATCAGCCTGTTCAGATGCACATCTAGAAGTATCGGATCGGAAAATTATGATGGAAACTCCAAAATTCGAATTAAAATCCCCTGATTCGCACACACTAAAACACGCTCGCTTTAGCTGGGTTGTGGTGGATTTGAAAAAATGTTAATTCGCAAAACGGGGGATGGAAACAGTTATGTTTGAATTAAGTCTGACGTAGTGCACCTCTCTCCATGGTGATATCCACACTCCGGGTCGGGAAGGCGGTAATGCATTTACTGCTGGTTGCCAACCGCCAGAAAACGTAGAAGAAGAAGAATGCGAGACTTGTTTTGTTTCCGGTTCTGCGGAAAACTCGCACGAGTTAGTAGTTTTCACCAAAGTCCGTACATTTAATGGAAACACACAGGATTCATATTTCTTTTAATGTGCATTTCCCAATGATTCAAATCACTTTTGGATGGAAACATAGCTAGTGTACGCTTGTGAACCGCATCTGGTTGCCGTCACCATCAAAGACAACAAGTTAAAGTGCCACTGAAGTTAAGGTTTTTGGCTCAGAATATGAGAAAAGGATAACGGCCTTTTTACCATCTTTACCAAGAGTGTCTCTCCGTTAGTTTGGTGCTACAGTATTTACACTGAATCATTCAGCATAACGTTTGCCAACCTTTGTTATCTCTGCCATTACAGATAAGTTAATGAAGCTAAGCTCCAGAAGTTAACGTTAGCTTAACTAGAGCCCTTTGGACAACAGCTAACAATGATGTACGATCACCAAAGTACAAAACTAGAACAAAATAGGCTAATGAACTCCCAGCAAACAAGGTGACATGATGAACAACGCAGCTAGGAGCTAACGTTAGGCTAACTTTAGCTAACGTTAGCTAGAGATGTTAAAGATAACTTTATATTTCTTTCCAGCAAAGTGACAATATGTTGCCTCAAACACAATGTTGACTTACCTTAGAACAGATGTAGACATCATTGTTAATCTTATTCACGTTGAGTTGATGTTGTGGTCTAACGTTACCACACAACTTTATCCAAAGGAGACACTTTTCTCGGTTGAGATGTGGTTTAAAGTGTAAAAATACACCTGGTTGCCCAGCCTCTCAGGATACCTTGTGTCAGAGTTGCATGTACCCCATGCACACCGTTTGACCATTTTTAAACTTCAAATCTCAGAAAAAGCTCATAAAACCGAACAACACTGACTTTCTGTAATGCATTTCAATGGACGTCCAGGCAGAGAATGTCCCAGTGTATGGGAATGGCTATACGCACTGTGATTGGCTCATTGCATTTGAGGGCGGGGCTTAGCCATAGGTCAATTGTTCCACTAGGCTACCTGACGTTTAAATTGTATTTGTAATATTAAGGATTTATAAAATAAACAAATTGATCCTTGGTGTCTGTGTGATGATTAGATATTGCCACACAAAAATATCACAATACCACGCTGTATTGATTTCCCCCTCACTCCTACTTTGCAAACTGAAGAATGTGTGACTGAAAACATCGTCTGCAGATGTCAGAGTGTCAAACTTTAGTCTTTTCAGAGTCTTGCAGTGTATGTCAGGTATAAAGTGTTCCTCCTCTGCTGTGGATCCCCTCAGGGAGTCCTGAATGTTCCAGATTCTTACTGTGAGAGGTCAGTGATGCCTGAACAGCATCTCCTTCTCATCATGTTGTCGGTCAGCCTGGACGAGGCGTCCGATAAACCACCAAACAGAACATAAACAGAGGAAGTTTTTTTTCTTCTTGGGCTGCAGTTTGAGGTCGGAGCTCTCCTCCTCCCTCCTCCCTCCTCCCTGCCTGGACCTGCCTCCACATGTCGCCTGGCTCTGCCTGCTCACAAACTATTTTCCCACAGTGAGCCTGCAGCCAGAGAAAGCAGTTCCACCTCCTCAATCAAACAATCAAAGGGACGGGGAGTGATGGGAAATCACCAACGAATGCTGGTAGATGTTTTGGCAAGAAGTGAGCGGAACCTGTTGGCAGGTAACCAGCTGTCAGGTTCTCCTTCTCACCCTCGCCTTAAAATCTAATTAGCTGCTAAAATGCTTCGAGGTGCCACCCACTGCGTTCGGTGGGTTTATTTTTCCTGCGGGGTCGGGACGCATCAGCCCGACGCCCAGATCCTGTTTCAGCCAGAGAAGTGACGCAAGGATGTTGCAAGAGTTGTTCAGAGCACGTTAGCTCGGTTCTGCATTAGTGACAGTTATGTGGCGTCGGGGTAAACAGCGCTGCGGTACACTGGAGACATGGCGCTCTGTGTGGAGCCGCTGAGGACCAATCAGGAGGGCTTTCACAGATTTGTAGCACTGAGGTTGAGTTTGTTACTTTCTGCTTCTAATTTTTGTCAGTTAGGAAAGAAAATATGTTGAAAGCACAAAGCAGCTTTATTTCAGCTGCCAGAAGTGTAAATGATAAATAAAGAAGACATGTGTTTGATTATTGTTGGGGTCGCAGTCAATAAAGAACACTTTAACTCTTTTTTCCCATAATGACGACATATGACGCCTATAAGGGTGGTTCTATGGGGTAAGTGTGTCAGACTTAGCAGGATTTGGTGGCATCTGGCAGTGAACCTGCCTGAATTCCTTCATTGTCATTGTTCAGGAGGTTTTAATCAGGAGCCGAATCATCCACAGAGGTTTGTTCTTCTCCAAAAGAAATGGACCAGGTTATTCAACCTGCTGAAAACACTGAATAAAACAGTTTCACGTTACAAAACAGCGCTTCTCTGATGCTATTCGGGATGTCGGGGCTCACCCACATCAGGCCTACCATTTTCTGATCCAGATGTTTAGAGGGTTTGTGAAGTCTTGTCTGGGACGAGGTTGTTTTCTGGCACAGGGCAAGTTTAAAGTTTAAAAAAAACAAAGGCAGATCAATAGATAGAATAGATAAATCTTTTCAAAATAATGTTTCACCCCAGAAGTAAAGTTAATGTGTTGATAAGTTGTAATTTTAAGGGTTTTTGGCAGGACGTGATCGTCAGAGAGACAAAGAAGACAAACGGTAAAATTATCAACCAAGTTCTCAGTCGTAAACATGAATCACAGTTTACAGACTCATTTCCTGTTTCTGCTCTGACCTGCTGTATTTACTGTCGCTGTGTGCAAACCGTGCAGGCTTGTTGGTGATATTTCAGGTGAGGTTTGTTTCCCACCTGTCTGATGGTCTGACTGCTCGGGTTTCTTCTTCTTCTAAGTGACGTTCTCAGATCTCAGATAATAATGTTGTTATTACTCAGAGAGACGAGTTGTGATGAACAGCAATGATCCTTTAATAAAGTCTTATAAATTCAGGAGCAGTTTTTGAGGAAGTGGACATGAACGCTGAACTAACAGTGTCGTTGGCTGCGAACATGTTGCTGAGTGCAGCTGCTCACTCTCCAAAGATGGAGGCTAAATATAGAGCTGTTCCTCGTGTGTGCTGGTGTGTATGTTTCCATCTTCAGCGGAGTCAGAGAAGACAGAAACCTGAATGAATCCCCTGTGTGATGTTTGTTATGGCTCATTATGCTCCAATAATCCTGTCAGCTGCACTGAGAGCTCGATAACCTGACATCACAGCCCGAGCTGACCACTAATCTGTGAACGACATGGAGCGCCTGTGGTTTCCTGCAGGGCTGAGTGTCGGTGGAGGAGAGTTTGTCTAGCTGCTGTGGATCTACGCCAACATCAGCAGGGTTCCACAAATGTGGACGGGATGATGGGAGACCACCGAAGTTGAAGTTCAGGCACATTTAAAAGCATGTTTTATATCAAAGAGCGTGATACGACATGGACGCCGCAACAAACCAGGAACTCATCACATCACCGGGTTTCTAGTGTTTCCACGCTGAGTGGCTCGGCTCTGTGGCGGGTTTCCCACCGTAGTTTGGATGGTGGTCGGCTGTCACACAGGTCTGACGTTAGCAGGAGAGCTGACTCGCAGTGATTTTGTGTCTGTGGAGAAAATACTTTGTTTTGTTTTGAGAAGGGTCCAGCTGCAGAGCTCCATGCTCAGGCCCACCTCCACCGTCAGACCCTGTACGGTCCCCACCTCGGAGCAGGAAGTCTGAAATGGTGCTAATGCTAATTTGTTAGCAAACTAACATTAATGTTAGCTTAAATTATTACATTAAACTTTTTGAATTTTTTTCCAGCTTGTTTGTATTCTGCTTTACACCATGGTTCACGAGTTACCAAAAATCATATGAAGCAGGATTCAAACTTCAAAAGAACAAGCTGAATGTGATAATTTAGGCTAACGTTAATGCTAGTTAGCTAACAACATTAGCATAGCTAGCTGATATTAGCAAACTCATAAGGTTTTAGGCATGCCAGCTGTTAGGAAATATAAGCCAAGGTTAATATTTGTGGAGACGTCCACGTATAATATAATTTATGCCGAAGTAACATCAGACAACTTTTCAACAAGCTAGCTAATGCTGGCGATATGACCTCAAATCAATATCATGATTAACTGAACCTTTGACCTCGGTAACAATTAATGAACGATAGTTTAGTTTGTGTTTTTTGCCCTCTGGGTTCACTGACAATGTTTGTGCTGTAAATATGCTCGACTGTTAAAGCTGGGTTGGCTGCGGTCGGCCAGATGTCACAGCTACCCGCTCGAGGGCGGGCGGCTCCTGAGAAGGTCCATGTCCGGTGTGGCTTGGTGTGGCACGATGCGTCTAAACTGGCAGTGGAAACACAAATCGGTGTTGGCTTTACTCAGTGTGGCCAAGAGTGACAATGGAAAAAGGGGGTGAGATGCTCCGGCCTCGTGGGCGGATCATGAGACAATGGGCCCCTGGGCACAGATATGCAAAGGGCCCCACCACCTCTTTTACACAAGAACAAGACACACAGTTTGTGGTGTCTCTTTGAGGTCTTTTAGTGTCCTTTGTGTGTCTCCCTGGTTGGTGCATGTGAAGGTGGGGGGGCCCCATGACACATTGGCCCCTTGGCCTGTGCCCAGTAGGCTCGTTCAGTCATCCATCCATGTCGTGCCTACAGATCATACTGCAGATGTGAGGGAACATGTTTGTTTGTCCAGGTTATTACTTTAGATGCAGATGTTGGAAGAGTGTGTAATGGACAGTGTTTGGAAATCCAATCATTTGCATATAATTGATGAAAATTTAAATTTACTCATAAATCAAAAAATAATAAATAATAAAAATTAAAAAACTACATAATGAGCCATGTATTTATTTTTATTTATTTATTCTTTGATGTATTCATGGACCTAATTATCTATTTATTTATCTCATAAATCTCATCGGCAGTCACCAGGTTATTTCTCCACAGACCCTGTGGGACGGGAGCACTGTGGCCCAGCACCCTCAGATTTTATCCAAAATTTCACGTTACTGTAATGTTCATGGGGCTCTTCCAAACCCTACTGGGACTCATAAATGATCATTTTTAAGTAGATCCCGTGCCACCACTCCCCGAGAGCCCGGGCTGTCGGAGCGCTCTTTTCAAAGCGCTGCGTTTTAACCCCAAACTAACCTAAACCTCATCCCAACCTGAACCCTACAACCAAGTCTTAACCCTCAGGCAGGCCTTTGAAAAATTGAGGACCTGCCAAAATGTGCTCTGTTTATAAAATACATTTTTTCGTCCTCACTGAATAGCATGTGCAGGTACACACACACACACAGACACACACACAAGCTCTGGGCTGTCTGTCATTCGATAGCGGTGAGAGCGATTGTGGCCTTAAGAGAGACAAAGAGTTTCAAAGTGATCTGAGTTAATGACACACACACACACACACACACACACACACACACACACACACACACACACATACATACACACATACATACACACACACACACACACACACACACTTGAAGAGACGTCAGGATGTTTCAGTGACGCCTTAAAATTTTGTTTCCTGTGTTTGTCATTTAAAACTTAATTTGATCTGTTCGTGTTCATTAAAGGTCTTTTTTGGAGAGGAGAATTAAAACTGATCGCCAGTGTTGAAGTTATTTAAAATATATAAAATAATCGTTTCAGTTTCAGTGTGTCAGCTGCGTCAGCCAACAGATGCTGATCTGTATCTGAGCCTGTTCTCACTCAATACGTTTGTTTGCCTCTGTGTAAAATCTTATGTGTATTCTGCAGTTAGTTCCATGCTGTGAATGTTGCGCCTTTATTTTCCTTGTTCGTCTGTTTCCGTCCAAAATCTTCAAAAAAGAGAGATGTTTTTACAAGTCGTGCAGTTAAAACATTTTTATATATTATTGGTGTATATGAAGTAACTGAGGCTGCGTGAATGAAATCATATTTAATTGTTTTGAATTAAATCCAGTCAGAGATCAGCTTTAATGTTCTCTGCACATGTCGGGAATAATTAATAGTTTCATGACATTGTCTCAGTGACATCTGATCCAAAATGTTTAATCTGTAAAAACGTCGTATCAAAACGCAGCAAATCATCAGATTGTTTTTTTGATTTAATAAAATGTTTGATTGATTTTCTCTCTGCCTGTCTTTGTGTGCAGCGGTCGTACACGTTGATCGTGGAAGCCTTGGACTTCAACAACGACTCGTCCTCCGGCAGTGAGTATCATCATCATCCTCATCTTCATCATCCTGCGTCACTCCTCTCTGCTCTGTTTCCCACCGACACAAACTCAACCTTTGACCTGAGAGCTCTGTGCTGAACAGACCTTGAATCCACAAAGACATCACGTGTGCGTGAAGGCGGATCAGCTTTGTTCAGACTCTGAAAGGTTTCGTAGAAAAGTCCAGATGATGAGTGAAGATTCTGGACTTGATGGACGGGGATCAATATTATCCATCAAATTATAGGCGAGTCTTTGATTTGTGTGTTTCAGACCAGCAGTGGTCGAGACTGATGATCCTGAGTTATATTTTCAGCTCAGTTCTGAACGTGTGACGAGACATTATGAATACAGATTTTTTTTGCAAATACTTAAATTATGAAACGACATTTTGCAGTTTGCTCAAATTAAATTGTTCTTTGTGTGCAGCGCGCTGGTAGTCCAGTGGTTGAACCTCAACACTGCACCGTCCCTGGTTTGATTCCAGCATGTCGCAGCCCTCCATCTCTCCTTATTACCTGTCTGCCTCTTCACTGTCGACTGTCCAAGAAACACCAAAATGCCAACAAACCCTTCAAATCAAATCAAGTTTATTTGTCAAGCCCATTTAAAAACAACCACAGTGACCAAAGTGCTGTACAAGATAAAAGAACGACACACAGATCTAAAGCAATAAAACATGAACACAAACACAAAACTGAATAACACCAGTCAGAACAATTACGAAGGTAAAAAGATTATAAAGTACTAAAATATTAAAACTACTAAGAACAACCAAAGGCTACTGGAAACATGTAACCTACATGTTTCCGTCTGGCACCAACAACCATGCCACGTTCAAAGTCACTTCAATCACCTTTCTTCATCATTCTGATGCTCCGTTTGAACTTCAGCAGCTCGTCTTCACCATGTCTACATGACTACATGTTAATGAGCTGCTGACACCTGATTGGCTGATTAGCAATTTGTGTTTACAAGTGGTTAAACAGGTGTACCTAATAAAGTGGCCGGTGAGTGTATATTAAATATAATGAGTTTATGGGTTGAGGTGCTTTCAGTGACCTGTAGCGCCTGCCTGAGGGCATCAAGTCAAACAGGTGATGTGCTGGGTTGGAGGAGTCATCGAGGATAGCTCCGGACCTTCTGAGGCAGCAGGAGCTGGAGATCTCTTCCAAGGAGGATGGAGGGCAGCCAGTAATCCTCTGGACCACCTGCAAAGCCTTCTTGTCCCAGCGTACCACGCCATGATGCAGTACATGCCCTCAATAGTGGAGTGAGAAAAGGTCACCAGCAGATTCTGATCTAGTGTATTTTTCCCGAGAATTCTTAGAGTGCAGTCGCTGCCTTGGTGTTGACGGCCCACTCTCTTCTCTCACTTTAAAAGCTAGATCATTAATTTTATTTCGCAGCAGAAAGCTAAGGCTTCTGTCTGATGTGTCATCAAGATGGACGCCTGTAATGACATCACTGCGATATGTAACATGTGGTGCAAAAACGTGCGGTGGGGTCAGAGGAATGACTGATGAATCCATCACACCTTTTCACTCCGCTCATAAAACCAAGCATAGAACAAATAACATGGTTCAAATATGGAGTGTTAAAAAAATATTTTGTTTCTGTTTTTACGTTTAAAAATCTTCCTGATTAATATGTTTTGTTTATTTTTTGTGTTAAATGTGATGGAAAAAACATGGTTGGATTTTTATATTAATTTTTTTTTTATGACAAAATTTCATTAATTTTTAATTATTTTTTAAATTTCATTAAAAAGCTCACGTAGTACAGATTTTAGGCATATGAAGCATTTTAAGACATTTCAAGTGATGACATTGCAAAAATACCAATGTAGGCACTTACGGACTGTTTCTGTTGCAGAATTCAAAGGGTTAAATTAGATAAAATGTAAAAAAGAAAAAGAAAAACAGACACAAAGGCTCAGAGAATGAAAACCAATATTATTAATGTACATCTCATAATGTTTCTGCACAGGAATTCATGTTATGATGAAAACTGTCACATTAAACTCATCAGTAGGTTTGAGTAAATATGATTCTACACTTAAACCACACAGAAGACATTAAATGACTGTTAACAAACTTCTGTCTCAGTCTGAAAATTGTGCAGAGACATTATTCCCCCTCTTTGTTTCCACCCCTCACAGACTTCTTGAGTTCCCTGTCTTGTTTACTGCAGCGCTGAAGTAACCCCGCCCCTCTTCCAGCAGCCTCTGGAGGTGTGTACATGCCCTGGATGAGTCCCATTCAGAAATCTGGTTGTAGAGAGTGTGTGAGGAGAGAGTGAAGCTGGCAGCTTTAGTTTGAGTGTGTGTTTATCACCCGGCGGTCAGCGAGGAGGTCGGAGTGAGTGTTGGCTCGGTGCTGTATTTGGCGTCCTTCAGGGAACCATTATAGGCCCAGTGCGAAGTCGGCTGACCTCTGCTCAGGTGGGCTTCAGTGCAGGCAGCGAGGGACAGGGGGGAGGGGGAGGAGTCCAGTTTATTTGAGTCCAAACCTGGAACCAGAATGTGCCTGTTATGATGTTGGAGGGAGTTTGTTCAGAAACCATCAGCAGACAAACAGAGCTGAGAGGTTGAAGCCGCTGTCACGCCAAACGAGGACTGAACAAATATTGACCCTCTCAGTTTAGCATCAGCGGGTTAAGTGCTCCCGTCACGTGGTCTCTAATAAACACCAGCATCATTGTGTTACTGTGGTTCAGCTCAGGTAGCAGCCGACCTCCTCTAGCAGCCGGACACTGCTAGCTGATAAACCCAACACGGCTGCACTATGTGTTTTTTACTGTCGGCTTGTGCGATAAACACAAGGTGAAAGACTGTGAGATTCTTTTTGTGTTCAGTTGTGGTCAGTAAAAGTATGTTGTCCTTTTAAGGATGCTCGATTGTGAAATTGTAGGCAAAATAATAATTTGTCTGATAATCAATACCGAAGATTTGTTGTTGTTGTTGTTGTTGTTGTCTCCTTTTGTTCCTGGAAAACAAAGAAATCTTCATTAAAATAACTGAACTGTTTTACAGTCATTCAGTTTGTTACACTACCTTTTGAATGACCACAAATGCAATTGGAAACATTCATGAAAGAACCTTAAATAATACTTGAAACATGAAAATCAACAAACAAAAAACAGAGGTGCTTCAAAAGCCTTTTTACTAAATATATCTTAATTCTCTCTAATATCTTTTTTATACTGCTGTGAAAACATCGACAAATCTCTCCTTCAAACAGCTGATTTATTCAAGTTTCTCACCAAAAACTACATTTTACAAGATTACATTGAACATTGAACTCATTTTTACGAAAAGAACTTGAATGCATCACAACGTAACACAGTGTTACCTCCGTTAGCTGTTAGTTCTGGCCCCCGGCTGCTAACAGCTAACAGCAAGGGATGCATGTATTGGCTGAACATCAGCATCGGCTGATATTCTCCTTCTTGACCGCCATCGGTCTATCAGCAAATAAGGTGAAATTTACCAATTGTTAATGAGCACGTATAAGGAGAATACAACGTTGGCAAGTGGTTTGTAGCAACCAGCATCCTGTTGTCCAGTCGTCCCGGGGGCAAAAAGAAGATCTTCCTGGGACTCCATCAAGATCACAAAACACAGTAAACTTGGTGTCAACGTGTCAGAGAACGCAACCTGTTGTTTCCCTGATAATGCTACATTCATTGTGAACAACAAATCTATGATGACATCAGCAGAAGGATAACTAGTTAATGTTAGCCGTTAGCAGCTAGTTAACGTTAGTTGTTAGCTATGAGCAGCCAGTTAACATTGGCTGTAAAGTGTGAGGTGTTAGCAGCTAATTAATGTTAGCTGATATCACAGGTTACACTAGCTGTTAGCAGCTAGTTAACATTAGCTGCAAGCAACTGTTGGCCAGAACTAAAAGTTACAGTGGTTACATTGAGTTACGTTGTGATGCGTTAAAGCCCTTTTCAATAACAATGAGTATTGCACAAAGGTTGATTATTGCATTTTCATGAGGTGTAAAAATGTAATGTTGTTAGCTGCCGCTTAACGTTATCAAGCTGCTAACAGCTAACATTAACGTACTAAGTACTAATAGTGTTAACTTGCTGCTAACAGCTAATGATAACTAGTTGCTAACAGCTAACATTAACAAAGTACTAATAGTGTTAACTTGCTGCTAACAGCTAATGATAACTAGTTGCTAACAGTTAATGTTAACTAGCTGCTAACAGCTAACATTAACAAAGTACTAATAGTGTTAACTTGCTGCTAACAGCTAATGATAACTAGTTGCTAACAGTTAATGTTAACTAGCTGCTAACAGCTAACAATAACTAGTTGCTAACAGCTAACATTAACAAAGTACTAATAGTGTTAACTTGCTGCTAACAGCTAATGATAACTAGTTGCTAACAGTTAATGTTAACTAGCTGCTAACAGCTAATGTTAACTAGCTGCTAAAAGCTAACGATAACTAGCTGCTAACAGCTAATGATAACTAGTTGCTCCCGGGGAGGATCTCTCACGACGGGTCGCCGTCAGTTCAGAGCTCTGCCTTTTAACCTGAGACACAACAGAAAAACATCGACCTCTGCCCTTGGTGATGTCATCTTATCATCTAATCAACAAGAAGAATATCGGTAGCTACAGATGTGCAGCTGATAAATTAGTGCATCCTTATTTCATTTTTTCAATTGAAAAAGGAATTCGTATTATTTTAGCAGAAAACTGAGTACACTTTAATTAAACGTTTATGAGTGATATGGTCACAATATTCAGTGTTGTCACAGATTTTCTTTTTTGCGTACAACCCTGCTTTAAATCAGTTTTTTATGCTCCAGTAACAAAGCTGTCTGTAAACCCAGACTCCCTGCGTCATATCGTCTTTTCAGAAACAGGAGCAGGACGTCAGGTTTTTCTCCAGCTGCAGCTCTCAGGCAGGTGTCGGCTCCACAGCTCAGCTGGTATTCATCGATAACGTGCCAGGTTTGAATATTTGCTCAAATATCCTGGACGGAATGGATCCAGCCTTTTTCTGAGGGTAACTATTTTTCAGATCTGCTACCTCGGCGCCAGTTTTGGCACCTGTTTTTTTTTTTTTTTTTTTTTTTTTTTAAATCCCCCATCGTGATGTGAAGTGTCACAGTTTGCTTCCAGGCCGGTGGTGTTACCTGCTTGGAGCTTTCTGCAGGTTCTTTTCAGCTCTTTCAGTCACCTCGGCCCGACCGCATTTTCCACCCCGCCGGTGAAATACCACAGAGCAGCTCCGCATTTTAAAAACTCTGTGGAATATTACAGCAGCCAACAGCTGCTGCTGTCCTCACAGAGACCGTCAGAGTTTGTCCAGCTGCTGAGGACGAGGCTCAGAGACACTCGGTCAGGCTGAAGACGATCTGCAGATATGACTGCTAATGAATCGTCAATCATTAATGATCTGTTTGTTGCTGGTTTTCTTCTTCTGTGGTAATAAACTGAAAGTTTTGACTCCAAGTTGAACAAAAGAAGCAAAATGTCACTTAAGGCTGTTTAAAGTTGATGATGGACATTTTGTTTTGTGCTGTATTAAAGAGCAGTGTCTACAGACACAAGTCAGTGTTAACTAAGTCGAACACTTGTTGTGCCTGCAGTTCTTTCACAATAAAAGCACTCCAGTGATGCGTCTTTTCCTCCGTTTACAACCAGCTGGAAGGTTTTTTTCATCTCCTCACCTCAGTGTTCTGACCGATCTGTTTACAGGCGTCGGCGGGGCGGTGATCGAGAGGGCCGTCCACTCAGGGATGATCAACCCGAGCCGTCAGTGGCAGAGCCTGAAGCACAACGGCCCCGTGGCTCAGTTCCACTTCCAGGTCCGCCTCAGCTGCGACGAGCACTATTACGGCTTCGGCTGCAACAAGTTCTGCCGCCCGCGGGACGAGTTCTTCGGCCACTACGAGTGTGACCACAACGGCAACAAGACGTGCCTGGAGGGCTGGTCCAGTCCAGACTGCAACACTGGTGAGCTCCCCGAGGGTTTTACTGATACATTGGAACTATACCTGTGATTCACATCAGCAGTTTATAATAGAATTTCCTTCCTTCCAGGCAGACGTTTGCTTCCTGCATTTATATTAAAATACAGATTAAAGCTCCAGTATGTCAGATTCAGGAGGAAATATTGTTTTAAAATGTCTGTTTTCTTTAGTGTATAATCAGCTGGAAGTAAGAATTGTTGTGTTCTGGTTCCCTCAGAATGAGATGTTCATATCTACATAGGGAGCAGGTCCTCGTCTATGGAGATCACCATGTTTCTACAGTAGCCCAGAACAGACAAACCAAACACTGACTCTAGACAGCGACATTCATTAGTGTCAAACACAGATTTTTTAATGTAATATTCAGCCTCCTAGTGTCCTGTTTTTGGTTTTTATCGGTCTTCATGATCAAATGTGATGATGGGCGTGGCCAGAGACATTATGTCTTCAAGTTGTCCATCTGTCCATCTCATCCTTGTGAACACGATATCGAAAGAAATCCTTAAAGGGATAGTGCACCCAAAACTGAAAATTCAGCCATTATTTACTCACCCATATGCCGAGGGAGGCTCAGGTGAAGTTTTAGAGTCCTCACATCACTTGCAGAGATCCAAGGGGAGAGGAGGTAGCAACACAACTCCACCTAATGGAGGCTGACGGCGCCCCAGATTCAAACGTCCAAAAACACATAATTGAAACCACAAAATATCTCCATACTGCTCGTCCGTAGTGATTGAAGTGTCCTGAAGCCCCGACATAAAAAGTTGTTTGGAAAAACATCATTTGAACTCTGTTTTTAGCCTCGTTGTAGCCTGTAGCTCTGACTGCCTCTCTGGGCACCGAGCTCACATGTGCGTGCTTGTGTGAGACCATGAGACATGGGCACTGCCTTCATGTGTGTTCACGTGCTTTCGCTGGTCTTGCGCGCAAGTGCACACAAGTAAGCGTGGTGCCCAGAGAGGCAGTCAGAGCTACAGGCTACAATGAGGCTAAAAACAGAGTTCAAATGAGGTTTTTCCAAACAACTTTTTATGTCGGGGCTTCAGGACACTTGGATCACTACGGACGAGCAGTATGGAGATATTTTGTGGTTTCAATTATGTGTTTTTGGACGTTTGAATCTGGGGCGCCGTCAGCCTCCATTAGGTGGAGTTGTGTTGCTACCTCCTCTCCCCTTGGATCTCCAGAAGGGATGTGAGGACTCTAAAACTTCGCGTGAGCCTCCCTCGGCATATGGGTGAGTAAATAATGGCTGAATTTTCATTTTTGGGTGCACTATCCCTTTTAAGGGAATTTCTTCACATTTGGCACAAACGTTCACTTCGACTCAATGATGAACTGATTAGATTGCGGTGGTCAAAAGTCACAGGGTTGCTGTGACTGTGTATCTATCTCATTCTCGTGAGAGTGATATCTCAAGAACAGCTTGAGGGAATTTTGACACAAACGTGCACCTGGACTGAAGAATAAACTGATTAGAATGTTAAGGTTGAAGGTCAAAGGTCACTGTGACCTCACAAAACATGTTTTTGTCCATAACTGAAGAATTCATTCACTAATTCTGACCAAACTTGACACAAATGTCTAACAGGATAAAATAATGAAGGTCAAAAGGTCAAAGGTCAGCTTGACTGTGACATCATCATGTTTTAACGTCATATCTCAGGAACAGAAGGGGAGACATTTGGTCAGATACTGAATTGGTGACTCTAATCTTGAAACTGTGCTGATTGTATAGATCTTCTGTGTGTGAAGCATCCATGTTTTCACTGACATGGATGGAGACTGTCAGAGACACTGGACTGGTGGGCGGAGTCATACAGCCTCAGAGTGGACTTGTGGGCGGAGTCATGCAACCACAGGATGGGCTGGTGGGCGGAGTCATGCAACTACAGGGTGGACTGGTGGGCGGAGTCATGCAACCACAGGATGGTTATTCTAGTTTAGTTTATGTGTTTTTATCCATTCTCTCTCTCTCTATAAAAGTCAATAAAAAGAGAAGTAAAACTTCCAGAGACCAGGGTTCCCACGGTCCTGGAAAACCTGGAAAAGCCACAGAATAAGTAAAAGTGATTGACAGCCAGCACCAGGCTGATACACAGTAAGTGTTTGTAAATCTGACTGTACCTGTAGTTTAAAGGATTTGAAATGAACATAACCAACTATTAGAGACTGGAAAGGTTGCTGATTAATTTTCATACAATAATAAACATTTGAATGAAAGTACACTCTACAGTATATGTGATGAATGGGCTCGGAAGTCATGGAAAAGTTTTCACATTTTGTCCATGAAAATGTGGGAACCCTGAGAGACTAAAAACTTTCTGAGAGAGACGATCCATCAGTTGACCTGTAGTCACTGTCACTGTGTTGATGATGCAGCTCAGCGGCGGGACTGTTTCCTGTCGGTGCGTTTAGATGCCTGTAGGAAACCGGAGACATGTGTGACAACGGTGTGTTTGCTCATAGTTTGTCTCTCCGTCTCTCTGCAGCGATCTGCAGGCAGGGCTGCAGCACCGAACACGGAGTCTGTAAACTTCCTGGAGAGTGCAAGTGAGAACCAACACACACAAAAACACACACAAGCAACACACCTTTTCTGTGTGTCTGTATCTGATGGTGACGGCAGAGATGACGACAGGAAACACAAGACGGAGTGAGAGGAAGTACATGATACACATGTCCCCAACTGGAGTCAAACTGGAGACGATGTCAACATTTAATGAAATATTCCAAGAGTTGATTTTATCATTTTGAGTCATTAGAATATTTTTTTTTTATTTTGATCTCTTTATTAACTTTTTTTTATTCAGAATATTATAAATTGAATATAAAATCACTGTTTCAGCAAATGGAAAATATTAAAACTGAACTGAGCAAACTGATCACAACATACAGCGCAATGTCAAAGTAAATGTGCAACAATGTATAAAAATCACTTTGAGAAACACAGAAAACAAACAGCAATATTTTTTTAGTTACATCCAAAAATTAAAACAATCAAACAAGAAATTAATTAAATTCATTTTCTGCGCCAGCGTCAGAACACCTTCAGTCCCAACAGCGTATTGTAGGTTAAAAACTAAAACTAAATAAATACGGAGCCGTGTGTGGCAGGGTGGTAACATTGCAAGAATAAAATCAGAGTTTACGAGATTAAAACCATAAATTTACAGGGATAAAAAGAATATTGTGTGAGATTATAAAGTCATAAATGTGGGAGAAAAATGGCTTCAGAGCTGTCTGCCAGAGAGTCAGGTGACGTCGTCTAAAGAGCCACAAAATCCACGCTGTCGTCAACTGAAACAATTTTTAGTAGTAGATGAAACTTGTTCTTGTGTTTTATCAGGGTTCCTGTGAATCCTTAATCTGAATGAATGAAGCTAAAAATAAACCTTCAGTTGGTTTTAAAATGTCTCAAAAGTGGTGAAGATGTTTCTGAGATGGAAAGTAGGAGTTCATGTCTTGTTTTTCTTTTCTCACCTTGAACTGTAAAATCTGTAAATAATTTGCATAATAATAATAGCTGGGACATTCAGACGGTCCTCAGTCTGTAGTTAGCTTTTCACTAGAACAAAAATGTTTTACATTGCAGTCAACATTTGGACTTAATTGTCCCTCACTCCACGTCATTGATGTCAGTTCATGTTTAGGTTTTTTTTTTCAGGTTTGTTTATTGTAAAATGAATCCTAAATTTTATTTCCAGTGGCACAAAAAGAGTCTAAACATCTAAGATCTAACTCACCTGAAGCTGCAGGAACTCTGTATTTATCTGTGCAGAATTTTGCAGACAGGAAAATCTGATTTATTGTCATTATTTGAGTTTATCACAGTTCTTTTGCTCAGTGAAATGTTATTTTATGCTAACACCATAAATCATCCATGCACATTTGGACTGGCTCCAGGCCGGCTCCAGGCTGAACACCACTGGTGCCCGGCTCTGATTCAGATGATTCATCTGATGCTTCATTGAATTATATAACTTACAGGCTGATATTATTACTGTCCTGAGGGTAAAGGTCAGAACATATCATGGATGTATAAATTAAATATTTCAACATCAGCTGGAGTTCGACTGTGTCCACTGCAGCGCTGTTGAGCACAGCAGTGTGAGCGGCCTTGAGCGAGGCCTCAAAACCCAATAAATGACGATTGTTTTCAGCTGCCATATACACCGATCGGCCAAAACATTGAAACCACTGACAGGTGAAGTCAACAACACTGATCATCTGGTAACAACTGCCATCAACAATGCCGTCACCATGAGGGGGTTTATATGGTCTGGTCCAGGTGGGTGGAGCTTGTCAAGTAGCATCCACATGAATGTCGGAACCAAAGGTTTCCCAGCAGAACATTTTAATGTAACAAGATGATCAATGTTTTTCACTTCACCTGTCAGTGGTTTCAATGTTTTGGTGTCAATCATTCACTGTGATCAGGAGTTAAGAACGTTTCATGAATCACACATGAACCCAAACATAAGAAGATTTCCACGCTCGGATCTGCGCTCGTTTGTATGGTAGACAAATGAGAGCCAGTGACCTCATTTCATAAATAGAAATTATTGTAACTGTGTGTGTGTGTGTGTGTATGTGTGTCAGGTGTCTGTATGGCTGGCAGGGCGAGTACTGTGATCAGTGTATCCCTCATCCCGGCTGTGTTCACGGCAGCTGTGTGGAGCCCTGGCAGTGTCTCTGTGACACCAACTATGGAGGACAGCTGTGTGACAAAGGTACACACACACACACACACACACACACACACACACACACACACACACACTGCCGAACACATCTTTTACCATTTTAACAGATAAAACGATGATGTGTCTGGTGAACTTTGTGGCTGATTGTCTGGTGAGGTAACCTGTTGGTTGCGTCTTTGCAGATCTGAACACGTGTGGGACGCTGCAGCCGTGTTTGAACGGAGGAACCTGCAGCAACACGGGACCAGACAAATACCACTGCTCCTGTCCCGACGGCTTCTCTGGGGTCAACTGTCAGAGAGGTGAGAGCAGCAGCAGCAGCAGCAGCGTCCGTGGTTCAACTGTCTGGTCTATGAAGCGTTTTCTGCCCTTTACTCAGAGCTTCAGTTTTACTGTTGACAGGATTAAACACTGAATATTACAAAATAAAGACATTGGAAAGTAACAGTAAAAATGGATTTATGAAAGTAAAAAGGAAACCTGAATGAAACATTGTGAATATTATAGTGACACCAAAACCAAAAGAATCATGAAGAGAATGAAGGAGGTCAATAAATTTAGTTTTGGTAGATTTTGGTTTGATTTGAAGTCCTGATGAAATAACTGTATGACTGCACCACCGTGGTTAGCATTGTTACCTGGTTTGACCCCAGGATGGAGGAGCCCTTCAGTGCTGAGTTTGCATGTTCTCCCTGTGTCAGCGTGGGTTTCCTCCAGGTGCTCCAGCTTCCTCCCACAGTCCAAAGACATGCAGGTTAATTGGTGACTCTAAATTGTCCGTAGGTGTGAATGTGAGTGTGAATGGTTGTCTGTCTCTATGTGTCAGTCCTGTGATAGTCTGGTGACCTGTCCAGGGTGAACCCTGCCTCTCACTCAGTGTCAGCTGCCCAATGAGGATGATGGTGTTAGTGCAGAATAAGATGTCTACAACAAGTACTGGCCATATTTCCATGACAGTCTCTGTGTACAGTCATTATCCCCAGAGGATAGATCATAATCATTTTGGTGACAGCTGGATTTGAACTCATCAGGAGAAGAAAAATTCTACCCATGCAAAAGAAACAGAACCTGCTGGTTAGATTGTCATGACACGTTCTGATCTCATCCTGCTCCCCAGAGGATGAACCTTTACGTTTTAATCACCCCAGTTTGTGTTTAAAGTCACACGACGTCTTCACAGCGAGTCATTACTCAGTCAAATGTGAACACACACACCATAAACACACCGCCGGTGTCAGGATGACTCACTCTTTCCAGTGACAGTGGTGTGTCTGGTGTCCACTGTGGATAAATGTCCACACAGCTGGTTAGAAATCATTAAAAAGACGCCTCGTTTCACTTCAGTAATCGTCATGTTTAGACATTTTCTTTAATGTCAAAGGTAATCTAGGTGATGGTTGTCTGTTTCCATGGTTACAGTGTTAAAAGTTAATGCAGCGTAATGCTCTTCATGATGCAGCACAGTGTAAAGAGATATAGACTCAGATGTCAAACCTATTCTTTTATAAAAAAAAATGTTATAGTACATGATTAGTACGACACACACAGAGGCTGATGGCGTGTGTGAGCAGCTCATGTTATCCTGAAATAATCAATGCATGGCGTCCGTAGTCACACAGGTAGTGACCAAGGGTGAGTAAATAAAAGGAGAGCAAACTGAGTGAAACAAGACGAAGGTTCAAAGGTCTCGTCTGTATTTAAGTCTCACATAGGTAAATGAATCTTCACTGTCAGTGACTTGTGTCTAACCACTGAGCTGACTGGAAGATGTCCCTCCCCTCTGTCTCTGTCTCTGTCTCTGTCTCTGTCTCTGTCTGTCTCAGCGGACCACGCCTGTCTGTCCAGCCCCTGTCTGAATGGAGGAAGCTGTGTTGAGACCAGTCAGGGTTTCGAGTGTCGCTGCTCCCCCGGCTGGACCGGACCCTCCTGCTCCCTCAGTAAGACCTGCTGAAACCTTTCATCAGATCCTCTCTGAACCTCCTGTGATGCTCCATGAACCTGGTCACTTCCTGTCTCTGTCTGTGTGTCTCAGATGTGGACGAGTGTCTGGTGAACCCCTGCAGTCACGGAGGAACCTGTCAGGACATGGTTAACGGCTTCAGGTGTACCTGTCCTCCTCAGTGGACGGGGAAGACCTGCCTCATCGGTCAGTGCTCCTTTAACTCCGAACGGCTGCTCTGCTCCATCAGACATTTCACATTTGTGGTTGAGGTTTGAGGCTGTTTAGGAAACTTTATTTGTGATGATTCATCTCTTCCACTGTGGAGATATTCCATCAGTTTTATATAAAAATAGATCTCGTCAGCTTCCTGTGGTGTTTCCAGTCCTTCACCGCCTCTCACTGAGGCCCCTGAGGTGTTTCACCTAATCTCCAGGATGATCCCGGGGGAAACAGTTGTGGTTTGGAGGCTTATCGCCTCACTGCAGCCCAAGTCCTCCACCAGCCAGCAGCCGCATGCTCCTCAACCTCTAACTGTGTCGTTCAGTTTGCCAGCCCTCGATTTGGACTCTGTTTTCCTCTGCTGAATGATTTTAGACGCATCCACTGCTTTCAGTCGTTCCTCCTGCTGACCAAGGACTCAAAATGAATCCATTAACTCTGTTTACATTTCATTATTCCAGTGACTCAGGAATGGTATTTGTTCCATCTGTGGTCCTGGTGCTCTTCCTCCTGACCTTTGACATCTGTGACCTCTGTTGTTCACTGACTGGTTAATTGATGCGAGCTAATGAAGCGTCTTTTAAACCTTCAGTGTGACGGATTTAGTGGCGCCTAGCAGTGAGGATTACAGACTGCAAGTTATTAAACTTCTCCTGGTTAGAATTCCTTCAGTGTTGATTGTTCAGGAGGTTTTCACCAGGAGCTGAATTATCCACGGAAGTCTCTTCCTCTCTGAAACAAACAGACCTGAGGTCTCATTTAAAAACTTTGCGTACGCCCAAACCGAGGCCTGAAAAAGGCGTACGCCACTTCCCGTGCGAAAGTTGTGATCTATACAAACAGACTTGATGGAGAAACTTTAACCCATGCTTACCAGGAGACGAGATTGTAGAAATTGTCAAATATCTTTTTTGCTGCACGCCATTTTTGGCTTCTGTCTTTACGTACATTTTTAGTGTGGATCCTACGCACTGTTTTATAAATGAGACCTCAGCTGATTTAAACCAGTAGAAACAAAGAATGTTTTTCCAACGCTGCTCGTCACAGAGGAGCCACGAACTACGTAAAACATGAATGTCTCTATCTAGAGTCAGTGTTTGGTTTGTCCCTTCTGGGCTACTGTAGAAACATGGCAGTGCAACATGGCGATCTCCGTAAATGAGGACCTGCTCCCTGTGTAGATATAAACTAAAGGACCTAAAGTTGCACTCATTGGTTCCTTTCTTTGCTCGATTTTTGTACAGAATCATCCATCTGACAACATCAGGGTGTATTTTAACTGCTCTTTGTAAAAAAGGTTGTTCATTCTGCTCGTCACTGTTGTGTTTCAGATGCCAACGAGTGTGATGACAGCCCCTGCGTCAACGCCAACTCCTGCCGAAACCTGATTGGCGGATACTTCTGCGAGTGCGTCCCTGGTTGGACGGGTCAGAACTGTGACACCAGTGAGTAAGACGCACCAGCGCCACACTGATGATCTGTGTAATGAGGAGGAGATGGGACGAGGCAGCTGCAGCAAAAACAATCATCTTTACATCTGGAGAGAAACAAAAGGCTTTTGTTTTGAAACTTCGTTTGGGGGTCGTCCTAAAAGTTAAAAGTCAGATTTGGTGTTTTGTCATCAGATTTTTTTTTATCCAGTGCTCTTAAAGGATAACCTCGACATTAGGGCTGCAACGATTAGTCGACTAATTGATGACTAATTGACTATTAAAATAAACGGTGACTATTTTACTAGTCAACTAATCGCTTAGAGTCATTTTCCATAAAAAAGTACTATAAACTACTCTTATTGCAGCTTGTTATGTTCAGATATTGGCAGCTTTACACACTCTTCCATGACAGTGAACTAAAACCCTTTGGCGTGAGAACGAAACAAGACATTAGATGACATCATTTTGAGGTTTGGGAGAGACAGACCGACATTTTTCAACATTTTAAAACACATTTTTTTATAAAATGATTCGTCCACTAATCGAAGAAATAATCAACAGATTAGCCGATAATGAAAATAATCGTTAGTTGCAGCCCTACTCGACATGTTCCAGCCCTATTCCCCCTGTGTATGTGTCTAAGGGACTGACGTGAATCAGTATTTGTACTTGGTCCAGTATTGAGTGAGAGGGCAGCAGCCGGCAGCCGTGCCTCAGGCCGGGCTGTTGAACACTGTTAAGAGATGATCAGCAGTTATTATGGGACTTTTGCCCAATGACGCTAAATAAAACTGCCTATCTCGACTTTAAAGATATGCACTACGCAGGATTTCCTGTCATACAGAAGTAATCCCTCTCAGTCATCACTTATGACACTCTCACTTTGTGGCGGTGAGACTCCGCCCTCTGCCTGGAGTTTTTATGTTGTTATGCCTCCACGCCGCCAATAGCCGTGGCATGAAGCATTGTGTACATACATATGTACGTACATCCTAACCTCATGAGCGTAATGTCTCAAGAACACCTCCAGGGAATTTCTTCAATTTTGGCACAAACATCCACCTGGATTCAACAATGAATTGATTAGATTTGGTGGTCAGAGGTCAAGGTCACTGTGACCTCATCTGTCTAATTCTTGAGAACGCAATATCTCAAGAACACCTCGAGGGAATTTCTTCAAACTTGGCTTTGAGTCAAGGATGAACTGATTAGAATTTTATGGTCAAAGGTCGATGTGATTTCACACAAGTCATACAGCCGCGGGGCAGTAATTCTTGTCTCTTATTTTCTGTGTTCAGGACTTTTATGGGCGTGTACCTCCACAGCTCTCAGGTGAGGTTGGAGCTTTATAAAGAGGTAGCGACCGGGTGCCAGACCGATAGCTGCAGGCATCCAAGAGACACCGCACTGAAAAAATACAAATATATTGAGAAAACGCTAAACAAGAATCTGGGGTTGGCTTTTATTTTCACTGGCGAGCGTGTTCACACACCGTAATTGACAATCCTGCATAGAACACCTTTAAGTGTTTAAGTGTTCGCCGTCTCTCAGCCTGAAACTGAGCTCTAAAGTAGGAAGGAAGTAGAAAGAGGAGAGCAGCAGGAAGTTCATCACGAGGTAAAAGCTTGGTAACATCAAACCTTTCAGAACAATCGTTTAAATGTTTCCTGCTCGACGTGCAGCTGCTCATCTGAAGGAAAACTGCTCTTTTTCTATTTTATGTTTTTATCAAAATCTCACAAAAAACTTGGTTTATTTCCGCAGATATCAACGACTGTCGAGGTCAGTGTCAGAACGGAGCGACATGCAAGGTGAGCCTCAACTGATTTACACACTTCCTGTTTGGAGTTTGTTTTCAGGCCTTTTTCTTTGTGCAGCACACACACTTTGTCTTCACCGCAGCTATAAACAGCAAATGCTGAGCCATGCATGAGACATGACTGCGTGTGTGTGTGTGTGTGTGTGTGTGTGTGTCCATGACAACAACAGATCTGATTTATCCAAACACTCTCGTTTCCCAACAGAAGATAAACAGTCTGTCTTGTTCTGTACAAATGCTGATTGCTCCTTTCTCTCTTGTTGCTGTTCTTCTTGTCACAGCGGTTTATTGTTTACTGATAGGAGCCAGATTACATGACATCAGCAGCGTTACCCGTCACTGTGCATGTTCAGCGTACACAGATTGATTTACAGTATTTATGGTTCAGTGTCACAGTCGGAGGGAAAGAGTTTCTCACTGAAAACAGTTTTTTAGAGGGTGAAACAAAATCGAAAGTACAAACTGTACTGACTACAAGTGTAACATTTAAAACTTTAAAGACTAATTTAATAAAAAAGTCAAAGTATTTGACCTCTCTGAACATGCTGTGTAGTTTAGCTGAAAGCTAATCAGTCCCCTCAGGATGTCGCGGTCACAACAATTAACGCAAATTCAGCCAATCCAAGTGAAGTCTATGCGACTGTAATTTTGTCCAGTGACTGCTACTACTACTGCAGATCTACATGCACACACACACACACACACACACACACACACACACACACACAGTCAGTATGTTAACATGACATCAGAGAAAATCAAGTTATTGTGTTAGTCTGACTGAAATGGTCCTAAAGTGAATTTGTCACAGTGACGTACTGAGTGACAGGGCTAACTGTTAGCATCACACGGCTAACGTGACCCTGTGTTTATTCACAGGTTTAACAACAGAGTTGAGCCGTTTAAGTGTTGGTGTGAGATTGTAGGAATTAACGGCTCAGTTTGGATGTTAGTTAACTAACTTAATGCATACGTACAGTAACTGTCGTTATTTCTCTCTCACTCAGGACCTGGTGAACGGTTATCAGTGTGTGTGCGCTCCAGGTTTTGGCGGCGAACACTGTGAGACGGACGTGGACGAGTGCACCAGCGGGCCGTGCCTCAACGGTGGCCGCTGCCACGATGAAGTGAACGGCTTCCACTGCCTGTGTCCACCTGGTTTCTCTGGAAGTCGCTGTCAGGTGAGCGGACGCTAAGACACAGAAACAGGAAGTGTGCTTTTCCACACTCTGACCTGAATCTTCTCAGTTATTCATGTGGTGTTGTTTATGTGCTACACTCACCAGCCACTTTATTAGGTACACCTCTTCAACTGCTCGTTAACACAAATAGCTAATCAGCCAATCACGTGTCAGCAGCTCATTAACATTTAGTCATGTAGACATGGTGAAGACGAGCTGCTGAAGTTCAAACGGAGCATCAGAATGATGAGGAAAGGTGATTGAAGTGACTTTGAACGTGGCATGGTTGTTGGTGCCAGACGGGCTGGTCTGAGTGTTTACTGGGATTTTCAGCACAACCATCTCTAGGGTTTACAGAGGATGGTCCCAAAAAGAGAAAATATCCAGTGAGTCAAAATGCCTTGTTGATGCCAGAGGTCAGAGGAGAATGGCCAGACTGGTTCAAGATGATAGAAAGGCAACAGGAAGTCAAATAAGCACTGGTTCCAACCAAGGTGTGCAGAAGAGCATCTCTGAAGCAACAACACCTTGTCCAACCTTGAAGCAGATGGGCTACAGCAGCAGAAGACCACACCAGGTGCCACTCCTGTCAGCTAACAACAGGAAACTGAGGCTACAATTCACCAAAACTGGACAATAGAAGATTGGAAAAACCACATTCAGATGGAAGCATGGATCCATCCTGCCTTGTATCAACGCTTCAGGCTGCTGCTGGTGGTGTAATGGTGTGGGGGAGATTTTCTTAGTACCAACTGAGCATGGTTTAAACACCACAGCCTACCTGAGTATTGTTGCTGAGCGTGTCCATCCCTTTATGACCACAGTGTACCCATCTTCTGATGGCTACTTCCAGCAGGATAACGCACCATGTCACAAAGCTCACATCATCTCAAACACGACAATGAGTTCACTGTACTCCAATGGCCTCCACAGTCACCAGATCTCAGTCCAATAGAGCACCTTTGGGATGTGCTGGAACGGGAGATTCTCATCATGGATCAACTGTGTGATGTCATCATGTCAATATGGACCAAACTCTCTGAGGAATGTTTCCAGCACCTTGTTGAATCTGTGACACCAAGAATTAAAAAGGGGGTCCAACCTGGTACCAGCAAGGTGTACCTAATAAAGTGGCTGGTGAGTGTATATTATGAGTGAAATAAGCAGTCAGAACTGCGGCTGAGCATTTCCTCCTTGGATCTGCGGTGCACCAGTGACAGTCTCAAGAGTACAGTGAAACGAGTGCTGTCGGAGGAGAAGCAGTGAAGCTTCACTCTAACACGTTTGTTCTTATTTTCAGGCGATTATACACTAAAGAAAACAGACTTCTTAAATTATATTCCATTTCTATAAATACATCTCCTAAATCCTACACACTGGAGCTTTAAACTCCTCCTCCTCCTCCTCCTTCACATTCTTCCTCTTCTCCTTTCATTGTTTCCTGAGATAATCGCTGTAACTTTACACCACGTCTTTGTCTGGCTGGTTAACACAAACGTCTCTCCAGCACACCAGGATCTGACCCACAAACTGGTAAAATCTGCTCTCAGCTAACAGACGTCAGATAATGGTGATGGAACTGAAGCTCTTGAAGAGAGAGTGTGTTTAAAGATATCGACAGTCTGTTGGCTTCTGATTGGCTTCTGTCAAAAAATGATTATAGTCATTAACATCTGAAATCTTCAGCCACCCTGGAGTCCTCTCAAAGGTCTGTTGGCGATCTGTTAGTGGTTACCATGGTGATGTGTATTGTACAGGTGCCATAGACACAAGAAATGCTGACGTGTCGTTTGTCACAGTGAGAAGCTGAATTGTTCTCTCTGTCCACAGCTGGACATCGATTACTGCCTCCACAGTCCATGTCTGAACGGCGGCCGATGCTTCAACCTGGCGTCCGACTACGTCTGTAAATGTCCCGAAGACTTCGAGGGCAAGAACTGCTCTCACCTGAAGGACCACTGCCGCACCACACCCTGCAAAGGTTCACATGCACTCCATGTTCACTCGTTAGTCATCTCGTTCATGTTCGAGTGCTCACACGGGTGGAAAGTGTATTTAGAAAAGACTTTTAATCATATCCAGACTCTGGTTTATGGTTCTGTTTCCTGGAACTTCCTGGACAGAAACTAAAATGTAATTCTATATTCACAGGAAGGATTGTTTCATTTGTCTCAGTCTTTATGCTAAGCTAAGCTAACCTTCATGTTCAGCTTCATATTCACTGTACAGACATGAGAGTGGTGTCAATCTGAGCCTCTAACTCTGAGTCAGAAGAATAAATGAGCATACTTCCTTCCTCCTCCAGTGATTGACAGCTGCACAGTGGCGGTGGCGTCCAATAGCACAGCGGGCGGGGTGCGTTTGATTTCATCCAATGTCTGCGGCCCTCATGGGCGATGTCGCAGTCAGGCTGGTGGGCAGTTCAGCTGCGAGTGTGAGGAGGGATTCACCGGGACATACTGCCACGAGAGTGAGTCCAGACATTAATATTACATTCTGCTTTGTGTTTTTGTCCATCCCATAATAATAATCTGGTTTTCTTTTTTGTGTTCTGTTTCTTTACATTTACTTTAACAACGCAACTGAAAAAGAAAATAATAATTCTTTGCATCTGTCAGATATAAACGACTGTGAGAGCGCCCCCTGTCTGAATGGAGGAACCTGCATTGATAAAGTCAGTCAGTATCAGTGTATCTGTGCCGACGGCTGGGACGGACCCACCTGCCAGAACAGTGAGTCCTCCTCCTCCTCGTCCTCCTCCTCCTCGTCCTCAGCTCGGTGCAGAGCGGACACGTTGGATGTGCTCTGACGTTTTGTTTCTTGTTGCGCAGATGTCGATGACTGCAGCTCTTCTCCCTGTCAGAACCGCGGCGTCTGTCGAGATCTGGTCAACGATTTCTACTGCGAGTGTAACAACGGCTGGAAGGGAAAGACCTGCCACTCCAGTGAGTTTATATGTGTGTGTGTGTGGGAATGTTGGTGATAAACTAAAGGATTCCTTTGTGTGTTGAGAACATTCTCCTTCTCAAACAGGACAGGAGGAGTTCCCACAAACATAAAATGTGTGTGTTGTTTGAGCCCTGCAGGTGTCCAGAGGTTCATTTTCCGACTCGCTGATGTCTGTTTTTATTTCCAGGAGAGAGTCAGTGCGACGAGGCGACCTGTAACAACGGAGGAACCTGCTACGACGAGGGCAACACCTTCAAGTGTCTGTGTGCCGCTGGCTGGGATGGCGCCACCTGTAACATTGGTCAGCATGATGCCACGTTTTCTTTTTCATTTTTAAAGCGTGTCTGTTTCAGTGAAGACGTCTGACAGTCGTGTTTGTGTCTCCAGCGAAGAACAGCAGCTGTCTGCCGAGTCCCTGTGAGAACGGAGGAACCTGTGTGGTGGACGGAGACTCCTTCAGCTGCGTCTGTAAGGAGGGCTGGGAGGGCGCCACCTGCAGCCACAGTGAGTGACTCGCTTTTATCTCATTGTTGTTGATGTTTGTGCAGCTCAAAGAAAAGGATCTGTGCTCTGGTTACCATCGATGTCTGTGTCAAACTTAAATCGTAGTCTGTATTAAAGTTGTAGAGAAAAAGTGTTGCCCTGTCCGAGCTGCAGAGGATGTTTGATTTGATCGATATTCTCATCCAGAGTCGGACTGAAGAGGTTCAAACCTGCGCGATGTGGCGAACACAGTGACTGAAGTCTAACACGGTATATTTTTTTCTTTATTTTCCAGATGCCAACGACTGCAGTCCTCATCCCTGGTGAGTTCAACACACACACACACACACACACACACACACACACTAAAATCCCTGAGTTCAGTCACAGTGAGCCGAGTTAACTGAACAGTCTGATGTTGATGACGGCTGCTGTTCTGTAAAACAAAAGAAAACATTGATAAAACATTTCTGAAATTAGTTTGCAAAGCTCGAGATGTCTGGTAGCAGCATGTGATCCTTCAGCTCCAGTCAAAACTTCATGTTCTGACGGTGAGAGCTGTGACGTTTGTAGTGATAAACTCATATCCAACATTAAGTTCTCCTTTTTGGCCTCCTCCTCCTCCTCGTCATGCATTCGTTCAGCAAATCAGATCTGGAACAAAACAACTTGCTCGCTGCCACTCTCACTTTTTATCTGCTCAGCTCCCACTCTCCTCTCTGCAAGCCACAGAGTCTGAGACGGCTCGTATCTTAAAAAGAAAACACAAATAAGAAATATAATATTTTTCAGCGTGTAGTTTAGATGAGTGTTGGCTCCAGCTCAGTACGGTCAGGGTTATTGATTTATAGCAACCTTTTTGCTTTTTCACGGGGAAATGACTCAGACAGGAAAAACCGCACTTGTTTTTTTTTTCCAGAATAAAAGTCTTGTTGTTGCACACAGTGTTAAAGCTCCTCTCTGTCCTCCTGCAGTTACAACAGCGGGACCTGTGTGGATGGAGACAACTGGTATCGGTGTGAATGTGCTCCGGGGTTCGCCGGCCCAGACTGCAGGATCAGTGAGTGTTGACCTTTGACCCTTTCACAAACATCTATCCCTCCGCTCATCTTTATTATTCCTAATGTGTTTCCTGTTTCTTTTTCTGCGCCTTTCTCATTTTCTGCTTTGCTCTTCTGTCGTCTTACTTTAGCTCCGTCTCTTTCTACCTCTGTTCCTTTACGTTAAAGGGACAGTTCACCCCAAAATCTAAACTACATATTTTTCCTCTCACCTGTAGTGCTGTGTATCCGTGTAGACAGTTTTGGTGTGAGATACAGAGTCTATGTAGTGGAACTAGATGGTCAACATCAGTGTCTCTTTCCAGAAGTCATGACCGGGTTACTCAGAATAATCCACAGACCTTGTTGTGTTTCATGTAGGAACTATTTTCTTTCTGCTGAACTACACCTGCTAACTGTATCACTGCGCAGAGAGAAGTGTGAATCTACCGCTAGCTCACTTAGCAACACTGAGCTAGTTAATGTTGGAGTCCTGCGGGGTCCATTTCTGAAAACCCGCCCATACCCATAAGGCTCAGTACCAGAACTGACCTTTTACCTGTCATTATGTCGAAGTCAAAGCCACACCTGTGATTAACCCCTTTCAAAATAAAAGCAACTGCAGCTTGATAATAGAGATTTAGATGTTAGAATATTACACATATACTACAAAGCTTTTTACTCTGTTTTATTCTGAAAAATTAAAAATAGATTTTGTTCTCACCTGCTGCCCGCCGACGTGGAGTTCATTTTTACTCATGAGTTTATATATACACATATTTGTACCTGTTGCTCAGCTTTTTGTGGGTTAACCGTTGGGTACCAGACCCCGCTGAGGCTCAAGCTCAGTTGAGGAGGATGCCATTTATGTCACGAGCCTCTTGTCCATGATTCACACACTTCTTCTGCACAGTGATGCGGTTGATGGGTGCAGGTCGGTAGAAATGGTTCCTACATGAAACTGTTCACAACAAGGTCTGTGGAACATCTTGAGTAACTGGGTCATGATTTCTGAAAAGAGACACTGATGCTTAAGTAAATCTCCCTGTAACAGACATTCTTTCACTATTGTGTCATTTTATTATTTAAATGATTAAGTGAAAAACCAAACAAACAGATAATCAATAATAAAACTCAGCTGCAGATGTTTCTCTTTGACAGCTCTGTGTAAATAGTTCTCAGCCTCTCTGTGTTACTGAGGACAGAGAAATATATGTAACATTAAAATAAAAACTGACCCTCATCTCTTTCAGACATCAACGAGTGCCAGTCGTCTCCCTGCTCATTCGGCTCCACCTGCGTGGATGAAATCAACGGCTACCGCTGCGTCTGTCCACCAGGAAGAACCGGCCCCCGCTGCCAGGAAGGTAAAACCTCACACAGTTTGTTTGCTTTTTTAAAAAGAGTTTTTATGCTGTAACAGTTTTGAGACTTGATGTTCACATAATGTCTCTGTCCTCGGCATGAAAACAAAAAATCAGGATTCAAAACACCAGCGGATGAATCGTAGAGTAAATGTAACTGCTGGTACTGTGATCTGAAGATTGACTCGTGTGAAGTCGGTGTTGGTGTTGATCAGAGTTGAGTGGTGATGGTGCTGCTGGTGGTTTTTGTGCTGCAGCGTCGGGGAGGCCCTGTGTGGTCGGAGGGCTGGTGGCTCTGGATGGAAGCAGATGGGACGAAGACTGCAACACCTGCCACTGTCACAACGGCAGGATCACCTGCACGAAGGTACAGCGGAGACCTCATGGTTACGAGTACTGTGTACTGTATAAAAAAACTAGGAGTGAGGGAAATCAGTACAGCATTGTATCACAACATTTTTGTGTGGCAATATTATATTGGAAAGTAGGAAAGTAGTTAAAAGTATATTTCATTCTCAACTAAGGAAATGGACGTCGTTCTGTTCCGTCACAGTAAAATGTAAAAACTGACCAGATAGTTTTGTCTCTGGCAGCTGTGGTGTGGACCTAAAGCCTGCAGCCTCCACAGTAAGCCTCGCAGCGCCGACTGTCCGGCCGGTCAGACCTGCTTTGCGGTGCGAGACGAACGCTGCTTCGTGAAGCCCTGCTCCAGCCAGGGGGAGTGCTGGAGCCCCACCCACCAGGTCCCGCCCACAGCCAGGTGCCACTCAGAGAGCAGCTGCGCCAACGTCACCTTCACCTTCAACAAGGACATCATGGCAACGGTCAGTTTGGTTTCCCGCCGTCTTCCTCCTTCATCTTCTCTCTGTCCAACTTTATCTGCACACTGAGCAAAGGTCGGCAGATTGAAACTCAGATTTTTCAAGGTTCTCCTCCAGAAAAATTTGAGTTTCAGAGACTTTGTTTCCTGCGTTTGGTGACGTTTAACGAATGAACTGCAGCCACACTTTAATGTTAAATACTGTTAGTTCTCAGGAAAGGATACAGAATGATTCAACTCTCTGACCTGAACCTGCGTGAATCTCTGGCATAAACTAATATTCAGTTGTAATTCATTCAGTTCATCACACCCTGCGACCCTCGTGCTCGATGGAAAAATCAAAACAGCAAATTTTACAAACTGCATTCATCTTTCGTTTAAATGAAGTGTGTAAAATTTAGGGGGATTTAGTGGCATCTAGTGGTGAGGACTGCAGATTGCAACCTGCTGAAACTTCTGGGTGGAATTCCTTCAGAGTTCATTGTTCATGAGCTGAATTATCCTCAGATGTCTTCCTCTTAAAACAAACAGAGCAGCTGAATAAAACCGGTAAAAACACTGAATAAAGGTGTTCAATGTTTAAAAAATCTGTGTATTTGTGACGCTCTTGTTGCAGAGCATCTGGTAACTATGGTGACGAACACAAAAAGTGTCCCTATCTAGAGTGAGTTGGTGCTTCTTAAGGTCGAGGAAAGATCCTTAAACAGCTGAATTTCAAGGAGGCCACATCATCGAATCCCACCGATGTCAAAGAGTCCTTGAATTCTACAGAGAACTGAGTCTTTTTCAGATTCAGAAAATTCAGAGAATTTTCAAAAATGCATGTTTGCATCCTCAGCAGGGATGAGGTACCCATGATCCTTTGCACACAATTTGCCAGAATTGAAGGCGGGGCCTCTTAGTGATGCACACCAAGGCACTTGCTAGCCTAGCGTTCTGGGCTACTGTAGAAACATGGCGGTGCAGCAGGGCGATCTCTGTAGACAAGGACCTGCTCCCTGTGTAGATATAAACGTCTCATTCTGAGGGAACGAAAACACAGTGATTCTTATTTTCAGCTGATTAAAGAAAATATCATATTTCAGTTCTGACAATATATCTGCCTAAATCCTACACACTGGAGCTTTTCAGCATCACACTTGTATTTGTGGTTTCTACCAAACATTGTTTAAAAACACATCTGTTTTTCTCACACTTCCTGCCTGAATACACCTTTAATCACCCTCCATCTGAAACACGCCATTTTAGCGCCTGTCTTTTTAAGTCCCCCTCCCAAAACAGCCCTCTCAGCTCTGATTGGTCACTGTTTCCACATCTGCGCTCTCAGTATCTCAGTCTGTCTCAGTATGGTTGCAGTCTGGGAATGACTGTAACGGCACTGTAGCGTAGGGCTGCGTGATGTAACCACTGTGTACAATATATCGATATATTTTCAAGCGAGATATGAATTTAGACAACACCATTTATATCAATGTAGGGTCAAGTTGCGTTACATAACGCCGTTCTCCATCAACACCCAGAGACACAGAGCTGCTCCTCTGTTTAATCTGTCTGGTCATGAGCGCAGCAGCACACGTGCAGTACAGTGATGCGCTGCTAGTTTGTGTGTGAGGTGGATCATCGCGCGTTGATGTTCTTCTCAGTGGTTGTAGTCTATTTTGTAACATGGAGAGAACCGAGATATGAACTTTTGTCTACATCACCCAGCCCTCCTGCAGCGGCAGTTTCTACCTTTTATATTGTGCAGGTGTGACATCATAACCTCTGACGGCTGGTTTACAGGCACAGTTTCTTTATACGGACCGAGCGTTTAGTTACTTTCACAGTACTGATAGAGCACCTCCGCCTGCTTTGTATTAAAAAGACATGGAAACCTGACTTACAATACTGGCAGGGGCGAACGGTAGACTTGTCGATGAGTCATTGGTCTACTTTACAGCGCCAGAAACAGGGTGTGAAAATTTGTCAGAAATCTGGAGAAATACAGGACAGTCGTGTCCCTGAGAGGAAACCAAGAAAATTGGGTGGTTTGGTTGGTGTAACAGTCACGGGTGGACATTTTCCTGATTATATCTACATGCTTTAACTGAAGGAACGTTTTCAATGCAGGACTTTGACTTGAAAGAGAGTATTTTCACAGTGTGGTATGAGGGTCTGAATACTTCCTCCACCGCTGACGGTTACCGTCACACAGAATATCTGATACCTTGCTGATGTTGTTCCTCTGGTGTGTGTTACAGGGTGTGACGGTGGAGCAGGTTTGTCGTGAGCTCAGGAGCCTCTACGTCGTCAAGAATCTGTCCTCCGACTCCTCCGTCTCCATGACCTGCGAGCCTTCACTCAGCGCCAACAACGAGATCCACGTAGCCATCGTGAGTCACATCTGGTCTGAGAGTCTGTCGGCGTTAGTGTTTGACCAAAGCAGAAGAAAACTCTGCAGCGTAGTGTGATGATTTTAAAGCTGTCATCAGCTGATGTGATCTGGTCCTGATTTCCTCTGGTTTCCAGTACATCACATTAACATTTACCAAAAGTCTAGAGTCTAAATCCAAACCTATTCTATAATTAGAACATGGAAATGGAGCAAGTATCTGGAGATAAGAGCACCAACACTGTCGCTGCTGCAGCCAGAGAAATAAAATGCATCCACTGTGCCAGATGATTTTTTTTAGGAATGGAAAAGCTTTCATGACTTATTGTGTTGCATGAATCAGTGATTAGAGGGTACCAGCGTTTATTTAGACTGAACTGTCACAGATAAACAGGCTGTAATGGAGTTTTTGTGTTGAATATTTCAGTCGACAGACGACCAGAGGAGAGGTCTGACCTTTGTCAAGGATATCACAGACAGGATCATGGATCTGGTCAGCAAGAGGAGCGCCAACAGCACCATCATCAGCGCCATCGCAGAGGTTCGGATCCAGAGACGACAGAGCCACAACCCCAACGGTGAGCCACTGAATGGAAAAAACATCAGCGCTTTACAACTCTCATTTATTTGAGCAGAAAACTTCATTCTTGACTTTGGGAATTATAGTTTGACAAAATAATCTAAATTAGAAGGAGCACTTAGTGGCTTTCTTGATGCCAAAGACTATTTTTGAACAGTTTTTACACTTTGTGATGACGTCTGAGTTACCGACTGAGCAGACGGGTCACTTTAGATTCATTTTGCTTTCGATAGCCCGACACCCATTAACCTGTAACCAACAGTTTAAAACTGCTCTCACTGCACAGTGCAATACCCACCCTGACAACCGCCTACAGGCAAGACTGTTCCCCCCAAAACCAGAGTGTTTTTTGAAGTGGTTGCTGCTGCTGCTATGATCCACGGCTGCGCTGACAGGCAGGTGCTTCAGTGAGCACTGGAAGAAGTGCAAGCTAGCTTATTGCGACAGAAATCACTGACATAGCCAAAGATTTCCACATATTGGGACAATTTACCACCAGAACATTATGAAGCCAGCATGGCAGAGCAAAATCTGTGAGTGTGCATGTGGGCGGCAACTAGGGTTGGGTCGGTATGAAGAAAAAAAAAAAAAAACGGTCCGGTTTTTGTAAAAAACCGCATCAAGTCGGTAATACCAGATTTTCGCCACTTGGGGGCGCAGTTGACTCATTTAAAATAAAAAACGACCTTAGGACAGCATAGTGACAGTAACAAGTTGTTTCTTTAATTCCTTACAAATAAATTTTGCAGCTTACTCAATCAGTGCAAACAAGGGTTGCCTCCTTCGTCTGGCTCAAAGCCAAAGTGTTGCCATAGTGGCGCATTCTTTGATTTCTTTGAGACTAAACTGTCCGCCATTATCGACTCCCCGTCACTATTAAACAAACTCCAGGCTACAGTAGAGGTGCATGCGCACTCGCACCCCCGAGCTCAGTCCCCGCCCCACCCCCCTCTCTCTCCTGCTTGCTGTGTGCTTGGTGAAGAGGCAGACACAGGTGCTCACAGACTCGGGCTTACTATAAGCAGAGCGGACTCCGTGTAAAAATGTCCGTGAAAAATCCCCGCGATGTGAAAAATACATGCCGAACAGTCTTTTGTGTGACACTGGTGCGCGGAGCGGAGTCCGTGCGGCCGTACTTTGCGCACACAGGGCTTGCGGACGTTCACTTTTACCGGGCAGACCTCCGCGGAGTTCGCTCCGCGTACGTTCCGCCCGAGTATGTGGTCTGGTCGGTCTCAAAAAAAAAAAAAAAAAAAAAACCCGGTCCAAGTCGGAGTACCAAACCAAATTGGTATTACCGAAAACCGACCCAACCCTAGCGGCAACCGCTTTATAGTGCTACCGCCATGTTGAAAGCCACTCCCCCAGTGCAGCCTTTCCCTCATTAACTTGACTGGAGACTGTGAGTTACTGCGTGGCGATGTGAAAGCCCTTTCTCAAATTTGCATACGGGACACACAGAGGTGACATCCATCCATGATATCCATCTTCTTGTCTGATGTTGGCTAAAGCAGGAAACAAATTTCAAAATGTCAGGCCGGTCCTTCAGTTACAGTTTTGTTCAAAATTTTTAAAACAATGTGCACAGTCTAGTTTTTAAATCAAGAGTCTTGAGTTGTTTATTGACCTCCTTTCTTCTGTCTGTCCAGCAGACCACCTCGTGCCCCTGCTGGTTTCTGTGGTCATCGTTGTCTGGGTGTTGGCGATCGCCTCGATGTTGCTGTGGTGCGTGAGGAGGCGGAGGAAGCAAAGTGCCCACACTGGGGTCAGCACGCAGTCGGCAGCGTCTTTGGCACCAGCAACCGAGGACAACAACGCCCTCCACAACAGCGTCAGTGCTGCCCGGGAGCAGCTCAACCACATCAAGAACCCCATTGAGAAAAACCCCCCCAACCAGCACCACCAACACCACCACCACCTTCTCCATCACCACCTCTGTGAGGACAAGAACGCCGTAAACGCCAAGATCCGGAAGTCGGACACTGGAAGCCAATCAGATGAGGATGAGATGGACAAGAGGCTACAGAAGGCGAGGTTCCCCCGGGCACCGCCGGCGTACTCGCTGGTAGACTGGGAGGAACGACCCCCCCACTGTACAACAGGCAAACCCCCACACTGGACTAGCAAACAGGACAACAGGCAGCTGCAGACACAGAGTGTTAACAGGATGGAATATATTGTATAACCAGCGGGGTTCAGAATGAACACATGGTCCTCAGAGATCAGACCCCCCCCCCCCCCCCTCCAGTGGTGGAAGACTTCTGGTTCTTTTTTATATTCGTCTTTTGTTCAGGACTGAACGTCGAGATGGATGTTGCTGTTTAATTTATGACGCTGGTCTGAACGGTCCACTGCGGTTGGCTGGATCTCCCATTATGTGGACGCCTTCGTAAAGGACAGAATCTGGGTGTGCAGGAGCCTTGCTAAGAGACGTACATGCACGACTGGTATCTTTGAGTCAGTGCTTTGTTGCAACACAGCACTTGACCAGTTTGGAAAAATATTTATTTTGTTTTTGGGGGGAAAATTTGAGTCCATATGAAGAACCGTCCATGTAGAATGTTTCTGTATAGATGTGTAAATAATGTTTTAATTAATCATTGTGCAAATTTGATTTATTAACTTAATCGTCAAGAGCCTTAAGATATTCCTTTTCTTTAATTTATGAATTTTGTTTGGAGTTTGACAGCTTTGTAAACTCAAGACTTCTTAATGAATTTTTTTATATATATTTTAACGCTAAAAGTGTTCTTGAAAGAATAGTTTTTTAGCCTTTTGGATTCGGGCATTTTTGTGCCTCAACTAAATGTTTTGTACTTTGTCCGCCTGATGCCGTTTTGTTGGTATGTTTGCCAGGATGTTCTGTTGTTAGTACTCTACATGTAAATGGAGAGGGTGGGGAGGGGGTGAAGGCTGGGTGGTTACAGACAGATGTTGCTGCTGAGGGTCTTTTTTATACACACCAGTCACCAGAGGAAATGGTTGGCATTGTACATTTCCGCTAACAGCAGATACGTTACATTTGTACAATATTATATAATGGATAAAACCTGTTTCAACATTGCTGTGGTGAACGTGTTCAGGTTTAGACACAAAAAACACTTGAGCACCTCCCTAGTGTTTTTTTCCCAGGAAGCGCACCAGGTTTTGAAGACATATTTTTTGTAGTGGACAAACAGTGAAACTACACAGTCACGTGATGCCCTGCAGCCCAAAAAGACTTTTTCCCATTGACTTACATGGCAAAAAACCCCATCTGTAAATAAGTGGATGAATTTTAACCCACACAAAATGATTTGTGTCATTATCAGGATTTGATCCATAACATATTCTAAAGTCTAAAAAAAGAGACACTATTAAATAATTTTATCCCTATTTAAGTAAGTGCTACGCTAGGCTAGCAAGCTAAGCTAGTAGTAGCTAGCAAGCGAGTGCGCTAGCTAGTGGAAAAGTTGTCTACTTCCACTTTAAACTGGCAATTTTGAACCCAAAGCCGAGGTTATTTTTACAATGATGACCTAAAAAATATTTACTGTTAGACTGCTGCATCATCACGACCGGCTGAATTAATAATGAAGTAGCTTTATAAAGTTAATGTCTGCAAAGTAATGAAAACCCCAGAGAACGAATTGGATTTACCCCCCCCCCCCCCCCCCCCTTATAATACTGTGAAGTGATTGGCTGAATTTAAAAAATGACTGACAGCTTGTTCAGTCAGCGTATTGGTGAAATCAGCTTTTGATTGATGGGGATTGTAAGCCTCTGATTGGCCAAATTAAAAAATGATAAACAGTTACCACGCCCCGTCAAAGTATCCAACCTGCACAGACACATACCCGTAAAACTTCAATTAAACGCCCAGTCCCTGTTACTGGCCTGGTGTGGCTACACATTTTGACCAGTAAAGGCCTGTCTCAATCAGAGGCCTGGTCTGGTTGCCAAGCAGTTAATTTTTATGGATGTATAAAATCAGGATGTTAGTTGCCTACTGACCTAATGTCAGTTAGCTGTTTAGATCACATACAAATATTAATGTTTAAACTTTTGCCAATATGGAGATGCTACCTACAGTGAGCTCGGTTGATTTCATTTTACTGAAGGAAGACCGTAATGCGTTCAGATTTACCGGCATGACGAATAAACAAGTGGTGACTACTGGGTAAGTTATTTATATTCCTTCAGTCTGTAAGGGTCCACTGATCAACAGAATCAAAAGCGTTTTTCCTAAAAAATAATTGTAAAAATAATAATTGTTTTAGCAGGAAAAGGTGTTGTGTCGGTGTGCCGGGTGCCGTTAAACAAGTGCCGTAACAAAACACATAAATGATACGTTAGAAGCCTAATTTTTACACACCTAATATTTGGACTGGTTCAGATAAACTATTTAATTGTATTTCCCAAACTCACACCAGGACAGCATTACCAGCAATAATAGTGAATGAATGGCGCTGCTAGCTAACTTAGTGCAGTGCAGAACAGGCAAGGCTAACATTAGCTAACCAGCAGGGCTATGTTTCTACGTGTTAACACAACCAGCTGCCTGTCTGTCAGCACATCCAGCAGAAAATAAAATGAAAGGCAAAACATTTAAATTTGGCCACCTCTAAATGAGTAGCGATTTGAAATGCAGCGCTAAAGCTCTCAGAGTCAGTGGAGCGCCAGAGCAAAAGGAGAGGCCTCTAGTATTTCACCTCATTTGTGTTTTTAATATATAAAACATTAACCTGTTAGTTACCGGGTAATGGGTGTCAGACTACCAGAAGCAAAATTAATCAAAATCTCTAGTTCATATTCTGCGTCACTTTAGAAACGTTGACATCAAACGTACAAATGTAACGTGTCATACATGGTTTGCAGAAAGGTACAATGCCAACGTTTTCCTCTGGGCTGTTTTATACAAACCAACATGGTGGCAGACATATTGCTTTTGCTACTGAAAAGAAATTCTTTAAGGGACGCGACTTGTTTTGTAATTATTTGTACATACAGTGTGAAGAAAAAAAGGGTTGAGCTGTAGATCCTGTTTCCATGTTTGTAACATCTGAATGATCAAACCTGAGTAATCGAAAGGAGTCCTGTGGAGTTTAATGCTAACGTTTACATTCAGTGAGGTCTGACAAAGGTCTAAAACTCCACAGGGAACCTTTACTTGAAGAGAGAGTTCAACATTGTAGAACTGTCATGTGACGTGTTTCCTGTTGTTGACTGGAGGATAAAATGAGGCTGTGAAACCATGTTTGACTTCAGTCATCTGCCCCGTTAGTTTATGATGGAGGAATAAATAAAACATGTTTTTCTCATATTTCAAATGAAAGTCTTTGTGTTTGTTAGTGGCAACAGTGACGTAATGTTTGGAGAAAGTTATGTTTCTTAAAAGATGTGGAGTTAAAAAAATATCTGATCACTGATGCAGCTGATGATGCCAGTTTGATAGAAACTCTGCGCATGTCATTCCTAAAGCTCAAGTCTTCTCTAAATCTCAGAGCGTTTAACCCTTTAGTACGGAGGCCGTGGGAGCTGAACACACTGCAAGTTAAGAAAACATCACCAAGTTGCACCTGCGAAAAAAACAAACAAAAAAACCCACATGACAACAGAGACCGTTTCCAGGGAACACTAGAAAGTGAGGCACACGGCTGAGCAGGAGCTGAATTATCCACAGAGGTCTCCTCCTCTCCATAACAAACAGACCGGGGGCCTCATTCATGAAACACTGGTAGGATCCTACTTTAAGTGTACGTGTGCCCAAAAAATTATGATATTTGGTGGCCACAGTATGGCATCGCTAATAAAGAGAAACAAGTGAGTGGCAGCACGTCGTCACCGTCGTATATAGTGTGAGAGGTGAAGAAGAAGAGGTGGAGGCCAAGAGGAGAGTGGCATGGCACCGTCAAAGCGTGTCTGCTACAGGTGGGGGTCAGGGCACACCGGAGCCCACACCGCTGGACACCAAAATAGCCTCCATCCTTGGGACGGCCAGCGTGTGTGGCACAGTGTCAGAGAGGGAAGGAGACACAGATATGGCGGAGACCAGAGAGGACACCGGTTAAGTACAATTTGATCTGTTTATTAAATGTATAAATTAAATATTTCAACAGAGACTTGTGAAAAGGCACAGTGGACTAATGTTGTATCCTCAGTCACTCTAGAGTTGGAAGCGGTGGGTGACGAGGAGGTTCCCAGCACGGCGTGTCCTGGCACCGTGGCTGAAGGCCTGGCTGTCCCCAACACCAGTGCAGGCAGAGGGACACCATCAGTGCATTCAATGAAGTCAGAGACGAACTCCAACAAATACATCATGAGTAACGTGTGATGTCATGTCTGAAATTGCCAGCTCCATTAAAGATCTTGTTAAAAAATGAAACCTACTTGCTGACTACAAACGCCGCATGACACCTTCACGGAGCCTTGGGGGGGAGGGAGGCCAGGCGGGACAGGAATGGCGTCCCTCAGTGCCACGTTGTGCAGAACACCACACGCCCTAATAATTTTACACACCTTTGTTGGGTGATAGAGCAGTGTGAGTGCACTCTATGGCGCCGATTACATTTGGGAAACCGGACATTGCTGCAAATTGCCTTTTAATGTTGGCCTGTTCACCCACAGTGTAAGGAAACCTGATGTATCGACTGGTCATGTTAACAATGCCATCCAAAACAGCTGGCATCATTGTGCTGAGGGATGGCTGTGATATCCCAGACCTAAGGACAGAATTTAACTGCATTATACCCAAAAGGGGCTTTAGACAGAACATATAACACGATATATTGTTAATCATATCAAACACATACCTGTCAGCTAATTCCCGCTGGAAAGAGCCGGTTGCCAGAAACCCCGGAGTGGTCAGCACCTGTATATGCACTGGGATGGCGCGGTTCCAGCGGGTCGGTCTGTCTAACACTGGACCCAGTTCAGATCCAAGAGCACTGCTCTAGGGAATCTAAATCGGCTTATTAGCCAGTCATCATCATGGGCCAGGAAATCTTCATGGTCCCTAAAGACTCTCTCCATCCTGATCCTACCATTGGCGTGATCTTCCAGCAGTGCCAGCGCATCCATTGTGCAGCATTACGCATGGCTGTCACCGCGCTATGTATATGCTTACTCAGCAATTAGACTGATTGTTACACACCTTGTCACAATTAATAATCAATCAGTGCTGTCCACTGCTCTATATCATTTGAAGATGGAAGTATGATATATGAACAAATACAGTAGTAGGCCTAATGGCTCACTAAAGGAACACATCTCTAACACTGCAGACTTGGGTGTTTATGATTAAGTGGCTATAACTGAATCTGGCTTCAGTTCACCACCTCACCATCTGCGCCACCAGTTTCTCCCGTCTCCAAAATGTTCGTGCGCACATTCTCCCTCCAAGTTTATTTTTATAAATCACAACGTTTGCGCAGGAAGTGGCGCGTGCATCTTTCAGGCACCGTTTTGTGCGTAAGCAACATTTATAAATGAGGCCCCGGCAGATTTAATCCATAAAAACACTGAATAAAGACGTTTCACTTTACAAATCACCGTTCCTCCAACACACTCGTCCACAGGAGCTTCTGACCACAGCGGCCGCCACACAAAAACAAGAATGTCCCTATAGAATGTCACTGCAGTACTGCAGCGTGTGCTCATGTGTGGACACTGTCAGCTGGTGAAGGAGTCACCAATGTCCTTCCAGACATTTGAACCCCTAATGAAAAGAAAATCCACCATTTCATGCACGTGCCAAAGGCTTCGGTTTGTTGCTCTTTTGACCCGGACACACATCTCGCCTCATAAAGGCGTTTATCGGAGGCAGCAACAGAAGTTGCTTTGTCTCCGATTTTCCAGACATCCTCTGGTCTTTATCTCGATCACACACTGTCCTCTGCAGACATGTTTATGAAGCTCTGAACGCAGCACGACTGACCGTCCCTCACAGATAAACAACATGACCAAATGCTTTCCCTGCAGGAATCTCTGCTCCGATACCCGAACTCTGATCAGAACAAAGAGAGTGAAGGGAACTGCAGCCCCGCTCCTCCAAACAGGCTGCTCCCTCCGGTGTGGTCGCTTCACCATGGAGGGCTGTGTTTATGTGCATTCTTCTGAAGTTGTGCAAATTTTGTGATTTTCAAACAGACTGAGAGGAATCCAAATCAGACGCTGATAAGCAAAGAAAGTCTCTGTCAGTGGATAACAGCGAGCTTTATGTGGCCCATCATTTGGATGGTTTTGTGGCCACTTTGTGTTTTCATGCTCTGAGTTACTCTGTGATGCCAATCTCTCCCTCCCTGTTGGTTAACCCCCCCCTCCTTTCGCCCTGCCATTATGGTTCAGACCACGACTTCCACACTCAGACTCTGACTCTCTCTGTCTGTCTACGCTTCTTGGACTAAAAGGATATACATATATATGTATGTATTACTCAAAGAAAAAATACTTTGTTTTTACTTTGTTGACAGACTTAAACTACTGAAAATACATTTCTTACATGTTTTAGTCCATTTTGTTTAAATGATGTGTCTTCTGCCCATGGATGGATCACTGAACAGCCCAACTGGGCACAGGCCCAGGGATCCAAAGTGTCACAAATGTCACTCAAGTTAACCGACCAGAAAGAGACTCAATGAGACCACAGAGATGTAAAGGAACCACAGAGAGACACAAAATGACCTCAGGGAGACACTATTGTCTACAAAAAGACAAAAAACGATCACAAAGAGATGCAAAATACTGGTGTGCATGTTTCTGACCACACTGTCAGAAACAGCTTCCATGAGGGTGGCATGAGGGCCCCACGTCCTCTAGTCAGACCTGTGCTCACAGCCCAGCACCGTGCAGCTCCATCATTCACCAGAGAACACCAGAACTGGCAGGTCCACCACTGGCGCCCCGTTCTCTTCACAGATGAGAGCAGGTTCACACTGAGCACATGTGACAGGCCTGAAAGAGTCTGGAGACGCCGAGGTGAACGTTATGCTGCCTGTGACATCATCCAGCATGACCGGTTTGGCGGTGGGTCAGTGATGGTCTGGGGAGGCAGATCCTTGGAGGGTCACACAGACCTCCATGTCAGAGCCAACAGTACCCTGACTGCTGTTAGGTACCAGGATGAAATCCTCAGAGCGACTGTCAGACCTTATGCTGGTGCAGAGGGCCCTGGGTTCCTCCTGGTGCAGAGGGCCCTGGGTTCCTCCCGGTGCAGTGGGCCCTGGCTTCCTCCCGGTGCAGTGGGCCCTGGGTTCCTCCTGGTGCAGTGGGTCCTGGGTTCCTCCCGGTGCAGTGGGCCCTGGGTTCCTCCTGGTGCAGAGGGCCCTGGGTTCCTCCCGGTGCAGTGGGCCCTGGGTTCCTCCTGGTGCAGTGGGTCCTGGGTTCCTCCCGGTGCAGTGGGCCCTGGGTTCCTCCCGGTGCAGTGGGCCCTGGGTTCCTCCTGGTGCAGAGGGCCCTGGGTTCCTCCCGGTGCAGGGGGCCCTGGCTTCCTCCCGGTGCAGAGGGCCCTGTGTTCCTCGCGGTGCAGGGGGCCCTGGGTTCCTCCCGGTGCAGTGGGCCCTGGGTTCCTCCCGGTGCAGTGGGCCCTGGGTTCCTCCCGGTGCAGAGGGCCCTGGGTTCCTCCCTGTGCAGTGGGCCCTGGGTTCCTCCCGGTGCAGAGGGCCCTGGGTTCGTCCTGGTGCATAGGGCCCTGGGTTCCTCCCGGTGCAGGGGGCCCTGGGTTCCTCCTGGTGCAGGGGGCCCTGGGTTCCTCCCAGTGCAGTGGGCCCTGGGTTCCTCCCGGTGCAGGGGGGCCCTGGCTTCCTCCCGGTGCAGTGGGCCCTGGGTTCCTCCCAGTGCAGTGGGCCCTGGCTTCCTCCCGGTGCAGTGGGCCCTGGGTTCCTCCTGGTGCAGTGGGCCCTGGGTTCCTCCTGGTGCAGTGGGCCCTGGGTTCCTCCCGGTGCAGTGGGCCCTGGCTTCCTCCCGGTGCAGTGGGCCCTGGGTTCCTCCCAGTGCAGTGGGCCCTGGCTTCCTCCCGGTGCAGAGGGCCCTGGGTTCCTCCTGGTGCAGTGGGCCCTGGGTTCCTCCTGGTGCAGTGGGCCCTGGGTTCCTCCCGGTGCAGTGGGCCCTGGGTTCCTCCTGGTGCAGGAGTGGCGTGTGTAGACAGTTCCTGGATGATGAAGGCAGTGATGTCATTGATTGGCCCTCTTGTTCCCCTGACCTAAATCTAACTGAGCACCTATGGGACGTTATGTATCGATGCGTCCACCACAGACTGTCCAGGAGCTCACTGATGCCCTGATCCAGGTCTGGGAGGAGATCCATCCTCCGACTCATCAGGAGTCCAGCTGTTGTCAGGAGGTCATACAGGCAGGCGGGGGCCGAACACACTGCTGAGTCACATGATGAGTTGGATCAGCTGTGATTTCATTTTTCACTTTGATTTTGAGTCCGGCTCTCAGTGTGTTGATGATTTCAAACACATTAAACAATGTGCATCAGTAAAAACTTTCAACTTGAATGATCCGTTCATCAAGATCTGATGTGTGATTTAAGTGTTCCCTTAATTAGTTTGGAGCAGTGTATTTATCAGGTCTTTCTCATCCTAAACATGCAAATCAAACAAAGGCTCAGGAGGTACATACAGAACGAGGCACAGAACACCAGCCATCAGTAACTCAAAAACTACAATGGTTAAACCCTACTGTCTTTACCACACACACACACACACACACACACACACACAGCTCCTCCTCGTGTGTGTGTGTGTGTGCTTTTGTTCAGCCAGCTCCACAGCCACCAAACTCAGTCCAGTGTCCCTTTGGTTTTTTCGCTGTTTTTAATGGTCCGAGTCATGAAACCTGAACCTCCGCTCTCTCGCTGCTTCAAAGCTGTTGGAAAAGCAGAGCTAACGTGATCATTAGGATCACCAACGCCTGCCCGCCTCCACAACGTTCCACTAATCCATCTGAGAAACCCGAGCCCGCCTTCATGTCGAACACGGAGGGAAGGAGCGGAGCTGCCAGGCGCTTTATTTCAACCAAGACATTAAAGTTTGGAGAGTTGATGCTGCGAGCCTCTGTGGAGCAAGGCACTAACAATGCCAAGGGGTTGGGGGTTCAATGCCCGCTGTGACCAACTGCACTAATAATGTGAGCAGATGTGGAGCTGTAAGGTTTCAGCCCCGAGAGGATCGATTCAAAGTTCAACTCCAGTCTGGTTGTTATGGATTTTGTAATTCAAGAACTCAGTGTTTTCACAAATTGCTCTGTGAGGGGTGTGGTTGGAGTGTGTGTGTGTGTGTGTGTGTGTGTGTGTGTGGGGCAGTGTGACTCAGCTGTGCAGAAACAGTTGTGGGAACTGCAGGAGTCTGGAGACAGCGAGGAGAGAAGGCCTGACGTCAACTCCCTGCGGCTGAACACAGAAGAGTAAATGAAACAACAGTGATTCAGGATCCCATCATGATTCCTGACATGTTTTATTGTCGCTCTCTTTGCTCCGTTTCTGTCCGCTGTGTTTTCTAAGAAGGTCCAACATCTTGACTCAATTTCTCACAATCAAATCTGCAAACAGAGAGAAAAAAAAAAAACAGAAGTCTGCACAAAGAAACTCGTTCTCTGAGAAAAACCTCCCGCTGTGGATGAACATGCTGAAGGCTAAACTCCTCCTAAACACTCGTTTGTTCTCCACGCAGTAGTTTGGTTTGTGTTTCTTTTTCATGTAGAGAGCTGGTCAGACTGAGATGTCATGTCATGTACCGCCACATCTCGGGCTGGGTACTGAATCTCAGTACTTTTTGGTACCAACTGAAAGCAGCAAGTATCAAACTGTCAGGCGATTAAAGATGGCATTAAATGGATTCAGAATCTATGTAAATTGCGCCAGCGTTTCCAAGTTGTGTTACTGTTGGTGCTGCTGTTGCCAAGGCAACTGGACTTCTTGCTGTTTTTTTTGTTTTGTTTTCAGAGCTGAGGAATTACTGACAAAACAGGACACACTGCATTTGTTTTCCACAGTTACTCAGGTTGTTCCACTGTCTGCCATTTCCTTTGCCTGGTCCATACCTTTGAATCCGCCCACGCCATCGAGTTTGAGTTGACTGATTCTGGTCTGGCATCGTGACATGAAACAGCAGTTTCTCAGGCTGCGTTCACACCTGCCCTGTTTGGTTTAGTTCAGTCAAACTCAGGTTCATTTGCCCCCTCAGTGCGGTTTGTTTGTGCAGGTGTGAACACACCAAAACAACCAGACTGAGACCTTCTTGAAGAGGTGGTCTCGGTCCGGTTCCAAAGGAACTCTGGTGCGGTTGGTTTGTGGTGAGAAGGTGTTCCGACCTGGATGTGAAGCAACTGCAGTCACATGACACATTGTTTGGGTTAAACATGAGCATGTTACAGTCCTGGAGGATTATTAATGTGCACCTCCTCCTGTACTGCCTTAATGTGCACATTCAGCACATCCAATGCATCAAAACATTGTTTTCTAGTTGGAGCCGCGCCTCGTTTTCAAACTGTATGGTTTGACTAAAATGAACAATGACAGCAATATAGTCCACGATGAGCAGCGCTAAAATCAACCTGCGTAGTTGTCCCTCCATTGTGACATTAGAAAGTGTCACATTTATCTTGCAAGTGTACTCTTCTTCAACGTTTGCTTTACTTCCTGGATTTTTCCCACATGGAAATTCTGACCAATCAAGAGCAGCTTTCTCACACAAGGCATTTGATCTGGTCCTCTTGTAAATGCTGCCGTGAGAACACGAACCAACTCTAGGCAATTATACAACTTTGGAACAACATGAGTCCCTGATTCAGACCAAAGGAGACCACTCTAGGGCTGAGAGCACCCTCAACCAATGAGCGTTGCGGGGAGTTAACCAATCAGCACAACAGGCAGGACTAGCATCAAGTTGTTGTCAAGCGTTGTTAAATGGCGTGCTGGAACCAATGAGGAGTTATTACAACAATGGTAAGCGAGGTAGGATATATAGACACTGCTATCACGGCTGTTGTAAGTTGGCATGTCTTCTCAATATCACCTGACATTACAGTTTGTTTTATATCTTTCCACTCCACTATTAAAACCTCATGCTGATGTGGCATTTTGACACCGCTCCATTTCAGTGCACCATCGCACCACTTAACACCTCGCAAAGCTGTTGAAAGCTGTTGAAAGCTGTTGAAAGCTGTATCTGTCAGCCAACAGCAGCAACCACTAACTGTCAGCTGACAAACAAACAACATTGTCAGCCTACAGGACAAAAGCCATGGTAGCTTTCAAATAGTTGCCTTCATGGACAGTAATGTGCACAATCTGATTTTGACCACACACATTGGAATATCATTTATTTAGCATCTCTGTCTCTATGTCTATTCTATTTTATAATAAATAACATTACAGTATCTAACAGTTTTTTACATCTGTGTTTTACTTCAAACAGTTTTCCATCTTCACAGCAGCTCAAAGTTCAGTTCACTTCACATTCATATCTCAATCTAAATTTTGAATTCACAGTCCCAAAAAATTATATAGTTTATGTTTATGTTTTCAATTTTTCATTCATTTATTTTCTTTATCCACTTATCCTGTTGAGGGTCACAGGGGCTGGAGCCTATCCCAGCTGACACTGGGTGAGAGGCAGGGTTCACCCTGGACAGGTCACCAGACTATCACAGGGCTGACACATAGAGACAGACAACCATTCACACTCACATTCACACCTACGGACAATTTAGAGTCACCAATTAACCTACATGTCTTTGTACTGTGGGAGGAAGCTGGAGCACCTGGAGGAAACCCACACTGACACAGGGAGAACATGTCGGAGCACCTGGAGGAAACCCACGCTGACACGGGGAGAACATGTCGGAGCACCTGGAGGAAACCCACGCTGACACAGGGAGAACATGTCAGAGCACCTGGAGGACACCCACGCTGCGCCCCAACTCGCACAGAAGGGCTACCCCACCTCAGGGTTTGAACCAGGAACCCTCTTGCTGTGAGGCCACAATGCCGATGGTCCTCCATTTTTCTTAAAAGAAAAAGTCTTGTAATCATCATTGTTTTTCAAGACTGGTTGGATGATTCACTTGAGGTCTAAATTCATTGTCAAAAGCCTGATGTCCAGACCTGTTTATCCAGATCTGGTGGACACAATTTTCATGTTGTAGTGACATTTTTCTGCTGAAATTTGCACTGATTTGTTAATAAAAGTCCTTCAAATATCCGTATAGACTGGTCTAAGCAGTACCAGTAACTATGACGTCTAAAGTGCCATTAGCACCAAGTTCATAAGTTTCAAACTGATGTGTTCAGTTTACTGTTCATAAAAAATATGAGCATCCAGAATGGATGGCGCTGTTTTCACACAGAAGCACGAACTAAGTTTAAAGTTTTTATTTAAAAGATAAACAGACAACCAATCTAACAATGTGGCATCACACAAATCTGACATAAAGCTTCCACACTTTATTCTTTAAATCCTCAGATAGAAGTTGTACCTCCAAAAGTTGGCAACATATAAAAGGAAACATTCAAAAACAGTCACACTATAAAGTACCGACAAAATTTAGCAGTCAAACGTGCAAAACTTCAGATCTACAATGCAAAGCTCTTGTGAATGTGCTACTAGGGGTTTTAATTTAACGTCTAAATACGTTTGTGACTGCGAACCTTAACGGAGTGGAGCAGCGATCAGCACGTAAACCAGCTGACCACCACACGCTGCAGCATTAAACAACGTAAACCCACTCTATGGTGAGGAAGATAATGTTCTGCTCAGTCTGTTTTAATGTAAAAACCCTGCAACTGCTCAGCGTCTTGAAATTTCCGTGGAGCAGAGTAAAGTAGCTGCTCTCCACTGCTGGAGATGTTAAAGGCCCTGAAGCACCAAGCTGACAGTCGGCTGTCAGTCAGTGTCGAGTCCTAGTTGGTGTGGTGTGACTTGCACCGCTGCTGTGAATGAGTTCAGCTCAACAAGATGTTGCCACTCTGATATTGATATCCAAAAACGAACCCAACAGAGCAAGAAAAACACTTTTTCTTTGTAGTGTTCTGCCGTACAGGCTCCCGGGGTGTGCAGTTTAGTTTGCAAAGAAAGGTACAAACACACACAAACAAACAGACACACACACACACACACACACACACACACATACCAACCATCTGAGTGGCTTTATAAATTGTGACTCAGTGTTTCCCAGGAGCTCCGCCCGTCTGCAGAGACAGAGGAATGCTGGGATATCGTTTGATGTCACCTTTTTCCGACCCAAACTTGCTGGAGGCACACACACACACACACACACACACACACACACGTAAAGTGCTGAGTTGATCATTTCCTCCGTCGTCCTGTTGTTTTCTGGTGTCAGTAACACTGACGCTCCTACCTGCATGCAGCCTGCATGACACACACTCACCACACACACTGTGATGGTTTAAAGATTCAAGGGAGAGATCTCTGCTGCTGAGACTTCTGCCTTCACCATGAACCCACTGGAGGTGAGAGGAATTTTTTTCAGCCGGCCAACTCACATGGAGCAGATTATTACTCGAATACAAAACATGTAACAGGAGTTCATGTTTGGCCTTTAGACTCTGAGCTCACCGCTCCCTGAGAGGACACAGCAGGCTCAACACTGCAGAAATATTTTATTAATTCACTGAGTGAACGGACTTGTTTTGATCCACACTGACGACAGGACCTGTGTTTATTAACCCTGTCACGCTGAATTGATCCACTGACACATTTAAAAACTTCTTGTATTTCTTCAGAGCTCACTTAAAAATATCTGCCTTGGGACGTCGACGATTAACCCAGAGATGGGACCATGTATGTGCAAGTGCAAGTCTCAAGTAAGTCTCAAGTCTTAACCTTCAAGTCTCAAGTAAGTCCCAAGTCATTTTTTCTTGGGCAAGTCAAGTCAAGTCACAGGTTATGTCAAGTCAAGTCCTGTAATAGGTCAAGTCAAGTCCAAGTCAAGTCACCTTATTATTGTAATTTTACCTGCAGAATCTGATCTTAATAAAGTGAGAAGACAAGATATAAGTAACTGTCAGGAAACATTCACTTCATCACTGCAATGTTTACTTTGCAGGGACGACCCCCATGCACACACACACACACACACACACACACACACACACTAACCAAGGCAGCGGCCAAAATCACCCATTTAGCTCATTTAACCCTGTGTTGCTCGTTCATAAAACATACAGCCGGTCTTGTGATGAACTGGTCGGAATGTTCGCTCACGTTTTCTGGGGTTAATGTTAGCAAGTAAATTAAAAAACAAGTTCCACCAAACCGACCCCCCACCCCCGTATGGTATAAGCTAATGTTAGCTAACTACCGACTAACCAGGTAATATTAGCTAATTGACAAGCACTTACTGGGCAGAATGGCTCTTCAAATGACAAACAAAGTTTGAAGTTGTCGTCTGGCTGCCCGAGATGTTTATGCCACATGTCTTGCACTGTGCTGTTCGTCTTTTGCCGTAATAATGGTAATTCCGAAAGCCGAAGACGATGACTCTCGGTACCCCTCCCGCTGACATGTTGATGCCTATCTGATATAAGAGGGCCTGTTTCTCCAATAAACACGTAAGGTACGTAGAGAGGGCATGACTGATTGACAGGGGAGTGATCCAATCATGACAACGCCATTCTCAGCCTGCACTCCTACCGGGTAATCAACATTATTTTTTAAATTAATTTATTAATTTTATATTCTAACCGAAAACATGATGTGAATAACTCTCAAGTCATTCAAGTCATCGTGTCTCAAGTCAAGCCTCGAGTCTTTAACTTCCAACTTGAGTCGACTTGAGTCCAAGTCACAATGACTCGAGTCCCCATCTCTGGATTAACCGTTAATCAGTTAACTAAGAATATTTTCCAACAGTTACAAATGTCTACAGGTTAATTTTTACACTCATAAGTTTACTGCACCTCACACCACCTGGAGCCAGCGGGACCGCTCCATTTGGCAATTACCGCTAGTACCCCAAAGTGTTGCTGTGGACCCAGTGGATAAGTGACTCAATTATTAACTGCAAACCCCCTTTAGCATTTTCAGCCATGTTAGCTCTGTTAGCACTGTTAGCAGTGTCAGCACAGCTAGTGGTGCTAACAGAGCTAACAATGCTAAAAGGGTTTTGCAGCTCAAAATGAAGCTGCTTACCCATCAGGGCAACCTGGGGGGAGACTGGAGGGCAGTCACCATGCTTTCACAGTCTTACCAAACACAAATGAGCCGCGTTGCTAGCTCCCATCTGACCTGGGCGGTGCACAGTGCAGGATCAGCCAAGGCTAATGTTAGCTAACCAGTGGAGAAGGGGGCACTGTATTTCCACATGTTAGCCAGCCGGCTGAGGGCGAAGCCAACCAGAAAATAAAAGGCAAAACATTTACATCATAAAACATGAAAATGTCACCACCTCTAAATGAATAGCACTTTCAAATGTGGTGCTAAAGCTCACTGAGTCAATGGAGTGCCAAACTAAAAGAAAGGGCTCTTGTATTTCAGGTCATTCTGCATTTTTTTTTCTTAAAAATGAACCAATTAGTTGATGGGTGTCGAGCTATCGAAAGGCCCAAATTAACCAAAGCTGACATCCCTAGATGCCGGCACTATCCCGGCAGGTAATACAGTGATGTCTTGGGGAAAAAACGTTGCTTTTTGTGGCACTATTCCGGCAGGAAACGCAGCAACAGATTGCTTAAAAACACCCACGTTTGGTGGCTAAAAAGCTGCTGAAAACACAGCAATGACTCCCTAAAACACAGGTTTTGTTGTTTGCTGGTCTGCAGAGTGGTGACGCACCGTCCACCTAGATGCATCATTTTATAAACACTGATGTGATATGTGTGAAATGTACAAATGTAACGTATTTGTGGTTTACAAAGCGCACAGTTCCAGTCCTGCCGTAGTCTCACCATAAGTACTTGCTTTTGAATGTTTAATGTCCAGCACTGTTTGTACTATTTCTACTGACTACAGCACAGAGAGTTTCTCCTTTGAGGGTTATTAAAATTCCTAATAATCTAAACTCGAGTGTCAGCTGGGGCCAACAGATTTGTTCCAGCTGACCTGAAGCCAGATCATCTCGTCCAAACTCTAAATCTGAAGCCACAGCAGAGACCGTTGTACATACCATGAATTCTCATCCCAGAGTGTATAAGTGTGTGTGTTTAGCGATAGTTTCGGGGAGTGTAATGACTACCACATGTTGCTGTGTGTCGACCTGAGTGTTTGTTTCCAGTCTGACTCATGAGATAATGGCTGAATTTTGAAGTGTGTGCATCTCCAAAGCCACATGATGAAGAACAACACAATTTAAACTTCAGCAGCTGAAATGACTCATTGTTAAACAGTCTGCTGCCAGTGGATTTGGTGGCATTTCTACACTGACTCGCTCTCGCTCTTATGACTTGAATCAGTCCGGTTTGGGTGGTCTGTTGTTTCTCACAAAGATGCAAATCCACCGCTGCGAGTTCAGCCTGGTTCACTGTTCCCAAACGGACCAGTAGGTAGCGTTGACAGGAAAAGTACTGCTTAGGATGCAGTTTCTCTGCTTTGGTTTTGGGGTAAACATCTGCGGTGCTGCTCACCAGCCTCAGGGATCCTAAACCTGGACGACAGCCATGTGGGGGAGCGCACTGCGGGCCGCCAAGCCACGGTATGCACAACACACCGACATCCTCCCAGCAGAAATGTAAATGAGTTTGACACCAACTGCATTAGCGGTGTTTTGGCGGAACGAACTGGGGTTTTATGAATTAGCTGTGGTTAAAAAAGGGAAGTGGAATGATTACGGCAGAGTCAGGATCAAAGTCAGAAAATGGAAATTAGCATTACAAGTTTGACACGAGGTCAGGCAGTCAGCAGGGTGGTCTGGTGGTTGGAGGGACGCATCATAACCAGAAAGTCAGCAGGTCAGTCTGTTCAATCTGTCCATCAACGAGATCAACAAAAGGCTTCAGGTATGAACCTCTCAGGAACGTTATGTGACCACGACCCACATTATAAACAGGATGAACCTCCACAAAACTAAACTGTCCACCAGCAGTTGCCATCTTCTCTCACAGAATAACACACACAGGAAGATACTTTCACTGTTCATCCATTTTCATCAAATTATCCAGGGCCAGGTCGTCCCTCTGCGCAGCAACGCTTTCCAGCTCCTCCTGGAGGATCGTAAGGTGTTCCCAGGCCAGATGAGATATACAATCCCTCTTGTGTGTTCTGGGTCTGCCCCGGGGCCTCCTACCAGCTGCACTAGCCCAGAAAACCTCTAACAGGAGGCACCAAGGAGGATCCTGATCAGACGCCTGATCTGGTGTTATTTTTGACAGCTATTTTAGATTTAGTCAATTCGTCTTGAGATGAAAATGTTTCATTAGTTTTAGTCACATTTTTATCCTTCATAGTTTTAGTCGATGGAAATTCAAAATGTTTTAGTCATTATGTTTTCTATATCTTTAAACTAATCCAGTGAGTCTGATTCATGGATCATAAATCAGACTCAAGGTGACAGGTTGTATAAAATAATGTGTGTGTCATGTCTCCAGCAGTGTGTGACAGGTTTAAGGGCTGATCTACGAGCACACACTTACTGATCATCATCTGAAAAGCTCAACATCTCTCTATTTATGCTCTCAACAAATAACTAATGTGAGCCAACTAGGATTTGTCCCCAGGTTCATTGTAAACTCTGACTTATCCATGTGACTGTTAAGAAGCAGAAACACAACTTGTTTCTTCATGTGCAACATGTTATTCTGGAGGTTTAAACTGGTGTCCTCTCACAGAGTTGGTGATTCAAACTAAACTTTCATCTCTGTCAGAGAAAACTGATCTGAGTTCAGACTGTTTACTTACAGCACAGCTACACTCACAGATAACTGAGCCTCCTACCTGCCTGTCAAACACCATCAACCCACAAACCTTCTCCAGTCCGGACTGAGTGGAGTCCTGCGGGGTGAAGCTGTGAAGGCTGCGAGCGGAGCTAGCTGCTAACTGCTAACAGCCACCGCTGCAACTAACAAACTCCACAAATCCATTCAGCAGCTCCACCATCCACAGACAGACACACACGGCTGATTATTTACTGCTGAAAGAGACTTTTAAAGACACCTGTCTCTCTGGTCTCCTGCAGACAGAGGGGAGGAGAGTCTCACATCACACACGGCTTGTTTGAGGGGGAGAAGAGGGGTCACTCGGGGGTTGGCTGCGGTCGGTAAGACGTCACCACTACCCACTTGAGGGCAGACGACCTGACTTTCGGATCCATCTCTGGCGCAGCTTGGCTTGACTCAGCGCGGCCAAACGTGAGAGTGGAAAAGGCCCACAGTACTGTACGTGTGCTGCTGCTGTCATTTCAGTCATGTCACAGACTGATTTAGTGCAGCACGTGCAACATATAGTGCACACTACTAATGTCACACTGTGGACCAATGAACAGACAGATGAAACAGAGGAGCAGCTCTGTGTCTCTCTGAGTGTTGATGGAGAAACTGTGAGTAAGTGAGTGAGGGGGCGGAGCTGTGTGAGAGAGGAGAGATGAACACTGGTATGCATCATGTAAAACAACTTGACCCTTGCAGAGTCATAGGGGTCACATGTGAGTCACTGACCCACCTGGCCATCTTGCGTGTCATTAGGGTTACATGGGTCCAGGTGTGAATGGGTGTGAAGTCATTTGGGGAGGGATCCCAAAACTGCATTGTAGGTGGGTGATACATGGTGTCATAGGCCACCTCCTCTCTTTAACGATGGTCGTTCCAGTTTGACGTAGATGGCTTCTTTCAAACCATCTGTCTTCTCTGTCCAAGATGTGCACACTGCTGTCCTCGAAGGAGTGTCCCTTTTCCTTTAAGCCAGATTTATACTTGTGCAGCAGACTCTACACACGTAGCCCAAGCTGTTGTGAGCAATTATACTTGTGCGGTGGTGTCTGTGTCACTCTGCAGTTACACCTCCAAAACACTAGTCTGCCAGCGAGGTTTCTGTGAAGTGCTGTAAAGTTGAGTTGATTCAAAACACACATTAAACACACGTTAAACACACGTTAAACACACATTAAACACACATTAAACATGGCTTAATAGAGACAGTTTCAAACACAAGTCAGCTTCACTATAACTGGCAGCATTCACAGACAAACACTTGTCTTTATCTGGACACATTTTCCCCACAAATACAACATGCTAACGTTATTAGCACAAGCCTATGGCATTTTACATTGTATAAATTAGCCTAGCAGCTAGCAGAGATTTCCTCTGGTCATATGAAGCCAGGATCAATCAATCAATCAATCAATTTTATTTATAAAGCCCAATATCACAAATCACAATTTGCCTCACAGGGCTTTACAGCATACGACATCCCTCTGTCCTTAAGACCCTCACAGCTGATCAGGAAAAACTCCCCAAAAAAACCCTTTAACGGGGAAAAAAAAACGGTAGAAAGCTCAGGAAGAGCAACTGAGGAGGGATCCCTCTTCCAGGACGGACAGACGTGCAATAGATGTTGTACAGAACAGATCAGCATAATAAATTAACAGTAATCCATATGACACAATGAGAGAGAGAGACAGAGACAGAGAGAGAGACAGAGAGAGAGAGAGATGCAGGTAATGACAGTAGCTTACAACAACATTAATGAAAGTAATAATATTATAGTTATAGTTCTGGCTACTGTGGTACAATATGTTGAAAGTATGTATTAATATCTGGCAGTATACATGTGTGACAATAGTCATATGTGTATAATAACAGTAGAAGTATGACTAATGACTAATGATGGCAGCAGCAGCAGGAGGCATCTGGCAGGACCACGGCAGCAGCACAACCACACACGTCACGCTGTCCAGGCACCGCTGTGATATGAGTTAATCTGAGAGACAGTGGAGCACAAAGGCTCCGGAGAAGAAGCCGAGTTAGTGACATCCAGAATGGCCGAGTTAGCAAGATGCAGTAATAGAATACGCAATCACACACAAGACTTAAAATGCTATTTTAGTGGAGGCTTTATTGTCTTCACAATTTATTGTTTCTTATCTGTGAAATTAAAGTAAATCAAAGCTTTGTTTCCACTGAGGGACGCAGAGCCTGTGCAGGTGTGGTGGAGCCATTGTGGCGTGGCCGCGAGCGCATCGGAGCGCTGTCTGGCGTGTTTTGCCATCGTGGCACACGTCTCTTCTCGCAGCATAACAGGTATGCGCACCGCTGTTCTCCCACTTAGCGTGCCATATGCACATTGGTGACACGGTCCTTTTCTTTGCTGCAGTGGCAGACTGCTGTTGCCGTGGGGCCAGGTTGTTCCGCTGGAAGCCCTCCTGTGGTTGTGCCTCCGCATGGTAAGTTAGCGTTGTCCGCTCTCTCTTTTCCTTCTCACCCATTGCTCCGCTCCCGGCTAATTGTTAATATTCTGTGCCACAGTTTGGATCAGGCAGACGCCGTGGAAGTAACTCCGCTGCCTGGCCTGCTGTGACACTGCACCGGTGAGGTCCGTTTAAATATTAATTCATCACCACGGCTCCCAGGACGACACTGCTGTTTTGGCTTTACTGTTTTGGCATTGTTGGTTTTTTTTGTTCTGCTATTTTAGCGTCATTTAACGTTTGATTCTTTTGTTGTTTTGGTTTTTCTGGATTAAGTTGGGGCCACAACCCTCAGCACATAACTCTGACAGACGCTTGCTCATCACTGAGCTGTTGGCGGAGGCCTAACCGGTCTCCTGGGTTTCTGGGGTCCTGCTGTTGATTTTGTTCATTGATTCATGATTAATGTGACTGATTAAATTTTGCGCGTGCGTGTGTGTGTCCATTTTAATTTTGCCTCTCTCCCTGTGGACAGGTGCTGTGAGCCCAGAGCAGCGACCCAGTCCCTGGTGGCGGGTTCTTCACTTCTCCTCAGCGTGCATGTGTGCAGTGTCACAGGTGATAGCTTAGTTTTTTTGGTTTCGGGCTGCTGTGGTAAGCCCCAGCCCTGTCCTTTCCCCTTTTGGCCCAGTATTTAGTGTTGTGGTACAGACTGGTAATTCTGACACTTTTTTTTAATAAGAATTTGTGTAATAAAGGATATTTTTAAACCTTAAACATCGTCTCCTGCCCAGTGGTGATCCGAACCTGTGTGACCTTTAGCCTCCCTCAAAATAGTAACTACTTCTTGGGGCGAAATTCCCCAAGTGGCGTTGTTCGGCAACACACTCATCCCCAACCTCCACTTGCCACACTTAGATGTAAATGGACAGCTGAGTGTTGACCTGCGAGCTGGCTCTCCTGTGCTTCTGTCTCAGTGTGTTACTGGGTTTAAAGTGCACAGGGATGTGAGGTTCTTGGATGAGAGGTAACGTGTCTTCAAGAAATCCAAGCAAGTCCAGCTGCCTACGATATAGCTATGATATTACCATGACAGCTGCTATGAAGCCAATCAGGCTCCAGCATGAAACTGCAACAGTGACGAGGACACTTGAAGCCTCCAGGTCAGAAACACTGAGAATGAATTTGGAGACATCTTGTGTCCGACTGTTGAACTTTTGAAAATTATGTTTATGTATTGAGAGATTTATTAATCTAATATGTGCGTGTGAACATAGTAACTGCATTCAGAGCGTTTTATTCCACTAATAATCAGAATAAAACCTCCATCAGAAATTTAAACACATATTAAAGGCTGACTCATGAAACCACAGGGAGGAGAAAGCAGCAGGGAAGTGGAAAGAAAGGAAGGAACACGGTCCTACAGTGATTTAAAGCTGCTCTTAAATGGCACCATAATAACCGCTCATTATTCAGCTGTGTGTCCTCCTGACTAAAACAAACGCACCCTCCTCCTCCTCCTCCTCCTCCTCCTCCTCCTCCCCCCTCTGAGAGACCAAACCAGGCTTCAGCAGATCAATATCAAATTAAACTGGCAAACACGCTGCGTTCTTTACGCTTTCATCTCTCTTGGAGATGTGGGACTAATTACTGCTGCTGCTGTGAAGTGGATCATGTTTGGTTCATGAAGTCAGAGAGAAACAGTAAGTTTCACTAATCAGCCAAAAAGTCTTTTCATCTCTTGTTCGTTCTGTTATGAATCAAACCGCACTGAGAAATAGTTTTCAAATAAATCTTTGAACAGATCGATAATTGAAAATGGATCATTGGTCTGTTTATCAAATCTTAAACTGTGACCATACTCAGATATGAGCTTCAAGGGCTGAAAAGGACCAAATGGGAAAAACCCTGAAAGGCTTCCTGTGGAGTCTTTTGAGCGTCTCTCACACTGTGTCAGGGCTCCTGTACAGGATCACATCACATTCACACACTGACTCAAAGTAACATGAAGAAAACAAGAAACACTTAAACATGCAGAAGAGTCTCAAGCGGTGGTTAACGCCACACGTCTGCCGGCGTGAGGATGATCAATGACTGTAATCGCCTCTCTGGACGCCTCTAAATGATAACCAGTAATTGAATTCTGATTCAGCAAAAACCACCAAACACAATCTGCCGTGTAATTATGGAAGCTTGTTAAGTTATTGATTTGGAAAGTAAAGCAAATACAGAAAAAGTTTTAAAGACTTCAAACTGCTTCTCTTGTAAAACAGTTTGAGCCACGTCAGCTGTGCAGCTGCTGGTCGTCACCACTTTGCTCCAGACTGAAAGAACTCAACAACAGTTACATAGGTGGTCATGAAATTTATCACTTGCCATCATGGTGCCCAGAGGGTTCACTGAAACCACTCTGGTGATCCTCTGATGTTTCATTCAGTGCCATCATCAGGTCAAGTATCTCAACATCTACTCAACAGATTAATCCAGTTTGGTTCAGACAATCATGGACGACTTTAGCGATCGTGCACCATGACGTTGGATTATTGTGCGATTTAAGGAGACGTTCATGGTGTCCGTGAACTTTGGTGCGTCTCTGACACATTCTCATCCCAACTCGTCACACATCTCTGCTTACTCAGTGCCACTCACGTCTAAATATTACATGTAAGGTATCCTCCTGCGTTTGTTGTTGATGTTCCAGGATGGTGCGTCAGTATACACCATACAACACAAGCACATGGTTAAGTTTGGGAAAAACATCATGGTTTGGCTCAACATTCATACGGGAAGCAAATAGCGGGCTGCTGGACTCATCCACCCGCCCTGTAGAGACTGTCCAACTCTTTATACTACATGGTTACCAGCAGGTGCCGTCTGGCTGTGTCATGTACTGATGCCACCTGTTTGTATTTCATACTGCCACAACAGGTGATGTCCAGCTGACTGGCGGTGCATCGTAACACCACGAAAGATTCGGTTTGGCCACGTTAAAAACTGACGCCATCCACTGGCGTATCATACCACCGCAAAAGGCGGCTTTTGGTCTCTATGTCTGAAGCCAAAATCACTCAGTACGTTTCCAGTCACAGTGAAGTGGAGCTACAGTCCCAGCTGGACGAGGACATCTAACTGGCCTACTGTCCTTGTCCCAGTATACAAGCACGGGAGGGGAATCCATTTATTGAGCCAAGTATGTGCGACTCCTCTACGATAGGTGGAGATATGCCCCCTTTCAGCTTGTTAGTATTGGACCTTTTTCTGTCACAGACCAAACAATCGAGCGTTGTCCAGCTGTTCTGCCACTTTTTTGAACAGGTCACCGTTCTATGTTTCCTCCCATCCATGTATTCTTAAAATATTTAACTCTTCCAGCTGACGCAGCATGAACTGTGTCTCCTCGTCCGTCCAAAAAGTCACGGCTCTGGATGTAGATTTCTCCATGTTGTTACCGGCTTCTTCTTCTCTTACGCATTTAATGCTTTTGGACTTGGGCTTGAGGCCTGCTTGATTTTAAGGGGTTGTGTTACACCCGCAAACGTAGTAAAAGCCCACAAATGTAATAAACGACAAACGTAATACAAATCTGCAGCTTTGAATGTAATAATCCCGCAAATGTAATAAATTTCCCACAAACGTAATAGCAGCTGCCTACTACAAATGTAACACACAATTTTCCGCAAATGTAATAACTATTACATTTGCGGAAAATTATTACATATGTGGGAAAGTGAAAATCTAAACTATAATAACTTCCCACAAATGTAATATGAGACTGAATAATGATCTTTGTGGTTGTTGTTTGTTTGTTTACTTATACACCTGCCAATAGTGATGCATGTGTTGACAAACAACCCGCAGGTCGGGTCAGAAAGTGACAGAGCAGTGATCTGAGTAAGTTAGAAATAACTTACAGAAACACACACACACACACACACACACACACACACACACACACACACACACACACACACACACACACACTGGTCATTCCTTGTCAGTTCACAGAATTACTCTGTGGCAGCAAATATGTCATTTAATTGGATTTATTTTATTTTCTTCTGCCTCTTGTTAATACGGATTTCTCTGCAGCATCTGGCCTACAGTACCTGTTCAGCACCTCAGACAGCGGCGCTGCGGGATGGGTTGGCTCTCATAGGGGGTCAGGTGCAGGTTGTAAGGTTTAAAAACCATGGTTTACAATAACTTATCCTCCTCCACTCAAAAATGTGTTTTCTTCTTGTTCCTACAGATGAATGTTTGAGCCTCACTGTGCAGAATGACGTATGTGCAGAGCTTGACACTCGAAGGCTGTTTTCACATTTATCTGCTGAAAATGCTCATATGATTTTAAGGGCTAGGGCTACGAGCCTATGTTGGTGGCTTATGTAGCCTGTGTTTGAACCCTTTAATTAAAATATGTCTGCATATCAAAAGCCAAAAACTTGAATATGTCGTTCATTCTTCGAAGTAATGAAAACTTTTTTCAAGATGTAAGACTGGTACTTTTTGATAGTAACATGAACAAGACTGTCTGAACACTGACAATTGAAGGCTTGCAAATAATTAATGACTGGTGAACTTAAATTAATGTAGCCTATGTGAATGCAGGAAAGTGAGAATTGCCATGTAGGTAACTGAAAATTTCCCAGACAAAATGATACATTATGTTACATTACTTTAAATAAACAGCCTTTCAGTTAAGTGTAATGTAAGGTCTCATCCACTTATTATTATTTGAATATGAATTCTAGTATATATAGAGAGAGAAATTCTGTGAACTGACAAGGAATGACCAGTGTGTGTGTGTGTGTGTGTGTGTGTGTGTGTGTGTGTGTGTGTGTGTGTGTGTTTCTGTAAGTTATTTCTAACTTACTCAGAACGCTGCTCTGTCACTTTCTGACCCGACCTGCGGGTTGTTTGTCAACACACGCATCTCTATTGGCAGGTGTATAAGTAAACAAACAAACAAACAACAACCACAAAGATCATTATTCAGTCTCATATTACAGCTGAAGCTGTCCAGGTTTGTTATCGGAAGTCAACAAATCGCCTTTTATCCCGAAGACACCGGCAGACTTGGCTGAGTGAAAAAGCTGAAACAACTGGGCTGTAACTGGTGTGGAGGACGAGAGAGGAATGGAAAACATTTTCCATCTCTAAATACTCAGAAACCCGCCCGTGAAATTCAGCGTGTAACTTTGTTTTCTACAGATCAGGTTACAGGGAGGGAGGCTGGCTCTCTGCCGGCCCAGGTCACAAGACAGCTGATCAGATCTTAGATATTCAACTGCATCAAATCTTGAAAATGGGTTGTTTAAAATTAGTAAAAAAGAATTGTGAAATCATATGAGATGATGTACAGTATCTCACATAAGTGAGTACACTCCTCCCATTTCTGCAAATATTTCATTATATCTTTTCATGGGACAACACTATAGAAATGACACTCTGATATAACTTAAAGTAGTCAGTGTACAGCTTGTATAGTAGTATAGATTTACCTTCCTCTGAAAATTACTCAAAACACAGCCATCAACATCTAAACAGCTGGCAACATAAGTGAGTACACCCCACAGTGAACATGTCCAAATTGTGCCTAAAGTGTCAATATTTTGTGTGCCAACCATTATTATCTAGCACTGCCTTAACCCTTTGGGCATGGAGTTCACCAGAGCTCACAGGTTGCTTCAGGAATCCTCTCCCACTCCTCCATGATGACATCATGGAGCAGATGGATGTGAAGACACCTTGCACTCCTCCACCTTCAGCTTGAGGATGGCCCACAGGTGCACAGGTGAGTTTAGGGCTGGATACATACTTGGCCAGTCCATCACCTTCACCTTCAGCTTCCTCAGCAAGGCAGTTGTCATCTACTAGGTGTGTTTTGGGTCATTATCATGTTGGAAAACTGCATCGCAGCTCAGTTTCTGAAGAGGGGCGATCATGCTCTGCTTGGAATTCATGTTTCCCTAAATGAACCGAGCTCCCCAGAGCCGGCAGCACTCATGAAGCCCCAAACCATGATGCTGCCACCACTATACTTGACTGTAAGCAAGGGACAGTTGTCTTGGTGCTCTTTCAGCATGTGTGGCACCTTGGTGAAGAGCACCAAGACAACTGTCCCTTCAAGTTTTCCAACATGATAATGACCCAAAACACACCTAGTAGATGACAACTGCCTTGCTGAGGAAGCTGAAGGTGAAGGTGATGGACTGGCCAAGTATGTATCCAGCCCTAAACTCACCTGTGCACCTGTGGACCATCCTCAAGCTGAAGGTGGAGGAGTGCAAGGTGTCTTCACATCCATCTGCTCCATGATGTCATCATGGAGGAGTGGGAGAGGATTCCTGAAGCAACCTGTGAGCTCTGGTGAATTCCATGCCCAAAAGGGTTAAGGCAGTGCTAGATAATAATGACTGGCACACAAAATATTGACACTTTAGGCACAATTTGGACATGTTCACTGTGGGGTGTACTCACTTATGTTGCCAGCTGTTTAGATGTTGATGGCTGTGTTTTGAGTAATTTTCAGAGGAAGGTAAATCTATACTACTATACAAGCTGTACACTGACTACTTTAAGTTATATCAAAGTGTCATTTCTATAGTGTTGTCCCATGAAAAGATATAATGAAATATTTGCAAAAATGGGAGGAGTGTACTCACTTATGTGAGATGATGTAATCCAATCTTGGTTTTGATCTGGATCAAACTCTCAGTTTATGTTAATAGATAAAACATTTTGGTAGGATCAGGATATCTTTGGTCCAAAAAAATCAGGAGAAGTCGTCTGGATTCAGGCTGGACTTCAGGAACAAAATGTGATCAAACTTTAAAACTGATAATTTCTTTGGTTGACGGTTCAGATGCAGCACGAGGCTGATTAGCAGAGAGCGAAGCCTCAGTGATTATAGTTTGTCTTCATGTCTTCACTGTGTCCTCATCCTGTGAGGGTTTTTTAAGATTCTATCTTGAATATTAATCTAAACCTTTAAAATAAAAAATGTCATAAAGTTTTCTTTGCTTTTTTTGTCTAATTTATTGTGTTGAATTTGACAAATCTGTCACTTAAGTCTGGAAGAGAAGGCAAGATTGTTTAACTATTTGTTTTGATCTTTCTTTCATTTTACATGACAAATGTCCATCATGCACATGGTATAAAACAACATGGCGGTGCGACCGATGCTTGCAGTAGCCTCTGTGGACACCGGTGAATTAACTGTAGCACACATGAACTCACCCAGTCCCTTTCCCTGCACTTTATCGGCCTTTTTAGTAGCTTCTAGTTTAGATTTATTCATCTATTTATTAACTGAATCATTTTACTGCACTGAGAACTTTTAGTTTTGCTGGTTTTAGACATGAAACAGTATTTTGTTTTTATGTTTCATTAAAAAAGTGACGATAAAAGGAATCTGAACGCGTCTGTGTGTGATCCATGAACTTGGTCTTCCAGCGTGATGATCTGATCATATATGATGCTTTTGCTGCTTTGTTTCATTTTCTCTCCTTTTAATGCGCTCTGAATTTATGTGTGCTGGACTCTGATCCTGGCTCACGCCGAATCTGTGGTCTTGTAAGCCCACGCGGGCTGGGCTTAACTGCTTGCATGACACAGTAATAAAAATTAATTCTTTCATTCATCTAGATCAGTTTTAGTTTGGCTCTCAACATAAAGAAAAACAGAGAATACAGCCAAGCGTCGCCTTGACACCACAGCTTCTTCAAGATATTATTGTTTGAATTAAATTTGTAAATGTAATAATAATAGTTGTATTTCTATGTGCAGCATTTATTAGAACAGGAAGCAGCTTTGGCCCAACTTCATTTCCTGTCAGCTGGTAAACACATGAGATAGAGTCGGACCTTTTCAAAATGTTCAAATGTTTCAAACTAAAGTACTGTCTATAGTTAATTTAATGACTGGCTTCATGATTTCATTGATACTTCTGATCATTTTATTGGTTTATTGATTAATTTACAGACACTCATCAATCAACTCTGAAATGAAACAGAAGAAAACAACAGAGCAGCGTTCTCGCTGCAGTTATGTGATTCACAATTTAATATTCTAAGAGAAACAAGGGACACAGCTGATCTCTGAGTGTCAGTCACAGTCCTCCGCTCTGTTCCCGTTCTTCTTTGACATGTATGAAGAAGTGACAAAATGTCAGTCCAGTTTGTCCTCAGCAGTTTTCTGTCTGAGTGCAGCCTCAGAGCGCGCAGAGCTCTTCATGGCTCTCTGCATCAGCCAAGTGGCCAGGTGGATGGTGACGAACACCCCGCCTGCTGCGTACAGCCAGTTCCTCCTGAGCCAGCTCTGAGGCTTCATACCGACACCTGTGCAGGAGAGGAAGACACAAACACTGCATTTACACAGTTTAAATACTGACTACCAAGTCAGACCAAAGACTGACGATGAGACAAGTTGGTAACTTCTTGCAACACTCTCTTCTCAAACACTGTAAAAACCTGTCACCACCATGAGACGGTGTATCATCTCTAGCTAACGACTCTCTGTGCTTCCGATCTGTAACGTTGACAGGAAGTGACCGCCATGAGACGGCGTATCATCTCTAGGCAACGACTCTCTGTGCTTCCGATCTGTAACGTTGACAGGAAGTGACCGCCATGAGACGGCGTATCATCTCTAGGCAACGACTCTCTGTGCTTCCGATCTGTAACGTTGACAGGAAGTGACCGCCATGAGACGGCGTATCGTCTCTAGCCAACAACTCTCTGTGCTTCCGATCTGTAACGTTGACAGGAAGTGACCACCATGAGACGGCGTATCATCTCTAGTCAACGACTCTCTGTGCTTCTGATCTGTAACGTCGACAGGAAGTGACCGCCATGAGACGGCGTATCATCTCTAGTCAACAACTCTCTGTGCTTCTGATCTGTAACGTTGACAGGAAGTGACCGCCGTGAGACGGCGTATCATCTCTAGTCAACAACTCTCTGTGCTTTGTTCTGATTTGCAGCTTTTCAGACTTATTTTGTGGCTGAATATAATTTGTAGCTTCTTAAAATCTGAATGAGGATAGTGATAGTGAAATACTGGCTACAGTGATGTGTGTGTGGGCGGGGCATAAGCACATACAGCCAGCAGTAGCAGCAGTGACCCACCATCTGACACCGGCACACTCTCGTACAGAGAGAGTTGTCTTAGAGCGGCACCTAGTGGACAGAAGAGGAACTAAGGTTGAACACAGCTGAGCCCTGGTGGTGTTTTAAAGCTCTCGTATGAAGGATTCAGGGGGATGTGTTGTCAGAAATGGAATATAATGTAATCAGTCTGTTTTCTTTAGTCTATAATCAGCTGGAAATAAGAATTGTTGTGCTTTCGTTCCCTCAGAATGAGACGTTTATATCTACATAGTGAGCAGGTCCTCGTCTACAGAGATCACCATGTTGCACCGCTATGTTTCTACAGTAGCCCAGAGCGGACAAACAAACACCAGCTCTAAACAGGGACAATCATGTTTTCTTACAGCCACCGTAGTCGGCAGCCTGTCTGTCACCATCAGCATCAGACAAACAGGGGTCTCGTGTATAAAACTCTGCAGGAATCCACACCAAATATTTGCTCACATAAAATGAGGAAGTGTACGTGCCAAAAAATATTCTGATTTATGAAACTTTTAGTTTCCCTAAATTTACGCACATTTCCTCGTCAAGCTTTTCTTCATAAATTCCAATTTATGCTTAGAAAGTGGTGTACACACATTCAAAGCTCTTTTTGTGTGTACATGGTGGTTATAAGTGAGGCGCCTGCTCTGTTAGCTTCTGAGAGGAGGAGACCTCTGAGGATAATTCAGCTCCTGAACAACAAACACTGAAGGAATTCTGACCAGGAGAAGTTTCAGCTGGTTGTAATCTGTAATCGTCACTGCTAGATGCTACTAACTTCCCCTAAATCTTCCACACTGAACCTTTACTGGAGCACAGGTAACCAGCTGCAGGTGCTGCAGGGTGAGACACAGTTACATACCTCGGTGTAGGTTACTTGCTTTTAGCAGCAGCAGGCGGAGCAGCAGGAGGTGAAACGTAAGTGACGATGCCGGGCTCAGGAATGTAGTCCTCTCTGTGTTTGTGCAGCTGCGGGTTTGACTTCAGGTTGTACCAGCCCCAGTGGATCAGCCCCAGACTCGTGCCCATCACAATCAAGACTTTGTAGCTGTTCCAGAACTCTCGCAGACCCATGACTGACGGGCACCGAGCTGGGAAACACAAACAAGGACATGTGTCAGCTCTGCCTTCATACAAAATACAGATCTGACTCTGCTGGTGTCGTCTTCCCAATAACACTGACAACAAGTGCAAAACAAAGACATTACACAGAAGTGAATATGATCATTTATTTAGTTTTCCTGTCATCACACAGATGATTTTTTTGTGATTAACTTTCTTTCTCATTTCAGGATCTTGAAGGAGCAGGGGGTCAAAACCATTTTATTGTGATCACACACTCTTTGTTTCTTTTAGCTACAATGATGAGGTCATTATTAATCAAAGCAACAAATCAGCAAATATTCTGATATTAAATTCTGCATTTAAGTCACTGTAATGTCTTAGCAATCATGTTAATCATTGTGATGTATTAGAAATGATGTTGAGCTTAAACAAACAGTGCGAAGGTGTCACTCTGGGCTTTGGGTCACTGTGACTAACGTTTCTCACGATTGTCACAAACAAAGCGATCAGTCGACTCATGGAGAAAATAATCAATAGTTAATAGTTCAACATGAGCTCCAACAGTAACATCCTGCTTTAACATAAGTGCAAGAGTCAGAGTCATTTTAGGGACTGGTCGTTACTGATGAGGGTGGAGGGGTGGTGCATAAGGGGGGAGACATGTCATATAATTTTTTAAGCACTGGGGCAACGTTTTGTTTTATATTTTGGCATGGAACTTTAAATGACTGTTTTTTGTATTTATTTTACTGTGAATTTTAATGTTTTCTTAAGAAACTGTAAAAACGGATCAGATTGTCAAATTTTCGATGATAACAATCTCATATAAAATATGATTTAAAATAAACTGTTTGCATGACAAGCGTGAAAAACAGCAGCACTTTTAATTGTGTCACAGGTTATTTCGCGGTGTGTTGCAAAGAAACAAACCACATCCTGCCATTTAATGACGCTACATCACAACACACACTCACGTTGAATAACCAACACTTATCTAACCTGCTAACAGTTGTGTAAGCTAAGCTAACACAGCTAGCAGTGACACGATGCTAGCAGCCTGTTAGCTTGAAGCTAAACTGGCTGGTTTCCTGTTTTCACAGCTGAGCGGCAGAAATCAAACTTTACCGAAGGATTTAAATCATAAACGAACCTGAGGTGAACAAACTGAGCCGCTCTCACCTTCACAAATCAGCTGTTCCTCCTGCTCCGACCATCATGTCCTCATTCGATCCACATCCGGTCCTCATCAGGACCACATCCGGTCTGAAGGCGGCCCAACGGCTGCCTGAACAACCTGACACGCAGCGGTCAGGGTGTAAATAAATAATTGAAATTTACATTGTTATATATGAAGCGTGTTTATTATTAAATTTATAATACCGCATTATTTAAAAGAGAGATGTTCAAAGTCTGAAAGGCATCAGTGATTTGTAGTCAGGCAACTTTGTAGAAGCCTTTAAAGGTCATATGGATCTGCAGCTGTTTTCAAATTCACACACACACACACACACACACACACACACACACTTACTTACTATATCTTACTATATAATGATATAGTGGTAGAGGGTCATGGGAGGATGCCAATGAAGCAATATTACATCAATTGGCCAAAGGGGGGCGCTATAGCAACCCATTGAAATGTCAAACTTTGAATGGGCATATCTCATGCCCCGTATGTCGTAGAGACATGAAACTTTGCACAGAGATGCCTCTCCTCATGAGGAACACATTTGCCTCAAGAACCCATAACTTCCGCTTATATAGATTTTCCACCATTTTGAATGTTTTGAAAAACACTTCAAATGGATCTCTTCCTAGGAAGTTTGAGCGATCTGCATGAAACTGGGTGAACATAATCTAGGGACCAATATCTAAAGTTCCCTCTTGGCAAAAGTTGGAAAACTTACTAAAACTGAGCTTCTATAAGGCAATGAATATTGCGGAGGGCGTGGCTCATCACATAAAGGTGTATAACATCTCAAGGGTTTCACCCATCACCACGCAACTTTGTAGGCATATGACCACACATAATCTGAGGGGACCCCTCCATTATTGACCCCATCAAACAAAATGGGGGCGCTAGAGAGCTCATTTCTTATCTAGGCCTAACCGCCATATGGATTTTTACTAAACTTGGTAGATATGTAGAACAGGACGCCTCAAGGTGACTGGAGAAATTTAACTCTAATTGGCAACTGGGTGGCGCTATAACAACAGAAAAATGCTTCAAAATGGCTAAAATGCGACCGATCGCTGTGGCTCCCCCTGTGGACCAATGTTGGTGTTGTTTTCTAATGTTTGATTTCCAACCGCCAGTATTGTGTGTTTTGGCTGCGTAGTGCTGCAGCAAGTACATACACAGACACGGCGCATTGTGCACGCGTATGTTCGATCAAGCAGCAAGTCTATTATGGCCCTAAGTGGCTGGTAATGAGCTTGACCTCACTGGTTTCTGAAAGTAGGAATGAAGGCTGTTGGCAAACTTTCAGTCAGGGTCATCTGACTTGAAGAAAGTGGAGATGAAGTTTAAGTTATTGGAGATGAAGATGTCTTGACTAACTCTGAAGTTGCTACGAATGGTGTTGAAGATGATTTTACTTGTGTCACAGCTGTGCTCACAGGTATCAAGTTGCAAGTGCTGAAGTGGTTTGAAGAGATGAAGACTCACGGACCAGCGGTGATGTCGTCCGTTGCGCTGTTGGCAAGGTCTCAGCAACAGGTGCGGACGTTTCAATGCTTTGTGAAGAACCTCTTCAGTTCCTCTGTCAGTCACTGTGAGATCAGCTGATATTTTGAGGCCATTTCGGCCCCACAGTCTGAATTACATAAATGTAAACAGGAATTCTGCTGAATAATGCATCAACATTGGAACTTTATTTCTGGGGATCTATGAATCAAATGCTGTTATCAGAACATATTTTGGGCCATCTTGGCTGTTGAGTTTGAGTTTCGTAAAACGGTCTGAAATGCTAAAAAAAAAAAAAAACACAGAAAGTGAAATAGAAGACAAAAGACTTTTCCTCCAAAATTTTGAGATTAATCATGAAAACATGCAAATTTCAGACCAACTGTATTTAGGGAAAGCTACTGCTACTGAGACTGATAAAACATTGGTGACTCCAAACATTCAGAAGTCAGATCATTCATCACTGCTGATGAAGTCCACAAAGAACAGTCTCCTTCTTAAACCATACTTCCCTGTAGAGAATCAGTATATTAAAATGTACAATGTCCGGTAGTTTTCTCTTTCCCACAAGGTGCATGCAAACCTTGGTGGGTAGCCACAACTCGGCGTAACACCTGTTTTGGTTAAACAGTGCAGTAAACACAGAGGAAAAGATGACGACGATGAGCACCAGCTGCGGCCGCTGCAGCGAGGACACAGCCTTTGTATGTGGGCCGTGAACTCCGCAGTTTTTAGGGGCATAAAAACAGACGGTGCTCTCACCAGGACTTTAATGGGACACACGAGGAATGTTTAAAAGCAGTAGAGTGATCTGTAAAAGAAGTAAAACAACTTAAATTCTTAAAGATACAGGTAGGCAGAGTGACGACCCCTCTGCTGCACCAGGTGTTTTCTGGGCTGTTAAGGCAGAGGGGCGTCATTTACCTCATGAGCCACACCTGGACCAGTGTGCTTCATGAGGTAAAGCTCATCGTCTTACAGCAGACTTCCCTCTTCCCTCACGGCACTTTCACTTTATCTACAGACATTTCCACACACTCAGAGGCCGTTTACACGTTGCCGGCTATTTTCATAAACGGACATTTCACCGTCTCCGTTTTCAAAAAGATCTTCGTTTACACTTAACCGTGTATATATACACAAGAGCATGCCAGACCTGTAGGTGGCAGTGTAACGAGAAGCTCAAGCCTTCCATGTATCCATTGTCACCATAGCAACATAGGTCACACTTTTGACACAGGCGCAAGTTCTGGCGCATACTGTGACGTCGGCTGCCTATAACTCCGTTTATCTCAGTTTATCTCAGTTTACATGCAAACGCGCAACCGGAGTTTTCCAAAATCTCCACTCTGGCCGGAGTTTTTAGAAAGACTCGTTTTCAGAGGAGAAATCTCTGTTTGCGTGTAAACGAAGGGCACAAACGAAGGAAGATGTCTCTGTTTATCAAAATCACCGTGTACGTGTAAACGGCCTCTCATACACACAGACGTGACTGATTACTGACTTTCATGTTTATTCAGTCATTAATTTGTGAATTAATTTGTTTTCTTTGTAAACTCGACTCATCTCCCATCCTTGTTCCATGTTCCATGTTATTAGATGACATTTAGGCTTTGTGGTGACTTGGCCCAGTTTGATTGTGTTGCTGAGGGCTCGTCCATTCAGGTTGATGTGTGTTGAAGTGTGTTGTACCTTTGGGAGCACGTGCTGATTAGGTGACTTGGTTCAGCTGTGTGATGGTTTTGGCTGCGTGCTGCGATGTGCTTTTGCTCTGGTATCTGGTTTTGTTGGGCGACACACAAGTTTGGTGAGTAGGCTGTTTTTGCTACTTTGGGTTTATGGCAGCAGATTTGTTTAATAGAAAGTTGTTGAGTGGTGAGGTTGAATTTTAGTTTTACTGAGCACTGTTTATTGGTGACATGGTCCCATGTACATGGTCATTAATCATGAATCATTTTTTCTGTCTCCGCTACGTCAGATGGTGTTTACCCTGTTGGTTGCATCAGTTTGGGGGTTTTTGGTAGTGTTGTGGCAACATGGTTGGTGTCAGTTGCTTACAGGCAGTTGTCTCAGGAGCACCTCTGTGGGACTTTGTGAGGTTGCCTGCTTGCAGGTCACTTTACAAGCCTGCTGGTTTTCAGTGTGTAAATACCTGCTGCAAACTACATGAAGAAGATGATGTTCAACTTACCCAGGATGTCTTTCCTTTTGTTTAACTGTATACTTTTCATGTGGGTATTATTGATAATGATTAAGATGTTGGTTTTAGTACAGAAGAGGTTCACTCTGCTGTCTTGGCTTTAGAGGGTAATAAACCATGTGGAGCTGATAAGATAACTGCTGAACATCTAAAATATGCCAGCAAAAAACTTTGCCCCTGTTTGCCATCTGTCTGACTGGCTTTTTAGTTCATGGGATTTTGCCTGACTCCATCCTGTCTGTTTTATTAGTGCCTGTTATAAAGGACAAAACTGGCAGAATAAAAAGCATGGAAAACTATAGGCCTACAGCCTCAGCAAGCATGATGTCTAAAGTGCTGGAGAAAATCCTCCTGAGCAGACTGGAAAACTACAGCGCTACCACTGACAACCAGTTTAATTTCAAACGTAAGCACAGCACTGACGTGTGTACTTTTGCTTTAAAGGAAATATTACTTAATTTACACTCTGTATCAGAATCATTTCATGTTAGTAACAGAGGTTGACTAGGCAGCTTTCTGTCTACTTTTCTTTGAGTTAATCTGAGAGACAGTGGAACACAAAGGCTCCGGAGAAGAAGCCGAGTTAGTGACATCCAGAATGGCCGAGTTAGCAAGATGCAGTAATAGAATACAAGAGAGAGAGAGAGAGAGAGAGACAGAGAAGGAGAGAAGGTGCCCGGTGTATTATAGGGGGGTCCTCCGGCAGACTAGGCCTAAGTCAGCCTAACTAGGGGCTGGTACAGGGCAAGCCTGAGCCAGCCCTAACTATAAGCTTTATCAAAGAGGAAAGTCTTAAGTCTAGTCTTAAATGTGGAGACGGTGTCTGCCTCCCGGACCGTAACAGGAAGATGATTCCACAGGAGAGGAGCCTGATAGCTGAAGGCTCTGGCTCCTGATCTACTTTTGGAGACTTTAGGGACCACGAGTAACCCTGCGTTCTCAGAGCGCAGTGTTCTGGTGGGATAATATGGCACTATGAGCTCTCTAAGATATGATGGAGCTTGACCATTTAGAGCTTTATAAGTTAACAGTAGGATTTTAAATTCAATTCTGGATTTTACAGGGAGCCAGTGCAGAGAAGCTAAAACAGGAGAAATATGATCTCGTTTCTTAGTTCCTGTTAGTACACGTGCTGCTGCATTCTGAATTAGCTGGAGAGTTTTTAAGGACTTACTAGAGCTACCTGATAATAGAGAGTTACAGTAATCCAGCCTTGAGGTAACAAAAGCGTGGACCAATTTTTCTGCATCTTTTCGGGTCAGGATAGGCCTAATTTTCGCAATATTACGCAGATGAAAAAATGCAGTCTGTGAGGTTTGTTTTAAATGAGAATTAAAAGACAAATCTTGATCAAATGTTACTCCGAGGTTTCTTACGGTAGTGCTAGAGGCCAGAGCAATGCCATCTGGAGAAACCATGTCATCAGATAAAGAGTCTCTGAGTTGTTTGGGGCCAAGAACAATAACTTCAGTTTTGTCTGAATTTAACATCAGGAAATTGGTGCTCATCCAAGTTTTTATGTCTTTAAGGCAGTTATGAAGTTTAGTTAATTGATTACTTTCTTCTGGCTTCATCGATAAATACAACTGAGTATCATCCGCATAACAATGGAAATTTATAGAGTGATTTCTAATGATTTTACCTAAAGGAAGCATATATAGAGTAAATAGGATTGGTCCGAGCACAGAACCTTGCGGAACTCCAAAACAAACTTTGGTACGTAAGGATGATTCATTATGAATGTCAACAAACTGAAAACGATCAGATAAATAAGATTTAAACCAGCTAGAAGTAAAGAAGACAGAAAATTAGTATTTCCTGAATTCTTGCTATCTGGTGTTGTTGTGTAATGAGATCAAATATGTCGGTCATTATGTTGTCAATGATTTATCTGATGACAAAGATATCCACAGACAGTGTGGCAAGCTGTGTGTATAAGCTAATACGCTTACTCGCAAATTCAGCCTGTGTTCAGTTAACATGAAGATCACTCTTTTTAGAGCATTTTGCACTCCTCTGCCCCCTAGTGGCGCTCCTTTAGGAAGAGCAACAAAGACTCAATGTGGCCTAAAACGATGGCATGAGACTGCTTCTTAAACTTCCACGATGGTGCAGTGCCAGCCAAATGTTAGTAAATGTTGGTGTGCCTACCTGGCCTGCTTTAATATGAAATCGTACATATCGATATATGTGCAGAAATCTGTCTCACAAAAAAAGCATCATCCAGGCCTCAGCCGACCCTGAGCTGGGCTCAGTCAGGTTTTCATCCAGACCGTGGGGCCACTGGCTCTCAGCTTGTTTGTGGGTGCAGTTTATTGAATTCTGGATTTCTTGTCTCTCATGTGTTCATGTGAAAGAGGCGGTGCTGGTAATGTTGAGCAACATCACCAGAACCATGAATGACGTAGGCTGCAGCATGCCATATGACATGAAACGATACTTAAATGTCTCAGACTGAGGCAGTGAAATGTTATTGGCGTGTAACATAAACGATACTCTGTAATCTTATAACAGAAATATAGAAATATCCGGTCCGAGGCTTCCAGCGAGTGGAGAGGTAGAAACAAACAGCCAATGAGTGTGTGTTATGTTCAGGTGTTGTCACGTAAATAACAGTCCCCAAGCAATAAACAGGACAGACAATAGGATTTTATTTATTTTTACACTACATTTTCACTGAAAGCTGACCGAATCCGACCCGAGCCCGAATACAATTTATACATTTTTGACCGAACCCGGCCCGACCCGTCAGACTCGGATCGGGTAGCCACACTCTAGTGTGTGTATGTGTCCCCTATCTATTGGGGCCTATCTGAATTTCTGTCTTTGAGAGATATTATTTTGTAATATAACTGAATTTTCTATCCATACATATAAACTTTAAATATATTAAAATTATGAGGCATCTTTGAGTAAACTGCGAGTATCATTTAAGTAGGCTATGTCGTGACCTTAAGATGATTAGTATTTTTGTTAGAAAAATTGTATTTTCATATTATGTGTGTGTAGAACCTGATTTTATTGAGAATAGATTCTGTGTTTATTTGCGTGAAGTAACAAATCCTTCAAATCAGAATGAAAATGTTTTTAAAGTTGCTTCAAGTTATTTAAAATCACAGACATGTCGTGCATTTACCAGAAAGAAATGAGACTGATGTCTTCTTGTGCGTATGAATAACTACTGCCTTTTTTTTTTTTACACAGAGATGGCGCTATAGAGCCACTACAAAGTCCCCTCTCTATGCAACCTTTACGTTTTTACACAGAAGCAAACAGTGGTGTCATGTCGCTCCAGTGTGTGATTATAGTCAGCTTGCCGGCATCGTGGAAGCACAAGAGGCGTGACAGGCGTGACAGGCGTGACAGGCGTGACGTGAAACACAGCATTGTCTGCCTCTAGTGTGGCATATGAGATAAGCGTCGTCAGAGCTTTCTTAACAATAACAATGGCATTAACGTGTCAATAATAGTCGTTATATGTTATATGGCGACTGATCTCGTCCTCTGCTCTGAGGGTAAATGAGCCTCATGGTTTTCACATTTTAACCGACATTTTCAGCCACTATGCTTCGTCTTTGAGTTAGCCGCTAACTGCTAACAGCTACTTTTAAAATCAAACCAACCAACACATCCTCAGTCCGACCTCGTCACATATTGACGTTTTGGTCATGGACTTTCCACGTCCACACATGACATGCAAGGTATCCTGGGTGTGTTGGTTGTTGACGTTCTGGGACACTGTGTCAAGTTCTCTTCTTTCAAGCTACACTTCCATTTCCAAAGGAAATTTCATGTTTACATACAGTCTCTCTTGTAATAAATGCACTACGTAAATACAACATCGTGAATTGGCTGTTTTTTTTCCTTCAGCAACATGCACTCATGGTTGGGTTTAGGAAAAGTGAACAGGGTTTGGCTTTAGAATCTTGCGGGACGTGGACACCACTCTCTGGGGTGAAAGTCGGTGTTTGTTGGACCCATCCACCACCACTCCCCATGTGTTTCCCTCTAACGCTGCCGGTCACTGTTAAACTACAACGGCAACCAGCCGCGTACCATGCCGAAGTTAAAGGATGTCTTTTGTCATTGGTTTTTGATGCCGCATGACATTGCCCAAGCGCCGGATTTCAGTGACCTTGGAGTGAGACCATGCTCGAATAACACGTTGTCAAAATGTCATACCAGTGCCAGCCAAGATCCAGTCATTAGCCCATTTTAAGCTGCTTCTTCAAGGTGGGAATTTCATGCCTTGCTTATCTTCGTAAAAGGCACAAACACTGAATGGAGGGTTCAGAGTTGAGAGCTGAGGTGACCTCCGTATAAATGGAAGCCCAGCAGGACAGGTTGTTTCTACACAGGAGGGGACTCTCCCTCCTACAGTGAACACAGAGACACTGAGGGACTAAATGAAAATAACCCGAGCCCAAAGCCAAAGCCAGGGTAAAGAGGCTCAGTGAAGGTGGTGCTGAAGGTGTGGAGGTGGATCAGTGAGTCAGAGGAGACTCTGTAGAAGGACAGAGTGCCAGCAGGACAGTCCACATACACTGCTACTCTGTTAGAGACAGAGGAGGAGGAGGAGGAGGAGGAGAGGACTGTACTCCTCTTTCTGTGCCAGACAGAGTAACCATCAACATCAGAGCAGCTCAGACTCCAGGACTTGTTATTCCCTCCGAACCTGCAGCGAGCACTGCTCCCTCTCCTCCTGATTCCTCTGTAACTCACTGATACATAAACTCTTCCTCTCCACTCCACCTCCCAGTAACAGCGACCAGTCAGACCAGTTTTACACAGCAGCTGAGGCCAGTAGTCAAATCTCTGTGGATGATCAGAATATGGCAGCTCCTCTCTCACTGCTGTCACCGTCCTGTTGTTGTCGGACAGTTTGAGGTTTCTGTTGACTGTGTTTGTGTCCAGTGTGAGTTCACAGGCATCTGATGGAGAGAACAAGACACAAACCAGCAGCAGTTCATCATTTACCTCCTATTATCACTATATGATGATCTAAAACACCCTCCAAGGCATAGCCAAAGTAGTCTGAAAGCTATTCTTGTTCCATTTTTAGTACACGTACATTCATGGTCTCATTGGAATGGTAACACTTGAGTCAGAATCACTGGCTGAATCCAAATCTCCACCCTCTGGACTTGCAGACTGAGCCCTCGCGGACTTCAGGCGTACGTAATGTGACGTCTTCACTGTCATCACATAAAGTCTGCAAGAGCAGGAGTCTGCAGCACTATAAAAGGAGCTAATACACAGGCTTGGAGTCTGTTTCGCTCGTTTCTGTGGAAACATTTAAGAGACTATCATGCATACGGTGATCACTGCAGCAATCGCCTACGTGATCAGATTGCACAGCTTCTATAGGCTAGGCTGCAAAATTTAAAATGCATATTGATTACCTCTATAGCCTATACTTCCACATATTTCTGTATCATGATGTTGTTGAATTTCATATCTGGCCTACATTATTCAAGTAACGTTTTAATATTGCAATTTATAATAAGTTTATGTGGTTTTGTGTGTGTGTGTGTGTGTGTGTGTGTGTGAGTGTGTTTTTCTGTCAGCAGTTTGGAAAAGTTAAAATGTCACGTCCATATTGCAAGGAATTGTGGGTAATTAAACTACTGAAGTATGCTGAAGTCTGCACCCCAAGCGGACTCTCTGGAAGTCTGCAGAAAGTCCGCTTGAGGCCCCTTGTGGACTGAATGAATTGTGGATGTGGACAGCCCTAAGCACTCCCGGACTTCCCGTGAACTCGCCCGCAAAGTTTGTGAGTCTGCAAGTGTGGTGAAGTGCGGACATTTGGATTCAGTCACTCTGAGTGCTTCTGTCACTGAGTTATAGAAGTCTCAACACAATGAAATGAAAGTGTTTTTTTTATTATCTTCGCCTAAATATCTCCTTAAAAAAAGCTGCTGCAGATGACTACAAGAAGGAGGTATTAGCTGGGAAACAAAAGGGGACCGTAGCATGAAGCCTCTCATAGTCCAAATTCAAATTAGATTACAATATCACAGAAGAAAAACATTTTACACGTTTTAAACTTCTGTCCAGGCGCTTTTCAAAACAGAATTAACGACTCACAGTATGAGTTATGACTGACAATTGAGCTGCAAGGACTGGAGCTTTCCAACAGTAGTTTGTTTGAGTAAAGCACTTAAACATTGTGGTTGTTTACACATTATAATCATCAAAGGTCAAATCAAAACCATGTGAGGGCCTGCAGGAAGGCAGGCTGTCGAATTGTTAAGAGATTGTTGCTTCATTAACAGACTGACTATTAGATCAGAACTTCACAATGACTCGTCGTCATGGATCTACTTCATTGAGAAATTTTATGCAGATACACAAGCTGTTGATTTAAACTACTTTAACATGTGCTGCCTTGTTTTCTTGAATCTAAGTGAACACACCCTTACACTTTCTCAGACCAGGTTTCAGCCTCTGCTCTCCACCGTGATCCAACCTGGAGGAGGAAACAAAGTCAGAATGAACCTTCAGAAGCTTCCTCATCATTCATCACCATAAATCTTCACTCAGAGCCTCAAGCCTTTGCCTCTTTATAAAAAGATCTTGCATATCTGCAGCTCACTCAGAATGCTGCTGCAACAGTCTGAACAAAGTCCTGAGCAAAGTCAGTCATCCACCCTACGAGAAATCCTGATCTGGATTTAGATCTGGTACAGAGTGTGAGCCAACAGGTGTCAGCTTGGCCATGTGACAGAGAAACTGTGAGAGCTCTTGTTGTCTGCTCATACCTGAGAGTGTCCAGTCTCCAGTGTGGGTCCTCCAGTCCAGCAGTCAGCAGCTTCACTCCTGAGTCTCCTGGATGATTGTAGCTCAGGTCCAGCTCTCTCAGATGGGAGGGGTTGGATCTCAGAGCTGAGGCCAGAGAGGTACAGCCTTCCTCTGTGATCAGACAGCCTGACAGCCTGGAGACAGATGGACAGACACAGAGTTTACACATAAGTACATGTCTTTTTGTGTTCTAATGGGTGTCCTTTTCCTTGATAATCAGACTTCCTCATCATCCTGTGTTAATGACAACAGAATCAGTTATAAATCAGTTATCCTACACTTGCATATGATGTCATAAATTGGTGCCCTGTCCAGATGGAGGGCAAGCAACTGGAGGCAAAGACTACCAACATTGCACAGGTGCCTAGGATTTGTGTTGTTTACCGCTATTCCAATTGATCAAATTGGAACAAACAGCCACTTTAAGTCTCAAAAATAGTGGGACGTAAAGGGGAGAAGAAAAAATGACTAAGAAACAGCAGCAGATGTGGATCAAAAACTTCCATCTTCAGTCAACTAATTTCAAACATTCAAGCTTAAGTGTTGTGTTAAATATGCCCCTAGTTGGGATAACAACGTGCTGTGACAACTTCCCCGTGTTTTTAGCCATGAGCCGGTGTTTCACCAAACCTCTAGGAACAGTAAACCTTAAAGATAGAAATATCTAAAGTTAGCTAACATTACCTAGTAACATTAGTCTGACAGGTGGTGCGTTCATGCATAGAGTTGAAATATAAAAGACAGTTATACTTAAGCTGCTCACTCACAAACCAAACACAGGGCGGCAGTAGTTTCAGTTGTCGACCCAGTGGCACACAAAACTATTGTCGTCCACTAGACTCCCATAGGCTTTCAGCAGCTAACTTAGGAACATTAGTGATGTTATGGGGTCCGGAGGACGAGGTAATTCGTAATGACAATCGTTTCCACACCGAGTAAATTGGCCAAGTTGTGGCCTTTTGTATGTAACACGACCAACATGAGGTTCAATTTTCTGTCGTTATCTGCTGCCCACAGATTTATCCAAAACAATGTATGTAGTCACTTTCCTCTATATCCAATTCATGCAGTATATAAACGTATCACTTCCTGCCCTCCATCCGAATTTTTTACATTAAAATAGTCAAGTGATTGCAAACAAAATACTGTTGGATATCATCAGTGACATTAATTTGTATGGCCAATACCATTTAAATGACCATCTGTTAAACAGGTGGTGAAACCTGACCTGAGAGTTTCCAGTGTACAGTTTTGACTCTCCAGTCCAGCAGAGAGCAGCTTCACTCCTGAATCCTGCAGGTCATTGTTATTCAGGCCCAGGTGTCTCAGACTAGAGGACTGGGAGCTGAGAACCAAGGAGAACTCCTGACAGCATTTCTTTGTGAGCCTAGTTTGACTCAACCTAAAATGAAAAATAAGAAACATATTTTCTGATTTTTCAATTTAGTTTCTCAGAACTGTCTGTGGCGGAGCCGGGACACTTTAAATTTTGGCATTGACAATAACATTTGATTTTGAGAAAAAAACTGAATTGATAAAGGAAACACTGACATTGAAACTCATATACTGACACTAAATAATAAAACATGCACATTAAAAACATTTCATTTTAGTTTGATATTTTTGCATGCTGATGTGTTTTTTGATGACAAGTTTCAGATTTTTTTTCTTTAGGACACTTGTGACACATCTACCACTGTTTTGCAGTGGAGAAAAGGAGTTTAAAAAACAGGTTTATTGACAAGTAGATTTTCGTACACAAGCAATTTACCTTGCTGATTATGGTGGTCATGAAAAATAAAGTTCTCATTCAGTCATAGGCATGCAGTGCGAAACTAGACCATAAAACATTTTTTGAGGCACAATATGGTGTTACACACATGCATCAGAGTGAGTTCTGACCTGAGAGTTTCCAGTGTACAGTGTGGACTTTCAAGTCCAGCAGAGAGCAGCTTCACTCCTGATTCGTGCAGGTTGTTGTTACTCAGGTCCAGCTCTCTGAGACGAGAGGACTGAGAGCTGAGAACTGGGAACAGAGCACCACAGCTTCTCTCTGACAGATTACAGCCACTCAGCCTAAAGGAGAGTCAGAGATAAATAAATACTGATACTGTTTCTATTCTCTATAATGTACTAAAAGCTTCTCAGTTTTAGAATTTCCTTATTTCTATTGATGACTTACTAATTGGTTATGAAGGATCTGGCTCTTAGTTCCAGTTTTCTCAAATTAAAGGCCTGGGATCTAAGAACTGAAGTTGAGTCCTGACATTGTATATCTGTTGATCTCTAGCAGACAACTATTGATTTTGTAGGCTGAAGTGTGTGACTTTGGTTTGCATATTTTATCAACTCTAGCTAGCTAGGATAAGACAATGCTAATACTAAATCTCTGTGAACTAGTTGTAAACTACCGTTAAACTTCAATTAATATCCCAGGCCCTTATTTGCTTAAACCACTGAAACCAATGGACCTATATTTGAAACAGGCATCTATTTGGAACTGGCCTTTATTTTCTCTCACATGTTGCTCAGCAAAGATGAGGAGATACAATCAAATTGTTTATATAAACCAGTATGAATATTGCTTGTTCAGATTTAGGCTGAATCATTCATCTGATCTAGCTTCGTCAGACAGCACATCAGAGAGAGATAGTCACGGCTTTCAAGGATTATGGCACCCGGGATACCGACACAACACCACTTTATCCTGTTTAAACAATACTTACAATTTAGATTAATTTTCACAAAAAAAACAACTTTTGTTTCTTTTGATCTGAGGACCCTTACAGACTACAGAAATATGAATAACTTACAGGGTAATTGAGGAATGAGATACATAATTTGAGGTAGCCAACACCTCGCTTTTGTACATCCAAAGACTTCTATAAAAAATGAATTGCTTAGCAACTAGACAAGGCGTCTAACTGCAACAGGAGTGTCAGAATGTATAGCCACGCCAGGCTAGTAAAAGAGACTGGGTTTATAATGGAAGTTTTACGGTACATCTCCAGGTGACTTTTTAAATGTTAAAGAGTATAATCTAACCTGAGAGTCTCCAGCACACAGTGTGGACTTTCCATTTTAGCATAGAGCAGCTTCACTCCTGAATCCTGCAGGTTGTTGTTACTCAGGTCCAGCTCTCTGACACGAGAGGACTGGGAGCTGAGAACTGAGGACAGCTCCTGACAGCATTTCTCTGTGAGCCTGGAGTGACTCAAGCTGAAATAGAAATAAAGAATATTTCCTCTATTTTGCTTGAGCATCCCAGATATGTTCAGTGTGAATGTATGGTTACATTGTACCTTGATTGTCTGAGTGGATAGACTATCTCTATTCCATATGTACAGAGAATGATCTCCCTGCTGTCAGGGTATGTGGATACTTCTAAAAGACACATGGGCTTGCCCAGCCACATCCTAGGGTTAACCTATAAATCACCTGTGCTGGCACGTAATCACTAATAGTTTTATCAAATCTGTCTCCAAGTGGCCTTAAAGCTGCAGAGAACCAAGGTTACAATGTAACCACACATTCTCAATTGTATCAAGACTATCTCTCCACTCCATCACATATTCCATTTCCATTGTATGGTGAACTCTTTGAGTGAGGAGACAATGCTACTCATAAGCCCAATCAGTGACACAGTGGTAACACGTAAACTATTTACCTCAAGGCCCTGCAAACAGCAAAGGCAAAGCTTGAGATGCAGAGGGGCGGCTGAGGCTAGTCAGCAAGACACAAGACTGACTCAAGGAAACAAATTAAATGCCCTGCAAGAGGCAAGGCCAAACTGAAATGAATTGGCCATGGTCAGCCCACAAACAGCTGAGCTCACCAAGGGAGACACAAACAGGTGACAAATTAGCATAGCCCACAAGGCCTAGTCACTGTTTAGTCACATCCATCTTTTACTCACTGAAGAAGGGGCTGGCTGCTAAGTTCAGACTGTAAAACCTGGAGAATATGGACTGAGATGCCCATGTGGCTGCTGTACATATAGTAGTGAGAGAGGCTCCCTGCCACAAGGCTCATAAGGGATCAGCCCCAAGGGCTGAGTGTGCCCAAAGTCCGGTTGAGACCGGCACACCCAAAAACACATATACAGTCAGGTCCATAATTATTTGGACAATGATACAGTTGTTGTCATTTTGGCTCTGTACACCACCACAATGGGTTTTAAATGAAACAATGAATACCCGCTTAAAGTGCAGACTCTCAGCTTTCATTTAAGGCTTTTTTCAAAAATGTAGTATGAACCGTGTAGGAATGACAACCATTTCTTCACACAGTCCCCCGACTTTAAGGGCTCATAAGTATTTGGACAAACTAACATAATCATCAATTAAACAGTCAGTTTTAATACTTGGTTGCAAATCCTTTACAGTCAATGACTGCCTGAAGTGTTGGACACATAGGCATCATCAGATGCTGGGTTTCTTCCCTGGTGATGCTCTGCCAGCCCTTTACTGCAGCCGTCTGCACTTCCTGCTTGTGTTTTGGGTGTTTTGCCCTCAGTTTTGGCTTCAGCAAGAGAAACGCATGCTCAATTGGATTCAGGTCAGATGATATGACTTGGCCATTGCAGAAGATTCCTCTTCTTTGCCTTAAAAATGTCTTTGGTTGCTTTTGCAATATGCTTCAGGTCAATGTCCAACTGCACTGTGAAGCATCGTCCAATGAGTTTTGAAGCATTTGGTTGAATCTGAGCAGATAATGGTGCCCCAAACACTTCAGCTTTCATCCTGCTGCTCTTGACAGCAAGACAAGACTTCACTAGAATAAATACAGAGGGTTTATCACAAGATGCAAACCATTGGTTAGCCTTGAAAATGGAAGGCCAGATTAGAGTTTGTCAAAAACCATCTAAAAAGCCTGTACAGTTGTGGAACAGCATACTATGGACAGATAAAACAAAGATCAACTACCAGAATGATGGGAAGACAAGAGAAGGAAGAAGGGAAGGAACTGCTCATGATCCAAAGCACACCACCTCATCAGTGAAGCATGGTGGAGGTACTGTTATGTCATGGCCATGTATGGCTGCCAGTGGAACTGGTTCTCTCGTATTTATTGATGATGTGACTGCTGAGAAGAGCAGCAGGATGAAAGCTGAAGTGTTTGGGGCACCATTATCTGCTCAGATTCAACCAAATGCTTCAAAACTCATTGGACGATGCTTCACAGTGCAGTTGGACATTGACCTGAAGCATATTGCAAAAGCAACCAAAGACATTTTTAAGGCAAAGAAGTGGAATGTTCTGCAATGGCCAAGTCATATCATCTGACCTGAATCCAACTGAGCATGCGTTTCTCTTGCTGAAGCCAAAACTGAGGGCAAAACACCCAAAACACAAGCAGGAAGTGCAGACGGCTGCAGTAAAGGGCTGGCAGAGCATCACCAGGGAAGAAACCCAGCATCTGATGATGCCTATGTGTCCAACACTTCAGGCAGTCATTGACTGTAAAGGATTTGCAACCAAGTATTAAAACTGACTGTTTAATTGATGATTATGTTAGTTTGTCCAAATACTTATGAGCCCTTAAAGTCGGGGGACTGTGTGAAGAAATGGTTGTCATTCCTACACGGTTCATACTACATTTTTGAAAAAAAAAAGCCTTAAATGAAAGCTGAGAGTCTGCACTTTAAGCAGGTATTCATTGTTTCATTTAAAACCCATTGTGGTGGTGTACAGAGCCAAAATGATGACAACTGTATCATTGTCCAAATAATTATGGACCTGACTGTACCTGCTGAATTGTGTCAACAACCCAGTGGAACAGCCCAGGCTTCAACAAGGGTCTACCCAAATGACTGAGTTTGAAGTAAACAAACAGCTGATCAGTCTTCCCTGATGTACTCTGTCTGCCGAGGCTCTGACATAGCATAGCATGGACAGGAGCTGCACAACCTCCTGTCCTCCTTCAGAAGGGGAAAGTGCCCATAGCTCAAGTGGCTGAGCCAGGTGGAACTCGGATGGAACCTTGAACAGGAACGCTGTACTGGGGCAAAAGATTACACCCGACTCATCCTGCAAGACCCTGCAGCATACACTGTGAACTGGCAGTGCACGGAGTTCACCTAGCCTTCTGGCAGAGGTAATGGCCAACAGGAATGCTGTTTTGAGAGAGACCCATTTCAGTTCAGCAACCCTAAGGGGCTCAAAGGGGGGGGGCGCTGAAGTGATCCGAGGCCTACATCCAAATCCCATGGAAAGGACAAAGGTCTAGTCCTTTGAACTGTCAGCCTATGGGCACCTATGAGAAACCAGGAAATCAGGGAACAGTCATCTTTGCTTAGTGTGAATGTGCCCATACGAACTGCCTTGACGGCTGCCATTATCCCTGCCATTATCCCTGCCAGGTTAGGGCAGACTTCCCTGCCTGAGTAGGCGTCCACCTGCTGAACCTTGCACCGTGTAGAGCCGTCTCCCAGCGGTACAAATAGGGATGGGTATCATTAAGATTTTAATGATACTCCTTATTGATTTGGTACTTTATCGGTACTCTTATAGGTTCTTTTTTTATTTCTAAATAACTGCTTTTCAGAAAATATATTGATTTAAAAAGAATAAATCCAGAACAGGATTATTGAATATTTGAAATAAAACAAATTGTTGTTTCTGAAACGGTAATTTTTACAACAGAAAAGTCACTATATAAACATTATTCCAGACATCACAATACTGAGTGAAGTTTAGTATTCATCAGTCAGTCCTCCTGTCCTCTGTCCTCTGTCCTCCTGTCCTGCTCCCTCTCTGCTGATGTGATTCACTGTGTGCAGGTAACATTAGTGCTGGTAGAGAGAGTTGGGGCTGTTTGTCTCAGCCAGCAGCTTAGTTTAAAAGTGTCAAACTAAGTTAGTCTACATGCAGACAGCTGTCATTTAAGCTTATTAGTAACAATTCACTATTAGCCGAACTAGCGTGCTGTCTAAATCAGCGTGTAAGACATAACTTTAGTGTCGGTGGATGAGAGACTGTGGAAGGAGCATATTGAATATTGCTGTCTACATGTTCATCATGCTGAACACATGTATTGATACATTATTGGCATCTTACTAGCTAAGGTTGAATTGCACTTAACAGTAACGAGAGTAGCTGCCGTCAAATCAGGTGATTTTAGAGTTATCTTAACTTCGTTTCCACCGGGGCCGCTCAGCTGTTCACCAGTTACCGTGTCGTGTAGGCGTGTGTGTGTATGTGGTGGAGATCAGTGCTGGCACAGTGCGCAGATGAGAGGCTGCAGGATGATAATGAATTATACCAAAATGTGTAAAAGTACTGATAAAGGAATCAATACCATCAGAGCTCATCAAAACTATGGTCTTTGATAATTTAGCCCCGGGGCTAATTTAGTACTGGGTTTCAGTACACATCCCTAGGTACAAAATGGCAACTCTAGCGGATGGGGCCCGGGCCTCTTGTATAGTCCTCACTACAGGCTTTGACAAGCCCAAAGCTAGGAGGCCGCCCCTTTCAGGGGCCAGACCACCAATCTGAGCCCTGCTGGTGGAACAGGGTCCTGCTCGCCTGCTACAGCAGGTTTTGCTGAAGTGGGGGCTGGAGCGGAGTGAAAGGAGGAAAGGCGTAAAGCAGACCTTGAGGCCATGGGTGTGCCAGAGCATCCCATTCCAGAGGTGGATAGTTGTCCCTCAGGAAAGGGCTACCTGAAACTTCTTGTGCCCTTGGTATAGGGCCATAATGGCTCCAGGTTTAGCCAAACAGGTTTGTGAAGCCATAGCCTTCAGACCATCCATTACTCAGCAGTTCCTGCCAGGGCAGGTGGCTTTGCCAGGCATAGAGTTGGAGGGAGAGACCAGCAGAGAAAGGGCTTGATCCATTAAACAACATTGTTAGATGACTGGGTGTTTTGTAGGTTAGCCCCAGGCGTGACTGGACAAGCAGGTGTGTCTTAAAGAAGTATCTGCGTACCCTGACAGCAGGGGGATCATCCCTGTACATATGGAATATATAATGGAGTGGGGAGAAAGCCTTGATACGATAGAGAAAAGGGTTCAGTGTATATATCGAGTGGATTGTTATTGATGGAAAGTGCGAACATATTGTCATCAAAGTATAAACCAAAGGAATATTTGTCTCTTTCATATAGTTTGTTAGCAATAATTCAAGAATGTTTCACTAATGGGTAAACAGTGTCATGTGTTATGATGAAAACTTATGACAGCCCGCTCCGCTTAGAATTTTCTGTCTGAAATATGCTGGACACAAGATGTGTACTACTTCACTTAAAAGTCCACTCTCAGTGTGTGTGCCCTGAAGGCATCAAGCTTACACATTCATGTGCTCACCCAGAAATCTCTCCAATTTACACAGGTGCAATACAATGTTGCACAAAAGTATCACAATTTGATCTGACCTGAGAGTCTCCAGTGTACAGTGTGGATTCTCCAGTCCAGCAGAGAGCAGCTTCACTCCTGAATCCTTCAGTTTGTTGTTACTCAGGTCCATCTCTCTCAGACTGGAGGACTGGGAGCTGAGAACTGAGGACAGAGCTCCACAGCTTCTCTCTGACAGATTACAACCACTCAGTCTGAAAAAGAGTCAGATCACAAAATTAATACATTTTAGGCTTAAATGAACTACACTGTAATTTTCATTCATTCATCTGTGGAGGACCAATCATACAGAAGATAAAAGGACATTAAAATTGATCAACTTATCAATTTGTTGACTTAATCTTGTTACTTGAAATTGACTGAGACATTCATCGTTGAGTACAACCCATCACATGTGACAGAGTTAGTATCTGCAGTTATCTCCACACTTACAGAGCTTTGTTGGAAGCTTTGACCACTGGCAGCAGCCTCAGAAGAGCCTCTTCTGAAGCAAAGTATTTCTTCAGGTCAAACACGTCCAGGTCGTTTTCTGATGACAGTAAGATGAAGACGAGAGCTGACCACTGAGCAGGAGACAGTTTATCTGTGGACAGACTTCCTGAACTCAGGTACTGTTGGATCTCCTCCACTAGAGAACGATCATTCAGCTCGTTCAGACAGTGGAACAGGTTGATGCTTTGCTCTGGAGACAGATTCTCACTGATCCGACTTTTGATGTACTCGACTGTATCCTGATTGGTCTCTGAGCTTCTTTTCTTTTTCAGCAGGTCTCGTAGGTGTTTCTGATTGGTCTGCAGTGAAAGACCCAGGAGGAATCGGAGGAACAAGTCGAGGTGTCCATTTGGACTCTGTAAGGCCTTGTCAATAGCAAACATGTGGACCTCTGTCATAGATGTTTTGCTGAAAACCTTTCGCACTTGTTCGCCACTTGTTTGCCCTGGTTCAGACATCACATTCTTGTTTCTGTTAACGAGTTCCCTCTCTACATATAAAGCTGCCAGAAACTCCTGAACACTCAAATGGACAAAGCTGAACATCCTGTCTTCATCTTTCTTCCTCCCACGTTCCTCTTTGAAGATCTCTGTGAACACTCCTGAGCACACCGAGGCTCCACTGACATCAATGCCACTCTCTTTGAGATCTCTCTCGTAGAAGATCAGGTTGCCCTTTTCCAGTTGGTGAAAAGCCAGTTTTGCTAATGATTTAACGTAGTGAAGGCACTGTTTTTGGTTGTACTTCTCTTTTGTCTGATGGATCTGAAACTTCAAAAATTCTGCGTACATCTCAGTCAGGGTCTTGGGCAGCTCTCCTTCCTCTCTGGTCTTCATGACATCCTCCAAAACTGTAGCAGTGATCCAGCAGAAGACTGGGATGTGGCACATGATGTGGAGGCTTCGTGATTTCTTGATGTGGGAGACGATTCTGCTGGCCTGCTCCTCATCTCTGAATCTCTTTCCGAAGTACTCCTCTTTCTGCTGGTCAGTGAATCCTCTAACCTCTGTCATGATGTCCACAAAATCAGAATGGATCTGATTGGCTGCTGCAGGTCGTGTGGTTATCCAGAGGCGAGCAGAGGGAAGCAGATTCTTCTTGATGAGGTTTGTTACCAGCACATCCACCGGGATCGACTCTGTCACATCAAAGTCCGCCTCCTGGTTTTCATTATTAGAACAGTCCAGTTGAAGGCGGCTCTCATCCAGTCCATCCAACACAAAGAGAAGTTTGAACCTGCTCTTGTCAAAGTTGGTGTTTCCTGATGACTGCAGAGTTGCAAAGATGTAATTAAGAGCTTCTCTCGTGATGTCTTTGGTCTCCCTGATACATTCATGAATGAGCTCTGCCAAACACAACTTCTCTCTTTTCCATAAATTCAGCTGGCGGAAGGTGAAGGGGAAAACAAGATGCACATCTTGATTGGTTCTTTTTTCAGTCCAGTCCAACACAAACTTGCGCACAAGAAATGTTTTTCCAATTCCTGCGATTCCATTGGTCAGCACTGTTCTAATGGGTTTATATCTTCCAGAGGGGGGTTTGAACATATCACTAGGTTTGATTGTTTTCTCTGTATCTGTTGGCTTCCTCTTTGCCTCAATCTGTGTGGCCTCATGCTGTGTGTTGATGTGTACGTCACCTCCAGCTGTGATGTACAGCTCTGTGTAGATATCATCCAGACGCTGCTCATCCTTCTTCTGTGCCCACCCCTCTTGTGCACACATGAACTTATCTTGGAAGTGTGACTGAAGTAGGTGTTGGTAATATGAGATGTGCCGTGGCTCTGGTACTGGAACAATCACATCTGTATGACATCAGCCAAAATACAATTATTTGAATATCTAAAGGCAATTGAATCAAACTCAACTGGACTTAGTTTTGTCTTAGAAGACGTTTCACCTCTTATCCAAGAGGCTTCATCAGTTCATGCTTGTCTGACTAGGCTGGAACTAGTCTGACAAACTGGTGTGGAAAAACCCAGGTATTTATCCTCTGGGGAGGTCTTCCCAAGGCCAATGATGTCACTGGTTCATTAGTGCTCCAACGGTGTGTCAACGACGGTTGTTAGAGTCACATGAGGTCATTTGTGAATGACCATTGTTTTTAAAGGTTAAGCTGTTAAATCTCCTGGGCAAGGATAAAAGGACAGCATCATCATCCTTGCCTGTCGTTGACACACCGTTGGAGCACTAATGAACCAGTGACATCATTGGCCTTGTGAAGACCTCCCCAGAGGATAAATACCTGGGTTTTTCCACACCAGTTTGTCAGACTACTTCCAGCCTAGTCAGACAAGCATGAACTGATGAAGCCTCTTGGATAAGAGGTGAAACGTCTTTTAAGACAAAACTAAGTCCAGTTGCGTTTGATTCAGTTACCTTGAGATAACTATGACCTGGATAAATGAGAATATCCACAGGCAATTATTTGAATATAACATGTCTTTATTTCCTCATAAAATCAAAGACGTTTGTATAAAACTTTGGGATAATTAGTGTATGAATTGATGCGTTATGGTTGGCCATAACGCCATAACGACCTTACAAGACATCAATCATGTCTTGTAAGGTCACATTGACTTTGACCACCAAATTCTAATCATTTTGTTCTTAAGCCCAAGTAGACGTTTGTACAAAATTTTTAAAAAACATTCTTCAAGGTGTTCTTGAGATATTGTGTTGAGAATGTGACAGACAGGGTCACAGTGACCTTGACCTTTTACCACCACATTCTAATCAATTCATTCATAACCCAAAGTGGACATTTGTACCAACTTTAAAGGAATTACCTTAAGGTGTTCTTGAGATATTGTGTTCATGAGAATGAAACAGATGCAAGGTAAAAACACAAGTGTTTTGTCTGTGGGTTATAATGGAGCTGATTTGTGTATTTGTGTTTAAAAATTAACCCTTCGCTAGGCCCCGGTCAAGCTGTCGGAGCTAGCATGGAGCCCACACTGTCACTAACTGCTCTCCCTGAAGAAATATTTTTAGAAAAATAAAAAAGCTACTCCTGAGAGAAGCAGACAGAGGGGTCTGCAGTCTGTTTGAAGGATATATCCAGGATGTCAAACTGACTCAGCAGCAACAACAGGTTAAAAAGACAAAGATAGTTAGAAGCTGAAGCCAAACTATAGGCTACAGATCACAGTGTAAAAGTGAACCACCACATCACTGCTGAGTGAGAACTGTCCCTTCACCAGTGAGGGAAAACTGCTGCCAGCCGCCAGACATCTGCCACTGGACTTCCACTGGCGGACGGACAGGGAGACCTGGGGGAAGTCCAACAAGCTGGTTGAATATCAGCAAAGTTTTCCCTGCTTCCCTTCACTGGTTCCTGTACAGGTCTTTATTCACTGTTACAATCATTTAAAAGCAAAAGCAGCATGTGTATACATTCAGAGGGCTTTACCTTCAGTAGCTACATAACCCTACACTTTTTGGGTTTGACTTTGGTTTTGGAACAGGGAAGAAACATATATCTTCTTCCAATGGAACACAGCCGATGCCACGCCATGATTGGCCAGTCTGGGTTCCAGGGGCGGAACTTAGCGAAGGGTCACTTGTTGCTATAAGGCCATGTTTAATGTGTGTTAGAGGTTTTGAATCAATCGAACTTAACAGCACTTCAAAGAAACTCCACCGCCAACTAGTGTCTTAGAGGTGTAACTGCAGAGCAAAACAGACACACCAACGCACAAGTCTAAGTGCTCACACTGGCGTAGGTTCTGCTTAGGCTACGGTGTAGGATCTGCGTAGAGCCAAAGCACAAATATAAATCTGCCTTAAGACGTGTGGACGCTCTGATGATGCTTTGACTAAATTTCAGTGAGTTCTCCTGTCTTTGCTTTCCCACAGTTACAATAAAGTCATGATGTCTCACACAAAAAGTAAAACTTACACTTTATACATACCAGAGAATACAGCAGCTTTACCTTCGCTCTGAGAGGAGGAAATTCTTCTGTTCTCTGAAGTCTCTCCAATGTCACCGACATCCACTGACACTGTGTGGGACAGGTTGTGTTATTTTTTAATTGGACTTACTACCCCTTATTTATCATTAACTTAATTAGTGCTTGTTAACTAACTTTCATTTTTAGCTTTTTTTAAAAATGTGTTTGTGATTGCAGCAGCATAGAGGGCGGTGATCTATGCATTATGTGGCTGCATTTAATTGGCCACAGCTGGTGACTGATCGTTGGGGCGGCAGTATATGGTGCAGCGGTCCTCCGCTGTCTTCATTTGTGCTCCCCCACCACATCACTTCCGGTCCAGAGGTGTGTCGTCCTAACAGGTATTGCCACTCTCTGCTGCTTCACTTCACAGTCTGTTTTCCCATGAAAAGCAATGCACCAAAATTCGTACATATCCCACTACGTAATCATGAGCCAGTAATTCGAGCATAACCCACATATTTTAGAAGGCTGCGAAAACGTGACCAATGCACTGACGCGAGGAAAAAAGGACGTGGTTGCAAATGGTCCAGTAAGGGGATAGGCTTGAGTGGTGGATGGATCGCGAACACTTTCCCAGAGACCTTCCACTGGAGACCAGTGTTTGGAACTATGTGAACTTTGAGTCATTTTTAAAGGACGTCCTCACCATGTTTCCTCTCCCTAAGCTGAACCTCAGTAGCTTTATTTGCCTAAACCTAAACTCCATGTCGTTGATTAGGATGTAACGTCATTCATGGGTGCTAATTTGTCTGATATCATATGAATTGTGTGAGGATACATTGCTTGCATTAATATCTCAGTGTCTCAAACTGAGGAGTAAATAAAAGAATAAACCAGGCGGTGTCATCACACCTCTGATGATTGACAACCTGAACATTTTCTCATAATTATGAGATCAGGCCTCCAATTGTTCTTCTTTGGTGAATACAATGAGCGTCTGTACAAAGAGCCTGTTCCTCTACAAGTATTGTGTTGCTCATGTCAACTCACTGTTTTTGCCTGAAAATACAAAATAAAAAGGTGTGACTGACCTCGTGGTGCTGAGCTGGTGTCTGACAGACTCTGCACCAGATCATTCCTGTTGATCTTCTCTAAGACCTTCTTGGTCACCTTCAGAGCTCCATCAGGTTTATAGGTGTTCACCATCACATTCACTGTGTCCCGCCTTTTTGCTTCCTCCAGTTTGGACACTTTGATGGCTTGGTAGCCTCCCAGGATGTCAGGCTGCTGCAGGTACCATTTGAAGGTCTTAAAGTCATCGTCTTTCAGATCCTCCAGAGTGTTCAAAAGGTCCTCTGTCGTCATCGTGGCCTCCTGCTAAAATCAAGCAATCATTTGTTTGTAGAATCTGGACAGTTACAGCCACACATTCAAAGAGCTGAAGTCTGCCACATTATCCATTAGCTTTGGTTCCACTGACCACTTTTTAACACCACACTTAATATAACGCCATGCACATCACTCACATCAGGCTGTTCTCATGCACTGTTTGTGTGTTTTCCTATGAAAAATAATGCATACTTACCCTATGAAATCATGAGCCACTAATCTTTGCATACGGTAAGCCATATATTTTGGAGGGCTGCAATCATGTAACCAGTGCTCTGAAGGGGGTAAACAAGAGAGTGGTCCCGAGTGGCCCAGACTGGGGTGGGTTTTATTTTGTAGTTTTGGTCTGTGTTGTCTGTCTGTAACTTACGTTGCTTCCTGTTTTGATCAGGACCCTCTTGAAAAAGAGATTTTTAATCTTGAGAGGTTTTCTTTTTTAGATTTTCTGGTTAAATAAAGGTTTAATAAATTAAGAAAAAATACAGAACTTATCCCTGGAGACTGCTGTTTAGAACTGTGTGAATCATTTTAAGGTACGTCCTCGCCATGTTTCTTTTCCATAACCTCACCTTTGTAACTTTACGTTAATTATAGTTCCTAATTATAACTTTATGTTAAGGACACAACATCATTCATGGGGCACTAATTCATAGGATATCATACAAAGTGTACCCATCATACAAGCGTCCATGATCAGAACTGCATTACTGTATTAACTACATAATGAGCTGAAGCATAAAATGAAAATCACAAAACTCTTACCTGAAAGTTTGGAGAACATTAGAACGTGTCGACAACATCAGAGTCAGGTCACTCTGCAGTCTGGCTGCTGTGTTTGAGTCAATAAGTTTACCAGAAGTGGAGAATGAGGAAATGCACATGTGTGAACATAGAAGTGAAATCCCAACTTCATCTTATTCAGGTTCCTCTTTGTTGTGTGAGTTCCTGTAAAATTTTACATTACACAACTGCATGATGCTGTGTTTGTGTGTTTAGTTGACTCTCGTTGTCCTTTAACCTTTCCAAGATAGAAAAATTGTGGGTTTGGCTCATGGAGATTCAAGACTCATGATGAACGCGTGCAGACACTGAGCCAACGCTGGCCCGAGTGCTGCAAACTGCAGCTGGTTCTAAGGGTGCTTTCACACCTGTAGTTCAGTTCATTTGGCCTGGACTAAGGGGAAAATAATTGATATATTATTGTATTACAATAATGAGGTCGGGCGGCACGGTGGTGTGGTGGTTAGCACTCTCGCCTCACAGCAAGAGGGTTGCCGGTTCGATCCCGGGCGTGGGAGCCCTTCTGTGTGTAGTTTGCATGTTCTCCCCGTGTCAGCGTGGGTTCTCTCCGGGCACTCCGGCTTCCTCCCACAGTCCAAAGACATGCAGGTTAATTGGTGACTCTAAATTGTCCGTAGGTGTGAATGTGAGTGTGAATGGTTGTCTGTCTCTATGTGTCAGTCCTGCGATAGTCTGGCGACCTGTCCAGGGTGAACCCTGCCTCTCACCCAGTGTCAGCTGGGATAGGCTCCACCCCCCTGCGACCCTCAAGAGGATGAAGCAGTTAGAAGATGAATGAATGAATGAATGAATAATGAGGTCACGTGAGGTTCTACAGACTGACAGGTAAGTTGTTGACTGGATTGTTTTGGCGACTGCCATGTTGCATCACCACGACCCATGTGGGGAACTCACATTCTGGTGACTGACAGAGGTTCATGCAACACTTGAATGCTTCTGATGTTTATATTAATGTTCTTCATCACAATGCGCTCACAATGCGCTCACGAAGAAGTAGCTGATTATGAGCATTTATAGTTTTATTTGACTGCAAACTGACTGCATGTTATGAATAATGAACAAGAGGAAGAGACAGTAACTATTCAGAGCTTCTTACTGTGGGATCCCTGATACACCTTTTGAATGGACTTCATCAGCTACTTTGAAACTGTAATACATAACAGATTACTTGTTACCTTCACTGAAAGTAATAAGTTAGTTTACAGTATTACTCTTTGTGTAGAAGAATACGTTACTGATTACCAGAGTTGGGTATAACTCTGACTTTGATTACTTTTTGCAGTAACGAGTAACCTAACGTGTTAGTTTGCTGTTTGAGTAATCAAACACTTGAGTACATTTTCAAACAAGACATCAGTTACTTCCGTTACTTTTAGAACGCTGGTCCTTCAGCTCCGAAACAGCAACGGCTGTCGTTTGGTTCTAATAACGGCGATAACGTTAAACCTATCAGTCTGAAAGAAGCCACGGAGCTTGTGGCTCGCTACGTGGCCGGAGAAATGCTGCCGTTGTCTACGGTGGAGTCTAAATAGGTGGAGTAGGACTCGCTGACAGACATATTTCAGACTCAGGACTTGCATTATACCTGGTACACGCTACACGCTGGTACTCACCAATTATCCCCGGTCGTCTTTCACGGCGTGTGTGATGTCATCGGGTTATTCTTGTCTTATTTTTATCACTTTTACTATTATTTGAGTCACTGTGTGTGTTCATGTGCCAGCCGACATGTTGTTGTAGTCACCTAAAAGCGTCAGCAGATGGCAGGAGCTACATTTGAAGCGCCATATGTAAACTGTCAAGCTACTGTATCTTCCACAGGAAGTTCTGACAAATGTTTCAGAATAAAAGCCTATTTAGAAAATGGAGGGATTCTCTCAGCTGAGGTTATAAGGAGCTTTTAATTTGAAACAAGTATTGAATTTGAAATGACGGTGCGATATGTTAACTTTACAAAGACAATGGAGCGGATAAAAAGTAAATATATAAACACACAGAGAGATTAATAAATAACGGACCGTCTATAATGTAGTCTGTTTCAAATGAAGCTGGGAGCCTCTGCAGTTGTGGTGAGTAAAAGCCCCGCCGCTATTTGTTAATGTTATTACTTTATGTCCAACCGTGATGATGTACCATTGTTTGCTAGCTTGATGCTAATGACAGTAACGTTAACTCAGCAGGTTGACAAAGTGCCTCTGCTGTTTCACACCATCATTTCCCCCTTTTACTCTGTGTGGTAACATCCCTAGAGGAAATATTAAAAACGCTGGGGTGTTGTTGTCATACAGTTGTCTACGGCAGCAGATCGTTGTGTGTTTCTACTGGTCAAAGTGACGGCTGTGATGGGAGAACTGGATCTCAGTGAAGGGCAAGTGGTCCATTACTTTAATTTTGGAGACAAAAAAATGTAGGCTTAGTGCCCTGTGGTCCATTGGCCAATAGGAAATGTAGAATACTCAAAAGTACTTTAAAAGTGCTTGAGTTACTTTTCTCAGGGAGTAACGTTGGAAGTACTTTTAAAGTAATTGAGTTACTTTACTCAGGGAGTAACGCAGTAAAGTAACTGGTTACTTTTTTAAAAAGTAACGCAGTAACGTACTTTGATTACTTTTAAAGTAACTCTTACCCAACACTGCTGATTACCAGGCCCATATAGAATCTGCAGATTTTTTAAGTTTTAGTTTTCAGAGGTGATCCAAAATGAAAATCTGTTGAATTCTGCACGTGCATGTTTTTTTGTTTGTTTGTTTGTTTGTTTGTTTGGTGTTTTTTTGCTAGTAATGTGATAGACAATTAGCCTGGAAATCCAGACCCAAATCTAGAAAGATTTAGGGTCTGGCCATGAGTAATGAAAATGGCCCAACTCGAGGGGCGGCACCAAGCATGCATTTGTAAACTGCACGCAATTGGATAACACTACGGCCAATCAGAACAATACACAGGGTGACATATACGCTTAGCTACCAGCGGAGCTAACTGGTAGATTAGACTCTTGCCGTATCCGGTCAGCAAAACAGCAAAAACGTCCTTCTTGCAAAGGAAAGATTTGAGCGCCGTCTTCTGTTCCTCTTTTAGAGAAAAAGCCAAGTCTAACTCGTTCATTGTAGCGGCCAAAGCCGTTTCAAACAACTGGTGTTCATCCGTAGCCATCTTGCAATGTTTACTGACTGATTCCGGACTTGGTCGTCGCAGCGCTGTCGTCATCTGTTTAGCTCGCCTCTGGCCCGCCTATATCAGATACACCGATGTGATTGGTGCAGCTCGGTTTCATGGGCATAGGTAATGAGCATCATTACTGATTGCCAGAGTGACTCGCTGAGCAAATTCAAATTGTGCTCTCGCGAGAACTCTGGATTTCCAGGGTTATAGACAATACTAATTTATGATAACAATTGTTTTTGAACAAAAATAACGATAAGAGTATACATGTATAACCTGATGTTAATTCCACTACAGAAGAGACTTGATGATCACTAAAATTAGGTGGGGAAAAGTGGATATATCAATAACAGTATCGGTAATTGATCAAATGAGTTGTCATATATCGGCATATCAGATATGGGCAAAAAATCCATTATTGTGCATCCCTAATCAACACTATGAAAACATCTGGACAGATGAACAAAGATTTCAGCACGGTTTTGTTTTTCATCCACACAGTTCATGTCCTCCACAGCAGCAGCTGCTGTCCTTTGAACACATCTTCAGTCTGCCTGCTGTGATGAACATTAATTTAATTATTCTAGCACGCTCCTTCCACCACCGTAAAACCTCCACCACCTCTTTTAGGTGGCAAAAATATGTTTTGCTGCGACCCTGTCCACAGCAGCACATTGTTTATCTTCCGTGTCAGTAGATTTGGTTCATGGAAAATGATAGCAAAACAACAGAGTACATAAAATAAGTACAGCACAAACGTCTGTTTAACTAAATATATTTAAATGTTACAATTACTGCTGAAAATGACAACAGAAATTAACAATTTTGCTGATTTTATATCTCTGCAATCACAATCAACTGCCAGTTTTCTTCCCAGAGGTGACTGTTGTTAGCATGATGTCACAGTGATTTGGTTTAGGTACAATATTTACAAATGGGGTTCACACTAAGCTAAGCTAGTGTGACACTAACACACACATTGAGAATCTCTAGCCCCAAGCAAGTGTACAGATACTGAGCAAGCAACTGATTCAGCAGAAAACAAACACTTTCATCAGATAACTGAGCTCACTGTTCAGAGAACAATAGATCACAGTAAATCACAGAGTCTCACAGAGCAAAGTCGGAAAGCCGAGGAGGAAAAGCGGCAACAGTTTCGACCCTCTGCATCATCTCAGTCAACCCAGATGTTATGTAGCCCAAGCCTCAAGATCAGCCTATCCACGGCAGTGACATCACATGGGCTCACCCAATCAGCGCTGGGCACCAGCACCAGGAGGAAAACAAAGATCCTCTGAAGACAGCAAGAGCTTTCACTCTCCTGAAACACTTCTGCTGCTGCACACGATGAAACATACCGTGAAACATACAGCTGGCCATATCAATGGACGTGCAGTGAAAAATAATGTTTTAAGAATGAAATATTTTCTTGTAATTTTGAGTTAGTATGATTTACAAAAATTTTGCTGCGTGTCAGCAGTGTGAGTGTTTCTCTGCACAGGAGGAGACTCTCCCTCCTACAGTGAACACAGAGACACTGAGGAACCAGACCGTAACCCAAAGCCAGGGTAAAGAGGCTCAGTGAAGGTGGTGCTGAAGGTGTGGAGGTGGATCAGTGAGTCAGAGGAGACTTTGAAGAAGGACAGAGTGCCAGCAGGACAGTCCACATACACTGCTACTCTGTTAGAGACAGAGGAGGAGGAGGGCTGAGGGAGGTCTTTGTCTTTCTTGTTGTGCAAGACAGAGTATCCAACAATATCAGAGCAGCTCAGACTCCAGGACTGATCATTTCCTCCAAACCTGCAGTCAGCACTGTCTCCTCTCCTCCTGATTCCTCTGTAACTCACTGATATACGAACCTTTCCTCTCCACTCCACCTCCCAGTAACAGCGACCAGTCAGACCAGTTCTGCACAGCAGCTGATATGAGAAGTAAAATCTCTCTGGATGATTAGGATAAGGCAGCTCCTCTCTCACTGCTGTCACCGTCCTGTTGTTGTCGGTCAGTTTGAGGTGTGTGTTTACTGTGTTCATGTCCACTGTGAGTCCACAGGCGTCTGATGGAGAGAACAAGACACAAATACTCATCTTTTAGGATCCTCTTTCAAACGGAGCACTGAATGCAGATACTCAAACTTTTGATTTAAACTACTTTAACATGTGCTGCCTTGTTTTCATGAGTCAAAGTGAACACACACTTACACTTTCTCAGACCAGGTTTCAGCCACTGCTCACCTCCAGGTTCCAACCTAGAGGGGGAAACAAAGTCAGAATGAACCTTCGTCATCAATAAGCTTCATAAACCTTCACTCATCCATCAGTAAGACAAAACAGCAGCAGTTAAAAACACATTTCATACACAGACTCAACTAAACTTAAGATTCCCAGTCCCCTGCAAAGCCAGATTAATGGATCGCATTCTGTCAAACAACCTCTTTTTCCTGTCACAAACTTTAGAAAGACGACATGATGAGATGCTCTGGAAGTTTTCCTTACTCCTCTCCTAGCTCTGCAGTTCCTGTTTCACCACAACACCCACATGCTCTGTCATGTATGTGTGTGATGATTCATTGTTGTTTTCCTACTTCTCCCATCACAGCAATCACTCTGACAAATAGGATCACAGAACTTTCTGGGTTAGGGTTAAATAAATTTCTATCAAACTGGTCTTTCTCAGTCACCTTAGGCAATGCCTCATCCTCAATAACTCTGACCCAAGGTGTCCCCCAAAGCTCCATCCTGGGCCCCTCGTTATTGTGCATAAACATGCTACTGATTGGTCACATCGTAAACAAACACAAAATCCAGTACCATTGTCATGCAGATGACACACAAATATACTATATGTTATATAAAAAACGGCAAAGAAGGCAATTTTAATCATCTTTTATCCTGTCTATCAGATATAAAGTCCTGGATGTCCCAAAACCCTCTCCAGTTTAACGACAACAAATCAGAAATAATTCTCTGTTCTCCAGCAAAGTCCATCACTGTTTTAAATAACCATTTTGTTCTGTGTCTGGAAATGTCAAACCTGCAGCCAGAAACTTTGGTGTGATATTTGAGAGTGACCTCTCCTTTGAAAACAAAAATACAGGTGTTGTCCACTCCTGCTTCTATCAATTAAGAAGCATCCTCCTGGTTAGATTATTGTAACTTGTTGTATTCAGAGTTAAGCTAAAAAGCCACCTCACACCCTCAGCTGGTGCAAAATGCAGCTGCTTTGAACAAACATTAGAAAACATGACCATATCAGCCCTGTTTTAGCCTCTCTTCACTGTTACCAGTCAGTTTTAGAAATGATTTTAAGATTTACTGATCACTTTTAAAGCACTTTATGGTTCAGCCCACAGCTACATTGCTGAGATGCTGCTCCCCTATGTGCCAGGTTGCAGCCAGATCCTCAGGCAGGGCTCTGTTGGCTGTTTTTTTAATTTTATATTGTCATTGGGTATGGTATTTTTTAATTGTTTGATATAATTGTCCTCAGTACTGTCTTTGCTGCAGTTTGTTGGCGACTTTGCTGACCTGTCTCTATGAATTTCTTTAAGTTGCCTGTTGATATTTGTCTAAAATCTGCATTGTTTTAAATCCGAGTTGAACCATGTAAAGCACTTTATTGTACTTGTACATACTTGTATTGAAAAGCCCTTTCTACATAAGGTTTATTATTATGATTTTTTTAGGGGGATGTTGGTCTGCATCGGCACTGTCCAGTACTGAAGTCTTTTCACTTTTGCATGAGTAAGACTTGTCATTGCCGTGTGTTTACTTGTGTTAGGCAAATAGTTATATTGTTGAATATTCTTTGGCCAAATTTAATAAAAATCTACATTTATATCTAATACGCCATGTACCATATCTACTTTTATTGAAAAACAAAATGGGAACATCCTTACAAAGTAACTCTGAAGTCACTGACCTTAGCTACTTTCTTTGCACCCCTAAATATTGGTCAAGCAGGGACTCTCAGCATATCAGTTACCATCTTCACTGTTATCAGCAGTGTTGCAGGTACAGACTGTGAACTAACAGTCTAGCTTGTCAGTGTGACAGAGAGACAGTGTGTTGTCCATATGAAACAGTGTGTTGCTGTCTGTTCATACCTGAGAGTTTCCAGTTTCCAGTGTGGGTCCTCGAGTTCAGCAGTCAGCAGCTTCACTCCTAAGTCTCCTGGATGGTTGTAGCTCAGGTCCAGCTCTCTCAGATGGGAGGGGTTGGATCTCAGAGCTGAGGCCAGAGAGGTACAGCCTTCCTCTGTGATCAGACAGCCTGACAGCCTGGACACACACACACACACACACACACACACAAATAAATAATGTTAATTCATTCATTTGCATCTATTCCCTCTTTGTCAGTGTGAATTCCATGATTAGAATTAACTACATGTTCAATTTTCTCATCAGTCCACTGCTTTTAAGTGTTCTCGTTAGTATACAGACAAATGACACCAGAACCTGTTTCCAACAATGTACTTTGACTTAAATCTGCAACAGTTAATTTTTGATCACTCAGGGGCAGCACAACAATCACTAAAACATAACACTAACAGACTAACACCTCATGAGGTAAGCTAGCACAGTGGAGAAGAAAAATATAACAGAGTGACAGACTCCGTCAAAATACTAGAATTAAACATTGACTTTTCCTTGAAATGTTTTAATCATTGCGGCCAGACAGCAGACATCTGTGAGATCGTTCCCAGACAATTTCTCAGAAAAAAAAGTTACCACAGTGTTTTTGAGTGTAATCCACTCTGTTAAACCCTACTGTGAAACAGAAGCTGAGTTCTGACCTGAGAATTTCCAGTGTACAGTGTGGACTCTCCAGTCCAGCAGAAAGTAGCTTCACTCCTGAATCCTGCAGGTCATTGTCACTCAGGTCCAGCTCTCTGAGACGAGAGGACTGGGAGCTGAGAATTGTGGACAGAGCGCCACAGCTTCTCTCTGAGAGACTGCAGCCACTCAGCCTGAAGATGAGATGGTGATATTTACAAACACTGATACTGGTTTCATATCTTCAGTGTAAAAGGCATGAGATTTCTACAATTGCCGTTACTAAGCTGATGAGTCAAACGATCAAAGGTCCCAAGTGATGAGAGGACTGTTTGGACAAAAATTGTTTTTTATTGTGTATACTACTGGGATGTAACAGCTATTAATTTAAAAAAAAATATATATATATTCAAATTGGATCAAATGTTTTTTTAAATTAAGCCTTAAATGAACTACAATATGACAAATCTTTATAAATATTATGGCTGCTTTAGTCTGTGTAGGTACAACGAAACTGAAGGAACAATTTGTAGGATTTTCCAATTGATTAATGCTTCAATTTGTGAGCTAACTCTTGCAACTTTCAGTTGACTGAGACATTCGTCATTGATTATAACCTTACAGGCAACAATGTTAGTATCTGCAGTTATCTGCACACTTACAGAGCTTTGTTGGAGGCTTTGACCACTGGCAGCAGCCTCAGAAGAGCCTCTTCTGAAACAGAGTATTTCTTCAGGTCAAACACGTCCAGATGATTTTCTGATGACAGTAAGATGAAGACGAGAGCTGACCACTGAGCAGGAGACAGTTTATCTGTGGACAGACTTCCTGAACTCAGGTACTGTTGGATCTCCTCCACTAGAGAACGATCATTCAGTTCATTCAGACAGTGGATCAGATTGATGCTTTGCTCTGGAGACAGATTCTCACTGATCCGACTTTTGATGTACTCGACTGTATCCTGATTGGTCTCTGAGCTTCTTTTCTTTTTCAGCAGGTCTCGTAGGTGTTTCTGATTGGTCTGCAGTGAAAGACCCAGGAGGAATCGGAGGAACAGGTCGAGGTGTCCATTTGGACTCTGTAAGGCCTTGTCAATAGCAAACATGTGGACCTCTGTCATAGATGTTTTGCTGAAAACCTTTCTCACTTGTCCACCACAAGTTTGCCCTGGTTCAGACATCACATTCTTGTTTCTGTTAATGAGTTTCCTCTCTACATATAAAGCTGCCAGAAACTCCTGAACACTCAAATGGACAAAGCTGAACATCTTGTCTTCATCTTTCTTCTTCCCACGTTCCTCTTTGAAGATCTCTGTGAACACTCCTGAGCACACCGAGGCTCCACTGACATCAATGCCACTCTCTTTGAGATCTCTCTCGTAGAAGATCAGGTTGCCCTTTTCCAGTTGGTGAAAAGCCAGTTTTGCTAATGATTTAACGTAGTGAAGGCACTTTTTTTGGTTGTACTTCTCTTTTGTCTGATGGATCTGAAACTTCAAAAATTCTGCGTACATCTCAGTCAGGGTCTTGGGCAGCTCTCCTTCCTCTCTGGTCTTCATGACATCCTCCAGAACTGTAGCAGTGATCCAGCAGAAGACTGGGATGTGGCACATGATGTGGAGGCTTCGTGATTTCTTGATGTGGGAGACGATTCTGTTGGCCTGCTCCTCATCTCTGTATCTCTTCCTGAAGTACTCCTCCTTCTGCTGGTCAGTGAATCCTCTAACCTCTGTCATGATGTCCACAAAATCAGAATGGATCTGATTGGCTGCTGCAGGTCGTGTGGTTATCCAGAGGCGAGCAGAGGGAAGCAGATTCTTCTTGATGAGGTTTGTTACCAGCACATCCACCGGGATCGACTCTGTCACATCAAAGTCCGCCTCCTGGTTTTCATTATTAGAACAGTCCAGTTGAAGGCGGCTCTCATCCAGTCCATCCAACACAAAGAGAAGTTTGAACCTGCTCTTGTCAAAGTTGGTGTTTCCTGATGACTGCAGAGTTGCAAAGATGTAATTAAGAGCTTCTCTCGTGATGTCTTTGGTCTCCCTGATACATTCATGAATGAGCTCTGCCAAACACAACTTCTCTCTTTTCCATAAATTCAGCTGGCGGAAGGTGAAGGGGAAAACAAGATGCACATCTTGATTGGTTCTTCCTTCAGCCCAGTCCAACACAAACTTGCGCACAAGAAATGTTTTTCCAATTCCTGCGATTCCATTGGTCAGCACTGTTCTAATGGGTTTATATCTTCCAGAGGGGGGTTTGAACATATCATTGGCTTTGATTGTTTTCTCTGTATCTGTTGGCTTCCTCTTTGCCTCAATCTGTGTGACCTCATGCTGTGTGTTGATGTGTACGTCACCTCCAGCTGTGATGTACAGCTCTGTGTAGATATCATCCAGACGCTGCTCATCCTTCTTCTGTGCCCACCCCTCTTGTGCACACATGAACTTATCTTGAAGGTATGATTGAAGCAAATGTTGGTAAAGTAAGATGTGTCGTGGCTCCGATACTGGAACAATCATATCTGTGTGACATAAATAGAATAAACATTTGTTCAGATGCCTCTTTTCTCACAAGCGTCAGTAAATGCATGCTTTTAGTTTTGTTAGGTTGTTTGATCTGACGAAAATCTAAAATGCAGTCAAACAGAAATTTGCAGTTAAAAGTGGAGCAAGTTGTCTGTGGATGGTATTCTAGTATTAAGAGATTTGTATTCATGTAACAGCAAGCTATCTTAAGGTTTAAATTCGAACACATTCCCTTTTATACACCTCAGATTTACAGCGATTAAACATTTGCAACAGGGAGCTGCCCAGTACAACCACAGCCCTGCTGATAACCACTGAGCAGCTGCTGGTGTTGCTGCCATCTGCTGCATAAATTGTCACAAACAAGTCCTGCAGCATCAGTGTCACGATTCTTGTTTTGTCCAAATAAGTGCTCTTGCTCTCTATCACATGCCCAGAAGTGCACATTTTTTGTCAGATTAAAACCCCAGTTGACCAAATTCAGGCAGTAGTCAAGTTTCCATCCAAATGCAGAGCAACTTTTTTTGAAAATCGGCCATAGGAAATGCATTTTATTCCACGTCTCTATGCCCAAATCGTACTGGTGGTGGGGGGAGATAATCTGTTTCAGCAACGGACAGCAGCCAGGCTCCGTGCTGGGCTCTCTGTCCTTCCTCTCCTGGAGCAGGGAGCTTCTCTGGCAGGGATATACAGTCACACAGCCAGTGAATCCTGAGCATTAGAAGTCAGCTAGTGTTTTTTGGGGGTGTTGGGCTTGGTTGGGCTTGGGCTTAGTGTTTTATGTGATGATCTCGAATATGCTAGGTCCTGGTTCCAACTCACATGGGTCAGTTTGGTTGAAGTTGGAATTTTTTCATCCTGCTGAGAACTGTAATGCTTGTACCAGCTACTAACAGGGCTTTACTACAGAGGTGTAAAGTGTAATTGCTTTTGTAACATTATCAGTGTCACAAATAAGAAAACCAGAGCCTAACAGTGGACTATACACCGATCAGCTAAAACATCAAAACCACCGGCAGGTGAAGTAAATAAAATTGATCATTTCAGTACAATGCAATGATCTGCAGGGAAACCTTTGGTCCTGGCATTCATGTGGATGGCCTTTTACGTACTCCACTAGGGTTGGGTCGGTATGAAAAAAAAAAAACGGTTCGGTTTTTGTAAAAAAAAAACGCATCAAGTTGGTAATACCGGATTTTCGCCACTTGGGGGCGCAATTGACTCATTTAAAATAAAAAACGACCTTAGGACAACAGAGTGACAGTAACAAGTTGTTTCTTTTATTCCTTACAAATAAATATTGCAGCTTACTCAATCAGTGCAAACAAGAGGCCCGTTTCCACTGAAGAAGTTCCTGGTACTATTTGGGGGGCAGGAACTACTACAGGAACGTCCTCTCGCTCGGCCCTCTCAACTGCCGTGTCTCCACTGAGAGAGCGGAGTCGGAGGAAGGTTCCTGTAAAGTTAGGGGCTCTGGATGTGACGTAATCGTTGCGCGACCATTTTGACCGGGGAGATGTAGGTTAGCCGTTAGCCGATAGCGATGTCTGTAATAACTCACTTAATGGCCCGTGAAAAAAATTATTTTTCCAGCGGATGTCTTAGTTACAACATGATTGAGATAACTGGAGTAGTTTCATGTCGTATCCGACAACGGGAGGCTTTTAACAGATGCTGCTGTTAGCTGTCCCTGTCAGCTGCAGCCACTGATGCTTTCTAGACATCGTGATTTCCCATAACTGAATAAATACCACACATAGCAACACAAAACTGCTTTGCTAGCTCAATCATGTTGTAACTAAGATATCCGCTGGAACAAATATTTTTTTTCACGGGCCATTTAGTGAGTTTTTTACATGGCGGCGGAAGCTATATGAACGAGCTAACCCTCATCTGCGGAGTTTTAAAAAATGCCGGCTATTTTGTTGCTTTCTGTTGACGTCACATCCCTCCTTGAGTATATCCAATCAGCACCAAGTAATCCCCAAGCCCCAGCCAGGAGTCTTTCGGGGCCGGTCTGAGTACCTACCCCGAGGCAGGGACTTGTTTAGCCCCCGTAAAAGTTCCGGAACTCTGTCCTTCGGGGGTGGTTCCTGCGGTGGAGACACGCACCAACGGCCCCGGCCCCGTAAAATTACCCCGAAGTTCCTGCGGTGGAAACGGGCCTAAGGGTTGCCTCCTTTGTCTGGCTCAAAGCCAAAGTGTTGCCATAGTGGTGCATTCTTTGATTTCGTTGAGACTAAATTGTCCACCATCATCGACTCCCCGTCACTATTAAACAAACTCCAGGCTACAGTAGAGGTGCATGCGCACTCGCACCTCCTAGCTCAGTCCCCGCCCCACCCCCCTCTCGCGCTTGGTGAAGAGGCAGACATAGGTGCTCACAGACTCGGGCTTACTATAAGCGGAGTGGACTACGTGTAAAAATGTCTGTGAAAAATCCCCGCGATGTGAAAAATACATGGCGAACAGTCTTTTGTGTGACACTGGTGCGCGGAGCGAAGTCCGCGCGGTCGTGCTTTGCGCGCACAGGGCTTGCGGACGTTCACTTTTACCGGGCGGACCTCCGCGATGTCCGCTCCGCGTATGTTCTGCCCAAGTATGCGGCCCGGTCGGTCTCAAAAAATAAAACCCAGTCCAAGACGGAGTACCGGACTGAATTGGTGTTACCGAGAACCGACCCAACCCTACACTCCACCCATCTAAATGTTGTCATAGACCAAGTACCCACACTCATTGCAACAGTACCCCTGATGGAAGTAGCCCCCCAGAAAGGCAGTGCACCATGCCACACCACAAAAACTGCTCAGGAATGACCCAAGGAAGGTGACAAAGACCTCAAGGCATTTGACCTAGCTTTCACATTCCCCAGGTCTCAATCTGGTCGAGCATCTGTGAGACAAACTGTTACCCCAGAGGTTCTTTGTCCATGCCTCCACCGGTCAGAGCCAAGTCTGATCTACAGTGGAGCCTCTGACCTGTCAAAGAATGGAGACAGGACCTCTGTGGGTGTCCTGTGTTGTCTGCAGAGATGCAGGACTTGAGTCACATGACTTGACTCGAGTCAGACTTGAGTCGCATATATCATCACTTGAGACTTGCTTGACTAACGTCATTAAAAGACTCGACATGACTTTGACTTTGTATTCATTACTTGAGACTTGACTTTGACTTGAGACAGATGATTCGTGTGTGCAATCTTCTTCACTAAATCTGACAGAAGAAAGATATTTTCATTTGCAATGTTAACGTTGTTGTTAAAATAAACATAAATAAATAAGAAGAAAAACAGAGCTGTCGACTTAGTCGCACGTCGCAGAAGTAACAAAACTTAACAAGCTCTGTAGAGGCAGTTCCACGACAGAAAAACTACATATTGAGCACTCGTTCAAAGTATAAAAATGGCTATCAGAAATAATGACTAATATTAAAAATAACAATTAATTTAATTAAGTAATATGATTTAATTTACATGTGGATGTGTAAATGTCTGTGTGTGTGTGTGTGTGTGTGTGTGTGTGTGTGTGTATGTGTGTGTTTGTGTGTGAGAGAGAGACAGAGACAGAGGGGGAGAGAGACAAAGACCGGGAGGGTGTTTGTGAGAACACACAAAGACAAAATGGCTGACAGGAGAGAAACAGGGACGTAAATATAGACAGTGCAAGCAGTGCGGTTGCACTGGGGCCCATGGGGTGGAGGGGCCCGACTGCCACCTGGAAATACACCCATGTTCAAAGAAGAACTCACATTAAAACAAAAATGTTGCTATTTTCCATACATGCCCTAAAAAAGGCAAACCCATCTCCACCATGGCGTTCTGGTTTTGTAAAACAGTGTCAATCTATAACAAACTATAAACTTATTCTACATAAACTATTTAAAAAACTATAAGGTGGTTGGGGAGGTTGGCTCTGACCACATGTGGTAAGTCAGGACAAAGGAACAATGGGAACGTGAGAAGCGAGAAATTTGAGTTCCTTATATGAGAGTAGCTAAGTTCAAAAGCCAAATCAGAGTATATGTGTATGAGATCTATGTCGTATAAAGGTGCTGGGTTAGTAAAAGGGATGTTAAATTGCATGCAAGACTGTGTCTATGTGACGCATAAGCTAACTTACATTAACCTGCCTTTAGCAAAGCCAGTTATCCAATGACCTTGCTAAAAGATTACAACAACAAACTTACTGAAAAATGTCAAATCAATACAGCACATTACACATACACTGACCAAAGGTACAGTCTTGCTTTGCCTTTACTGTTGTAGGCTACTTATGATATGCCCACTTGTTAAGTTACCAGTCCATGAATGGAAGAAAGAGTTGCTGTCTTGTGCTACTTGTTTGCCAGCAGTCCTCTGCTGTGGATGAACCTGGCTTAGAAGGCTTGCGGTTCCAGTGCAGTCTTTGCTTTTTTGTGTTTCAAAACCACTCGCTCAGTATCTTTGCAGAGTTAGAATTTGGCACTAACTTATTTGGGCTCCTCCATCATTAAGCTCAGTTTAGTGTGGCTGCATGAGCAGGCACAGAGCAATGCCAAAACAAAAGAGAACAAAAATGTTCTTTTCTTGGCTTGGTGACACTGCACAGGTCGCACATTTGACCAATGATGAATGAAAACTAGATTACAGGGGAACTTCATACTGAGATGTGAAACAGCAAATTGAGTGCAAAATGCTTTTGTTTTGTTCTATAATACAAAGAACATGCAGTCCAGCTACCATTTTAAGAGGACTGGGCTTACAATAAAAGTCTTCATATGTCCAGTTTAGAGTTGCACAAACAAATCTGTGGAGTCCAGTGATCCCAACATCCCCCCTTTGGTCTCATTGCACCTGATATGTGACCCTGAGAGCATGAAGATGTGAAGTTCACAGTTGAAAGAGTTCATTGGTCAGTTTGTTCAAGTTGTAACATCTGGACAGTTTGTTAACAAACTGGGCGTTTGTTGGCACTATCTGTTTTGACTAAGCAAGAACAGTTATCAAGTTACTGAACAAAATCATAAAGTTAAAAAGCAAAATCTTGATAAATGATGATAAATGACACTGGCATGGCATCAAATAATTAACCTGTGTTGCTCAGTAGGGGTTAGTGAGGACAGAAATACAAGTTTGTTGGGTGAGATGCAGAGAGTGAGAGTGATGATACAATGATAAGGATAACAGTTTGGGGGTTCAATTGAGCACAGGTTGGTATACAGACAATCGGCCCGGGAAAAGGCCTAAACACACAGTAGTAATACTTAAACAAAAATGCTGGAACTCTCAAACTAAGGCAAATAAGATGGGGCACAGATCACAGGCAATCACACAGGCAGGGAACTTGACAGGAAGTACATCTGAAATGAAACAAGGGTTGTTTTTCAAAGTTAAGGAAGAATGCTTAAATGGCTGAATCTTATATGATAAATAGTTTAATATCACGACAGGTGTAATGTTTGGCTTCAATTAGCCATGTGCTGACTTTTTTTTGGCAATATTTTCATTTCATTTTTTATTCATTTCATTTTATTCATTCATTCCAATCTAAGTGATTGGAAAGGAGCAGGATGAAGTAAACTTATAATACCTGCCTCTTTCTTAAAATATATAACTGCTTACATCAGATAAGTTCCCATTACAGCTATTACAGTTAAAAAAAAAAAAAAAGTTTACACGATGGTCAAAGAAAATAAACAAATCCAAGATCCATAAGTTAAACTATTTCATTACATGTTCTTATATAGCTTCTCTATTCTCTCCTTAAATAACCTCTTGAACTGAAAAATATTTGTACAGCTCTTCTCTTCCAATTCCAAAGAATTCCAAATTCTGACACCCACAACAGAAATACACATTTGCTTCACATTAGTCCTTACCCTTTGCTTTTAAAATTAAACCTCCTTCTATGATTTTCATCCTGTGATACTAAAACAAATAATCTCTGCAAATTTGCAGGCAAAAGTTCATTTCTCATTCTAAACACAACCAACAATGTCCTTAATTCAGCTAATTCTTTAAACTTAAACAATCCTGATTTATTGAACAACTCATTTGTGTGTTCCCTGAAATTAACATTGTATATCATTCTTATTGCTCTTTTCTGTAATAAAAACAATGGCTTTGTGTTACTCATATATGTGTTGCCCCATACTTCAATACAATGACTCAAATATGGCACAATAAGTGAACAATATAAAAATCCTCATTGCTTTATAATCTAATACATATTTTGCTTTACTTAAAACAGAAATATTTCTAGACACTTTTTTTGTACATAAGCAATATGTGGTTTCCATGTTAGTTTATCATCCACTATTACACCCAAAAAACAAATTTCTGAAACCTTTTCAATCACAACACAATTAATAGACAAAGAAACACGTTCTTCCTTTTTTCTATTTGTGAACACCATAAACTTAGTTTTATTCCAATTCACCGATAATTTGTTTATATCAAACCATTTTTTGAGTTTAACCATCTCATTCTCTATGGTCTGTACTAACATTTTTAAAGCAGACTTAAAAATCAGGCATTTCCACCGTGAAAAAGCCTAACTAATGCACTTTGGCCTTTAGTGTCAGTCTGAATGGGATATTACTGTCCGTTCAATCAACAAAAAACACGACAGAGATCAATTAAATCATAACTGAGCATCTGTGGAGTAAATTCTGTGCCATTAGAGGAGCAGATTCTACTGTTTTCACATAAATGTTCAAATCCCAAAGACGTATCGTCCTCATCGGTGGTTTAGTCTCTTTTCTTACCATGACAGATCTGATGTAGGGTCTTATTCTCACTCTGTATTGGCTACATATCAGATTCTGTTTATTCAGCATTTCTCATGCTCATTTTCTAAATATAGAACATTTTTGGGAAGGTTTGATTATAAAATATTACAGCATATAAATCTCATAATATTGCAAATTACGTAATGACTAATTGTCAGAATTCCTCTTTTATTGATTAGCAGCTGTTCTTGAAACCATCACTCATGTTCGATATGAAGTCTTCACAGTTGTTTGAGTAACAAGCGTTCAAGTTGAGACTTTAGTCATCATTCAAATGTAAATAATGTCATAGCAATCAAAGCACCAAATTCACTCCAACCACTGTGTGTATGTTGTCCATGTGTGTATTGTACATCAGAAGTAAAGACTGAGCTTCTTAGCGCTGCAGCAGTGACAGTGTTTGCTGCAGGTCTGGTGCTGCTGACTGAAACTCCACCAAACAAAACAAAAGGGGTTGGAACAGCGTCCTGCAGCACAAAATGGAATTTAAGATTTTTAAAAGCTTGTAGGGATTTTTTATTTTATTTTTTTATTTTATGGAGGGAACTGAATTTAGACTTTAAGACTTCATGATACTCAGGGAATCTCAGGGAGTTTCCCTGTCTTTACTTTACTGTAACAAACTCATGATGCCTCACACACAAAGTAAAACTTATGTTTCATTATTTCAAACTTTCAAACTGCACTTTCTCTTTACTTTACTTCACCTCTCAGGGCTTTAATACAAACCAGAGAATATAGCAGCTTTACCTTTTCTCTGAGAGGAGGAAGTTCCTCTGTTCTCTGAAGTCTCTCCAACATCACTGACATCCACGGACACTGTGTGAGACAGGTTATGTGTTCCATGAACTCTCTGATGATGACATACAGAATACTACTGCTTTATTTCATGTCCATAAGCCTCATGTGCAAAAGTGCATTGCGTCATCAGGACATCTCATAGGTTATTAACTCAAGGCACAATAACAACATTCAGTCCTGATGTTTTCTATATGTTTCTTATCTTCAAACTAATCCAGTGATTCATGGATCATAAATCAGACTCAAGGTGACAGGTTGTATAAAATAATGTGTGTGTCATGTCTCCAGCAGTGTGTGACAGGTTTAAGGGCTGATCTACGAGCACACACTTACCGATCATCATGTGAAAAGCTCAACATCTCTCTATTTATGCTCTCAACAAATAACTAATGTGAGCCAACTAGGATTTGTCCCCAGGTTCATTGTAAACTCTGACTTATCCATGTGACTGTTAAGAAGCAGAAACACAACTTGTTTCTTCATGTGCAACATATTAGCCTGGAGGTTTAAACTGGTGTCCTCTCACAGAGTTGGTGATTCAAACTAAACTTTCATCTCTGTCAGAGAAAACTGATCTGAGTTCAGACTGTTTACTTACAGCACAGCTACACTCACAGATAACTGAGCCTCCTACCTGCCTGTCAAACACCATCAACCCACAAACCTTCTCCAGTCCGGACTGAGTGGAGTCCTGCGGGGTGAAGCTGTGAAGGCTGCGAGCGGAGCTAGCTGCTAACTGCTAACAGCCACCGCTGCAACTAACAAACTCCACAAATCCATTCAGCAGCTCCACCATCCACAGTCAGACACACACGGCTGATTATTTACTGCTGAATTACAGCTCACAACTCGCACCAACCCAAACATCCTGGTGCAGACTATTTATATTATATATATAAATGTATATATATTATTTACCAGCCTGTCTATTGCAGCATTTGAAGATAATTGCATTTTCATCACGTCTTTAGTTTTTATTATTGAGATCTGTTTTTAGCTCATCATCATCTCACTTTCACCGCAGAAAAAGGTTGTTTTGTCATAGTTTTTGTCATCAAAATTAACACTGCTGAGGAGAAATTTAGATTATTAAATCAGGTAGTGTCATCATGCCTTTCATGATTAATAACCTGAACCTTTTCTCATAATTATGAGATCAGGCCTCCAATTGTTCTTCTTTGGTGAATACAATGAGCTTCTAAGAGCCTGTTCCTCTACAAGTATTGTGTTGCTCATGTCAACTGACGTGAAAAAGTGTGACTGACCTCGTGGTCCTGAGCTGGTGTCTGACAGACTCTGCACCAGATCATTCCTGTTGATCTTCTCTAAGACCTTCTTGGTCACCTTCAGAGCTCCATCAGGTTTATAGCTGCTCACCATCACATTCACTGTGTCCCATCTTTTTGCTTTCTCCAGTTTGGACACTTTGATGGCTTGGTAGCCTCTCAGGATGTCAGGCTGCTGCAGGTGCCATTTGAAGGTCTTAAATTCATCGTCTTTCAGATCCTCCAGAGCGTTCAAAAGGTCCTCTGCCGTCATCGTGGCCTCCTGCTAAAATCAGGCAGTTTTGTTAACTGAAAGAAAACTGTAACACGAATGTATGAGTGCGACAACAGTGAGTTCTGACTGGCTGACACAGGGGCTGTGTTGGTGTGACTGGTGTGCAGAGTCTGGACAGTTATGTCGTACCACAGTCCAAAGACATGTGGTAGACTCTAAATTGTCCATAAGTGTGAATGGTTGTCTGTCTCTGTGTGTCAGCCCTGTGATAGTCTAGACCCTGTAAAGGAAACAGACTCATTATATCGTTTCCATTTCTGACAATACATCCCCCAAAATCCTACACACAGGACATTTAAGAAATCAGGGATTTGTCTCAAAAATATTGATTTGAATATTTTTGAATAAGTGACAGATCAGAACTGCATCACTGTATCAACATAATGAGCCAAAGCATAGAAAGAAAATCACAAAACTCTTACCTGAAAGTTTGGAGAACATTAGAACGTGTCGACAACATCAGAGTCAGGTCACTCTGCAGTCTGGCTGCTGTGTTTGAGTCAGTAAGTGTATCAGAAGTAGAGAATGAGGAAATGCACATGTGTGAACACAGAAGTGAAATTCCAACTTCATCTTATTCAGGTTCCTCTTTGTCATGTGAGTTCCTGTAACATTGTACATTACACTATTACATTGCTTTGAGATAAAGCAAACTGTTCAAACTAAGAAAGACGTTTAATACTGTCATCATAATACTGTTAACATCTTAAATACTTAATTATATTTAGGATCAATCTGCACCTCTCTAATCTCTACGTAAGTAAAGTGTAACAGGAACCGCTGCAAAACCGAACAGCTCCTAAACATCAGAGTGAAAAACAAGAAGATTTTTACAAATGTAAAAGACAAGAAATATCACCAGTGAATCTCAGGGATAAGTTTAATACATGTGTATGTTTTATTCATTATGGATAATGGGCCAAGGAACAGATGATAAAATTTTGGTGGTGATCGGTTGAAGCAAAGTGGATAAAATAATAAATAAAGTCTATGGTCTGACAGCCTCAGCAGCAATTCCAGTTTCTAAAGATGGTGAAAATAGCGCCATCTAGTGGCCAGAATGCACGTCTTGTTCTACTTGCTAAATATTGTTGTAATTCTAAAGTTGAAATTAATGTTCTGTGTTGGAAAAAAAGAAAGTGAAAAATACAAAAAAACATATTATATTCTGTGTTGGTACAAAATAAAAACAAAATAAATACACACTGTGTCTCCATGGTGACGGCATATATAACCTAATAATGATAGTGATGCAAATAACCTAATTGTGATGCAGGCTGCAAAATATGATGCAGAGGGGGAGGGAATATCACCTACTTGGCGGAGGTCTGCACTCTCTGAGTGCTTTTCTAGTTTGTTAATTGATTATTATTGTTATTTATCGATTTATTTATTTATTGTAATGGCAAAGGGATGATATACGCTACCAAAGTTCCAGTAAACAGCAGCACAAATCAAATAAAAGTGATACATATAAACAACAGAAAATGGGAGTAATTTGACTTTTCTCCATGGTAACCAAATATAACAGCAAATCCCTTTTTCCTCTGCAGTTTGTCCCAAAGCTGCTGCTGTGTTTACACCCTACACCTTGATGCAGGGAGCTTCATTCAGCTGTTAAGGTGACTATAAATGGAGTGACACTCTGAGATGAAGTGGGAGTGGGCAGGGTCCGGTGTCAGAAAGGCCCGTTGTTTCCTCTGCTTCTTATAGGTTTTACGGCGGATGGCAGCCAGTGTCATGGTGCATCACAGCCACCTACTATCAAAAACAAAAAATAAATTCTCTTTGTCAGTCCAGTTTCTTACAAATATTGTAACAGTCCTCCTCCACCCATGTCAAATACGTTTTTTAAAACTGAATTCTTTCACTCGCAGCTTCCTGGTTTCCCTCTTTAATATTTCATGGTCTTGACAATATTTTTGGCAACGCAAAACTAAATGTTCCACTGATTCCTCTGCTTGACAGTGCTAGGCCTGTACATACTTGCCAACATTGGGTTGTGAAAAATAGGGAGATTTTTTTCATCGGTGTATCGGCCCAAGGAACAAGGTTCCTTCGCCAGGTGTGCGTATAATTGTCGTCATTTCTTGCCTTCTATTTTAAACCTGATGAAGGAAACTTGTTCTGAAAATGTTGTTTATTTGATATTCAATAAATTATTCTGTTTACCATTGAGGACAATGAAAAAAATGAGCAGTTTTAATTGTTGAAATGAGTGCATGCCAATGCATGCTGGTTAGTTTTGTGTCCGACTTCATCCCGACTTGCTCTGACGTATTACAAAAGTGGACGGTGAAAAAACCGCGAGAGCGAGGCGGCCGCAGTTTTTAGAGCCAGGCGCTGCAGTTGCTCTCCACCGACTGCACCGCCTGGCTCTCACCTGATCTAACAGCTGATTGGTTCAGATGTCGACTCAACAAGATGATGTTTAAGATAAACTACTAATTTTTATTGAATTTTAGAGACTAAGATTGTATTTGTCTGATTTGAAGGTTTATTGTGTGAACAGAAAACATGTGTGACTGATGGTGAAGTTTAGTCGTCAGAGACTGAATACATTCATCATAAACTACACAGAGTCTACTGTGTGTTAACACTGGACTGTTTTAATTATTGAAGTATTTAGCAACACAGAGACTGGTGGTCATCGAGCCTACTGCCTCCAGCGAGTGACTGAGTCACGTCACCGGCTTGCCTCATATGCGCAGGCAGGCCAGGGTTGCCAGATACTGCGACAAATATCCCCCACAATATTACTTGTTTCCTTCACTGTAAAATCGGGAGATTAGCGGGAGAAATTACTGACCTGGAGCATCGCGGGAGATAGGGTTAAAAATCTGGAGTCTCCCGCGTGAATTGGAAGAGTTGGCAAGTATGCCTGTAGTTTCTGTAGTAACAGGGTTGAAATGTGAGGCAACCAACGGGATAGAGTTTTATTGACTGGAGTTTTTAGTCCCGCCCACTTGTACAACATTTCCCCAGTTTCCAGGAAGGTGAAATCCTACATGTTCAACAATGAGTGTCAAAATGAGTTGACGTCTCTTTTTGTGTTTAAAATGCTGAATCAGTCTCAGACTCCACTCAGAGGCTGAACAAGCAGCACGTTCATTCTGATTAACGAGCTAACAAGACTCACACACCTGTTACTAAACCTGCTGCAAAGGAAGGAAGGCAGCTGCCCCGTGTTTCCAATCAGCAGCAGTGTGTGAATCAGACTGAACTCTAAAGCTGATGACATTTTCACACTGAAGAAAAACACAAGGTCAGTATGAGGACTCTTGCTAAGTGATAAGCAGTGAGCAGCAGTCAGTTTATTTCTTGTAGTTTGTGCTGTGCTTGTTTTAATGTAACCATGTTTGTGTTTTGTTGACTGTCTTGACATGACAGGGCTGTAACTGTTGTAGCTTCAGAGTCATTGAGGGGCCTGTGTCAGGGCTGCCAATGTTTCAAATGAGTTTGGAGAGAGAACCAGTATCAATGAGGCCTTCAAGTGACATTATCCACAGCAGGGGTCGGTGTCATCACTCCTCAGCCCCCAAAAATGTTGTTTAAAGAGTTCAGTTCAGCCAAACTTACAAATTTCATGCATTACTAGATGAAAGCTGAATCAAAAATCATGGTCACTCAGTACATTTCCACAGTGAAGTGGAGCTACAGTTCCAGCTGGATGAGGACATTTAACTGGACTACTGTCCTTGTCCCAGGATACAAGCACAGGAGGGGAATCCATTTATTGTGCTTCCAACCGGAAAATTCACATCAACGCCCCCTTCAGTTGGAGCAGCAACAACTCAGAAAGTCGACAAAAACTCGGAGCAAAATGTACATTTTAAACAAAGACAGATAGACACTAAGTTTTATCTGAGGAAAAGTCTCTACAGGACTCCCAGGACTGTCAGTGGGCCCGCTCCATTTCAGTGCGCCTGTGCACTGCTTAACACGTAACGGCGAGGGCAGAGAAAGCTGTTTGAATGCAGTGTAATCTGTCAGCCAGCGGCAGCATCCACATAACTGTCAGCTGACAAACACATAATAATCTCAGCCTAATAGGCAAAAGCCATGGTAGCTCTCCATGCTGACAAATCGTTGTCTGCATGGACAATAATGTTCACAATCTCTCTCTCCGTTCATCCCATCCTTGTGGACGCCGTATCTCAAGAATACCATGAGGGAATTTCTTCAGATTTGACACAAACATCCACAAGGACTGAAAAATAAACTGATTAGAATTTGGTGGCCGGAGGTCAAAGGTCACTGTGACCTCACAAAACATGTTTTGGCCATAACTTATTATTCATGTGCTATTAATGACCAGACTTGACACAAACATCTAACAGGATAAAATAATGAAGGTCAAAAGGTCAAAGGTCAGCTTGACTGTGACATCATCATGTTTTAACGTCATATCTCAGGAACAGAAGGGGAGACATTTGGTCAGATACTGAATTGGTGACGCTAATCTTGAAACTGTGCTGATTGTATAGATCTTCTGTGTGTGAAGCATCCATGTTTTCACTGACATGGATGGAGACTGTCAGAGAAACCTGACCAGTGTACAGAGTCGTACAACCTCTGGGCGGTAATTCTAGGTTGTTGTATTTTTTGTTGTTTTTTTTAGGTAGATCTTCAGACAATAAGCGTGTTCTGGACTTGACCCCTCCACCCTCTGGTTCCCACGTGGAGTCCCTACAGACTGATCTACCACCGCCCAGCTAACCTACAAAGAGTAAGTGTCATTTTGATTTTATTTAAGTCTGTGTTGTGTTTTTGGTTAGCTGCTGAGCCCACCTGTCTGTGTGATTATCCAACATGGCTGCTGAGCCCACCTGTCTGTGTGATTATCCAACATGGCCGCCGAGCCCACCTGTCTGTGTGATTATCCAACATGGCCGCCAAGCCCACCTGTCTGTGTGATTGTCCAACATGGCCGCCGAGCCCACCTGTGTGATTAGTAGGCACTCTTAGACTTGCATAGTCTAAAAATGTATCATGAAATTCTCTTTAGATTAGATAGACTTAGAATGTCCTGCCGGTGACGATACGGTTTTAATCTGCTGCCACAACACTCATGGATTGAATGGACTATGCTAGCGGGCCCATAGCCCTCAGGGAGCCAACTGGGCTAGATTCTCTGTCTGACATTCGATTGCTGGCATGGGCCCCTATGTAGCCTAAGGTGCCAATCGGTCTGTTAAGTGATAGAAGTATTAGTTTAAATTTACAATACCAAGTGATCTCTGCTCACTGGCCTCATCCCTGAATTGAGGGCAATGTATAAGCCCTGAAACTATCAAGTATTCGGCTACAGAAAGGGGAGGGGGCCAAGAGGGGCCTCTTATTTTACACTACCACTGGCCTGATTGTGTGAAGAACACGAGTGCTACCACAGTGAGAGGCAAGCTATCGTTTAAGCATCACCCGGATGAGGGTACTATCTCAGGGTAAGGCCACCTCGCAAGAAATAAAAACTCAGGAAAATATGTCTCAAGCTGTTACTTGATTTTTATTCTCTCAAATTGAGTATTTATTTTAGATACAAAAGAAAACAAATGTATAAAAAGCTAAAAATCAACTTAAATCAAATACAATGTCAAAAACTCAAAATGATAAAAGTTAAAGTAAAAGATAAAAATAGTCGAACTGGTCTGGATAGATTTTATTTGCCTTGAAAATCAGGCCAATCTGATTTTAAATTTGGATTGTCAATTTGTCAATAATGTCTCACCTAAATTAAGATCTCTTTATTTTCCAAAAGAGATCTGTCTAAAGCCAGCTGACATTTACTGCTTTGGTTTCAACATAAGAACCGCTCTCAGCAAACTTTCACTGGCTGTAGGTTTCACAAGGGAAGTCTAAAGATTTTATCTACTGCAAAGTTTTCTGCCAGAGACTCTCGGAGCAAAGATATTATTCAGAGAGACATGGGCATCTGCAGGCCTTGAAAAAGGTCTCGATCACCAAAAACCAACCCTTTTCATATTCTCTCTAGTCCAGTTCTTGGTGACACGACGGACAGTTTTTCAATAAATCCCATAGTAATTGGCTGTCCAACAATATCTGTCCATCAACCCCATGTGGGGAAGTTTGACTCACATGTCTTCTGTATTGCCACCTGCTCGTCTGGGAAAACCCCAGGAACAGCACATACACACATATGGGCCAAACTGAAAACCCTTTAATAATCATCAGAATAAAACATAGCAATATAAAGCATCAATCAGTAACTGCATTATGATATAGGGGAACTGTGTTAATGTGTAAAATGACAATTCAAACACTCAAAAACAATTTCCTGTTTTAACCTTCTTTGATTCCAATATCCTCCAGATGTTACCTCTCATAGGCCTGTGACTGTAACCTGACCTCCTCCACACTACACACAACACACTACACTGCAGGATAACAAAGAGCGACTATGAGTGCAGTATGAGCACCCTTGTAATGTTTAACTTAGTACAGCTTACCATCCCCATAAACATATAAATAAACCTGAGGTAAGATACTGGCAATGATAAAATAATGTAAATATAAAACCTGGTCTGGATAAAAATATATAATAGATTCACGAGGTCAGACTGCAAGACGCTGATATGATCCCCAGAGGCAAGAAATAAATGTTGTAGGATCAAACACACACTCTTGGGTGATAGTGTGGGCACATTTCTTAGTGGAGGTACACCTCTTTCAGCCATTGTGGCTTTTTGTTTTTGGTATTTTCCAGTATAGTTCCCTCTTCTGGGGTAAGGAAGGTACAGTCAGGTCCATAATTATTTGGACAATGATACAGTTGTCATCATTTTGGCTCTGTACACCACCACAATGGGTTTTAAATGAAACAATGAATACCTGCTTAAAGTGCAGACTCTCAGCTTTCATTTAAGGCTTTTTTCAAAAATGTAGTATGAGCCGTGTAGGAATGACAACCATTTCTTCACACAGTCCCCCGACTTTAAGGGCTCATAAGTATTTGGACAAACTAACATAATCATCAATTAAACAGTCAGTTTTAATACTTGGTTGCAAATCCTTTACAGTCAATGACTGCCTGAAGTGTTGGACACATAGGCATCATCAGATGCTGGGTTTCTTCCCTGGTGATGCTCTGCCAGCCCTTTACTGCAGCCGTCTGCACTTCCTGCTTGTGTTTTGGGTGTTTTGCCCTCAGTTTTGGCTTCAGCAAGAGAAACGCATGCTCAGTTGGATTCAGGTCAGATGATATGACTTGGCCATTGCAGAACATTCCACTTCTTTGCCTTAAAAATGTCTTTGCTTGCTTTTGCAATATGCTTCAGGTCAATGTCCATCTGCACTGTGAAGCATCGTCCAATGAGTTTTGAAGCATTTGGTTGAATCTGAGCAGATAATGGTGCCCCAAACACTTCAGCTTTCATCCTGCTGCTCTTCTCAGCAGTCACATCATCAATAAATACAAGAGAACCAGTTCCACTGGCAGCCATACGTGGCCATGACATAACAGTACCTCCACCATGCTTCACTGATGAGGTGGTGTGCTTTGGATCATGAGCAGTTCCTTCCCTTCTTCCTTCTCTTGTCTTCCCATCATTCTGGTAGTTGATCTTTGTTTTATCTGTCCATAGTATGCTGTTCCACAACTGTACAGGCTTTTTAGATGGTTTTTGACAAACTCTAATCTGGCCTTCCATTTTTAAGGCTAACCAATGGTTTGCATCTTGTGATAAACCCTCTGTATTTATTCTAGTGAAGTCTTGTCTTGCTGACAAGAGCAGCAGGATGAAAGCTGAAGTGTTTGGGGCACCATTATCTGCTCAGATTCAACCAAATGCTTCAAAACTCATTGGACGATGCTTCACAGTGCAGATGGATATTGACCTGAAGCATATTGCAAAAGCAAGCAAAGACATTTTTAAGGCAAAGAAGTGGAATGTTCTGCAATGGCCAAGTCATATCATCTGACCTGAATCCAACTGAGCATGCGTTTCTCTTGCTGAAGCCAAAACTGAGGGCAAAACACCCAAAACACAAGCAGGAAGTGCAGACGGCTGCAGTAAAGGGCTGGCAGAGCATCACCAGGGAAGAAACCCAGCATCTGATGATGCCTATGTGTCCAACACTTCAGGCAGTCATTGACTGTAAAGGATTTGCAACCAAGTATTAAAACTGACTGTTTAATTGATGATTATGTTAGTTTGTCCAAATACTTATGAGCCCTTAAAGCTGGGGGACTGTGTGAAGAAATGGTTGTAATTCCTACACGGTTCATACTACATTTTTGAAAAAAGCCTTAAATGAAAGCTGAGAGTCTGCACTTTAAGCAGGTATTCATTGTTTCATTTAAAACCCATTGTGGTGGTGTACAGAGCCAAAATGATGACAACTGTATCATTGTCCAAATAATTATGGACCTGACTGTAAATCTCCATAACTGCCTATAAAGGCCCCCGGTCCACTGAACTGGAGTCCTGCAGACCCCAGCAGGGTCACAGGTTTAATCTGACCAATATGAGGCAGTCAATGTTAGTATGTGCATGAGTGTATGTCAGCGTGTGTGTATGTGCATATGTAGAACTATGCGCGTACTCTTGTCAGCGTAAAGTTATACCTTTATAACGAAATTTAAGAAGACGCTTCAACCAGGGGTGTCCAAACTTTTGCATGCCACTATATGGTATTCTGGTGTACACCGTTGCAGGTATCACATCACTCTACATGAACTATTCTCTGCTGCTACCACAATGTCAATTTGTTTGCAACGTACTGCATGTTAATATGCTTTTAATTCCTTTTTAACCTTCCTCTATGCATGTGTACTTATTTCTGCGCTTATCTTAATCTGAAAACCATTAAAACTTGACTTGTCATAATTTTGAGCCAGTATGATTTACAAAAAATGTGTGTGTGTGTGTGTGTGTGTGTGTGTGTGTGTGTGTGTGTGTGTGTGTGTGTCAGCAGTGCGAGTGTTTCTCTGCACAGGAGGAGACTCTCCCTCCTACAGTGAACACAGAGACACTGAACCAGGCCATCCAAAGCCAAAGCCAGGGTAAAGAGGCTCAGTGAAGGTGGTGCTGAAGGTGTGGAGGTGGATCAGTGAGTCAGAGGAGACTCTGTAGAAGGACAGAGTGCCAGCAGGACAGTCCACATACACTGCTACTCTGTTAGAGACAGAGGAGGAGGAGGAGGAGGAGGAGGAAGGGGTAGAGGAGAGGTGTGTTTCTCTGTCATTGTGAGTGGCAGCGTAACCATGACAATCAGAGCAGTGCAGACTCCAAGACTGACTGTTATCTCCAAACATGCAGTCAGCGCTGTCTCCTCGCCTTCCGATTCCTCTGTAACTCACCGATATGTCAACATCCCCTCTCCACTCCACCTCCCAGTAACAGCGACCAGTCAGACCAGTTTTACACAGTAGCTGAGGCCAGTAGTCAAATCTCTCTGGATGATCAGGATAAGGCAGCTCCTCTCTCACTGCTGTCACCGTCCTGATGTTGTCGGACAGTTTGAGCGTTCTGTTTACTGTGTTCATGTCCACTGTGAGTTCACAGGCATCTGATGGAGAGAACAAGACACAAACCAGCAGCAGTTCATCATCTCACACACGTGACGGGTTTATTTGTTGCTTTATTATCAGACTGACTGTTAATTAGATCAAAACTTGACAATGCAGATACACAATCTGTTGGTTTAAACTACTTTAACATGTGCTGCCTTGTTTTCTTGAATCAAAGTCAACACACACACACACTTACACTTCCACAGACCAGGTTTCAGCCTCTGCTCTCCACTGTGTTCCAACCTGGAGGGGGAAACAAAGTCAGAATGAACCTTCAGAACCTTCCTCATCAGCGGTTTTCTTAAACCTTCACTTGGATTTAGGATCACTCAGACTGTGAACCAGCAGTCCTCAGCTTGACAGTGTGACAAGCAGTTTGTGAGCTCTTGTAGTCTGCTCATACCTGAGAGTGTCCAGTTTCCAGTGTGGGTCCTCCAGTCCAGCGGTCAGCAGCTTCACTCCTGAGTCTCCTGGATGGTTGTAGCTCAGGTCCAGCTCTCTCAGATGGGAGGGGTTGGATCTCAGAGCTGAGGCCAGAGAGGTACAGCCTTCCTCTGTGATCAGACAGCCTGACAGCCTGGACACACACACACACACACACACACACACACACACACAGATTTATTTTTTTTGTGTGTGTATCAGTGGGCGTCCTTTCTTCTTAAAGTGTAAATTGGCCAATAAGAATTAGCTTAGTGCCAGATTTCCTCACTGTGTGATTCACCCCAGAATCCATCATAAACAGTCAGTTAACATTTTGATTGCTAAGTGACTTTGCTGAAGCATTAAAAAAAAATTTGCTAAAAAAAGAAAAGAAAAAAAAAACAAGTCCGTTTTAGAAATGTTCTTGCACAAAGTTGTTATCTCAGTGTTCCTGAGTATACACAGTAAAATCCTACAATTGTTGGATCTCACCAGTGATAAACCTGTATGTCCAGCAACATTTGAATGTGTTAAACAACAGATCCTGACCTGAGAGTCTCCAATGCACACTGTGGACTCTCCAGTCCAGCAGAGAGCAGCTTCACTCCTGAATCCTGCAGGTCGTTGTTACTCAGGTCCAGCTCTTTCAGACTAGAGGACTGGGAGCTGAGAACTGATGAGAACTCCTGACAGCATTTCCCTGTAAGCCTGGTTTGACTCAACCTAAAATATAAAATAAGGTGAACATTGTTTTCTTGTGTTTCAGTTTGGTGTGTCAGAACTATAGGACTGTGGAGCCAGGACAGTGACTCAAAATTTTGGTATCACAAATAACATTTGGCTTTGAAAATCAGATGTGAACTGAAATTGTTGTAATAGCATTGAAACAAGTTCCACATGTTGCCTGTTGCCGTTTCAACATGATTTTGATAATTTTTGGCAATGTCTTCTGTGACCTTACATCTACTGCAGTGGCTTTAAAAGGAACTCCCAATCCGCAAATATGTTAAGTCTGTTTTCATTATCTGACCAAATCTCTCCCCTTCTGTTCCTGAGATATGACGCTGCGTAATGGACAGAAAAGCGTTCATGGAGAACATTATGATGTCACAGTGAAATTGACTTTTGACCCTTTGGAGGTACATTCTCATCCTACATCAGAAAACTGCTCGTTCTAGAATCAGCTCAGCAGCATACCTTCAATTATGTGTTTAATCATCTAGACTGAAAATGTGTCAATAATTTACTGTACTTCTTTCAGATCAAAAAAAAAAAATTAAGTTATTTATTTTACTACTTCATTATATTACTGATATTACTGGGGTCTGCTGCCTCTGTATATGTCACTCAGCAGAACTCTGATGTAACTCAGCAGTTATAAAGATGTGTGAAGGCAGACGAGTCGAGCATTAGTTGTGAAATGTAACATTGAATAATGCTTCATGGAGCTTGTGTTATTACCAAATCATTTCAGTTGTTTGCTGAATGTATTAGTGTCTGTTTGAGTCATAGAAGAAATCATAAAATTATCTTTTAGAAGGAGAAAGTATTTACTGTAAGCTGGCTTGGACTTTGTTCCATTTAACAATATATAACAATATCATTTTAAAACATGTTAACGTAGCAAGGCAAGCTAATCACTAACACGCTTGGTTAAAAAGGTAAACAACCAATGTTTTAAGACGGTCATTTCACATTGTGCCATTTGAAGTTCCACGTTTTATTTCCCAATCCCTTCAGGAAAAAGGATTAGCTCAACTGTTAACACTGGAAAACACCAGTTCTGGTTCAGCAGTGAGAGTCAGGCCCACAACTTATGCAAGGTTATGTGAGGGCTAGGGATAAGGTGGATAGGACACAGTTTTCTGTATTTGTCAAGTGCATTTGTTGAATATTTTTAGGATTCAAAGTGCGAACATATGAGGATCTGAACATGCTCATTATAAACACTACTGACAGTGTAGCCACAATCACTGTGATGGTCATGAAATATAAAGTTCTGTTTGGGCAATAGGCATCCAATTAACAGCTAACATGAATGTTTGAGGCACAATACAACGTTACATAGAGGCATCACGGTGGGATCTGACCTGAGACCCTCCAGTGTACAGTGTGGACTCTCCAGTCCAACAGAAAGAAGCTTCACTCCTGAATCCTTCAGGTTGTTGTTACTCAGGTCCAGGTTTCTCAGACTGGAGGACTGGGAGCTGAGAACTGAGGACAGAGCTCCACAGCTTCTCTCTGAGAGATTACAGCTGCTCAGCCTGGAGGAGAGTCAGAGATAAAGTCAAATTCTAACACAGTTTCTTTTGTCCACAATGTTTGATTTAAATCTTTTTTTTTAGAAATCTGCTTATTTCCATCGATGAGTTAGTAATTAGTCTTGGAGGATCTTGCTCTGGCATACAACTTTGGCTTTTGTAGGCTGCAATGAGCGACTGTTGTTTGCAGATTTTGTCAGCTCTAGCGAGGTAGCATAAAAATGTTTCCTCAACATGTTGCTACACAAAAGCACCACAGTATAATCTAACCTGAGAGTCTCCAGCGCACAGTGTGGACTTTCCATTTTAGCATAGAGCAGCTTCACTCCTGAATCCTGCAGGTTGTTGTTACTCAGGTCCAGCTCTCTGAGATGAGAGGACTGGGAGCCGAGAACTGAGGACAGCTCCTGACAGCATTTCTTTGTGAGCCTGGAGTGACTCAAGCTGAAATACAAATAAGTAAAAAAATATATTTTCTTTACCTTTTGCTGTAACGTCCCTTATGTTCAGAGTCAGTGAACAGGGTCCACTGTCAAGGATGGATCATCAGTCCTTGTCAGGTCATATATTTGACCTCTTTTCCACCAAATTAGCTTTAGTTATTAAACCCATTCAGATCAGGTTTCTTGGAAACTCGGTGCTATCTAGCGAACAAGCCTGCCTGCATTTCCACCTGTTTGGTAACGTACAGCCCTGCTGTTTATTTTATATCATTTTAATGTATGTGTTGTGCAGCTGTTTATTTATTTTTTTTTTTTCAGTCTTTGAATTTTATTTTGATCACAGTCTGTTTTAATAAAAGTGATTGTGACATCTCAAATGTGGCTTTGACTTGCAGCTGACAACATGGAGCTCATTTTGTAGAAAATACCGAGATATATATATATATTGTGTATCGCCAGTCAGCCTGTAAATACTGAGATATGAATTTCTGAACATATCGCCCAGCCCTGAATCTGTGCTCTGTGATCTAGTTTCATATCAGATGAAGCATACAAATTCACCACTGGTAAAACATCACTTCGTTTTGTAAAAACTGTTATAAACATTTATACAGCACTTCTACTTGGGTTTACTTTGTGTGCTTAAAGGTTCCATAACTTTTATAAAAATCCTTGTTATTATTGATGCAGGTGACCATTAGGTAAGTTGGAGTCAGCATCCTGTTGCCCCCGCACGCACTCTGCTGGCTAAATCAACTGTTTGTCATAATACATACGTCAGTAACATGGATCCCCTTAGCTGGTGGAGTAAATTTGTAAGCTTTAACATATCCAGTCAGATAGTATTTTGCTAGCTACAACATCAGCAAGTGAGCTTAGGTTAGCCAACTAGCTATAACTTAGCTACACTGCATGGGTCTTTTGCATTAGCTAGTTAGCTAACATTAGCCAGCTAAAACACCAAAATCACGATATATTTCACATGTCAGCATATCCTCTTGGATTTTTTGTTTAGCTCTTTGATAAATTGATGGGGAGAAGATAATTTAATCTCAGCTCAGCTTTAGACTTCCCAAATGTTACTGGACCAAATAGACAAAATCTTGAGGCTAGTAAAATACATCATTTCATGGGGTTCTGATGTTAAAAAAATGTATCCCTGATTTATAAATGCCTCTTTACCAATGTAAGTCCGTTGGAAAAAGTATTTTCAGCAACACATGATGGACCCTGGAAACTGCCGTACCACCGCAATGCCACTACAAAAATTGGCCTCAAAGCCCTGAACAATGAAGTCACTGGAGCCTGCCTTCAGTCCAACCAACTCAAATTCAGCCAGTGCAAACCTCAGCGCTGGGTCTCGGCCAGGGCGATCTGGGATCAGACCCCTGTTGCTGGGTCTTGTGTTGACCATCAAGTTACTACATCGCTGATTGAAAGTCCATCTCCCTGCTGCTGCAAAATGCACAGAAACACAGCATGTGTGTACTCTTTGTTGTGGTGGGTGTCGGTCAAATTGACACAAGCACACTCCATTTCTAAGCTAACGCTAGCTAGTGTTGTACACTGTTAGAACTACTAAAGAGGTTAGAACTACATTTATGGCGCTCAGGAACATCGTAAATGTCATGCTTTGGATTTTCCTCGAAAATTCATCCTGAGTCCTTAACGTATGAGGTGGTCCACAAGCTGTTACAGTCAACTAACAAAGTCTGGGAAGGTCTCAATTAGGGCTGTCAGCGTTAACGCGTATCGCAATTAGATTAATGCAATCTATAACGCGTTTATTTTTTTTAATCGTATTTTAATTTCGCGAGCCTTTTTGTCCCTTCTACTCACCCGTAGTCGGCTCCTCTAGCTGTAGCATCATGCTTCGAAGCGGCTTCCTGCAGTAAACTTACCACGGTGATGGAAAGAAAGAGTGCTACTGGACTTTTGAACGGCTTGTTTAACTTTAAAAAACTTCCAGACAGTTCAGTTGACAAGTAAAAAGTAAAATGCAACCTGTGTCAAACGGAGTTTAACTACCACCGGAGTCGTATTCAAGCGTGATAAACAAGACTACAAAGAAGGTACTGTATACACCTGGTCACGTTCACCTCACCGTTCGTCTCAGAGAAATAAAAGAGCACGCTCCGTGTCTTTTAGTCTGCCTAGCAGTGCCTCCGCCAGTGAGGACGAGGGGCCGTTGGCCTCCACCTCAACTTCGCCTTTTTTACAAGGCACAGCCTCCAAAGCCCACCGAAAAAGAAGACCAGACGAGGCAGAAAGAGGAGGAAGAGAGAGAAGAGAGCTGCGACCACGTCGGCCTCAAACGAGGGGACTGTAATCAACATCTCAGGTACACCTCTCTCCCCTGACTGCATGAAAGTTTTATCTCATGGCCTCTCATTTGCCCCCACTCACAGTACAAACCAATTTCAGACTAAAGTCGTCCTGTTTAAATTTTACCGCAATTTACATCTAAAGGCCTGGTATTATAACAGAAATGTTAACTCCACAACTGCTGCTGTGCAAACTGCTAACAATGTTAACGGACCACACAGCCCTTTCAGGCCCAAATCAACTTTCTTTCCACTAAACAATAATGCATGTCTGAATGCGTTCATGAAAAAAGTGGACCATGACGTTGAAAAATTTTTTCACACCCACAGAAGAGCGTCATACTCCAACCTGACCCAGGGTGAAAGACAAGCTATCCAGTGGCTGAACGATAATGAGGACATTGTAATACAAGCAGCAGACAAGGGAGGAGCTACAGTGATTTGGGGTAAGCAAGATTACATCAATGAAGCTTTCAGACAACACACGATATTATGCCCCAGTCTTCTCAAATCCCATTGCATCCATCAAACAAGATCTCAAAATTATTTTGGACAATGCATGTGAGAATCAATGGATCAACAACAAGGAGCGTGACTTCCTGTTCTCCCCCAACCCCAGACTTGCTACTTTCTACCTACTTCCTAAAATTCATAAAAATCTCAACTCCCCACCTGGTCGACCCATTATTAGTGGCATCGACAGTGTGACGGAACCCTCAACCTGTACTTTGAAAGCGTACCTCCAAGACACCACAGATGTCCTTAAAAAACTTGCAGAAATACACTTACCACACTTACCTAGTTACCATGGATGTTGAGTCCCTTTATACGAACATTGATCACTGTGATGGTCTTGAAGCTCTCCAGCATTTTTTACATTTGAGACCAAGTCCTGACCCCTGACAATCCTGGACTACAGTAAGAAGGAGATCAATTTTCTTGATTTGAAAATCTCTATCGACAGCCATGGATGTCTACACACCTCAATCTACAGAAAAAGTACTGACAGAAATACCATTCTTAAAGCAGACAGTTTCCACCCCAAACATCATATCTCTAATATTCCGTTCAGTCAGTTTCAAAGATTGAGGAGACTGTGTGACAATGATGATGATTTCCAGCATCAGGCTGCTGATATGCACCTCCGTTTTGAACAGAGAGGCTACAAAAAAGACACTCTTAACAACGCTCTGACCAGAGCTAAACATTGAACAGAAATGCTCTTTTAGACAAAAGACCTGAAAAAAAACAACAGCCTCCTAAGATCTTTTGCTCCCTTCAATACGGCACCATGGCACACCAAATCAAAAACACTGTTAACAAAAATTGGGACATTCTGCTGAGTGATGACACCCTCCGCTCCGCCTTCAGTGAATCTCCGGGCTTCTGCTTCAGAAGGGCCCCTGCTCTGAAGGACTCCTTGGTTAGGAGTCACCTTTCTGTCTCCAAACCCAAGTCATGGTTCCCCAAACCTAAAGGCACTTTTAGGTGTGGGGCATGCAGACACCGCCATAATATAAAAAGAGATAATGCCTTCTTTGATGTTTCCAGTCAAAAGACATTTCATTGCCGCAGTTTTGCTAATTGTAACACAACACATGTTGTCTACCGACTGGAGTGTGAATGTGGCTGCTTCTATGTTGGCCGCACAAAAAGAAAGCTCAAAGAAAGACTGGCTGAACATAAATACGCCATACGAACTCAAAACCCAAACTACCCCATGGCCCAACATTACAAAACTGCTGGTCACACCAGTCCTGACACTTTAAAATGCAAGGCCATTGAGGTAGTTCCCAGCAGTCTGAGAGGAGGGGACAGACTGAAGCGCCTCCTACAGCATGAGACCTTTTGGATTTATACATTGAAGGCCACTGCTCACCCTGGTCTCAATGAAGAGACAGACTTTTCTCCCTTCTTGTAATATTGCTTGTATTTATTGTTTTCTGTTACAGGTGTTTATTTGTTTAGCTTTATGGACTACTCAATACATTTAAAGTAACAGGAACTATTTGTTTATTTACAGGGTCACATGGATCATTCAGTCACTGTAGTCTTTATTATAAAATATTCAGTTTAAATACTTTCATTATTTTGAGTCTGCAGTACCACTGTCATTTAGTCTCCCAAAATTTAGACTCTTTGCCCTTCAGCTTATTGTAGACAGCCATAGTGTATCTATTATTATAGTATAAATGTCTTGCTATCCACTGCTGTTGAAATCTGACAGTCACACATGTATAAATTGTGTATTTGTATTTTTTACTATTCTGACGACTGCTGTGATTCACACATAGTCATGCAACTGTTGCCACTTATACGTTTATTTACTTATCTTCTTTCTGTTCTCAGCATAGGCTGATTGATTTGTCACATGATCCAGTCACATGATCATTTCACACACTCCTGATGTGATTTAAACACCTGTTTGTAATTCGACTGGTTCATATCCTGATGAAGACTCGTGTAGTTGAAACGCGTAGATATCCCTGTGCTTAAATAAAGGGTTTTTAATATTACCACGGAGTGCCTCGGACTTTTCAGTTTGGACTGCATTTTTGAACATTTTTTGAAACTTTCAATTTACTATCAGGACAGTCCTCCTGTTTTTATTTCATACCACCGGAGTACGTCGAGTTTGAGTTACCACCTCCACGCTAAACACCTGGGTGCAGCTGGTGCACCCCAGCCAAGTGAGCCTCAGCTCCGCCAAAGTACCATTTTGGAGCATGGGAGTCGCCGCAGACCCATGGATGAAAATACGTCGAAGAAGTTAACTAAAGCGATCGCTAAATGGGTGGCAACTGACTGCAGACCAGTCAACATCGTAGAAGACTCAGGTATTGTATTAAGTTGGTCTACATGGCACTTTTTTTGAAAGAAAATACAAAAGGTCAAAAAGGAAATTCTTTCTTTGTGTTCATTTGATTCCCAATTAAGACACTCTGGTAAGAAATGCTTTACATTATGGGCTTAAAACTGCCTTGAAATGCAAAATAACAGAATTTTAAACATGCAATTCAAAACGCGATTAATCGCGATTAACTATGGAAATTCTGCGATGAATCGCGATTAAAAAAATTAATCGTTTGACAGCCCTAGTCTCAATATATAAGCCGTTCACCCATTGGCAATACATGCAAAGAGTTATATATAAAACCTTGAAAGAGCAACACCACATTTTAATTTGAATCCCTTCACAAATTCAAAAATGAATTCTGAACCCCAACCCTAACCCTGCAATTTTTTTTGAAAAGATTGAGAAGAACATTAAATGTTCGAAGCACAAAACAGTGTCACACAAAAGTATCACAGTGGGATCTGACCTGAGAGTCTCCAGTGTGCAGTGTGGACTCTCCAGTCCAACAGAGAGCAGCTTCACGCCTGGATCCTGCAGATCATTGTTACTCAGGTCCATCTCTCTCAGATGAGAGGACTGCAAGCTGAGAACGGAGGACAGAGCTTCACAGCTTCTCTCTGAGAGGTTACAGCCACTCAGCCTGGAGGAGAGTTAGTAATAGAGAAAAACATGAATACTGGTTCTATTGTCCACAGTGTGAAAACTGCATTTCTGTGGTTGCCCTCAAGGCTCAGACACACCAAACTGACTTCAGAGAACTAGCAGTGTAGAAGGCCCCTTGCTGCGTCATCTGACATTGCTGTCTCCTCCAAAAACGTTGCACATGAACACACTGCAAAGACTACAGTAGGTGGCAACCAGCACATATGTTCTGCGCCTGCATAAGAGAAAATAACTCTCCACACCAGCAAATGGTGGTAATATATAATCCTTATTCAAACAGGGAAACCAGGAGACCATCTTGCTGCTAGTTAGCCAGTTAGAACATTAACAAAACAATCCAGTGTTGGAAGGACAGAGCATATTCTACCAATTACACAAACTATCTTTGAGCTCTTTAGCAGAAACGTTTCCTGATAAAGAAAAATAATCTGACCTTATGGAACAAGTTTGTTTTGGTCTCACTCCCTCTGGATTTTAGCTCTTCGTTTACTTTTCTCACTTCCGTTTCTGTTTTTGTGCGCTGAGCTGAACTGACTGTTATATTTACCGACAGGTTCCGCCATGGCCAATGCTGATTCAACATGCTGCATCAGTAGGAAAAAAAAGTTGACTAGCGGCAATAAGACCATCAGAGCGGGACACACTACACTGACGAGGGCTGCAGACGCTCACCAACGGCCCAACTTTGATCGACAGCTGACCATCAGCTTGGTGTGTCAGGGCCTTTTATTGAGTTAATGAGTCGAAACAATTATGAATTACTTTACACTAACAGTTTTTTTTTAAATCACAATATTTGTCTGAGATCAGGATAATGTACAGAAATGTTTTTTTTAATGAACTACACTGTAATTTTAATTTATCTGTGGACTTCAATCTTGGAACTATCAGTTGACTGAGACATTCATTGTTTAAGAACAACCCTGCACATGTAATACAGTTAGTATCTGCAGTTATTTGTGCACTTACAGAGCTTTGTTGGAGGCTTTGACCACTGGCAGCAGCCTCAGAAGGACCTCCTCTGAAGCAAAGTATTTCTTCAGGTCAAACACGTCCAGGTTGTTTTCTGATGACAGTAAGATGAAGACGAGAGCTGACCACTGAGCAGGAGACAGTTTATCTGTGGACAGACTTCCTGAACTCAGGTACTGTTGGATCTGCTCCACTAGAGAACGATCATTCAGTTCATTCAGACAGTGGATCAGATTGATGCTTTGCTCTGGAGACAGATTCTCACTGATCCGACTTTTGATGTACTCGACTGTATCCTGATTGGTCTCTGAGCTTCTTTTCTTTTTCAGCAGGTCTCGTAGGTGTTTCTGATTGGTCTGCAGTGAAAGACCCAGGAGGAATCGGAGGAACAAGTCGAGGTGTCCATTTGGACTCTGTAAGGCCTTGTCAATAGCAAACATGTGGACCTCTGTCATAGACGTTTTGCTGAAAACCTTTCTCACTTGTCCACCACAAGTTTGCCCTGGTTCAGACATCACATTCTTGTTTCTGTTAATGAGTTTCCTCTCTACATATAAAGCTGCCAGAAACTCCTGAACACTCAAATGGACAAAGCTGAACATCTTGTCTTCATCTTCATCCTTCCCACGTTCCTCTTTGAAGATCTCTGTGAACACTCCTGAGCACACCGAGGCTCCACTGACATCAATGCCACTCTCTTTGAGATCTCTCTCGTAGAAGATCAGGTTGCCCTTTTCCAGTTGGTGGAAAGCCAGTTTTGCTAATGATTTAACGTAGTGAAGGCACTGTTTTTGGCCGTACTTCTTTTTGATCTGATGAACCTGAAACTTCAAGAACCCTGTGTACATCTCAGTCAGGGTCTTGGGCAGCTCTCCTTCCTCTCTGGTCTTCAGAACTGTAGCAGTGATCCAGCAGAAGACTGGGATGTGGCACATGATGTGGAGGCTTCGTGATTTCTTGATGTGGGAGACGATTCTGTTGGCCTGCTCCTCATCTCTGAATCTCTTCCTGAAGTACTCCTCCTTCTGCTGGTCAGTGAATCCTCTAACCTCTGTCATGATGTCCACAAAATCAGAATGGATCCTGCTGGCTGCTGCAGGTCGTGTGGTTATCCAGAGGCGAGCAGAGGGAAGCAGATTCTTCTTGATGAGGTTTGTTACCAGAACATCCACCGGGATCGACTCTGTCACATCAAAGTCTGTCACATCAAAGTCTGCCTCCTGGTTTTCATTATTAGAACAGTCCAGTTGAAGGCGGCTCTCATCCAGTCCATCCAACACAAAGAGAAGTTTGAACCTGCTCTTGTCAAAGTTGGTGTTTCCTGATGACTGCAGAGTTGCAAAGATGTAATTAAGAGCTTCTCTCGTGATGTCTTTGGTCTCCCTGATACATTCATGAATGAGCTCTGCCAAACACAACTTCTCTCTTTTCCATAAATTCAGCTGGCGGAAGGTGAAGGGGAAAACAAGATGCACATCTTGATTGGTTCTTCCTTCAGTCCAGTCCAACACAAACTTGTGCACAAGAAATGTTTTTCCAATTCCTGCGATTCCATTGGTCAGCACTGTTCTAATGGGTTTATATCTTCCAGAGGGGGGTTTGAACATATCATTGGCTTTGATTGTTTTCTCTGTATCTGTTGGCTTCCTCTTTGCCTCAATCTGTGTGACCTCATGCTGTGTGTTGATGTGTACGTCACCTCCAGCTGTGATGTACAGCTCTGTGTAGATATCATCCAGACGCTGCTCATCCTTCTTCTGTGCCCACCCCTCTTGTGCACACATGAACTTATCTTGAAGGTATGATTGAAGCAAGTGTTGGTAAAGTAAGATGTGTCGTGGCTCCGATACTGGAACAATCATATCTGTGTGACATAAATAGAATAAACATTTGTTCAGATGCCTCTTTTCTCACAAGTGTCAGTAAATGCATGCTTTTAGTTTTGTCAGGTTGTTTGATCTGACGAAAATCTAAAATGCAGTCAAACAGAAATTTGCAGTTACAAGTGGAGCAAGTTGTCTGTGGATGGTATTCTAGTATTAAGAGATTTGTATTCATGTAACAGCAAGCTATCTTAAGGTTTAAATTCGAACACATTCCCTTTTATACACCTCAGATTTAAAGCGATTAAACGTTTGCAACAGGGAGCTGCCCAGTACAACCACAGCCCTGCTGCTGGTGTTGCTGCCATCCACTGCATAAATTGTCACAAACAAGTCCTGTAGCATCAGTGTCACGATTCTTGTTCTGTCCAAATAAGTGCTCTTGCTCTCTATCACATGCCCAGAAGTGCACACTTTTTGTTTTGTTTAAACCACCCAACCCCCAGATTAAACCACCCCCCCACACACACACACACACACACAAAAACACATGCACACGTGTGTGTAATCTTCTTCACTAAAATTGACAGAAGAAAGGTATTTTAATTTGCAATGTTAACGTTGTTGTTAAAATAAATACAAATAAATAAGAAGAAAAACAGAGCTGTCGAATTAGTCGCACTTAACAGAGGTCTCAAAACTTAACAAGCTCTGTAGAGGCAGTTCCACGACAGAAAAACTACATATTGAGCACTCGTTCAAAGTATAAAAATGGCTATCAGAAATAATGACTAATATTAAAAATAACAATTAATTGAATTAAGTAATATGATTTAATTTGTGTGTGTGTGTGTGTGTGTGTGTGTGTGAGAGACAGAGAGACAGAGACAGAGGGGGAGAGAGACAAAGACAGGGAGGGTGTTTGTGAGAACACACAAAGACAAAATGGCTGACAGGAGAGAAACAGGGACGTAAATATAGACAGTGCAGGCAGTGCGTTAGCACTGGGGTCCATGGGGTGGAGGGGCCCGACTGCCACCTGGAAATACACCCATGTTCAAAGAAGAACTCACATTAAAACAAAAATGGTGCTGTTTTCCATATATGCCCTAAATAAGGCAAACCCATCTCCACCATGGCTTTCTGGTTTTGTAAAACAGTGTCAATCTATAACAAATTATAAAGAGGCAGAAAATTGGGCACCTCGGATCAACTCGCCAATCCGGCTTTGTGTGTCTAAACGCTCGCACTTTACCAGCAAAATGGCCCAACATTCGCCGAAAATCTGGCAGTGTAAAAGGGGCTAATGTGTCTGTTGAAGACACTAAATTGTCTGGCGTCTTCTAGTTTATAAGTTTATTTACTTTATTAATCCCCCTGAGGGGAAATTCAATGTTTTCACTCTTGCTTGTCAATTACACACAGGTCTGAAAGACACACACATGCACAAACAGGACCTATACATGCACAAAGTGGAGAGATGTCACAGTGAGGGGGCTGCCCTTAGTCAGGCGCCCCGAGCGGTTGGGGGGGGGTTCGGTGCCACGCTCCATATTTTGGTCTGGACAGGGACTCGAACAGACGACCGGTTCCCAACCCAAGTCCCTATGGACTGAGCTACTGCCGCCCCAGTCTAGCATTTAGAAGAGTAGTAATGCAGCTGTTTTGACACAATGAACAAATCATCTGTGGAGCCCTGTACACAGGTGAACATCATCACCTTCATACCAATTTAAATAAAAATTTTGGCATCAGATTTTTTAAGCAGTTGTGTCACAAAAGGATCACTAGACACAAAACATATGGAGGATAGAGACATGTCCCTACCAATATTTGAGTGAAAACACACTCTCATTATCCTCATGCTAACAGTTCTGTACATGACAAATGTTTCATTAAGGGAACAGTGTACAAGATTCAGGGGGATTTAGTGCCGTCTAGCAGTGAGGATTGCAGATTACATCCACCCGAGACTTCTCCTGGGTAGAATTCCTTTAGTGTTCACTGTTCAGGATGTTTTTATCAGGAGCCGCAATATCCGCAGAAACAGACCCGTAAAACGGAAGAAAGCAGCTTCACGTTGAAAAACAAACAAACAAACAAACAAAAAGCAAAAGCAGGTCTCATAGTCAGGGACAGAAGGCTGGTGCGTTTGCCAGGAATCAGATGAAACAGGCAGGCAGGGTCGGCAACAGGAAATAAGTCCAGAATGAAGTGCTGGAGAGTCTTGCATGAGTGGGACAGAACAATATGGCAGCACATGACTGAGAGGCTGGGAGAGGATGTACTACGTGAGAGTATTGAGGATCAGGTGAACTGAGTTGGCTTGATGAGGTGGGCGTGGTTAATGGGCAGTTAATACTTGAGTTTTTGAAGACGTTTCACGTCTCATCTGAGAGGCTTCCTCAGTTCTGAAAGAAGAAACCTTTTGAAGCTGTCAGCTACCCTCTGCTGCTGCCAGTTTACTTGCTACTCCCTCACACAAGAAATAGTCATCATTTTTTGCAGAACGGTCCTACCTGCACCCTGTGGAGCTCGGGGCTCATGGCTGGTGCCTGGTACTGCCTCTTCGTCACCACCACTGGCAGGCTGGTCTGCTGGCTGCTGCTGCTGCTGCTGCTTAGAGACTACAATAGACACCAAAGTGTTTCACACTTAGGCGCCATCACAACATTCCATTTGCATCACAAAGAACTTATTTCTATCACATCTTACTCTATAATGAGGAAAACTCTGTGTGTGTGTGTGTGTGTGTGTGTGTGTGTGTGTTCCATGTTTTTCTCCTCACTGACTTGGTCAATCCATGTGAAATTTGGCACAGTGGTAGAGGGTCATGGGAGGATGCCAATGAAGCAATATTACATCAATTGGCCAAAGGGGGGCGCTATAGCAACCCATTGAAATGTCAAACTTTGAATGGGCATATCTCATGCCCCGTATGTCGTAGAGACATGAAACTTTGCACAGAGATGCCTCTCCTCATGAGGAACACATTTGCCTCAAGAACCCATAACTTCCGCTTATATAGATTTTCCACCATTTTGAATGTTTTGAAAAACACTTCAAATGGATCTCTTCCTAGGAAGTTTGAGCGATCTGCATGAAACTGGGTGAACATAATCTAGGGACCAATATCTAAAGTTCCCTCTTGGCAAAAGTTGGAAAACTTACTAAAACTGAGCTTCTATAAGGCAATGAATATTGCGGAGGGCGTGGCTCATCACATAAAGGTGTATAACATCTCAAGGGTTTCACCCATCACCACGCAACTTTGTAGGCATATGACCACACATAATCTGAGGGGACCCCTCCATTATTGACCCCATCAAACAAAATGGGGGCGCTAGAGAGCTCATTTCTTATCTAGGCCTAACCTCCATATGGATTTTTACTAAACTTGGTAGATATGTAGAACAGGACGCCTCAAGGTGACTGGAGAAATTTAACTCTAATTGGCAACTGGGTGGCGCTATAACAACAGAAAAATGCTTCAAAATGGCTAAAATGCGACCGATCGCTGTGGCTCCCCCTGTGGACCAATGTTGGTGTTGTTTTCTAATGTTTGGTATGACTAAGCTCTCATCAACCTCTGCCGTTTGTTCCATTCACTCTCAAGCTGTGAGCGTCTTAAAATCATAAACAAGTTGCTGAGTTTGGCACATTTGGCTGCGCCATTTTGTCCTATTATTGTTCTTTGGAGCGCTTTGTGTCTTTTGAAAAGTGCTCTACAAATGAAGTTATTACTAGTATTATTATTATTATTAATAAGTTAAAGTATTAGAGCTGCTCCAATTACAAATGCATTTCTCAGACTCCAGTGACATCATGTTTTTCTCTTTGTGTGACTGACCTCGTGGTGCTGAGCTGGTGTCTGACAGACTCTGCACCAGATCATTCCTGTTGATCTTCTCTAAGACCTTCTTGGTCACCTTCAGAGCTCCATCAGGTTTATAGGTGTTCACCATCACATTCACTGTGTCCCATCTTTTTGCTTCCTCCAGTTTGGACACTTTGATGGCTTGGTAGCCTCTCAGGATGTCAGGCTGCTGCAGGTACCACTTGAAAGTCTTAAAGTCATCTTCTCCTAAATCCTTCAGTGCGTTCAAAAGGTCCTCTGCCGTCATTGTGTCTTCCTGCTAAAATCAGACAGTGTTGTAAACTGAGGGAAAACTGTGGCACAAATGTATCAGAGCAGCGACAGGGGCTCTGATTTGCCGATACAGGGGCTGTGTTGGTGTGACTGGTGTGCGGAGCCTGGGCAGTTAAAGGCCTGCTGTTGCTCTGTGGGCTGATCTAATGTGGCACACTGCTCACACTGATTTCAGTGAAAGAGAGCCATGTTCATCACCAGGATGCTGGTGAATAAAAGACACACATCGAAACATAAAATCATCATAAAAATTAAACCACAAGGTCTAAATGTTGTATATGCAGGATTTTGTGTGTGTGTGTGTGTGTGTGTGTGTGTGTCTGTGGTCAATAACATCCAACCCACCAAATCAGAAAGAACACAATGATGATTCAGGGACTTTGCATTTGTAATAAAACGTAGAGACTGAATCGAGTCTATGTAAAATGGAGGAGGCTGCATGCATCTACAATACGTCACTGTAATCGATCACAGACAGAAAAGTAGCATCCACAAGTTTTGTTTGTAGCACTGAAAGTAAAACAAGATTTTACAGGATGTTGATGTTTGAAATGAGCTGATGGTGACGTCACACAGCACAGCAGGGCCTCTGAACATTACACATGATACGTTTCTCCAACAACAACATGATACAAAGTTGTGGGAATGTTCCTATGCTAGCTGCAACTATGTTGACTTACTGAATCTCTGAAGGAAGTTGTCCTTTAAACTGTACAGGTGGATCCATGGACACACAGCTGGGTTCAGGTCCAGGAGAGTCTGGTCTCTGCCGCTGCTCCGGGCTTCAACACAAAACACACACAGAGCTCTGACTGTGAGTAATGATGGTGGAGTGATGGACAAGAGTCAGCTCTGACTGTGAGTAATGATGGTGGAGTGATGGACAAGAGTCAGCTCTGACTGTGAGTAATGATGGTGGATGGAGTAATAAAAATGTTTGAACTGCATTTTCAGGTTCTTTGAGGACTCAGGTGCCAGTAGAAAAAAGTAAACCAAACATGATTTCAAACCCAGTTTAAAGAAGATTGTAATGAGCTGAAACAGTGTAAACAGTCGGTCGGCTCTCTGAAGTTATTTGCTCTTGTTATAAAAGAGTGGAGCTTGTGGACTGTTTTAACTCAACCACCAAAATCAATCAGCCCGACCTTCCAAACTGAACTCAAACTGACTAATAACTTGAAGAGAGATGTTTGTGTTACTACAGAGGAAAATACAAATCAAAGAAATGTCATGAAAATATCACAATACATCACATCATATCACAAACGTCCGCCACATTGACTCAGACCTGACTGAGCAGTCAGGACATGTTGAAGCTGCGGATCAGCTGATGTAGTTCTGCTATCAGACCACTAGATGGAGCTGATTGCCCACAGCATCTCCACAGAGCCGAGGATCACTGCAGCCAACCACCAGAGCGGCTGCAACCATTCACTGATTGATCAATTGGTTGATTGAAGGAAAATTAATCAGCAACTATTCTGGAAACCAGTGAATCATTTCAGTTGTTTTTCAAACAAAAATGTCAAACATTTGCTGGTTCTAACTTCTTAAATGTGAGTACATGCTGCTTTTCTTTGTCATGTTTGGTAAATGACAAAGATGTGGACTGAGTCAGACGTGATGACTTTAGACTCAACTTGACAAAATGAACTTGTCTTTAACACCAGTGACTCGCAACTTCACTTGGACTCAAGAAAAAAAGTAACAACAAATTTAGAAAAAAAAATTTGCAAATTCATGAGAAAGAAGCCAAAAATTTAAATAAAATAAAAAAAGAACTCACAAATTTACCAGAATTTTTTTTGTTTTATTTTAAAAGATCTCAGATTTATGAGAAAAAAATTACAACAAAAACAACAAATTTACCAAAAAACCATAAAAAGAAAAAAAATCACATATTTATGAGAAAAAAAATAGAGATAAAAAAAGAATCACAAGAGGATGAGAAAAAAAAAATGACGAGAAAAAGAGTCTATGTATTTACCAGAAAAAACATATAATTTACAAGTAAAAACTAAAAATGAACAGATGTGCTTTCCTTGACAAAACAAGCACTTTTAAATGTATTTTTTAAAATGTAAATGTTCAACTTTAAACTCAGGATTTCTGAGTTTTTGCTCAGAATAATACCTTCCTCCCCTCTGTATCTTTTATATATATTTATGTTTTGACGCACAAAGGCCCCGTCGTACTGTTGTGTGTAATTTTGTACAGTCAGAGAATAAACAGCTGATCCCCACACACAGTGACGGGCCCCCGCAAAGCAGCCGGACCAGACTGTGTCTCTCACAGACATCTCTCTCGACTCACCTGTGACTCAAATATCAATTAAGACATCACGATAAAAGACAGACACACACACATATAAATTCTGCAAACTGAACAGTTAATAGAAACGTATTCAACACTCACAGAGAAACAGCAGCCGTCTCTTATGTGACTGAAGCCTTCTTAAATCTTCTGCAGACTGAGAGAGTCGAGTCTCCTCAGGACAAACACTGTGGAAAAACAACATGAAGAGCTCCACTAATATGTTGTGTGACGTCACCGTTTGAGTGTGGTTATTATGACCCAACTTTCACACCACAAAATGTTCCACAGGAAGTGTGAGCTGACAGGTTTCAAACTGGTTCATATGTTTTTCTATCTCACAGTAACTGTGTCATGTTGATCTGCTCTGTACGACATCTATTGCACGTCTGTCTGTCCTGGAAGAGGGATCCCTCCTCAGTTGCTCTTCCTGAGCTTTCTACCATTTTTTTTCTGCCTTAAAGGGTTTTTTGGGGAGTTTTTCCTGATCAGCTGTCCCTCTGTCCTTATTCCTGCGTTTCGATGAAGCAAACATGAAGCTTCAGCAGTCTGAGTTAAACAGACCGATCCTTTAAACACAGACTGTTGCTGAGACAGATGTTTTAGACACAGAGGCGATGCCTTCTTCACTTCAGTGACACAGCATGTAATAAGCCAACTTCTTCTAAAGGTGCCTCAGCTCCTTTTTCACATGATCTAGAACCACTGGAGGTGCCATATAGCACTGGGCATACCCAGGCACTGGTTAGATGGAGGGAAGTTTACCACGCTTCATTGATACATACCATCCACACTGTTTTGATACAAAGCTGGTTGAAAATTGGTGAAGTATCCCTTTAACTAAAATGACACCATTATACAATACTGTGCAAAGGTTTTAGGTAGGCTGAAGAAATGCTGTAAATTAAGAACGCTTTCAAAAATATAAAGTTTTATTGTTTATTTTTAGCGATTTACAAAATGCAAAGTGAGCGAACAGAAGAAAACTCTAAATCAAATCAGTATTTGGTGTGACCACCTTTTGCCCTCAAAACAGCATCACTGCTTCTAAGTACACTTGCACACAGTCAGGGTTTTTCTAGGATCATAGTCAGGCGTGTGATCAATCAGTTAAACCCAACAGGTGCTAGTGATCACCAGTTTCATGTGTAGCTTGACACACGGTCATGAGCTGAAACAGAAACAGCCGTGTATGACGCTTCAAACTGGGAGAGGAGCAGCCAAACTCTGCTGCCAAGGTGAGGCTGTGGAAGACAGTTTCATGTCACAGGTCATACAGTACACCATGACAAGACACAGGTTTTTATACAGCATCAGCAGGGTCTCTCCCAGGCAAAGATTTCCAAGCAGACTGGGGTTTCAAGCTCTTTTGAAGAAGCACAAAGAAACGGACAGCGTTGAGGACCGTAGACGCCGTGGTCGGCCGAGGAAACTTAGTGCAGCAGATGAAAGACATGTTATGCTACTTCCCTCTGAAATCAGAAGATGTCCAGCAGAAACCAGTGGGACCCAGGTACACCCCTCTACTGTCTGGAGAGGTCTGGTTAGAAGTGGTCTTCATGGATGAACTGTGGCCAAAAAGCCAAACCTCTGACGTGGGAACAACACCAAGTGACTCGACTCTGCACAAGAACACAGGAAGTGGGGTGCAGGAAGAGGGCAGCAGGTGCTCTGGACCAGTGAGTCAAAATGTGAAATATTTGGCGGTGTGTTCGCTAAAGGGCTGGAGAGCGCTACAATAATGAGCAACTGCAGGCAGCAGTGACGCACGGGGCAGGTTCTTTGCAAGCTTGGGGCTGGATTTCTGCAAATGGATTTGGGGGTTTGGTCAGGATTAATGGTGTCCTCAATGCTGAGAGATACAGGCAGAAACTAATCCATCATGCAGTACCATCAGGGAGGCGTCTGATTGGCCCCAAATTTATTCTGCAGCAGGATAATGACCCCAAACATACAGCCAATGTCATTAGGAACTACCTCCAGTGTAAAGAAGAACAAGGAGTCCTGGAAGTGATGGTGCGGCCCCAACAGAGTCCTGAGCTCAGCATCATCCAGTCTGTCCAGGATTACATGAAGAGACAGACGGATCTGAGGCAGCCTACATCCACAGATCTGTGGTCAGCACTCCAAGATGTTTGGAACAAACTGTGTGCAAGTGCACCTCGAGGAATTTATGCTGTTGTAAAGGCAAAGGGTGGTCACACCAAATACTAGTTTGATTTAGATTTTGTAAATCAATAAAGATAAACAATTAAACTTTATATTTTTGAAAGCGTTCTTCCTTTACAGCATTTTTTCACACCTGCTTGGAACTTTGGCACAGTACTGTAATGTTTGTTGTCATGTGACTGGACAGTGAGCAGATCATGAGACACACTGCAGGGCTCCACTCTAACACTTATTTATTACACCGACAGTTGGTGATGCATCACTGTATCGAACTGTTGAAGCTAAATGTGTCAAAACATGAGATTAACTGTGTCATTACAATAAATAACAGCAGATGAGGGTTTTTAGGTCACACATTCATCCAAAATTATATTAACCTCTGAGTAACTCAGTACCACTAAAACCACACTCTGTCCCAAATAACCCGCTGCCCTCTCCCTCTCTCTACAGTCTATGTACACTGTATTATAATGACTGAACATACTGTATCATGTACAGCTAACACACCCTGGGTCCATCCCAATATCCCTTTCAGCTCCTCGACTCCTCTATTCTTGTTCACTTAGCCCAGAAATCAACCGAGACTCGCCATCATGAGGGACGTCCCAATTCCATCCATGAGAAACGGATCATGCCTGACTCTTTAACCTTTTCATCTGTTGTTGTACAAGCTCCCCAGATTTTAGAAAACTTGATGAAGGAATTAGACAGAGTGTACCAAATGTCCCACCACGTAATTTAGCCATTTTGTAAAGCACAAGGGGGGGTGAGGGAATGTAGTGAGCTAAGCTGCCCTGGAAGATGATGTGAGTGGTGCGTTCAGAAACACTCATTGTGAGTGTGGGAGCGCACTCTGACACAAACTGGAGCGTTGATAAATTGGGAGCGCTGTCTGAATGTAGCGTTGGGTTATCCAGAGCAGCGCACTCTCAGAGTGGCAGAGCGCACTCTGGACACTCTGTCTGTGGAGACGGAGCAGCAGAGCGCCGAGCGGAGTGAATGTGTGATTAACTTAAGCGTTGGTTCATTCATGTAGAAATATAACGCTGCGTTTCTTCCACCAACAGGGCTCTCATTTTAGTGTAGAGCGTCAGACTGAATTTACCAACGCACCATGTCAGGTCACTCACTCTCCGGGACCGCCAGTATTACTTGAATAAGTAAACACTGACCAACGGGACCAGACTGGCCGACCCGTATGCTCTCACTCAGTGGATGGATGATGTCACAGGAAGCCAATCTTACAAAGGAGGACCACACTTGTTTGTTTTGCTATGGAAGCTAACGTTAGCTAATGTGCTAAAAAGTTAGCGTTGCAGAGAAATCCAATCTTCCTCTTAATCCCTCCCCAGTTTCTGATGAGGTGGACATGATAACCCTTAATACACATAACCTTATTCATCCCTACAACAGGAAATACTTTTTCCCTAACCTGATATGAAGTGTGCGCTGCACATGTGAGCATTTTTGATGATGGCCTCCGTCCAGTCCTTTGGTCTTATCACATTTAACCATAGTTGTCTTTGTTTTTGTTGACGGGCAGTGGCGGCTGGTTTTGAGCCATGACTCCTTCTATTCTGGCTCCCAATAACACAACAAGACAAACACATTTTAACACTCCTGTGGAGCCTACAGCCCTGTGGGGGAGGGGCAGCTGCACCTCCAGCTGATAACATGATGTCATTGCGATGTCATCGTGATGTCGGCACTAAAAGGGTCTTTAATATGTGCTTATAAATAAACATTTCATCACATTTTCTATGATAACTACTGTGTTATGTCTTCATATAATAATGTATTATCTGATTCATATTTATACACAGTGGAAATGTCCTCACAGTGACACGTTGTGTTTTTGGTGGTGGGAAGGGGTCAGGTGCTGCAGCTGAAAAAAAAACACATTAGACGTGGTGGGAGGGCCGGCAGCTGCCTGATAAGAAAAACACACCGACATCAAGGCTGCGCTCACATGTAGAAATGTTTTCACAAGAAAACAGTTAATTAATGACTAAAGTGGTCGACACTCAGAGCTCCAACATCCAGGAGCAACTTTAAAATCTCTCTGCATCCACACACAGCCACAGTGAAGCTCAAAAGGGTTCATGAACTGAAGGACGTTCACAAAATTGTAACTGTGTTTTTTTCACAAACTTTGTTTTTCTGGTAAATTGATGTGTTAATTACATTTATAAGACCTTCTCCACAACACCTTACATATTTGTCTTATCTATTTTGAACACGTGTGTGCCTGAAATAAAGATTATTTCTTCAAACCTCAGTAACCATCATTAACACTAGCGTGGTATGTCATCATTTGGTTTAATGACAAAAAGGGTAGTTTACATTCTACAGTGGAGGTTGATTCAGATGTTGTTGTTTTGTGATTAAATGTTGTGAAATTCAACAGTTTTAGGGCAAAAATGAAAAATAAAAATGACTTTGTATTCAGCACCAAAATAACACAGCTGGCAGACTATCATACAGGGCGTTAAAGTTTACTAAAATATCATTTTAAAATAGGCAGATAATAATGCAAAGTGGCGGCTTGGTGGTGCAGTGGTTAGCACTGTCGCCTCACAGCAAGAGGGTTCCTGGTTTGACCCCGGGGTGGGGGGGCCCTTCCTTGCAGACTTCACATGTTCTCCCTGTGTCAGTGTTGGTTTCCTCCAGGTGCTCCAGCTTCCTCCCACAGTCCAAAGACATGCAGGTTAATTGGTGACTCTAAACTGTCCGTAGGTGTGAATGTGAGTGTGAATGGTTGTCTGTCTCTATGTGTCAGCCCTGTGATAGTCTGGTGACCTGTCCAGGGTGAACCCTGCCTCTCACCCAGTGTCAGCTGGGATAGGCTCCACCCCCCCGACCCCTAACAGGATATGTGGTTACAGAAAATGAGTAAATGAACTTCTGAAAAACTATTGGATGGAACCTTAAACCATTTAAACAACAGATTGAAGTGGCTGCATGTAGTGGCCAAAATAATTTCAGTTAGCATTTATAAGAAACACTAAAATGTTAATTGTAACGTCTTGGTCAATGTTTGGTTGATTTAACAGACGCTGTAAGGAGTCGGATCAGTTTTTCGTTTTCATGGTGTTAAGCCTGTTCTTTGCTAACCAAAATTAGCCATAGTAGTAGTATTACAGTTAACCATAGTTGTAAATGCATTGTGCTAACAGAGCTAGCAGCTAGCGTTAGGGTTAGCTCCACCCTCTTGTCTAAACACGGTCACCTCTGGCTCCAAAAATCCAAGATGGCGACAGTCAGAGTGCTGCACTTAAGTCCACAAACCAACACATTCTCACTCCGACCTCGCCAGATTTTGACGATGTGGACTTTCCACGTCCACATATGACGTCCAAGGTACCCAGGTAGTTTGCATACAGTCTCTTTCAAAATAAAAGCACTACGTCGGTACAACACCACCATATTTCTTCAACAACAAACGCATGTGGTTGGGTTTAGGAGAAAAGGACGCAGTTTGGGTTTTCTGCCGTATTCGGACTTTCACCTCCTTAACTTACGTTGTTGTCCTGCTGCGTCCCCCCTGATGCTGCCAGAAGCCGTTACACAATAACAGCAACCAGCCGCGTATCATGGCAATGTGAAAGGACGGCTTTTTTTCGTCTGTGTCTGACGCCGGAAGTCACTGCCCAAGCACCTATTCAACGACTTTGGAGTGAGACTGGGGTGCTCAAACCAATGAGCAGAGATGTAAAGTAAAGTAGGAGTCTTATTTTTTTCTCCTACTTCTACTTTTACTTCACTGCATATTTTCGATGAGTCGAATACTTTTACTCTGATACATTTTCTATGAGCAGCATCGTTACTCGTTAGAATTATAAATATTTGATGGATCATTAAAGTATCACTGCCAGAGTGGACGACAAGTTTTTTCCCCCTAGGATGGCGAAGGCAAGACCTGCCCTACTCTGCCTCACTCTGTCTCCTATTGACCTACCCTGACATTCTTACACTAACCCTAACCAATCTCATTCCTCATGCCTCAACCTAACCAATCCAGCCAAAAAAGGCAATGACTACTAGCCAATCAGAGGGAGAGCAGACTACTGACTACAAGCAGGTTTGGTGGAGCTGGCTTGTCATCGGTTTGGTGCGACGACAGAACCCTTCTGACCTGACGTTAGTCTTTCTAACCACGTTATATTTCGAGATGGAAGAAGAGGCTCCACCTACTACACCCTCACCTTCAAGCGATCGTGGCGGTGAAGGGGAGGAAGGACCTTTCAAGGGGCTGAATTGGTTTAAATATCCAGATGATTTGCTGTCAAATTCTGTTGTTTAGTCCTTCTGTTTTGGGCCGTCTAAGTTTGTTTAGAGAGTGAATTGAAGACTCCATGCACATGTACTACATCTTGTACATTCCCAGCCTTGTATTGCTGCTATAGTCAAAGGAAATTTTAGTGTCCTTCAGGATAAACGTGTAAAGATATTGCATAAACAATATGAGATTCAAACTGTGGACTGCTTTCTTTATTGACTACATAACATATTAAAACTTCATACTTGTACTTTTACTTTCAATACTTAAGTACATGTTAAAATAGACTACTTTAAATACTTAAGTGCAAAAAATATTGAATACTTTAATACTTCTACTTGAAGAAGACTTCAACTTCGACTCGAATCATTTTTTTGGTAGAGTAACTGTACTTTTACTCAAGTCTGGGTGTGTGGTACTTGGTACTATGTGATACACCTCTGCCAATGAGTGATGTCGCGGTGGCTTCGTCCATTATTTTCTTCAGGTAATGAGTCAGGCGGACGTTAATGCTTCTCGTGGCAAATTTGTGACGTGAGTAAAGATCAGTAGTATAAATCAGACTAACGGGGTAGTAGTTACGCCTTTTTAAAGTTGACCTGTGATTATAGCGCCCCTGTCAGGCCTATTAGCGTGATATTTCTTTGGCAGCATTTGGTCACAGCTTCCAATCGTTGGTATTAATTTCATGTGTCTATGATGTTCCATCACAAAGGAATTTGCACAAATGTTCGGGAATGAAAATGAAAATAAATCAGAACAAAAACAGCCTGAAAATCCAACATGATCTGAAGAAATGTCTGCTACTTTAAAATCAAACTTCTTTTTTATGGTGACAAATCCTTTTTAAATAGTGATGCGTTCCCAAATATTTTAAGATGACAGGAAACTTCAGTCCTGATCCACAGTGGGAGCAAACTGTCGAGGGGTGTGTGTGTATGTGTGTGTGTGTGTGTGTGTGTGTGTGTGTGTCGGGGTCAGCGTGGTGCTACAGTCCTGACTCTCACAGCTCTCCTCACGCTGGCAGACTGTGTCGTGTGTTCGTCACTGAGGTAAGACAAACTTTTCTTCTGACTCATCTTGTTAATAATATCGATCTCTAACTCTGACAGTCTGGATGACAGGAAGTGACTGCTTTGTGTTTCTGAGCTGATGCTTTCTGACTCACTGAGTTTGTGTTTGAGCGCAGCAGCACATGTTGACAGAGTTTCATCCCGTAAAATCACATTTTCTTAACGAGATGTTGGAAAAAACATCTCACAGAGGTGTCTTTAGCGTTCAGTTTGTAACTGAGGAAATCTTTTCCCTTCTCATTAACACATGGAAACATGTGCTTTACATGTTCCATATCTGGCTGCAACTCAAAGGGAAAAAATGAAATATTTAAATGAAAGTATTTCAGTCTATTTGACATATGGAGACAACAATCAGACAGGTAATATAATAATAACTTTATTTATATAGGACCTTTAAAACAGAGTCAAAGTGCTTTGACAAAAAGAACGGGGAAACTTAGAAGGCAACAGAGCAAGAAAGCGAGAACAATGTGCTGCAAGTGTGGCGGAGGCTGCAGGCACAAGACAAAAACAGTGAATCAAATCCATTAAAATTAAGAATAAACCAGTAAAAGATACAAAGACTTGACTCAGAACTGATGAAAAAAATGTCAAAATTAAATAAAATAATAATACCAAGAGACGACCATTAAAAAAGGATAATAAATAAGAATTAAAATAAATAAAAGAACTAAAAACAGAATGAAATAAGATACATTGAGCAATGAAAGATGATAAACGAGTCAAACCAACAAAATAAGATAAAATAATGCATAAATCAATAAACCAGTAAAAGGAAAAGCACACCTGAGTTAAAACCAATAGTGAATAATAATGAAATTAATAAAACAAAATGATAGTTAGACGGAGAGCTAAACAGTCCTACCAAAACATAAGCGAAAACTATGGTAAAAGTTATGATAAAGTTAAAACAAGAGGACAAAAAAAATGTAAGACACAAAATGTCAATATAAATAAATAGAAATAAAAACAATAGAATAATAAGAGGTGATTTAAAGGAAGTTGCTGAATCTTGCAGCCTTATCTCCTCAGGCAGGTTGTTCCAAAGCCGAGAGGTCCTGACGGCCAAAACACGATCACCTTTAGATTTGAGCCTCGACTTTGGAACGGCCACAAGGACAGACAGGTGCTTTTATTTGTTCCCACCTGAGGATCTGAGGCTGCCAACTGGTTTATAGAGTCAGCATTTCTGATGTTAAAACCAGACGCAGACTTTCAGAGCTTTAAAAGTGATCAGTGCAATCTTAAAAATCGGTTCTAAAACAAACATGGAGCCGACAGAGAGAGGCCTGGCAGGGCTGATGTGATGTCGTATGTTAAATCTTTTCTGTGACAGACTGTGACATGCTTCTGTCAAAATCTCAAAACTAAGTGTTGATATGAGGCTTGTGATTTGTATCTATAACGCATTCTAAAACTTAGGGCTGTCAGCATTAACGTAATAATCAGGATGTGATTATGGTCTGAGCTATTTTGTACCCTGAAGTACTGAGTTTGAGCTCCAGTGGGACGGTAGAGCAGCCTGCATGGCTGAGTTGAGAGCTCCCTCACACCAACATAATTTACTCCGTCAAAACGCAGAAGCGCCTAAAAACCTCGAGAATGAGTACAACACCAGTACATGAAAACCCCAGAAAACCAAGGTAAAGAAAAAAGCCGACCTAAAGACTATACTAGCATCTGAAGCTAACGACGTCACAGCAGCGTCTCAAACCAACCAAGCTTTGGCATTTGAGTGCGCCTGCTGCGCGTCTACGTTAAAAACAATGGATTGGAAGGCACATAAAGTGCAGCATGTGTACAACCCCCGAGATAATTAATTTGTCAGTGAACCTTGTGAGCTGTAATGGAGCTGAATTTTGTAACAGTACCTGTGTTAAATGTTGCTGTTGTCCCTGGCTCCATATGAGCAGAGGACATCGCCGCATGTTGTATTTGTGGGGAAAATGTGTCCAGATAAAGACAAGTGTTTGTCTGTGAATGCTGCGAGTTATAGTGAAGCTGATTTGTGTTTGAAACTGTCTCTATTAAGCCATGTTTAATGTGTGTTTAATGTGTGTTTAATGAGTGTTTATTGTGTGTTTAATGTGTGTTTAACGTGTGTTTAATGTGTGTTTATTGTGTGTTTACTGTGTGTTAATTGTGTGTTTAATGTGTGTTTACTGTGTTAATGTGTGTTTAAAGTGTGTTTAATGTGTGTTTAATGTGTGTTTATTGTGTGTTTACTGTGTGTTAATTGTGTGTTTACTGTGTGTTTATTGTGTGTTTACTGTGTGTTTAATGTGTGTTTACTGTGTGTTAATTGTGTGTTTGTTTAATGTGTGTTTACTGTGTGTTTAATGTGTGTTTACTGTGTGTTTATTGTGTGTTTACTGTGTGTTTATTGTGTGTTTACTGTGTGCTTAATGTGTTTTCTGTGTGTTTATTGTGTGTTTAATGTGTGTTTGTGTGTTTAATATGTGTTTAATGTGTGTTTACTGTGTGCTTAATGTGTGTTTAATGTGTGTTTAATATGTGTTTTCTGTGTGTTTATTGTGCGTTTAATGTGTGTTTACTGTGTGTGTAATGTGTGTTTAATGTGTGTTTACTGTGTGCTTAATGTGTGTTTACTGTGTGTTTAATGTGTGTTTATTTTGTGTTTAATGTGTGTTTAATGTGTATTTAATATGTGTTTAATGTGTGTTTAATATGTTTAATGTGTGTTTAATGTGTGTTTATTGTGTGTTTACAGTGTATTTATTGTGTGTTTAATGTGTGTTTACTGTGTGTTTAATATGTGTTTAATGTGTGGTTATTGTGTGTTTAATGTGCGTTTAATGTGTGTTTACTGTGTGCTTAATGTGTGTTTACTGTGTGTTTAATGTGTGTTTAATGTGTTTTTACTGTTTAATGTGTGTTTAATATGTGTTTAATGTGTGTTTACTGTGTGTTTATTGTGTGTTTAATGTGTGTTTAACGTGTGTTTAATGTGTGTTTAAGGTGTGTTTACTGTGTGTTAATTGTGTGTTTAATGTGTGTTTACTGTGTGTTTAATGTGTGTTTAATATGTGTTTAATGTGTGTTTACTGTGTGTTTAAAGTGTGTTTACTGTGTGTTTAATGTGTGTTTAATGTGTGTTTAAAGTGTGTTTACTGTGTGTTTAAAGTGTGTTTACTGTGTGTTTAATGTGTGTTTTGAGTCAGTCAAACTTTACAGCACTTCACAGAAACTCCACCGCCATATTACCGTTGAACTTCAGTTAAGTCCCTTTTAATAGCCCGGTGTGGCTTCACATTTTGACAAATAAAGGCCTGTCTCAATTACACACCTGGTCTGGTTGCCAAGCAGTTCTTTTTTTTTAACAGACGATCTTCAGTTGTATCGTACCTGGTGTTGGCTACCTCAAATTATGTGTCCATTCCTTGATTACCCTGTAAGTTATTTATATTCCTTCAGTCTATAAGGGTCCTCACATCAAAAGAATCAAAAGGGTTTTTTGTGAAAATTATTTTGAGTTGTAAGTATTGTTTTTATAGGATAAAGTGGCGTTGCGTAAGTCCTAGCTCACTCTCTCTGTGATGTGCTGTCTGTCAAATGAATGATTCATAATTGATATGTTATCTAAAGCCTAATGTACAAGTAATATTTATACTGGTATAGATAAATAATTGATTGTATTTTCCAATGAGAAACAGGTTTGTGTGAAAGGAATTAAAGGCCTGTCTCAAATACAGGCCTGTTGATTTTAGAGATTTAAGCAGATAATAGCCCGGGCTATTGTTTGAAGTTTTAAGGTAGGTATTAAGGGGACGTCCTCAGGTTGACATGTTGTGACCAGTCATATGTCTTAAGGGAGCAATAGTCTGACACATACAGGACCTGTATGAATCAGATAATGACACTGAACTGCAACTCAGAGTAACTGAACGTTCTCAACAGGAACAGTGTAATCCTTTCAAAACAAACAAACAAACAAACAAACAAACAAACAAACAAACACACAAACAGTGTATTTGACAGAATAAGCACTCTGAAGTTGGCTCCTACCTCTGAGTCCTGGTGTCAGACCTCACTGTTGCAGCAGTGCAGCTCTGATTTGAAAGAAATAAATGTAAAAGTCAAGATCATAAAATCAGTGTATTTGCATTTACTTGATCCAGATGAAGACTCTCTGGTAAGAGTTGCTTCACCTCTTTAATATGAACTTCAGAACTGTTTTAAATTGCAAAATAAAGACATGCGATTGATTGTGATTAACTATTGAAATTCAATGATATAATTGCGATTTTAAAAACTAATCGTTCGACCGCACCACTAAAAATATCTCCCAAAGAGCTTTTCCATGCTGTGATTAGAGAACTGATTCTTGTCTCAAATATTTTCTTGGTCTCTTATCTTTCATATATATCCGGCAGGCCTCTTGCTTTTGTCACACTGTACAGACTCAATGTTTCTTGCTCTGTGAACATGTCATTTACACTTTAAAGGTTCCGCAATGAAACATGATTATTACTAGACTGTGATGTTTATGCTGTTTGACCAGAAACAGCCTGATAAAAAATGGAGCACAGCGAGGGGTGGACATGCAGAGACACATCTGCTGGCTGACGAGGAGGTCATCAGCGCTATGAAGACGTCAGTGAGAGCTCACGTGACGCTGCGAGGGCTTTTTGAGTGCGCCTCAGCAGAACCAAATCACATTGTCTTTATTTTTCTGTTTTCCATGGCAGGACAAAAGAGCGGCCGAGGGGGGTCCGTGTTCAGTGTCCGCTGCTTGGACACCCCGCAGCTCTAATTGATGCTTTGTCTGTCCACGTCTCGCCTCGTTAGAGCCCTCAGAGCTTGCAGGCCGGAACAAATCCAATGTGTCATCTGTGCTCAGGTCTGCTGTTTTGAGGTTTGGACTCCATGTTTGCAAAACTTGCACACTTTTAAGCTTATTCACAGTGATAAAAGATAAAAAATGCAACTTTCTCTACATCTCCAGCTTTTATTTTCCAAAAGAGACATTTGATTTAAAAAACGTGTGGGCCGCACTGTGGACAGATCGCCAGCAGCAAACAGGAAGGCAGCTGTGGAATAAGAAGACAGGAAAACCTACGTCTCCGTTAAAACCTAAACAGAGGCTGCATGTTGTTGTTTGCCTCCCCGTTCTTCTCGTCTTTTTAAATACATCATCATGTTAGCTCAGCCGCCAGAAGAAAATGTTGGCATTGTACGTTTCTGTACACCACGTTTCTTAAAGTGCTGTACTTTATGAGTTGACATTGTCATCAGGAGGTGGAGGAGATGGTGGATGGCGTGTTGTGGAGGCAAGACGCCTGCCAAGCTGCAGACCACTGTACAAGACCAACAATCAACAGAACTGGTTGTGATTTCGTGAGTCATTGCAGTGTTTCCAGCGGCTTTTCAGGCTCCAGACGTGTTTTGTAGTGACCCATCTGTGTTTTTTCAGCGGGACTAGTACCACAAATGTCGCACTATAGAGCGACTACGAAGTCCCTTCTGTATACCACCTTTGCAAGGGCTGTATAAATATAATATTGATATATATATTCATAAATATAAAAAACAACTGCTCTGTCACAACATTTCAAACATTATCAGTCTGTTAAATGGTCGTTATCAGTGGTTATCAGCCTCATAGATGAGGGTTAGAAGAGGCCTGCTACGCTTACTCGCGGGTTCAGATATCTGTTGTCAGACCAGCCATTAAATGGCCACTTTGATGAGGTTTCACTGTCAGTTCGATTCTGGCACCAAAACTATGTGGTTATTTTTAGTAAAAAAGATCATAGTTAGTAATAAAGTAAGTATGTTTTTCATGTAATGTAATGTCAAGTAAATTAAAGGCGCTGTATGTAAGAATGTGGCCAAAATGGTTACTGCACTCAAATTCAAAATACTGCCGCGAGTCGTGTCCGCCCCCCCTCCCCTACAGATTCGAGGTTGCTGGACAGCGGCACGCTGGAGACTGATTTGTTTGCCCACGGGCGGCTGCCGTGGCAGGGCCGTGTCGCCGTGTCCTTGATCTTCGGTTTTCCAGTGGACCGTTCGAGGAAGTCCGGCTTCTCTGCTGCTAACGCTGCTGCCGGGATACAGCTGAGGAGATTGCTAATGCTGCTTGTCGTGTCCTTACTTCTCCTTTAAGTATTTACGTACGTTAGTTAAAATAACCCAAGACTGACTTTTAGTTTCACACTTCTGGTTTAACACAGGACACAAACACGTCTCCTGGGTGAAAGTCCTGTGTTTGTTTGTCCCATCCACTCCGACCTCCTCACTACTGCCACCTGACTACCTCCTTTGCTCCTGTCAGAATTCCTAGGGCCACTAGAGGTGGCTGCCCAGGCCCCAAGCACACAGGAAGCATTTAAGCAGCCGTAATTGTTTTTAATGAGAATTAAGCTTTTGCGTTGCTATGAGCCTCGTGTTTCTGCACTCGAGGCGCCTAGTGTTTTTGCCGGAGCACTCTGAAGGTCTCTAAAGTTGCAAAAATTTCAACTCAGAGCCAAAAAGTGGCCCTCATCATTTCCACTTTTCTCCCATTGTCCGATCGGATGATTTGAGAGGCGGGGCTTCTGTGGTGGTCATGACAACAAGTTTACAGTTGGTAACCAATGGAGGAGAAACTGGTGGTAGTGGTTGCTGGATACCCAGAGCTATACGACTTTACAAAGCACAGTTAGCACCATGTCAATAGAAAACAGCAGATAAGTGCAGTACTGTAAGCGTCCATGATGGAGGAGAAGCTCCTGGACCAACTGGTGGTACTCCCCATGATCCAGCCTCTTTTTTAGGGTCTCATGTACCCACACAGATCTCTGTTTATCTGCTGACAGCCTCTCACCCTCAACCAGAGCTACAGACAGTACCCTCTGCCTCAACATGGCAGCAGCTACACACTGATTACTGCAGGATACAGACAGTAAAATAAAGTATTGAACATTAGAATGATTAGAAGGGTTAGGGTTAGGAGGTGATGGGGTGGTTGTCTGGCAACACTTAAAAGGTGCAGTTCTGAACCTACTAGTGGGTGCAGCAGGCCCCCTATACATATATATCTGTGTGTACATATATATATGTATGTGTATATATATATATGACCACTGATAACACCCATTCATCTGAGTGTTAACTAGGTGTCTCTACACGTTTGACCAATCAAGACAGTCCACCAGTTATCTAATTATGTAATTAACTTCGACATTAAATGTATTATTGTCAAATAAAATTTCTCCAAACATGTTTCTTGTTATTTTAGGTAGTTATTATCACGCTAATGTATGTTCAAGTGTTCATTTCCCCCGATAAGTTGGTTTTAATTCGTTATTTGATTCTATAAACACAGTCTGACCATCTTGAGCTTTTATTTTGGTACTTCCGGTGACCGGCAGTGTGAATTTGCATATTAGCTAAATATTTAGTTTCACCCAGAACATTTAGATTTAACATTTAACATTTAGATTTATATTTAGCATTTAGATTTAACATTTAGATTTAGATTTAACATTTAGATTTAGATTTAGATTTAATATTTAGATTTAACATTTAGATTTAGCATTTAGATTTTGATTTAATATTTAGATTTAACATTTAGGTGCCACATTTAATATTTAGATTTAACTATTTAATATATTTCTAAGTTAACAAATATTGCTGTAAATGTGGTAAAAATTCACAACACTTTTTTAAACATTGTTTGAAGCTAAATGTGGCAAAATGTTGATGTTATTTTCACCGTGAGACACTTTACAAACGGTACCCCATAGTGAACTTGTGATTTATGTCAAAGACAGGATGAACCGCAGCAGTCCACATGATGTGTAGCATTATGATGATAACAGTACCTGCTACTCAGTGTGTCCTTCATCTGACCCTCTTCTCCTCACCTCTCTCCTCCACACTTCCTCACTCTCCTCTTTTCCTTCAGTCCATCAGAGTTCAGCACCATCTGCAGGCTGAGGAGCGCATCCCACCCCAACCAGGTCTTCACCCGAAGGCGTTGAATACCATTGCAAGTTAAGGAGGTGAAAAGTCCAAAAAGGGCAGACAGGAGAGTCTGACAATCACCAGCTTTCATCAGGGAGGCTGGTGTTCACTTCCTGTATGAATTTAAAACCAAACCCTGATCTTTTTTCTTAACCTAACCACCTGCTGTTGTTGCCTAAACCCAACCATGTGCATGTGGTGGCTAAATGTAACCATGTTTGTTTGCCGGTGTAGGAAAAAAAGAAACGTCAATTTGCAGTGTTGTACCGATGTAGTGCTTTTATTTTGAAAGAGACTGTATGCAAACTGTACATTTCCTGTGAAAACAGAAGTGTATTTTGAAAACAGACAATGCATGTACCAGGCTGAAGTTGACACAGCGTCCCAGAACGTCAACAACCAACACACCCAGGGTACCTTGGACGTCATATGTGGACGTGGAAAGTCCATGACCAAAATGCGGTATGTGGCGAGGTCGGAGTGAGAATGTGTTGCTAAGCCAGTTTCCATGGTAACACCTCTGTATGTGTTTTCCAGCGCCTCAGGTTGACTCGTTAATCTCTGCAGGCAACTGTGACGTGACACGTGTCCTCACACTCACCTGCAGAGATGATCCAGTCGCTCTGCTCGGATCAGTAATGGACTCACTGCTGGAACATGAGGCTGTAACAGGAAACAGCTGAGGTGGAAAGTAACTGAGTACATTTACTCAAGTACTCTGTGCTTGAGTACAGTTTTGAGGTACTTGTACTTTACTTGAGTATTTGCTGCTACGTTGCACTTCTGCTCTACTACATTAATTAAATACCTTTAATTAATAGTCACTCTGCAGATTCAGATTATTGATACCAAATCTATTAACCTAATAAATGATGACATGTTGTTATAGATAAAACTACCCAGCAGTAGATGAGCGCCACCTTTACCAGGTTAGTACTCCAGGGCAGCAGGGCTCGTTGGCGGCCCCTGGTGGCAGCTGCAGGTACCCATCTACATTACCTTACTGTGTTTACAGGAAACAGCTGTGATCCAGGTTAATCTCAGCTGGCAACTGTGAGCTCTGAGCATGTCACAGAGCCGGCTGAGGTTCACCTGAATGCAGCACCAACACTTCGTCTCTGCCAGAGGACCAGGACAGCCTTGAGGGGGCGCCGTGGAAACATAATATGAGAAATATAAAGATGGAGGATCGCCACTAACGATACAATACTTTTTATTTTTTTCTAAATAATCAATCTGCTTAGGTCACAGCTAATTATGACCAATAACAGTTTGAAAATGTAACATTAACCAAAGCTGAGGATCTGATTTGACTAAAATATTAATTTCACGAGGCTCACCTGGATATACCTTGTCTGTACCTCTATGAACAGACTCTGAATGTCTCTGTGTCAGAGGTCTGGATGCTGAGGTGTTTCCCTTCTCCTCCCTTCTTTACTGTTGCAACTCCAAGTTCTTTTCTCATGTTGTTTCCTCTTTCGTTAATCCATTACTGCTGTTATGTGTCAGATAAAACTTGTCAGGCTCGGACATACTATCTGCGTTAAATGTCCGCGGACAGATACACGGATGCGCATGCAATTCTACTCATAGAACAATTAAGGGTCTACATCAGCCCACGGCAGTAAACAGGAGGGGCTGGGAGGTGAGCTTACCGTCCTCCTTCTGCCAACACTGGGTAAAAGTGAAACTAAGAGGATGTTGACTGCGTCTGGACTAAGATGTAGAGAGCAAAGCAGAGAAGCAAAGAGTACGCACACGAGATGTGTTCACGACAACAGAACGTTGTTTGCACTGACAGTTTTGCTCTTGAAATATGAAGAGGTCCGACATAGAAGAGACAAACTGATCTCTTTTTTGGTTTCGATCCTACTGACGCTAGGATCGATCCTCTAAATGGAAACGTAGTATTGTGAGTATCAGTATCTTAGGATCGAGCCGCCCACCCCTACTCCTGAGTCCATTCACTCCAATGGGAAAAGTGAATATGAGTACAGATTAAGACGGTTTCCTTCGCACCGTCGTCACTCAAGTAAATATTGGACCCATTTTTCACCAACCGTAAGCCTTCAAACATCTGACGTAATCTTACACTTAGTTGATATCAGATATTAAGCAAACATTAAATGTGTACTGTGTATACTGTTGTATTGTTTCATTGCGATTTTATCCATCCACACCACGTTTACTACACCTATCCAAACAAGATGGGTGGGATGCAGCGGAGAGATGGCCACGCCCACTTAGGATTCCATGTGATTACATTGCGTACCATTGGTGCAGCTTGTAGTGGAGTATCTTCTGTTATCGAGGGTCTTCGACTGAACATTTCATTCGGCCTATTTTCTTTTACTTTTTTATCAATCTCTTCTTTTATCACTTCTTCTCGCCTTGCTAAGTGGTTTTTAATTCAAGGACTTTTTTAGACTAAAATGTAATTCATTCTGGGAAACACTGTTAGCAAGCAACTTGTTAATGTAAACAGGGTGAGTTTAACTTGCTCTGAGTTATACTGTGTGTCTCTGTCTGTCACGTACAGGTACGTGACAGACAGGTTTCCTGATGTTGATGATACTGCATCAGGAACTGATTGGAGAGCGATGAGAGGCCATCAGTTCCTGATGCACTGCCTTCAGCATTGAAAGACGCTCCAAACAGTCAAAGGACATTGCCATGACATCAAGAGCCAATCAGAGCCAGGAATGTACTTTAAATTCATAACATCCTGGTGTGTTTTTGTACTGATGGTCCACATATTCATGCCTGCAGCTATAGATGGTAATGTTGCGTCTCGACCTGAGCTGGAGATGATTTGTCATGCTCCTGTGTCCTCTTGGCTGGATACTGTAACTCTCTTTTTACTTGTCTTGGCAAATCATTTCTGAACCGTCTTTAAATAATCCAGAATGCTGCTGCCAGGCTGTTAACCAGGTCCAGGTGGACAACACACATCACTCCCATTTTACCCCATCAGGTTCAGGATCCATTATTAGGTACTACTCCATGGTCAGCCACCTGAGTACATCTGTGCCCTCCTCCATCCCTGTATCACCAGCAGGTCTCTTCTACCCCTTTTCCACCAAATTAGCTCTGATTCTGTAACCGGTTCTGTTCAGGATTGTTGGAACATTGGTGCTATCTAGTGAACCAGACGTGTTTCCACCATTTTGGAGTGGAACCATTTTTATTAGGGATGTGTAATCAATGGAGGGCGTTGCATAGTGCACAATGGAAGTAAACCATAGTAGCAAAATGGCAGATGACATGGAGCAGCTTTTTAGCCTCAAACATGGCTGTTTTTTATTGACCAACTGCTGTGATTTCTTTTTTACAGTGCCATGACACGCGGTTATTTTTTACTGAGAAATTGCCGCATTTCCTGCCAGGATATTGCCATGATAAGCAATTGTGTTTTACAGAGTATTGCCATATTTCCTGCCAGGATATTGCCATGATAAGCAATTGTGTTTTACAGAGTATTGCCATATTTCCTGCCAGGAAAGGGCCACAGAAAGCAATTGTGTTTTACTTTTTAATTTTGCCACATTTCTTTTTGGGACAGTGCCATGAAAAGCGGCTGGTTTTTACCAGGTTGTCGCCATGTTTCCTGTCAGGGTAGCACAACAAAAAGTGGTTGTTTTTTTACAATGATACCGCCATGTTTCCTGCCGGGACAGTGACATGCAAAGCGGTTGGTTCTTTACCAAGATATCTCTGCGTTTTCAGCGGTTATTGTGCCCACAAAATTGTGATCTTTCCCTAACCGCAACAAAGTGGTTTTTGTGCCTAAAACAAACCACACATTAACCGCAATGCCACTGAAATATAAAAGTTTCAGTGTGTCCGCTACAAAATAACATACAAATGTAATGGATCCGTGGTTTGCAAACAACGAACAACGCCAACATTGTTTGTGGCAGTTGGGTTGCAAAATACCTGCAGAACTACAGACATTTTAATTAGCCGCAGCTGGACTTTATTTTAACTGATAATGATGTTACAAAGGTGAACATCATAAACATTGTACCTGCTAACATCTGCATGTTAGAACTGGCATTGTAATGATGTTAGCATGCTGGTTTTGGCATTTAATTAAAGCAGCACTGTACAGCCTCACAGAGAGTCTGGTTTTATTTACAGTATCTATAAAGTAGTTTTACTTTGGTTTCATTTGTTTTCATATGTAGCTCTCCACCAACCATGATAGACACAAAAAGCTATGTTAAATACTGTGTCACAGTGTGCCTTTTAATTCATTTAGTGAACCAGAATAAAGAATTTGAAGGAAATGTCTACAATTTATTTGTATTCAGTTTGATATCAGCAGATGTTCAAAGTGTCACCTGAAACTCAGCACTGACTGTCATTGATTGACAGCTGAGTATCGTCAGCAGCTTGTTGAAGGTTTTAAAACAAGTCTTTAATGTCTGTTCTTCTCAACACATTTTTATTCCGACATACATTTGAGGTCATCTGTCCACATCAGGCTGCAGACAGAATTAATCTTTTAGCTACCAGGGAGAAACTCTGCAGCTCATCAGTTGTCCTGTGACGCTGCCGTGTCTCCAGAGTTTATTTCCTTCAGCTCAATCTTTGCATCTCCGTTGAGGTCACTCTGCCGGTGTCTAAACAGAAATGAAGAAAAGAAGTTATTTTATCATCCACAAAGAAAAAAATTATACCACAGAGAATTGTGATTTTTGAGGTTGAGGTTTTAATTAACCTTAAATAACTGGACAGTAAAACTAGATGCCTACAGTTAAATGTATGTGTTTGATTGGACTTAAGCTGAGAGAGAAGACGCAGCAGTTACAGTGCAAAGCAGGAAAGAGTGCAAATAAACAAAATATTAGCGATGCACAGTAACATCAGCACGTCATCAGTATTGGACAATATTGGCTTTATGATAAAATATCAGAATCGGCCAACATGCTTTTACATATTTAGCACAATGAATGAATAAATATCACACACTCTACTCCATCTGCTGGTGGGCCGTCACAATAAGAGTATGTATGTATTATATGATGTTAATTCCACTACAGAAGAGACTTAATATCACTTTAATTAGGTGGGGAAAAAGTGGATATATTGGTATTGGTTATGAGTCAAATAAGTTATTTATCAGATATCGACAAAAATATTCAGTATGGTACATGCCTACAAAATATTAAAGTAAAGATTATCCAAAAAAGCAAAAACCAAATGTACACAATGCCGGAAATGTAAACAGATTAACAGTAAGATGACATTTCCACCAGAGCTAGTGACACACGCGTCTCGATGCTTTGTATTCATTACCTATGGAGAGCAGGTCAAGCAGTTGCGCAGTGCATGGTGGGAGTGTTGCAGCGAGTTCGAGGGGGGAGGGGTTACAGAGCGCTGTCCCGTCTATTTTTGCATAAAGTAGACTAGATTGAACTTTACGATGCGCCTGCCCTCTCGCCTCAGTGTTACTTTGTCACGTGAGTCGACTGCAGTGTACAATCTTTTCCTGACCCTAACCAAGTAGTTCTGTTGCCTAAACCTACATGACAATGAAGACAGCAACAAAGGACAAACTCCATGATACAGATCAGTGTCTTGACCACATAATGAAGATGAAGCGGTATAAAGACAAACATCAGAAAACATATACAGTATATGCTACCTTCCCTCCTCAACATCCAAGATGTTTTCAGGGAGAGGGATGTTGAGTGTCTCCGGGAGCATGAAGACCAAGCTGCCGCTGACGATCCCCGTCCCAGCAAAGATCAGTGGTGGCAGAAGAAGCCAGACGTCCTCCAGCAGCATGATCATTGGTGCCACGGAGCTCCCAATCCGACAGAGACACGAGGTGTAGCCTAAACCACACTGCCTGTCCAACGACACAACCAGGAGCTTCAGTTTAACGCTGTGCTTATAAAGACAGAACAAAGTCTTTACCACCGATGTGTTTTGTCTATCTGGCAGCAGAGGACATCAGTCAGTCAGTCAGTATGCACAGTGAAGTGGAGCTACAGTCCCAGCTGGACGAGGACATCTAACTGGCCTACTGTCCTTGTCCCAGTATACAAGCACGGGAGGGGAATCCATTTATTGAGCCAAGTATGTGCGACTCCTCTACGATAGGTGGAGATATGCCCCCTTTCAGCTTGTTAGTATTGGACCTTTTTCCTGTTGACCTATTACGTCACAGACCAAACAATGGACAAACAAGTTAGCTACGGTTAGCTAGCAGCTAACTGCTACCATGGTGGACAACTTTACAGCTCTGTACATTTGGTCCGTCCAAAAAGTCACGGCTCTGGATGTAGATTTCTCCATGTTGTTACCGGCTTCTTCTTCTCTTACACATTTAATGCTATTGGACTTCCGGGTCAAAGCCCGGGGCGGAAACTGTGGAGCATGCTCAGAGCGCCTCGGCCAGTTTGGGTCTGATTGACTGTATACATGCAGGAGGAATTAAACTCCCAATTGCATTATTTAGGTGTGTTCGTCCGACTTTAAGACATTCGATTTAGTACGATTTCAGTCAGACTAACATGTTTATATGGATTTTAAAAGTCTGGTTTTAGTCGTAATAACGCAATAAATACATTTTCTCTAAAACAGGTCCAACATGTTGGGTCAGATGAAGAAACCTTAACTTAAGTCGTGTTTTCATTCAATTATCAAACTACATTTAAGATAACTTTTGAGATGGTGCAAAAACAAATGCAACTTAAGCACATTTCCATCAGCTGGTTCAGAGCAAATTGAGTTGGCTACACAAAGCGTGATTTGGTCAAAAGAAGAAGAAGTAGCGGTCAAGAACTGGAATCAAAACAAGTCCCCTCGGCCCTCTAACCATGCATCTACCAGAGAAAAACAGAGACAGGTCTTAAGGATGGCAAGCCAACCATCGAACAGATCCACTCAGATCGTATTTTGCTGGTGATAACATTTGCAAGCAAGCAAGCTAACGTAGTCAGCTAGCTAAAGGCCTAAAAAATAACAGACAAACCAAACACTGGCTCTAGATTTTTGCATTTTTGCATCAGCCACTGCAGTAAGAGGCCCCTTCACGATGACAGCATTGAAAAACACTGATTTTGTAACATTAAACTGCTTTAGTGTTTTTACTGGTTTAAATCAGCTGGTCTGTTTGTTTTGGAGAGGAATAGACCTCTGTGAATAATTCAGCTCCCGTAAGAAATCTCCTCAACAACGAACGCTGAAGGAATTATCATAAACCAGGAGAAGTTTCAGCTGGTTGCAATCTGCAGTCCTCACTGCCAGATTCCACTAAATCTCCCTGAATCTGACACACTGCTGCTTCAGTTTTTTTTAATTCAGTGGTTTTACTTGTCACAGAGTATTTTCACACTGAGATATTGTTACTTCTACTTCAGTACAGGATTAAATACTTCCATTCTTCCATTTTTGTTGTTGTCATGGCATCGCATGCAGGGTCCTGTATGTCCCTCGTGGTTTAATTCGGGGTTTTACCTGAGGACAGTTGGGTAGAGTTCAGTTGAGTAAAGGAACGCTGTGGTGAACGCTGCCTCTGAGGAACCCTTCGCCACCACAGCGATGCATGTACGAAGCACAGAGTACTCTGAGTGAGAAGCAGATGATCAGAGATGGGGTTATATACAGGACCTGTGGCTCAAAACCTCAAAGTGTTTATATTTTTTACCACTGGAAAGTTAAGAATCACGTTAATATTGATTTTTATCTTCTTTCCTTCAACAAACACAATTTTGAGCAGAGAGAAAAAACAGTATAATGTATGTATTATTTACATCAAAAGAAGAATGAAATGATTCAAACTTCCACTTTTATTTGATGTCCGACATCTGACTGGACCCAGTTAAGCCTGGTGCGGCAGATTAAACTTTTCAACAGTAGTGTATGCGTATGTAGAGACAGGAAGTGATGTCACCTAAAGGTACAGCTGTGTTTATTCCTATCAGAGTTCCTGTTGTGATCAGAAAGCAGGCCTGGCCGTTCCGACGACCGATCCAGTCCAACACGAAGAAGGTCAGGATTTTGGCAGGAGCTTCGATGGCACCGTAAATGAACTGTGTGAGGTACATGCTGACGCCAAAACCTGAGATCTTGAAGCTGATCCCATAGTACAGGAAGGCAACAGCAAACCTGCAGGTACACAGTCAGTCTGAATACTCACAGCAGCAGACAGCATTTGTTAAGGTCTAAAGGTCAGAGGAGGATTTGGTACCAGAACAATCCAGAACACAGGGTGATCTTCCTCAGCTGAGGTGTTTTGACCAGATCCAGGTAGGAGTGGTTCTTCTCAGCCACCTCAGACACTGTCACCTTCCCCAGAACCTGAAACAAGTAAGCACACGGTCAAACACTGACACGACAGCACATTTACAGAAGAGCTGCAGATATCACAGAGACATAACAGCACGTAACTGTCAAAGATGTTTGAGGTCATTGAGAAACAGTTTGTTTTACCACTCCTTAACATCTTGGTCACTATTATGAAACAAAAAAACATCATCATCCAAACTCATCCCTTCCTCTCGAAAAATTCAATAATATGTTTATTCCCACAACAGCAGCATCGTGTCACAGTCGCCACTCTTTTTATTTACAGGGATAGTTCAGATTTTTTCGAAGTTTGAAGTTTGAAGAAGCAGACAAGAGGACCGCCTCGGAGGCTGAGCGGCAGCAAAATGTTATTTTAGCCACCTAAAAACACAAGTATCAGTTGAAACCTTTGCCACTAGCTAGTGCACCAGCCTGCTAGCTAACACTGTCTGCTTATTAATCATGGATCATTACAGAATACACCAACTTTCACCACTGTTCATTTTAGGAGGACCACCACAAGGAAACGTGGTCTTTGTTTAGATTATCAAACAGACGATGGATCATAGATACTTGTTTCTGGCTGCCACATTAGCTAGCTGAAAGTTGAATCATCTTCCAGATGGTCCAGAGGAACAAATACGCCCATCCGGATAGGTCAAGCGTCCTGGCTCTAAGCCCATGAGCTGCCTCCAGCAAACCCCGCTGACCCAGACTATATTCTGCTCCTCTCCTCAAAGAACCAGAGGGATGGCCGGAGGTCGGCAGGTTCTGTCGGCTTTCCTCCAGTGTCCACACACTCCTGGATGTGGAGCCATTTTTTTCCCTGGGGGTTTCGTGCCCCTACCCTCCAGACAGGCGGACTTGTTCCTCAACAAAGTACAACAAATGACAACTTTCTTAATCAACATTTTAAGGTGGAAACAGATGACTTCTCAGCTAACTTAGCTAGCGTGCTAGCTACTCTAGCTAATGCTGGCAGCCAGAAACAAACAACTAGATTAAATGTCCGATAATTTAAACAAAGAACAAGAACAGCTTTCTTGCTGGGGTCCTTCTAAAATGAGCAGTGGTTGAAGTGACTAAATTCTGTTATGATTGGGGAGTTTAAACATAGATATTAGCTAGTGCTAGCAAAGCTAGCTAGTTAAAATGTTGACTACCGTGAAGTGATTGGCTGAATTAAAACTGATAAGTTTTTGACTAGCATGGGATTGTGAGCCCTTGATTGGCCACATTAAAAAATGATTAACGGATACCCCACTGTAGCAACCCCATTTTGTTTTTTGTGCTTGCTGTTTCTCGTTTTGTCCACCAGAGGGCAGCTTGCATTGTTTGAAGGTCAATTTTGAAAAACAAATATCTGCTTTAGATGCATTTTTTGACATGAGTTCTTTAAATATAAATTACATGATTTGTGTTGCTATTAAGAAGATGTAATTTCATTCACTTTTATATGTATATTTTTGCCCGTTTTGGAGATAATGGTTACGTTTTTAAACAGTGAGATTTTATTTTGAAGACCATTACTTCCTACTTCCTTCCTGTGTTGTATTGCCGAACAAAACAAAGCCACTTGACTACGGAATGAATGAGCTAAGGGTAAAATGGTAAAAGTTTAAGGTAAACAAAGGAAAATAAAGCGGCAACGGCAACTTAATGATAAAAACGTCGAAGGCTGAGTGTATTTTGGTAACCCCCCGAGGAGGCATAAGGTTGGTGTGTGTTGTGCCTGTGGTGATTATGTGATTACCTTATGATTTGTGTCGAAAAGTATGCTAACTCTTTTGCCCGCCTGTTTGGTGAATTGGCGGTGTATTGCTTGATACAATGTTGAGTTGTCTGAGAAAGTACTGTGATCATTTACCATTTATTATGGACAGAAGTGGAAACAGAAATGTGATTGCTTTGTTTTCTTTGTTTTGTCAGTTCTCATGTTGGTTTATGGAGCTGGTTTTGTGGAACAGCAATAAATGTTAAAACCATCAGTCAAGTCTCTTACCATCTTTCGGAGGGTATGCTACACCCACCCTCTCAAACTCCCGCATGTAAAAGTCTAAAATGGTGGCTCTGGAACTCGTGCACATCTAAAACGACAGCTTTTCAGCCCTGCAGGTGGATGATCGTGCACTAATAGCACATGTTCAGGAGCTGAAGAGAGGCAATAATGCACTTGGGAGCACGCGTAACGTCAAATCCTTTGGAGTCCTTGATGTAAATGTCAGTCCACAGGCTGCTAGAGGCAGCTGAGAAAGTCTACATATTTAGAATATTTTCACTGCTTTAACCTTCTGCCTCACAGCCCTTTCCGATAAGGATCAGATGCCGGTATCTCTGCTCTCCTATCACAAAAACAGTCATTTTACCTTGCAGAACTCGGAAGCTGCTGGTCTACAGCTGTCTCGACTGGTTAATGTGTTTGTGTTATTGTGTGACTGTGATGAAACCAAACTAACCCTTCAAAACACCAAAGTCACACAATAACACAAACACACTACCCCAACAAGGCAGCCGTAGACCAGCAGCTCCCATGTTCAGCAACGTAAAATTGCTGCATAAAGGGGATATAATTTAATAGGTTTGTTTTCTTCAGTGAATAATTACATATATGTACATACAGTACAGGCCAAAAGTTTGGACACACCTTCTCATTCAATGCGTTTTCTTTATTTTCATGACTATTTACATTGTAGATTCTCACTGAAGGCATCAAAACTATGAATGAACACATGTGGAGTTATGTACTTAACAAAAAAAGGTGAAATAACTGAAAACATGTTTTATATTCTAGTTTCTTCAAAATAGCCACCCTTTGCTCTGATTACTGCTTTGCACACTCTTGGCATTCTCTCCATGAGCTTCAAGAGGTAGTCACCTGAAATGGTTTCAAGTGCTAAACACCTCTGGGAACTCCTTCAAGACTGTTGGAAAACCATTTCAGGTGACTACCTCTTGAAGCTCATGGAGAGAATGCCAAGAGTGTGCAAAGCAGTAATCAGAGCAAAGGGTGGCTATTTTGAAGAAACTAGAATATAAAACATGTTTTCAGTTATTTCACCTTTTTTTGTTAAGTACATAACTCCACATGTGTTCATTCATAGTTTTGATGCCTTCAGTGAGAATCTACAATGTAAATAGTCATGAAAATAAAGAAAACACATTGAATGAGAAGGTGTGTCCAAACTTTTGGCCTGTACTGTATATCTTATGTATCTACATAGGAAGCGGATCCTGGTCTATGCCATGTTGCCATCTTTCTACAGAAGCCCTGAACGGACAAACCAAAAACTGGCTCCGTATAGGGACATTCATGTTCTTGTGTCCACCACCGTAGTTAAAGGCTCCTCTGCCAGTGTGGCAAAAACATGGATTTGATATTGACCTTGTCAGTTTATTCATGCTGGATGTTCACATTGAGTCAGTCAGTTGTACCTCAGTGTCCAGTCTGGATGTCTGTTCGTTCCTCCGGTTCATTTTGGCGCACTGAACCAGATACTTCTTGGCTTCCTCTACTCTGCCATTGGCCAGCAGCCAGCGGGCCGACTCCGGCAGCCACCTAAAGAGTGATGGGGGAAACTGGCTTTTAAAAACACAGAGACACAAAGATATTTCCTGTAAGCATGAAGAACAGAGACTCCTCCTAACACCTCACCACCAGGAGATGATGGCAGCGACGCAGGGCGCTGTCACCGCCAGCACCAGGTGTCTCCAGTCTCGTATGTAGTAGGCCAGCAGGGCCAGGAGCATGTTCCCCACGCTCCACGACAAACTCATGACGGTGCCAGTGAAGGTCCGGTGCTTCACGTCTGTCCACTCGATACCTGAGCAGGAAGTGAGCCATGACAAACAGACTGCAGTGAAGTACATTAAGATTTCTCTGAGAACAGAAAACAGATTTTAAATACAGCAAAAGATTTTGACCTGTGGTCATAAATAACACGAGCATAAGCATAACAAATAACGTGTTGTCAGTATTATGTTTCTGCTATTTCAGCTTTCAATGATTGATTAGGCTTTCGCTCAGGTGGACAGCATTTACGATCAGGTCTAATTATTCTCTGGCCTGTTTGGGTCCCCTCTGGATGGATGTTTGATGCACGTTGGGTTCTTGTTTGCTCCTCTTTTAGAGAGCTTTAATTGTGAAGCAGCAAATGTTACATTTGTGGAAGTGTTTGCTCTCATCATTTAGTTTCAACATTAATGAGACCATGAAGTCACAATTGTATGATAACGATTAAATATTCAGAAAAGAGATTATAGAGAAAATAAACAGTTAAAAATAAATAATAGAACTTTAAAACTCTATAAAGGTTTTGATTTTGAGATCACAGTAACAATGAAAACATGGTAGGTAGGCACTGACACTGACGTGAGCTCGAAATGAAAGCTTTTCTGTTTTGAATCGAGTTCTTACTGAGGACCACGCCGATGATTGACAGCCCACTGAGGGCCACACCACAGAGCGCCCTGCAGACAGCGAACATGACATAGGAGGTTGAGAAGGCCGAGGTGACTCCCAGCGTGGTGGAGGCCATTAAAGCCACCAGAAGCATCGACTTACGACCAAACCTGCAACACACACACATCAAATCACAGTACGTTTACATGACATCAGAGAAAAACGATTTAAGGTCATTGCACACTGAGTCCATGTTTTTTATCCGAAACTGAACACGTTTAAAAATAAAAACGACTTAATGTTGTGTCAATCATGTTTGCACACTGAGTGACGGACACAGAGACACAGTTCATGCTGCGTCACCTGAAAGAGTTAAATGTTGTAAAATAAGCTAATTGTAGCTGGTTGGTAGCTTTGCTGATTGTTTGGTTTGTGACGTACTAGGTCACCTGTAAATTAAATTAAACTAATTAAATGGCCTGGTCGAGCTGTAACTGTAGCTCCACTTCACTGTGCATCGAAACATGTTGCCAACTTTGTTGCGTCTTGTCAGAGCCTCTTAACCACTTTATTTCTAAAAAGTGACTAGCGACGAATTAAATGACTTATTCAGACCATCAGGGAAAAAGTAACAAAGATGTTCCAACATATTATAATGTATTGTATTTCATTCCCATGCACGCTGCTCAGAGTGATCACAGTTCATGGCTCCTCTGAGTCTCTCCCCCTCTCTCCTTTTGTGCAGGCACATGATGGGCCTGGGGCCGCCCGCACAGCAGGAAGGACACAGCCAAGAGTCCTCCCTGACTTGACTGAATTGCGTGTTACCCAGTTTGGAGAGGGAGACAAGAACCGTGACCGGGGGTCAGTTCTGAAAGTCACACAATAGACCCTGTTACTGTCAGTAAACAGTATGACATTTTGGGTGGGCGGGGCTTAGCTGGAGGCAAAACAGTTCTCCACAGACATTAGCTAGCGCTAGCTAACAAGTTGTGTTGTCTTGTTTTAGACGATGGAGGAAGATGATGTGAGTGGTGCGTTCAGAAACACTCATTGTGAGTGTGGGAGCACACTCTGACACAAACTGGAGCGTTGATAAATTGGGAGCGCTGTCTGAATGTAGCGTTGGGTTATCCAGAGGGTGCCGTAGCATTGTTCCGACCTCTCATTAGGCCGACGTCCCGTTGTTCCGACATGTGATTATACTAGGCTATACTGTATTTGTGTACCATAGAGGATCAGCAACGCAACAAAGGTAGGCTACTGGTCGAGATACAAGTGTCATAGAGAGGAGAGAGTGAAACACCATAACCTCCTGCTATTAACTCTGGGGTCCGGGTTGTGTGGGGAGCTCTCCGCGGTGCTGAACGGCTCCCGGCGGGCGTATTTCTGCCTTGATGGTGCACCGCGACCGGCTCTGGGTCAGCTGGGAAAGGCTTGAGGCGAAGCAGACTCACAGTTTATGTGTTTGTCACTTTCTTTTTTATTTTAACCCACACCATGATCTTTTCCTAACCCCTAACCCCTGACCCTAACCAAGTGGTTTTTGTGCCTAAACCTAACCAGACCTCAACCACAGGGCATCATGATGATTTCGGAACAACGGGGCTTTGGAACAATGGGTTTAATGTGGTCGGAACAATGGGATGTCGAACCAATGGGCAGACCCCATCCAGAGCAGCGCACTCTCAGAGTGGCAGAGCGCACTCTGGACACTCTGTCTGTGGAGACAGAGCAGCAGAGCGCCGAGCGGAGTGAATGTGTGATTAACTTAAGCGTTGGTTCATTCATGTAGAAATATAACGCTGCGTTTCTTCCACCAACAGGGCTCTCATTTTAGTGTAGAGCGTCAGACTGAATTTACCAACGCACCATGTCAGGTCACTCACTCTCCGGGACCGCCAGTGTTACTTGAATAAGTAAACACTGACCAACGGGACCAGACTGGCCGACCTGTATGCTCTCACTCAGTGGATGGATGATGTCACAGGAAGCCAATCTTACAAAGGAGGACCACACTTGTTTGTTTTGCTATGGAAGCTAACGTTAGCTAATGTGCTAAAAAGTTAGCGTTGCAGAGAAATCCAATCTTCCTCTTAATCCCTCCCCAGTTTCTGATGAGGTGGACATGATAACCCTTAATACACATAACCTTATTCATCCCTACAACAGGAAATACTTTTTCCCTAACCTGATATGAAGTGTGCGCTGCACATGTGAGCATTTTTGATGATGGCCTCCGTCCAGTCCTTTGGTCTTATCACATTTAACCATAGTTGTCTTTGTTTTTGTTGACGGGCAGTGGCGGCTGGTTTTGAGCCATGACTCCTTCTATTCTGGCTCCCAATAACACAACAAGACAAACACATTTTAACACTCCTATGGAGCCTACAGCCCTGTGGGGGAGAGGCAGCTGCACCTCCAGCTGATAACATGACGTCATCGTGATGTTATCGTGATGTCGGCACTAAAAGGGTCTATAACAAAAACTAACTAACTGATCGAGGGGCAGCGGAGGACCACTCCACTGTTAGGTAGAATTCTTGGTAAAATGTTAGTTTCCTGTCGTACAGGGCTGTCTGCCAGCGAGTAAAGTTCTGACAATATTATAATGATAGCGTACACTTCAACTGACTTCAACCTATTTTTATGTGGCTTAAGATGTTTTGCTGCCACCTGCGTCCACAGGCACCAGACTCCTCTGACAGAAACCCTAACTTTACCTAACAGCTTCCTGCCATGCTTCCATTTCTGTCAGAGTATAATTAAGAACAGTACACCCACCACATGTAGCACCCACACACTGCTGTCTCATAATACATAAAGGTCCTGCAGGGAGATAGATTTTTTTCTCTACCTGTTTATATGGCTTGATCGCTGCACCCAATGTGTGATGATGTCATTATTATGCAAATGAGCACATACAGTACAGGCCAAAAGTTTGGACACACCTTCTCATTCAATGCGTTTTCTTTATTTTCATGACTATTTACATTGTAGATTCTCACTGAAGGCATCAAAACTATGAATGAACACATGTGGAGTTATGTACTTAACAAAAAAAGGTGAAATAACTGAAAACATGTTTTATATTCTAGTTTCTTCAAAATAGCCACCCTTTGCTCTGATTACTGCTTTGCACACTCTTGGCATTCTCTCCATGAGCTTCAAGAGGTAGTCACCTGAAATGGTTTCCACTTCACAGGTGTGCCTTATCAGGGTTAATTAGTGGAATTTCTTGCTTTATCAATGGGGTTGGGACCATCAGTTGTGTTGTGCAGAAGTCAGGTTAATACACAGCCGACAGCCCTATTGGACAACTGTTAAAATTCATATTATGGCAAGAACCAATCAGCTAACTAAAGAAAAACGAGTGGCCATCATTACTTTAAGAAATGAAGGTCAGTCAGTCCGGAAAATTGCAAAAACTTTAAATGTGTCCCCAAGTGGAGTCGCAAAAACCATCAAGCGCTACAACCAAACTGGCACACATGAGGACCGACCCAGGAAAGGAAGACCAAGAGTCACCTCTGCTTCTGAGGATAAGTTCATCCGAGTCACCAGCCTCAGAAATGGCAAGTTAACAGCAGCTCAGATCAGAGACCAGATGAATGCCACACAGAGTTCTAGCAGCAGACCCATCTCTAGAACAACTGTTAAGAGGAGACTGCGCCAATCAGGCCTTCATGGTCAAATAGCTGCTAGGAAACCACTGCTAAGGAGAGGCAACAAGCAGAAGAGATTTGTTTGGGCCAAGAAACACAAGGAATGGACATTAGACCAGTGGAAATCTGTGCTTTGGTCTGATGAGTCCAAATTTGAGATCTTTGGTTCCAAGCGCCGTGTCTTTGTGAGATGCAGAAAAGGTGAACGGATGGATTCCACATGCCTGGTTCCCACTGTGAAGCATGGAGGAGGAGGTGTGATGGTGTGGGGGTGTTTTGCTGGTGACACTGTTGGGGATTTATTCAAAATTGAAGGCACACTGAACCAGCATGGCTACCACAGCATCCTGCAGCGACATGCCATCCCATCCGGTTTGCGTTTAGTTGGACGATCATTTATTTTTCAACAGGACAATGACCCCAAACACACCTCCAGGCTGTGTAAGGGCTATTTGACCAAGAAGGAGAGTGATGGAGTGCTGCGGCAGATGACCTGGCCTCCACAGTCACCGGACCTGAACCCAATCCAGATGGTTTGGGGTGAGCTGGACCGCAGAGTGAAGGCAAAGGGGCCAACAAGTGCTAAACACCTCTGGGAACTCCTTCAAGACTGTTGGAAAACCATTTCAGGTGACTACCTCTTGAAGCTCATGGAGAGAATGCCAAGAGTGTGCAAAGCAGTAATCAGAGCAAAGGGTGGCTATTTTGAAGAAACTAGAATATAAAACATGTTTTCAGTTATTTCACCTTTTTTTGTTAAGTACATAACTCCACATGTGTTCATTCATAGTTTTGATGCCTTCAGTGAGAATCTACAATGTAAATAGTCATGAAAATAAAGAAAACACATTGAATGAGAAGGTGTGTCCAAACTTTTGGCCTGTACTGTACATCATCTGGGAACTTTTGGAGCTTGTCCTAGTGACTTTGATTGAAAGAGCAGGACATAATATGCACATTTTTTAAACAAAAACACACTGGGAGCACTTTGAGGACTCCTCACAAGCTCATGTTGGTTTTTCTTTTTATTTGAAGATCATTTGATATGATGAAAAGCTGCAGAACAGCTCCTGCATGACCCTTGACGTGAAATTGTTTCGTAAATATGTCAAGAATGAACTTTTGAGCTGACATAGACGGGAAGTCCTTGTCAACTGAGCAGACTCCATGCTGATGAAGATTTAAATCTCCTTGTCTGAGAAAAAAGAAATTATTTTTCTGTGACAATTACAATTACAAACACACAGACCGTGTGTGTGTGTGTGTGTGTATGTGTGTGTGTGTGTGTGTGTGTGTGTGCAGCAACACAATCATGTGGAGACAGCATTCTGTGTTGGTAATTAATGACAAGGGATTATGATGAGGTTACTGATATTTTGGGTTTTATTCAATGTAGAGAGTCATGTGGAGAATCTGCAGATGTTATCACACACACACACACACACATACACACACGTTTGTATCAGCAGAGCAGCAGCTGACTTTGTTGTTGAAAAGCGCTTTGAATCGCCTTGTTGTTGAAAGGTGCTGCACACATTAACTAATAACACAGTGAGTCACGGTGCGGGTGTTCAGGGCAGCGGCCCCCTCTGAGGCTCATAGGAGTCGAAAAGTCTATCTTAATGTGATCATTATGCAGCTGTGACTGTTGGGCACAGAGCTCATTTGATAATTTAATACCTTAAAGATTGTATTAGTCAAATTCTCATGAAATCTGAATAATTTATTTTTGTTTATTTTAAAATTTCTGTTAAGTTTATGAGGATCCCCATAAGCTACTGCAGTGTAGCATCTATTCTTCTTGAGGTCCACAGCAACAACAACAATGACTCAGTCAAACAAGACAGCTCCTGGTAATACAGTAATCAAAATATATGCTTTTCCATTATTTCATCACTAATCAATAACTATCCACAAGAGGAAAATTTAGTTTGCAGCGAAAAATATAACATGATCATCGTATTAATCCGTTAAAATCAGCTCCACTTCACCAGTACTGATGCAAAAATGCTGCTTTCATGTTTATGAGAGGATGATAACAAACCAGTAACGTTTCTAACACTCTGAGAGGGAACGTTACTTTTGAATCATTAAGTATCAGCATGTTGCTATAATATAACATTAATTTACTAAAGTAATGATGCTTTAATGTTTTTCCACGGTGTCATTGGTGCTGCAGACAGAGGTGATGTTGGTCATAATTAACAACTTTATTGATCTCCTGCAGCGTCACAGTTTCAGGTGACTGTGAGGATTTTAAACAAAATGACTCCCGAAGAACTCACTTGTCAGAAAGCTGTCCAAACAGAACTGATCCCAGCGTCACACCGAGGAAGAAATACGTGGCGAGAGCTTGATTCAGCTGTTTGTCGTCACACACCAGATCCCACTGCAGAGAGACAGACATGTTCAAACGCAGGCTGCACAACACCTGTCTGTCTGAGACACACCTCTCACCGCACCTCTCTCCAAACCGTCACTGATGATCACTGTGAAATTATTTTCACATCTGACTGTCTAAACGAGTGAATTCAACTTCTGAGTTTAACTTTTGTGTAACAACTTTACTGACTTTGTATTTGTAGGGAGAAGATGGAGGTGTACGCATCATACCCACAGCATCTAGTGGACATTAGAGGAACTACAGCTTAAGAAACTTGATCACTAACTTCCAAATGCTCATCTAAGGACCGCCTACTCAGCTGACAACCAACAGCGCACCGCATCCATCCCCACTTTCTTTACCGCTCCTCCAGAGGTTTGTGTCCACAACCCAGTCGCCAGTAAAAATGTTGGCCTCACACTTCTGCAAACCATGGATAATTATGTTGCACAGTATTATGCAGCAGACATGTTGAAACTTTATTCAGCAACGCTGAGGTTGACGTGGTTATGTTTAGGCACAAACAGCAGTTGATAATGATTAGAAAGGATCATGCTTTGGTGGGTAATATCCTGGCAGGAAATGTAGCAATGTCACCTAAAAAGCCGCTGGATAAACAGCACATGGTCGCTACAAAACAGTTTGGTGTCTGAAAAGCTGCTGGAAACACAGGCGCTAAATCACCACTATTTTTATTGTTTGTTTGTCTCGATCAGTGGTCTGCAGCTTGGCCGGCATCTCTCCAAGGTGGCACGCCAACCACATCCCATTCCCCTCAGGATGGACAGTATTAACCGTGGTGACTTTTATCCAGCGCCATCATCAGGTCAACATGTTTGGTTTATGATCAAATACCTGCAGAACTGATGACATTCACATCAGCCTCAGCTGGACTTTGTGTTACTGCTGTTTAGCTAATGTTAGCATGCTAACACGCCAAATAAAGACAATGTATTTGGTAAACATGCACCTGCTAAACATCATCTAGTTAACACTGTCTCTGTGAGCATGTCGGCCACGCTGCCACTTGAAGGATTGAAAAGAACTGCTCCTGGGAATTGAATGGCTGTTTCCACTTTTTTGCTCTTGCGTGTCAGAGGACGTCTGCATAAACCTGAATCCTCCTCAACCACCGGGATGTTTCAGGCCCAGTTCAGACAAGATTCACAACGAGACAAAACTGTTTCAGAACGTCACACAGAAAAGTGTCAGCGGTGTGAACTGGCCGGTCTGAGCTCGACTCAAGCCGGCTGATGGTGTCACCTGACACTCAGCTGGTCAAATGGCCGGCGGCTGGTTTTAAAGCACGTCACCTGTTTCAACAGCCAATCAGCTTGTAGTGAAGTCCGCTGGTCAAATGTTGGCTTGCTGCAGCAGGTGCTCCGTCCCCACAGAGCCCTCTGTTTCTGTCCTCACAGTGTGCAAAGCTGCAAATCAGAACGGAAGTACAGAGAGTTGTTGACTAGAGATGATGCGCCGTCTCATGGTGGTCACTTCCTGTCAATTTTACAGATCAGAAGCACAGAGAGTTGTTGACTAGAGATGATACACCGTCTCACGGTGGTCACTTCCTGTGAAGCGGCAGGTTTTTACAACGTTGTAGAATGACTTATTGCAAGTGGTTGCATGTTTCAACTCGTCTCGTTGCAGGTCTTTGGTCTGAACTAGGCTTTACAGTACAAGGTTCAGTTAAAAATGAACAGCATCTTGTTGCGTCTCCTCTGAGTCAGTTGGTGTTCCTCAAAGTCGAGGAAGGATCCTTAAATGGCTGAAATTCAAGAGGGCTACGTCATTAAATCCCACCAAAGGACTGTTCCAATATCAAGGATCCTCCTAATTCTACCCAGGACTGAGTCCTTTCTTTAGAGAATTTCCAAGGATGCATGTGTGTATCCTCAGTGGGCATGAAGTACCCACAATTCTTTGCGTATGATTTGCCGGTATTGGAGGCAGGGCCTCTTCAGTGATGCACACCTGGGCACTCGCTAGCTTGCTCCAATGTGTGTTCACCGAATGCTTGCAAAGAGTCTTGCTTAGCCTCTGTAGGATCCGTCCTACCAAGGAAGCTTCATTGACTTTGAGAAGCACCAAGTATTTGTTCTTTGGTTACAATAATTCACCACTTTGACTTCTCCACAAAGTAATTGTTGGTTTGGTTTAAAAACTGTCCTATTTGTGTCAAAAGGCATCTTCCTCTGTTGAAGAACCTAATAACCCCTCATAACACTGAGATTTGAGAGTTGGACTGACTGGACAAACGCACGAGATTAGTGTAAACACTGAGTTTATTGGACACGCACTGTTTCAGTCATGGATCTTCACCACTCATCAAATTCACAACACATGAAATACGTCTTTGTACTCAAACCGCAGACTGCAGCAACCAATCAGATCTGAAACACCACAGACAATCATCACATCAACAGCTGATAAAACATGACTGTAATGATGCAAAAACAAATGTGTTCTCTAACAGTGTAAACTTAACGATGAGGGTTCATGTTCCAAACACTGTGTCTCTGTTTGTCAGTATTTCATTGACCTCTGCAGCTGTCACCCAGATTAGCATTCAGCCCAGTTGCTGGAAGAAAATATCGACATTGTACATTTCTACAAATCACGAATATGTAACATTTGTACGTTTCATACGTATCAGCATTTCTAATGTGGTGCAGTATATGTGCTGATTTTCTCATCATAAGGTGGAGGGGATGGTGACACCAAGCTGCAGAGCACAGTCCGAGACCAACAAACAACAAAACCAGTTGTTTTTTAACGACCCGTCGCTGTTTTTTTTCACCCGTGATTGTACCACGCAAAGCTATTGTTTTTTGCCAAGACATCAACGGCTTCTCCTGCGCCACCAAATCTGGGTATTTTGAGCCCAAATATAATGTTTTCTTAATGACAACTAAGTGGTTTCTGTGCCTAAATATAACCACACATTATTAAGGGCTGACATGTCAAGTTTCAACATATTGCCTACATCACAATGTGTAACGTATCAGTCTGACTTCCAGTATAACAAACACTGAAATCCACTTCTCTGGTCAGGTTCAGGCAACAGAGAAGAAAATGCTTCAATAAATGAAAATTCTATATCTTATTCTTTTTACCTCGGTGGCCGTTGTGGAGCTGAACTGTGATTGCTCGTAGATCCACCCATGGGGACAAGGTGCCGTCCTGTTTTGTGGGTTGAGCCCGGAGGTCAGAGGGGGGTCATAGACTCTGCAGGAGCTGAGGGAGTCGTCATCTTGACGGGGGATCCTGAGGGCCAGCCCCTCTGGGTCAGAGCTCAGCGACATCCCATCTCCGTCCTCTGGGCTCCCGAGGGCACAGCGGTGAGGAGGTGTTGCAGAGATAAAGTTGTGCAGGAGGAAGTGGAGGGGGAGGATGGCACGGGGGAAGCACAGGATGAACAGGAGCATGAATTGGAACTTGGAGAAGCCACCAACATCGTCTAAGACCTCCTCGAACCTCATGCTGACGAAATCAACAGAATCCACTCTCTGCTCGTCCTCTGATGTCTCTCTGTGTCGCTCGCTGTCTGTGAGTGAAGACAATCAGCTCTGTACAGTGAAGAGTGGAGAAAGGGAGGTGCTGTGTGTGTGTGTGTGTGTGTGTGTGTGTGTGTGTCCACATGATTTCTCTCTTTGTAGATGGGTTCAGGTTACTCTATTTGTACCTGTAGGTAGATTTGTTTTGCGGTAAACAGATCAACCAACGGGTACATTTAAAGGAAGTTAAAGCTGATGTTGGAGGCTGATTGACAGTGTTGTTGTCCCCAGCTGACCTGCAGCAGAACAGATCCAATTCTTCTCTGTTGTCAAACAACCGTCCAGCTTGTGAAGGATGTAAAGCCCCGTCTCCACCAAACCCTTTCAGTCCAGCACCTGTGGAACCAGCAGTAAGCCTTCAGACATGGTACCTAGACCCTCGGTGTGTTCAGACAGTCCTCTTAAATGTGGGCGGGGTTGTTGTCACTCACTGCTCCGTCCAGCACTCGCTGTATTTCCTCATCAGCGGTGACACAGATGGAAGTCTGCACCTGGTTTATCGTCCACAGAACGAGGCTGCACGCCCACATTTTCACAACAAAATAGAACAGGCTGCAGTGAGAGTCTCTCTCCATGGGATATTTAAAAATAGCAGCTTTGTGCATTTAGTCCTTCTCAGGCAAGCTCAGGGGTTTAGTGTTGCTGTAGCCCACAGGAAGTGAGGATTAGAATATATGACCTTCACATAATCCGCTCCAAATTAATCTATATTTTTAAAGTCATTACTAAAAGTGTGTGTCATATAAAAACTAAAGTGATGCTCAAAGTTGTCACAGTGAAATTTAAGGTGTGCTGATGGATTCACGTCATCAACTCATGCATTGAGTAACATTACAAGTTAACGTTCCACCTTAAAAGCTGCCGGCAGTCGGCCCAGTGAATGAAGTTATTTTTTTCTCTTTCATTTTATAGTTGTAGTTTACTGATGTATGAACAGAGGTTACATAAAACCAGAGTGAGCGTCCTCTACTGACCAATCAGACTGCAGGGTTTCTAGCTCCACCTTTTAGTACCAGATCTGTGTGCTAGGTACCCCAACAGAGGGGGGACCAAACATGGGGACGCTAAGGAACGCTTCTGTTGGGACCATCCACAACTTTCACTGTGGAAACTGAAACTATGAACTGAACTGTGGAAACGGGGCTTTATCGATTCACAGTGAAAATGTTGCTGCATGAGTTTAATTAGTTGGTTTCCATAGAGTGACTGATGCGCTTCCTTCCAGGCAGCTGATGCTTTCGTGTCTGATGAAACTTTCTCAACCAAAAAGCCAAAGTGTGACATTTGCTCAAATATCTGGTCTGTTTTTGTCTCGACACATTTTATTGTTACAGTTGTGTGTCACGTGTTTAACAGAACCGATAAACTGATTTACATGATAACTTATTGCTGACAGTCTAGGACAGCGGCCCCTTCAAGCTTCATATGTGCAACATGTAAGTGACTCTACTGATGATCCACATTTAAATCAGGCTTACAATAAACACCTCTGTAAAACCTAACATGATGATGTTGACCCAAGTCTACCTGCAGTGTAACTGAACACCGAGGTGCAGCCGTCACCTGGTGCATTTTTTCATTCTGTATCACCTCTTGACATTTGTACTGTATTTATTCTTATGCACCAAAACAGCACGACAGATACCTTTAATGTGCAAACCCTCTTGGCAATAAACCTGGTTTTGATTTCAGCTGGAGAGAGTCATGTCTCTGTGCATTTGTCACAGAAATTTTAAGCGAACTTTTGAAAGGTGGCAAAAAAAGAAATGTGTCTTAGATGTGTTTCCATCAACTGGTTTGGAGTGAATTATCTGGGCTACACAAAGTGTCAGTGAAAACATGGACGCTTCACACACACAAGATCTATACAATCAGCACAGGTTCAAGATTAGAGTCACCAATTCAGTATCTGACCAAATGTCTCCCCTTCTGTTCCTGAGATATGACGTTAAAACATGATGATGTCACAGTCAAGCTGACCTTTGACCTTTGTACCTTCATTATTTTATCCTGTTAGATATTTGTGTCAAGTTTGGTCAGAATTAGTGAATGAGTTTTGGAATTAAGGCTAAAAATATGGTTTGTGAGGCCACAGTGACCTTTGACCTTTTGCCACAAAGTCTGATTTTTCAGATGGACATCATGCACATGTAGGTACTGCTGGCTGTTTGCACACTGTGATGTGTGTGTGTGTGTGTGTGTGTGTGTGCGGAGTGTGTGTGTGATGTGTAGGCTTTTCAAGTTGTTTTTTGTTGTCTGTCATGCACTTATATTCTGCTGTGCACACACAGGTTGTGTGATGATGATGATGATGATGATGCAATTTGTCAAGAGGATCTTTAAGAAATCAGCTGTTTGTGTTGGTGGTAACTTCCTGTGTGCTGTGTGCTCGTTGCAGCGGCTCCAATATCCGCATTTAGTGTGAATATTAAAAAAGTATGGTAATTGATGGTGGAGGGAGAGTTGTGCATTTTCTCCAGTCACTCAAAAACATGTAAAGCTTCTGGGAGGCAAAAACGAAGAAAACAAAGTCACATCCGAGTCGCCTCTCTCCTCTGAAAACTTAAGAACAGTCCCTGTCACTGAAGGTCACACTTGCTGTCACAGAAACATGGCTGATAACCAAACCAGTGCCAATAAGAACCAGCAGGGGGAGCTAAAGAGTTTCCAGCTTGTTGAAATGTGTTTTTCACTTTAAAGGATCTTTACTATGGAAGCCAATCGTGACCAGTATTTAAATTAAAGTGCATTTGCTGAAATGCTTTTTCATTTTAAGAATGTGGCTGCATTATTTCACTCATAAATAAAATTAATAATCAATCATCCTATTTACATTTTCTTTTTCAAGACTGCTCATTCTTTCACTTAATTAAAATGAAAAAGAAAAAAACATTTGAGATTTAATTTTCGTGGTCTGTCCTGCAAAATAGTGCCCATAATTCGAAAATGATTTGGCAATCTGAGCGGCGCAGGAGAGTGACGTCAGTAGCCGCTCTTCTTCAGCTCCGTGCTGACCATGGTGCTACCCATCTAATACAGTAGGGGGCGGTGTGCACATTTGATATATGGACGCATCACAGATCATGGCGCTCCCTGAGATTGTGCTTTCTAAACATTGTGATTTCCCAAAACTGAATAAATACCACATATAACAACACGAAACTGCTTTGCTAGCTCAATCATGTTGTAACTAAGATATCTGCTGGAAAAAATAATTTTTTCATGGACTGTTCATTGAGTTACGGAGTTAATACGTCCGCTGACTTGACGGTCATTTAAGCTAGTAGCAGGTGCGTGTCTCTCAGTGTTGCAGCCAATATTTTGCGCCATGATCTGTGATGCGTCCATATATCAATACCGTATTAGATGGGTAGCACCATGGTCAGCACGGAGCTGAAGAAGAGCGGCTACTGACGTCACTCTCCTGCGCCGCTCAGATTGCCAAATCATTTTCGAATTATGGGCACTATTTTGCAGGACAGACCACGAAAATGAAATAGCAATGTCCTCTTTGTTTTCTTTTTGATTATGGCATAAAATGAGCAGTCTTGAAGAAGAAAATGCAAATAGGTTGATTGAAATTGATCAAATAATGTAGCCACATTCTTAAAATGAAAAAGCATTTCTGCAAATGCATTTTAATTTTCAAATTTTACATTTCAAATTGAATTTTGGTATCTATTTGCTGGGGTATATTTTGAAAATTAAATCTCAAATGTCTTTTTCTTTTTCATTTTAATTAGGTGAAAGAATGAGCAGTCTTGAAGAAGAAAATTAAAATGCAAATAGGATGATTGATGATTAATTTTATTTATGAGTGAAATAATGCAGCCACATTCTTAAAATTAAAATGCATTTCTGCAAATGCATTTTAATTTAAATACTGGTCACGATTCGCTTCCATACTTTACATGAATGTGTCTCACATTTGAGTGTTTGATAAAAAGATGGGAGTGAAATCAAAAATCCAAAGATTGTTTATTAACATGATGTATCACTGTGTGAAGAAAAAATATGTCCAAAGACCCTGAACAAACTTTAGGGACAAAACTTTAAACCTGATCCAATAAAAGACACTGAGACAGGTGAAGCTGTTTTCACTCACAGACAGCTTTTACCATCTGTAAGGTCATATAATAATTATTATTGTTATAATAATGATATAGGGAAAAGGCTGAAATAAAACTTACTGATACATATATATTTATGGTCAACACCAAAATGAAGCTCTCGTCAGTCAGAGAGACGATACTTTTTAATGCTTAGGCTGTAACTTTCTTCATCAACCTGCCATTCGCTCCTTGCACACATGCTCACGCTCTGTCTCTGGCCGTCAGTGTGCAGGGCTGTCAACTGAGTCATCAGCTGTTCTGCCGTAGTTCTTTCTTGCTGCAGCCGTGCACGCCCTCCACCTCCCCATCACCACCCAGTCTTCTCTGATTCAGACTCATTTGCCTCTTCAGTCGTCAGCTTCAAAAGCATCAGCCGCCACCACCTCCACCAGTGTCTAGACTGCATGGGGGGAATTAACTTGCTGCTGCTCAGATGTCCCTCGATCACAAAAATCTCCTTCTGGTGTCCGAACAAAAGACCTCTGTTCATCTTAATCAGCACAGATCTTCCATTAATCTGTACACTCATATTTCGTATTAAACTTTATTTCATTATTCCGTCTCTCCCGATTGAAGTGATCGTGGAAACGTCCGTTTTTCTTCGAATGTGCGGTGTGTTTGTCGTTAAACTAATTCAGGTCTCATGTTGTCTTTAATCTCACAACATGGGAATTTAGCACCGAGGTATCAGCACTGACATCAGCTGTGTTGTAGCATAAGTAGCCTGCAGAGATGCTTCAATCTTTGTAGCAACCAAAAATGTAATAACTTGACCAATAATGTGACAAAATGTCCTGACTGATACTCCAATAACGTTACAGAACCAGGAGTCAGTACATAATGCACCCGGCCCAGGTGCCAGTCCCCGCAGGTGGTGGGCCCACAGGGCAGCAGCTTCATGTCATTCATTCGGGCTGAGCCCAGCCGGGCCCCATGGCCTAAGGCCCAGCTACCAGACACCAGACGCTGGGAGAGAGTTACTGCCCCAGGCGAGGGAGTTCAAGTATCTCAGGGTCTTGTTCATGAGTGAAGGTAGAGTGTGAGATGGATTAAGACAGGTCTGATGTGGTGTCTGCAGTGATGTAGGCGCTGCGGCAGACAGTGGCGGTTCAGAGGGAGCTGAGCCAGAAGGCAAAGCTTTCAATTTCCTGGTCCATCTCCGTCCCAACCCTCACCTATGGTCATGAGCTCAGGGTAGTGACTGAAAGAATGAGGTCACAGATACAAGCGTCTGAAATGAGTTTCCTCTGTGGGGTGTCTGGGCTCAGCCTTAGAGATAGGGGGAGGAGTCAGACATCTGGAGGGAGCTCGGAGTAGAGCCGCTGCTCCTTCACGTTGGAAAGGGGCAGTTGAGGCGTCTGATCAGGATCCTCCTGGGCGCCTCCTGTTAGAGGTGTTCTAGGCACGTCCAGCTGGTAGGAGGCCCAAGCCCGGTTCTAGGTGAAGTGTCAAAAATCGGTGCCTGGAAGTGGGCCTGTAGGCTCCCGACCTTGAACCTCTTGTCTCTTGTCAGTTGTTCTCAGATGTCAATTTGGTACCTTAGGCTCAGCTGGCAAATACTTAAAGAAACACTGGAAACAGGCAAAGTCCGATGCAATCAAGTTTAATGTGTCAACAGGCTTTAACACATACAACTTAGCGAGTCAGACTCCGGATTGTGACTGAAAACCTGCTCTCAGAACCCTGGCTTATATGCTGGTGGAGATTCAAATGAGTCTCCGCCTCTTTTTGCTAATCGTTCCCTCTTAAGACCAATTCTATTGGTGGAAAACCTTTCTTTGTGTCCAATTCTGATTGGGCCCATTTTTAATGGTGTAATGCAGCCTGGAATTTCCCAAGTTTTCTTCCCTTAGGTCTGGTCTCACTTTCACTCTATTTTTAAAAAACATGTGTATTTTAGGGACTTTTCTATACAGACCTCAGTGCTCTCAGTCTTATGCAAGGTGAACCTTTAGAGTGCAATCTGTGAATGTGTGTATGTATTACAACATTTGAGTATGTGTTTCATCGTTAAACAAGACACAGTGTGTTCTTTCAGTAGGTGCATACAACATGATTACTTAGTCTGGTGCTATGGTGCTATGAGTACTTTGACACATACATCAATGTTTTATCATATTTAAATGTAGATCAAAGAACTTTATAATGCCTTATACATAAAAACATGATTATATAAGTTTCTTAATCAATTTATACATCTTAACCTTACTGTTTGATTTGTTGGCACAAACTTTTACACTACATAGGCAGGCACATATGAGGGGGCAGTCATAAATGTGAAGGGGGCATCATACTCCAGCACATTTTTGCCATAGGTAGAGCTGACAAATAAAGATCACTCACTCACTCACTCACTCGCAGGATGTGGGGACGCTGTGTGAGTGCCCTATAGAGGGTGTCAAAGCACCGTGGTCTCAAATGTGCTCATCGCTTGTTTTGTTGTTGATAACAGTGTTTTCGACATTGAATTGTTGTTAGCTGTGTGTCCAACCCCCAACCTAAAGAAATGGACTGCACTTTGTCAGGCCTCTACCCTAAGACCTGTCCAACTTGGGTGTCCCACCTGAAGACTAACTCCTGCTGGTATAGCTCTTAGGGTCACTGAGGCACACAAACCCCCTGACCACAATAAGGTGGCAATCCCTCAGGGAGGAAAACTGAAAAATAAAATAAACAAAAAATAAAATAAAAATTAAGAAAAAATAAAATAAAAATATCCTTCATCCAGGCACAACCAACATCTTAACATTCATCTTATTGGATGGCCATTAGGCATCTAGGCATATGAAATAAATTTGAACCTAATAATTACAATAACCTCACTATAGCCAGTATTTACCAAAGCTAGTCTTATATATAAAAAAAAACTTATCAAACTAACAGAACTAACAAACACAACAGATATAGGCTAGAGCAGAACATTTTATATTTTTTTGTTTTGTGTTTAGTCATTTTTTGTATTTTTTTGTTTGTTAGCAATTTAACAGATGTCTCTTCACTCCACTCTCCTTTGAGCTGCTGAAAGCTGCAGGAGTGAAAAGTTAATAAAAGCTTTGTAAAAATCGCTGTGATTATCAAAGAACAGCGTGCAGAACTAGAGGCTGGGCGGGGCTTTATGTAGGGGTCTGGCACACACTGACATTTGTCCTCAGTATGTGACATGCAGCAGGCACTCATCTCTCGCTGTGCTTGTGTGATTGAAGAAACGTTTGCACTGACAGGCTCACTCTTTGTTGTTAACTATATATTAAGTATCTCACGACATGAGACGCTACGACGAGTTTAACGGAGCTTCACCTACTGCTGCATTCTGCCTCACTGAGACTGAGAAACCTGACGCCGGTGCATCTTGGCTCATTTGCATACTAAATAGTGATTGGTGCAGAACAATCCTGCCTACCTTCCTGGCGCTGTGTGAACGGCAGCCTGTTGCAGCAGCTCCTATTTTGTGTATTTTAAATTGCTGCTGTGACATTGAAATTTCCCCCGGAGGGGTTAATAAAGTACCTACCATACCATACCAGAAGAGAAAATGAATTAATTTATTCGTGCAGGTCTGTAGCTTACTGCAAAGTATGAGTCTGTTACACAAACACAGTCTCACAGTTACACACGTAATAACAGAACAGAAAATGATTTATTCATGAATATGACACTATTTGTTCAAAGATAGTGTCTGTGAATATTAATATTTTCCTCATTCAGTGATGCAGCAGGTCTGACTGGCAAATAGGCTATTAGTAGTAGTAATCTGTCATGTAACAAATTCATGTAGCCTAGTTCACACAAATTAACTCTCACTCTTTAATCTTTATTTTATCACCAAAGTGGTAAATACCAGTGGGAAACTCGGATTTTTTCACATTTAGGAAATGGGATGGGGTTCTACCCAAAGTCAAGCACCATAAAAGTAACGTATAAGTAACGAGTAACGTAAAAAGTTACTTTTCACAGAGGGTAACTAAGTAAAGTAAGGGATTACTTTTTTAAGAAGTAACGAGTAACGAGCAAACACTACTTTTTAAAAGTAACTTCCCCAACACTGCCTGCGAAAATGGATGGATGGGTTACAAAACTTACAGTCTCCATCCATGTCAGTGAAAACATGGATGCTTCACACACAGAAGATCTATACAATCAGCACAGTTTCAAGATTAGAGTCACCAATTCAGTATCTGACCAAATGTCTCCCCTTCTGTTCCTGAGATATGACGTTAAAACACGATGATGTCACAGTCAAGATGACCTTTGACCTTTGTACCTTCATTATTTTATCCTGTTAGACATTTGTGTCGAGTTTGGTCAGAATTAGTGAATGAATTCTTCAGTTATTACATCTCCTTCAGTCCAGACTTCAGCCTGACTGATTTACACGAGTTGTGTTGGAAAGTAACTAAGTACATTTACTCAAATCAAAGCTTTGTTTCCACTGAGGGAAACGGTTTCAGCTTACAGAGACAGACAGGAGGTCTGCGTCACTGTGATGTGGAGTTACATTCCTGGTTAGCTGTTGCTGTGAGTGAGTGTGTGCACACCAAGTTGTCTATAGTTATATCTTGCTTGAAAATATATCGATATATCGTACATAGTGGTTATATAGCGCAGCCCTAGTGTGTGAGAGACATGGATAAAAAGAGGGGGGGGGGGGGGGGGGGGGGGTCCACAGAGACTGTGTAGCAAAGGGCCCAGAATTTGGCGCTACGCTCCTGTGACAGCTGATCTTCATGAGAATGAGGCTGAAACTGTGGCGGAGTGACACCTCTGTGTTCGTCATATCTTTGGAGAGAGAGAGAGAGACAGAGAGAGAGAGAGACAGAGAGAGAGAGAGAGAGGTGCGGGTGTCACCGTCTCCTCCTGCGTGTTACCGACAGTCTTCATCCGTTAATTCACCGTCTGGTCTGTGATGGAGGACAGAGAGGACAGAGGAGGAGGAGGAGGAGGAGGAGGAGGAGGATACCACCGGGCAGCCAAGCGGCTCCGGACGAAAGAGGAGGCCGGCGGAGAGGAGCCGGAGGACGGGGAGGAGGAGGCAGCGGGGAGCGGAGGCACCGACAGCAGCATCCGGAGGAGCGGAGGGAAGGTGGGGACAGTTTCTACCGAGCCTGCCGTTAAAATCCGGTCAGGATAAAAAACATGTTGGTGACGTCAGGAAACTGAGACAGAAGCTAGTTTACACTAAATTACAGTCAAATGGACGTGACGGGGGAGAGTCCTCTGCACGTGCTCTGTGTTTAAAAACTCTTTTCTGTCTATGGAGATGACGTCACTGAACAGATGACAGGGGGTCTGATGTTCTGACGGTGAAGAGTCAGCATCATCAGAAACAGGTTGCAGCAGGAAATAGCTCCAACATGTGCATGTGAAGCAGCTCTCTGTCAGCTCCTCAGGAGGTGTGACAGGAGGCTCAGAGGCTCTTTGGATGTGTTACTGCCTCCTTAGGAGGAAGTCACGGTGCCCACGCGCTCATGCTCTTTCGTTTGTCTGTAAGAGGTGTTCAGATGTTCTGTGAGTGAGTGCTGCAGGTGTCTGAAGATGTTCGCGGGTGTTTCCTGCTGCAGGTTTCATGTTTCCGGTGAAGCTCCAGAACCTCGAGGAGAGCGATGGAGTGCCAGCGAGTTTTGAAGTCACAGTCAACCTTTGATGAAAAATAATTGGGCGGTCAGTCAGAAGCTTCATGTAGAAGCGTTTCAGAGTCTGGAGACAGACCAGGGGCTGGTGGTTTGACTCCTAGTGTCCACGTGTCAACCACGCTGAACCCCACGTCCCTCTTGATGTTCAGGCCGGCGCCACGTGTGAGTGGATGAGAGCCAAACTTTGTTGTTACAGAGTGTCCTCTGACTTCATTCAGCCTCCTCATCGGGCTCTGACGAAGGTCTTTTACCTGCAGTGGTCTTGAGTCAGACCAGCTGCACTTTGATGTGGAGCTCCATGTTCCTTTGGCTGAAACTGAAATGTGTTTGGTTGGATGTGTGGAGGAGAGATAAGAAAGTCTCTCCTGTGAGCTGCTGCTCGTCTCTGCAGCGTCTTCGTTTAGACGTTCAGCTGCTCTGAATCTTCTTTTTCATCACGGCCATGCTGCCTGTTCTCCCATGTTTTTGTGTCTGATGGCAATTCTTGAGAGTCCAGTACTGAGCGAGAGCGCCGCAGCCGGCAGCCACTAAACCACTCTGTTCACACCGTTAACGTACGCCCACTGCAAGTGTTTGTTTTCGTCACTGAACAACATCATCCTCACTGTGACCTCGTCACATGTCCACGTTTGGTCATGGACTTTCCACGTCCACATATGACGTCCAAGGTACCCTGGGTGTGTTGGTTGTTGACGTTCTGGGACGCCGTGTCAACTTCAGCCTGTTACATGCATTGTCTGTTTTCAAAATACACTTCTGTTTTCACAGGAAATTTAACTTTTACGTACAGTCTCTTTCAAAATAAAAGCACTACATCGGTACAGCACTGCAAATCCACTTTTTTTCTTCAACAACACACACACACACACACACACACACACACACGGTCGGGTTTAGGACAGACAAACGGGGTTTGGCTTTACAATCTTACAGGAAGCAAACATCGGCCTCCCAGGTGAAAGTCTGTGGTTGTAGTTTATCTAAAACGTCATCTTGTTGAGTCGACATCTAAACCAATCAGCTGTTAGACCAGGTGGAGGCCAGGTGGTGCAGTCGGTGGAGAGCAGCTACAGTGCCTGGCTCTAAAACTGGCTCTCCACTTTTGTAATACATCAAAGCAAGTCGGGATGAAGTCAGACACAAAACTAACCAGCATGCATTGTGCGCAGATCGCCGGTGATCAAATCTGCGCAGGCCTGTTATACATGTAACTGTATATTAAATGCACGTTCTTCTCCTGAATCCAGACGACATGCTCATAAACACATTTTATAATATAATTTGCTTCTTTTCTTTTCGGACAGCTTGTCAGGGTGCTTCATTCACATCTCAAGTATTTCTTATGAATTGTACATTTACTTTTTCTTTATCTGTTTTTGTGAATACATTTTTCAATCAGTCGATCACTCACCAAACGCCGGTTTTTGACAACTTCGGAGTGAGACCGCGTTGTACTGACAGGTTCAGATTTATTCTAAGTGTATAAACAACATTTTGGAAAGGATCCCTACAGAGATAGACCTTTGTGTTAAAGACTCAGATCTTTTTTGTTTAACCAGACACAGCCCCAAAATCACCTTCACCAAACCCACCAGAATAATAATTAGTAATTTTATCATCATAAATCAAACAACAGAAACAAAATAAAACTCACAAAAAGCATCTTGGTTCATCTTTGCACTGTTCCAACGATCACCAGCTCTGGTTGGTTGAAATGAACTCTTAATTCACCAGTTAGATGTGACAACAAGCTGCCTCTGTACACGCTAAAATAACTGTGTATTTAAATGGAGTCTGGTGGGTTTGGTGACGTGATTTCAAATTGTTTCTGGTTAAACTCAAAGGATCTTACTCTTTAACACAAAGCTCTATCACTGTAGGGATCCTTTCATACTGTGTCAGACACTGACAGTAACAATCTCAGCATGTCAGTGACAAAACAAACACTATTAGTGGACGTATGTTGACGGTGTGAACAGAGATCACAATGAGGCCTGTTTTGTGGCTGCCAGCAGCAGCGCTCTCACTCAGTACTGGACAGTTGTCTGAAATTGTTGTTCCCATCAGTCACATGAAAAAACAGGGTTCAGGTTTAAAAAATACCAAAGTTACCCTGTAAAATATTATGAAAGGATCCCTACAGAGATAGAGCTTTGTGTTAAAGAGTAAGATCCTTTTAGTTTAACCAGAAACAGCCCTGAAGTCACCGTCACCAAACCCACCAGACTGCATTTAAATAAACAGTCATTTAATGTGTACAGAGGCAGCATGTTGTCACATCTAACTGGTGTTTCATTTTGTCTTTGTTGACTTTGAGTGAAGCGAGTTATATGATGATAACATCGCTGATTATTTAAATGGAGTCTGGTGATGGTGATTTCGGGGCTGTGTCTGGTTAAACAAGAAGGATCTTACTCTTGTGTCTCTGTAGGGATCCTTTCCATAATGTTAAGAATAATAATCTGAGCCTGTCAGTGACAAAAACAAACAGCAGCAGTCTCTCTTTGTACCGGACTAGTTTCAAACACTGTTTTTTATCTATCAGTTACCTCGACACACACGAGAACATGAGAGAACAGGGTCCAGGTAGAAAAAAGCACAATTTGTCCTTTAATCACACCAAATGATCATCACAGTGTTTATTTACCCGTCCATCCTCACTGTCATCACTGTGGCTCCAGAGAGCTGTGATCAAAGCTTAACAACCCGCATGAGTCGCACTGTTTTAGGGAAGTCTTAAATCAGCTTCGAGGCGGCTTCAGGTGTTTGGAGATATTTGTGTGTTTTGAGTATCGTGCTTCAGGTGTGACAGCGTGATCTGTGTCTGCTTGTTAACCATCTGCACCTCCCCTGCATGACAATATGGCCTCTCTGTGAGGAACTGGCAGTGACAGGAAGTGGCTACGCTCAGCAGGAAGTGAGGCCATCTGTCCGCTGTGACGAACGGGCCTGTGGTATTCTGAGTCTGTGACCTCGTCCTGTAACGGTTTTGTCTTTTGACTGAAACATCTCGACATATATTTGCTGGATTGTGACTGAAAATGTGACGAGGTTCTCCTGGTCCTGTTGGAGGTTCTCCTGGTCCTGTTGGAGGTTCTCCTGGTCCTGAGAAACGTCAACAGGCTTTCAAATGTTTTATAGATTATAAGGGATGTTTGGCTTTTTGGAGGGTTCAGAGAACACCAAGATGGTCTGATTAAACTTTAGGTTATGGACCTAAAGGTCCTTCAGTACTGTGGGTACATTCAGTTGTCTCCTGCAGGAGGGTTTTAGAAGGATGAGCAGCTTCCAGAGGTGATGTAGGAGACTTTGGCGGTGCTGAGGAGGATAGAGTACACAGAGGAGTCGCTCTGTCACAGTTTTTGTAGCTCTGTTGGACCTGTTAGAGTTTTTTGAAATCTTTCAGGAGGTTCTAGATGTTCTGTGTGATAATGGATAATGTTTTATAGTCACAGAGGAGGCCGTATATGTAAATCTGATGATTTTAAAGGTGGTTCAGGAGGCTGAAAAACAGATAGGTATATACGTGCAGTGCAGTGTTTGGTGAATCTGAAAGTGTTCAGCGGCTGTGAGTCACTGAGATCAACACTCACACACTCCTGCATATGTGTGAGTGTGTGTTTTATCTTGACTCACTGAAGGATGTGAGAGAGTTCAGTGAAGTCTGATCAGACAGCCCGCTGGCTGCAGCTTCCTCCCTCCTCAGCAGATGAGTCAATGCTCTGGAGACAGAGAGCATCATGGGACACAGATAACCAAACAGCAATGCTTGTCCCATCGGGCCGAGACACCAAACAGACCGGCAGAGGCTAAAGCCGTTTGAGGACAATCCACTTCCTGTCAGACAGACAGACAGACAGACAGACAGACCAGTTTTACATTTGAATTATTTAAATCTCGCAGCTCCTGTTTTTTTAATTAGTCTCCTCCCTGAGAGAGCAAAGTGCTCTCAGACAGAACGAGATTAAAAATTAAATTAATCAAAACGCCAATTAAAGTTCGTCACGTGTTTCACCAGTCAGACCAGTCTTACTGCCGGTGCTGGGCAGCAACGCTTTACAGTAATGATGTTATTATTATTATTATTATTATTATTATTATTGTTATTCAGGGGCAGCTGTGAGAGTGGGTCATCCACTAATCAGATGCTTCCATCGGTGTGTGAGTGTTAAAAACAGAGTAGCAGGTGGCATCTTGTATGGTAGCCTCGGCCATCAGTGTATGAATGTGTGTGTGTGTGTGTGTGTGTGTGTGTGTATATGTATATCTTTGAGCGGTCAGATGACTAGAAAGGAACTATACAAGTGCAGGTCCATTCACCAGTTATTACTTTGCCCTGTAACAAAGCAACGAGTTACTGTGAAACGCACACTCAGCAGAGTGCAGATCTCTACCAGGCGACCGCCCGAGCTGATCGCAGCCACTCCAGGCCAGCCTCAGTTTCAGTGCTTTTTGCGTGTTTTTTTTTTTTTTTTTTTAGCTTTTGTCGTGTTGACATGATAATGATACAGCGTGTTTCGAGGTTCACGTGACGTTGGATGATTTGGCCATTTCCTCCAGAGAGCAGGTAAAGTGTAAGGAGCTAGGGAGGGGGGCCGGGGGGCGGCAGGAACCCCCCCAAAACAGGTAGAAGGTAACAGAGGTAAAGGCTTTTGCACACTGAGTTCATTTTTGTCATCCTAAATTCTCACACGTCTATAAATAAACACGTGTTAGTCACATTTGAACACTGACTCAGAAACTCTCGTCCGTTGTGAAAGTTTTCGCAACAGGTTAGATTTTCAGTGTCTTCTTAGTTTGTCTCATACTGGGAATTTTTGCAATGAATAGAATATAGAATAATAAAATGCATCGGATTTAATGTGCAAAGTCCCTGTGCATAACGTTTTTATTCATTTATTTTTTTTATGGATGTTGGTTTATAAAACGCATATGAAAAACGTGGACAGATACACACACTTAACCCAAAAAATCACAACTCGTTACAACCTCACTATTGTAACCGCCTACTGATCTGAAATCCAACAATCAGTCATTCCTCGGATTCGTAATTGTTTCCCATGCACATCACTAAACACGAAGCTAGCTTGAAAGATGGAAACGCTTACATTTAGAAAATAATCCCAGAACTTTGATTTTGTCGGGAGGAAAGACAAAAACATGGTTGTTCCCGGTGGCGGTACTAAGACTCTATCCTCTGTGAGAAACACGACCTCAGACCTCCTGAAGCACCAACTACGACAACAGCAAAGCAACGTGAAGCTCCATGAAATAAACCCCACCAGGTGAGTCGTCTTCGACCACAGAGGACGGCTTTAGCTCTACATTGGCTCAACAGCCCAAACTGGACTTTGACCATGGACACCTGCTCCAAGAGACGAACTAATGAAACTTGTCTGGATATGTGTTGGAAGACATGTTGACTATCTCCATGACTGACTCTCCGTCTTTTAGATTGAGAAAATGATGGTCACAGACAACAGAAGACCCATCTATCTATCTATCCATCCATCCATCCATCCATCCATCCATTTTGTTCCTCTTATCCAGGGCTGGGTCACTGGGGCAGCAGGCTGAGCAAAGGACCCCTGACGTCCCTCTCCCATAGGACGTTTTCCAGGTTCTCCTTAAAGGATGCCGCGGTGTTCCCAGGCCAGATGAGATATAAAATCCCTCCAGTGTGTTCTGGGTCTGCCCTGGGGCCTCCTACCAGTGGGACGTGTCTGAAAAACCTCTACATGGAGGCGACCAGGAGGATCCTGATCAGATGCCAGAACCACCTCAACTGACCCCTTTGGACGTGGAGGACAGCGGCTCTACTCTGAGCTCCCTCAGGATGTCTGAGCTCCTCCCCCTATCTCTAATTCTGTGTTGGAACTACGAGCGACACAGCGACAGCAGGGCCAGCTACATTATAGCTGATTTGCTTGTTAATCTAATTTCGTTGTCACAGCTCATGTTTGTGTCTGCTACTTGGTCCTAAAAGTATCAAATAGAAACAAAAACCTGATTAGTTGACGATTAACCGCATCATTGGGGTGCTGAAAAAATTTGAGGCCAGCTTAACTTTGATTCGTAGCACGTCATGTCCATCTGCAGCAACAGGTGTCAATTTGTAGCCTCATGTCACCAGCTTCCCTTGAAAATGAACTGTAGGCTGTTGCTAACACAGCATAACGCTGAGCCCAGCCACCCGACGGCGGCAGATGACCCCCCAGTAAAAAATCATTTCCAAGCTATCTAGCCTGAGCTGTTCTTACAGGAGGTTACCCTTACATTCACACAGAGGCGCACATTAGGAGTCTGAACGTAGTAACCAGTTTTGTGGGGTGTAATGGAAAAATAATGTAAAGACTGTCGGCAGGAGTAATAAGTACAGTAATAATATTACTTTAAAGAAAGTTAATGAGTAATAAATGCATTATTTGAGTGACGAGCCCAACACTGGCTGTCCACCAGTCATCTGGGGGGTCATTTGTCACCGTCGGGTGGCTGGGCTCAGCGTTATGCTGTGTAATGTGTTAGCAACAGCCTACAGTTCATTTTCAAGGGAAGTTGGTGACATGAGGCTACAAACTGACACCTGTTGCTGCAGATGGACCAATGATGTGGTGAATTGTCAACCAATCACGTTTTTGTTTCTAGCTGTGAAACTGTTTTATTTAGCGCGCACCCCCCAACCCCCCCACTTCCTGTTGTGTAAGCGGCGACTGACTCACCTGCTGAGCTGCAGTGGATTACATTCAGACGTGCCCTCTGCAGAATTCAGCTGACATCAAAGCTCCTCTGATCTTGTGGTTTTCATGGTTATAATAGAGAGCGAAGATCAAACCGGTGAAGGTGTAAAACTGACCTGAGAACAGACTGATGCCGAGAACAGAAATAGATCCAACATGGTGATAAATTGTCAGTAAGGGCCCACGTCCACATTTTTCTCTCAGCGCCGGCGTCTTTCTCAATTGTTCCAGATGAGGAGTGAGCGCATGTGGCCGCCTGGAGAAAAAGCATCGTGCCCAGCATCTTTTTCCAGAGTGCTCCGCCTTTATTGTGCAGCTGAGCTCTTTAAGTTGGAAATCTCTGAACTTCTCAGAAAGGGGCCGGTGACGTCACTGCCGCTTCTAGCAAGGCCACTGTCTGCTATAAAGCAAAGACAGAAAGCTAATATTTTGGGATCAGATCAGCCGGCGGACACTTGACGTTGCTTGTGAATGTTGTGCTTTTATCACAGTTCACTTTGTACGCTTGATGCTGTGCAGCAGGGGTGTAAGTATAGACAGTGCAGGCAGTGTGGTTGCACTGGGGCCCGTGGGGTGGAGGGGCCCGATTGTCACCTGGAAATATGCTTGTGTTCAAAGAAGAACTCACCTTAAATCAAAAATGGTGCGAATTTTATATATGTGAAAAAAGCATGTTTGTGCGTGAAAATCTGTTTTTCTGTAGTGATGATGGCTTCTTTTTTAAACCGCCTTCTTCTTCTTCTTCTTCTTCTTCTATTTAAAAGACAACATCACCAACATTTGACTGTTACCTCCGCCCACACATAAACCTGACCTATGCCACAATGTCAGTGCTGATTACAATGTGTCACTGTAGCTAGGAGCAAGTTGGATAGCTAGCAAATGTTAGCGTTAGCTAGCAAGCTAACGTTAGTGCTTGCATTATTGCTGATGGTGCCAAATCATTACAGACCCAACAAACATTACTGACGGCTTCTGTTCAACACCAGTATTGGTATGTAGTGCAAAAACCATGTATGTCATGTATGAGAAGTTTGCTATGTCACAAAGATGGCGACCGTTGAGGGTGAGAAGTGTTTTGAGTGCGTCAGTAGTAGTGATGTCATGAGAACTGATACTCGTGATACCTTTCGATTCCATGATGAAAAAAAATGTTGATACTCATTTTTTTGAAAAAAAAACAAACAAAAAAAAAACAGAAGAACTGATACCAGCGTAAGAATCAGTGCTATGACTCTTCCGGAACTGATGGGGGCAGTATACACCATATAGCGTTACAGTCCATTCAGAGCAAGGGGGTGACGAGGAAGTAGAACTACACATGGCGTACCTACACACGAAAGGATGGCAGAAGCAAGCGCTTGAACATAAGCTGGTATGGTCCGGTACTGCGCACCACTTAAAGATTCAGTGGCGGTGCGCAGTACCAGGAAGAGCAGAGAGCTGCTGCCTGCTAAAGCCCACATTCAGAACCAGTCACGGCCGCACATCAGGCCAGAAAATAGATCTGCTAGCGATATATGCAGTTTTAAACACCACTTTGTCTGTAATTGCTTTTAACTCGTTCCGAATTGCTTCTGAACCGTCCGTGCTGTGTTTTGGTCCATGCTGGACGGAGCCTTGCTGCCCGCCCGGACATCTCCCTCTCTCGCCAGCCCCTCCCCTGGGAGAGAGTCCGGTGGTCTCCTATGAGCCCAGCCTTGAGACATGCAACTCCGTTAAATGTCATTCAGCTCATCAAAAGATATCCCAATTAAAATCAGTAGCGTACTGATACACTGATAAACGTCTACTTCCGAAACACAGCGGTTGGGGTGCGTTTGATTTATTGTACTGGGACGTTTGATTTTTCCACAACTGGACCACGGACATCAAAAACTGCCATTTGCACCGGGACAGGACAAACAATAAATGAAACCAGCGAAATTCCACACGTTCTTGTGGTCGGCTCAAACGCTGTCAGCGTGATTTAAAAAGTAAATATTTAAATAGTTTATTGAGTTTATTGCGGATGTTGATCAATGTTTTTTACAACGAAAAATAGGTAAAGAGAACAAGAAAAAAATGACATGCATGGTTTTAAGTGTTCATTAAGGTTTCATACATGCCAGCACCCTAAACATTAAAACAAATATTTTACTCGTACACGTTGACTTTGCTTTTTAAAAATGCTTTAAGCGCGGAGGGATGAACAATATGAAGCAATGAAGGTTTTGGTAATAGTACGGGCAAGAATTTAAAACTACTTTCACCCCTGTATATAAGTAATATCAATCTGTTGATAGAAATGTTATTTTATATGCAAATATATTGATAAAGTTTTTCTTGTTTAAGTACATGGGATCTAAGGATTTCTTTTTTTTTTTTTACCGTGGTATTGACTTTTGTATCCAGCATCGTGTAATTTTACTGGTATGGGCACCGACTACTGAATTTTTGGTATGGTGACATCCCTAGTACATTGCATTTTCCCGTACCATGCAGTGTGAACACCCTCAAAAGGCAAACCCACCTCCACCATGCTCTTCTGTTTTTGTAAAATAGTATCAGTCTGTAACAAAAGTATTTGCCTGTTCTTCACAAAGTATAAAAATCTGTAATTTAAGATATAAAAACCTTTTTAGTTAAACTAAAAATTCGCTAGTTTAGGTCCTAAAATCGCTCAAGACTGACAAGCTGGGTACATCTTCAAGTGCATATAACATGAAAGTAGCAGTAAGTCATGTGTGTGTGTGTGTGTGTGTGTGTGTGCGCGCGCACGCTTCATAACTAGTAACTAGGGCGCACTAGGGCCCGTCATAATAATGTGTACTGTTCATGTAGCATTGCATTAGCTACCTAGCTAATGTCAGTGTCAAGATTGTTGTCATAGAAACATACCCATGCGCAGCCGTCCTTTAAAACATAAGTGCTGGGTGCGTTGCTGAATGAAGCGCTCCCCAGCGCCCTGCCACCGCATTACTGCTGAAGAAAAACACTATGTGGACACAGGCATAAATGTCCTGCTCCCCAGAGGATGAACCCTTTGCATATTTCTTGCCTCTAGTGCCACCCTCAGGACAAATTTGACATCTTTAGCTGCACCACAAGTCAAACTTGATAAATCAATATGATAAAGATGCGTGCTGCTGTTTGGTTCCTTCCATGTACCCTCACTCGTAGTCCAGCCGCTGAGCTTTTGAATGTCTCCTTTCACTTTAAAAACTTTCAGATGGCTCATTTGACAAGTCAAAAGTAATCTGCACCTTGTATCAAGCAGAATTTAAATATCACAGAAGTACTTTAAGTTTGAGCTCCCACCTACGAGCTGAGCACACAGGTGCCGCTAATCAGACTGATGTCAGCGGGGAACTGCATCGCCAATGCTGGCAAAGCACTAATTTGGAGTGAGCGAATCACCACAGACCTGTGGATGAAAGGAAATCTAATAAGTTAAATACAGCGCTGCTAAATGGGCGGAAACTGACTGCGGACCTGCTGTTTTAGTCCTGTGTGTGATTTACCCTGGCTTCATGTCAGTAGAGAAAAACTCTGCTAGCTGCTAGGCTAATCTTAGTAGGCTATAAGATAATTAATGTGCTGGTGAACCCTGTGAGCTGTAATGAAGCCTAATTTTGTAATGCTAACATTGTTAAATGTTGCTGTTGTCCCTGGCTTCATATGAGTAGGGGAAAAGTCTGCTAGCTGCTAGGCTAATTTGCATAATGTAAAATGCCATAGACTTGTGCTAATACAGACAAGTGTTTGTGAATGCTGCAAGTTATAGTGAAGCTGATTTGTGTTTGAAACTGTCTCTATTAAGCCATGTTTACTGTGTGTTTGATGTGTGTTTGATGTGTGTTTAATGTGTGTTTTGAATCAACTAAACTTTACAGCACTTCACAGAAACCTCCACCACCAACTAGTGTTGTGGAGGTGTAACTGCAGAGTGACACAGACACACCACCGCACAAGTATGTTATGTATTAAGTCCTCAGGTGGACATGCTGTGACCAGTCATGTGTCTTAAGGGAGCAATAGTCTGACACATACAGGACCTGTATGAATCAGATCATGACACTGAACTGGAACTCCTGATAAGTGAAAATGCTTTCACATTAATTGGATCACTGGACGTCAGTGACACATCAAAATAATATTAGAGTAACTGTACTTTCTCAACAGGAACAGTGTGATCCTTTGCTGAAAAAAGCCAGAACAAACTGTCTTTGACTGAATAAGCACTCTGAAGTTGTCTCCTGCCTCTGAGTCCTGGTTTGGAGTCACACTGTTGCAGCAGCGCAGCTCTGATTTGAAAGAAATAAATCTTAAAGTTAAGATCATAAAGTCAGTTTCTTTGCGTTCATTTGATTCCCGATCAAGACACTCTAGTAAGAATTGATTCACCTCGTTAATATGAACGACAGAACTGTTTTAAAATGCAATATAATGGAATTTTAAACATGCGATTATTTGCGATTAACTATTGAAATTCAGAGATTAATCGTGATTTTAAAAAATCAATCATGAGACAGTCCTAGCTTGTGCACAAGAAACCCGTCTTCAGTTTGTTCATATTGTGGCTGTAGTGGGCACTGCAGCCTGTAGGAGGCACTAACAGGACTAAAATGTTCCTGTTGTTTCAGTGTGAGTCGAGTGACTCGTCTTTAAAAACACACACAGCGTGTTAAACCTTGTTCAGACATCACAGCTGCGCAGCTACGGGAGCTGCACAGGGACAAACTGTCAGATCTGTTCACATCAGAGTTTAGAAATGATGTATCATCCCGCCTGGTTAGCTGCGTTAAAAGCTCGTTAGCTCAGCAGGTGATCCGGCTGATGTTCACAGTGAAGCATGACTGAGGAAGAGGAGGAGGAGGAGGTGATGAGGATTAATGGCAGCAGGAGGGATGAAGACGGGGAGGAAGAGGAGGAAGAGGAGAGTCAGACGGAGCTGTAATGATGCGGCGGCCTGACGGGAGGAAGCAACATGTCAGTGAGCGCTCAGCCACGGGCTCATTCTCTCACACACACACACACACACACACACACACACACTAAATAAAGACACACATTCACCAAAAAAAGCTGAGGCTCAGTCGCCATGGTGACCGAGCGGTGTGAGCTGCACCTCCTCTGTGCTCCTGCAGGAGAGAAACAACTTGTGTCTCTGTACTGTTTCTCTGTTGACTCATGACTGTGACACCTTTTCTTCCTCCTCAACATCCTGCATCTTTCAAGCACCTGCCTCCCGCTTGGTGTTGCTACGGTAACCGAGGCCGGCGTAGGTGCAGTGGAGCGTGCACTCGTCTGAACCGACCACAGTCTGTAAAAATATTTCACCCGTTTTTCTCTGAAGGGGAGGCGCTGAGGGCTGCAGTATGAGGTTTACACTCACCACCATCTCAGTCCGTATAGCTACAGACAGAAAATACTCATGCAGACAAAAATAAGAATGAACCACATGAGCTGCGACCACCCACAGGGCCCACTGTGATGGGCCGAGGCAGCTGTCAGTCAGTGCAAACACGTCCCACACATCTACAGTCAACTTGTCAGGATGCTTTAACCGTGTCGACTGTCCAGACAAACTGAAGGTGTCTGTGTGTGTATTTCTCAGTCTCCTGCACACGTACAAACACATTTCCATTTGTGCATCAAAAAACAGATTTAAATAAAAGGAAAACAACACAGAAACACACAAATGTAGAAAAAAAGTTCATTATAAACACGATAATACATAAGCGTAAATACTGATTATGAAATACTGTTAACCTTCAAATAAAAGCCTCGTCCCAGTTAAACGCCCACTCCCTTTCTATGAGCTGAGTGTTGCTACACAGTTTGACAGATAAACGCCTGTCTTAATTGACCCTTCGCTAAGCCCCGCCCCTTTGCAATGGTCCAACAAGCTGTCGGAGTACGCATGGACTGACTCACTGCACTCCCTGAAGAAATATTATCATGGTTTGGTCAAATGAAAGAGTGATGTCAGAGAGAAGCAGACAGAGGGGTCTGCAGTCTGTGTTTGAAGGATATATCCAGGATGTCAAACTGACTCAGCAGCAACAACAGGTCAAAAAGACAAAGATAGTTAGAAGCTAAAGCCGAACTATAGGCTGCAGATCACAGTGTAAAAGTGAACCACCACATCACTGCTGATCGCCACACAAGACAATGAATATAAAGGGAAACTTTGCTGATATTGAACCAGCTGTGTGGCATCACAGTGTGTGCAGATGAACAGAGTTTGGCTTCACCCCTGTGCCGCTGTCAGCATTGGACCTCGGTCACCAGGCGGGCAGGGATCTCTGAGGCACAGTGCCATGACGCATGGCTGGTTGAATATGAGCAAAGTCTCCCTGCTTCCCTTCACTGGTTCCTGTACAGCAGGGTCAGTCTTTGTTTCACTGTTAGAATCATTAACGAGCAAAAGCAGCATGTGTATACATTCAGTAGGCTATATCGTCCACTGTTACACACATGTTATTATAAACATATGACTATTGTCACACATGTATACTGTCAGATATTAATATATACTTTCAACATATTGTACCACAGTAGCCAGAACTATAACTATAATATTATTACTTTCATTAATGTTGTTATAAGCTACTGTCATTACCGTCTGTCCTGCATCTCTCTCTCTCTCTCTCTCTCTGTCTCTCTCTCTCTCTCTGTCTCATTGTGTCATACTGATTACTGTTAATTTATTATGCTGATCTGTTCTGTACGACATCTATTGCACGTCTGTCCGTCCTGGAAGAGGGATCCCTCCTCAGTTGCTCTTCCTGAGGTTTCTACCGTTTTTTTCCCCGTTAAAGGGTTTTTTGGGGAGTTTTTCCTTATCCGCTGCGAGGGTCATAAGGACAGAGGGATGTCGTATGCTGTAAAGCCCTGTGAGGCAAATTGTGATTTGTGATATTGGGCTTTATAAATAAAATTGATTGATTGATCTTCAGTAGCTAGCTAACCCTACACTTTTCAGGGTTTGATTTTGGTTTTGGAACAGGGAAGAACAAACATCTTCTTCAACCTCTCCAGGTGACGAGTCTCATTAACACACAATGAGCCCCAGACACGTTTTAGTTCAAAATGAACAAAACAAGCCTGAAAATGAGGGAAATCTGAAACAATACAAAACACAAGTTATTCACCATTTAGGAAAAACTTCCATTTGACTGCAGAACTTTTGTGTCTGTAGATTCTTATCAGCCAAAGTTCATCATGAAAATGTCTCAGATCTACAGGAAACAGTGTCAATGACTCTTGGAGCTGAAGTCTGCAGCCAAACATCTACAGAGACCAAAGTGTTGCTGTGAATCAGATTACGTCGAGGTCAGCACCTCAAATAACCTTGATCAGAGCGTGTTTCCTGCAGCCGTTGGTGTGAAGTGTTTCAACCTGCTGCAGAAAACAGGTCAGGCTGCAAAACCTGCAGCGCTTCCTGACAGAAACAGTAAACATATTTTTATCACCTCTCTGCTGCAGTGAGAACATTTTCTGAGTGTAACCGTCAAGATTTTTTCTCACCCACACCTCGCTGATTTTCTCTGACAGCCAGCTCAGAGCGACGCACCCTCAGTCCACCTGCAACAACACCTAACCGTCAACAAAGTTTGATTTGATTCAATTAATGATCTTCACCAACGTTCTCTGCCTTAAAGCTAAAATAAGTCCTGAAATGTTCCCATCCTGCACTGAGGTAAAAGTACCAGCAACACCAAAGATGTTGTTGAAGTAAGAAGTACACGAGTATTCATGTGGAGAGTAAAGGTACAAGAGTGTTCTCAGCTTTATGGAGTTAAAGTAACTTTTGGACCATTTTAAGTGTGCCAGTGGTACACTGCATTTTCCCGACCTATGCAGTGTGAACGCGCTTAGCATGCACTTAAATTATTAAGTGTACATAAGTATGTGATTTGAGACACTGAACTTTTCAACACTGTCTGCTTATCAACTGCCTCTGCCTTTGAAGGACGCGGCCTTCGCGGTCGACGTTGGTCACGTCCTTTGAAGACCGCATCAGCCAAACCGAACGGTCTCTGAATTTGGATAGTCTGGTCTGCGGAGGATTTCGTGGTTGCATCACCAATTGTTCTCACCCTGACCCGTTGGCATTACTGTTACTTAGCAACCTACCTGACGAAAGAAGGAGTAAGTTAGTTAGCCCTAAACTTAATACTTGAGGAGATGACTCACCGTCGGAGACGCTGCCATCTGATATATTTCAGGCTGATGGAGCGTTTTCAGGTAAACTTATAAATAAAGTAACAAAAGATTGTTTAAGCTGCGTGCTTTTAGCTCATAGTAATGTTAACAACAGTTAGCTTAATGTGTTACCATCACCAGCACGCAATGCATCTTGGGTTAGGCTGGGCCATGAAGGATTCATCCATTGCATCCTCAAAATTCTGGGTGGGAAGGCTGCATTTCTCAGCCGCATTTGAAGGAGGCTTTGAAATGGGACGGCCTTGGTTGCGCCGATGTGATGCAGTCGGTCTTCATATTCAGCCTTCGAAGGCTGCAGCCCTGAACTGAGACACAGCTCACGCCTCCAGTTAACAGACTGACGTCATCATGACATCGGCCCTAAAGGGTCTGTTTCCACATTAATCTTCATAGCATTAGCATTAGCATTAGCATAGTATTAATTCAGGAAAACAAACCAAATTCATGTTTGACAAACATGAATTTTTACAGTTTCTTGTGACGAATTATTTTCCACCGTGTTTGTAGGTTACTTAAGCCTGACTAAATATCGAGATTTATCTGGAGACAACTTTTATTTTTGACCACATGTAGATGGTTAGAAGAAGTACAGCATTTGGCCTATAGTGCTTTTTATCCAGAAAACAGCTGCTCCTCTGTTTGCTTTCATTTATTTACACGCAGGCCTTGTTTTCTCCAATATGGCGCCAACGTTGACGATTTAGCGGCCAATGAGGCAGCTACGTTTCTATCTAGTCACCACTCTGCTGTTGTGTGTAACAACCAGCCTGACCCTGACCTTTTTTCATGTATTCACCGTCATGGCTCTGAGGTCACTCTTGAAGACGCTGAACAGGAAACTGTCTTCTGTCTGTGTGTCTGATGCCGTGATGTGGGTTGCATGTTTATGGCTGCACAAACTGATGGGATGATAAATGTAGAAACAGATATCTGTCTTCCTGTCCTCACTTACATCTTGTGTGTGGTGGTGTTTTTCTTTCTTTATGAGGTCCCAGCACATTAAACTCTGTGTGCACAGGGACACTGTCTTTGTTAAACATATAAAACTGTGTTTGTGAATGCATCTGTGATATGAATATCTGTGGGGCTGGGCCTCACTTCCTGCTGTACAGTCAGATATAAATGAATGTAGAAATCAACCGACTTCTGCCTGTCAACGAGAACGACAGCAGTCTCTGAGATTCTCTTCTCTCTGCAGGACGGCGTGCAGGACGGTCACCGCATCCCCCCGTCCCCAGTCGTCCACGTCAGAGGGCTCTGTGACGCCGTGGTGGAGGCCGATCTGGTAGAGGCGCTCGACAAGTTTGGCAACATCTGGTAACATTTTATCTCCAATATACTGCCTGCATACATTTCTGTGTGCACATATTTTTCAATGTTCTGTCACACACAGGCCAAAGATTTAATGTTTCAGTGCGTCTCAGCTGCTCTGAGGTCAGAACCATCATGTGTTTATGATGCACATTGTCACTGTTGTTTCCTCCATCACTGCTCCGTCTTGTTTCAGCGTCAGCATCAGCATCATTATTGTTACCAACTTGTCAAACACCGACCCTCAGTCAGCGGCCCTCAGCAGCAGAGCCTGATGTGCACAGACACCCTTAGCGGGGGTATGGGACACACTGGACGGCGGCAGTTTATGATCCTGACACAAATGTGGACAAGATCCGAAACCTGATCAAATCTTATGGTTGAAACTTGTTTATTTATGGTCATTGTTGGTAGTTTGATATGGCAACACATTTGACCAACTTTAGCAACAGCAACAAAGGCTAAGAGACGCTGTTAATTAGGAAGTACTTATTTGAGGACATTGGGACTTAATCATTTTATCATCGCAGTATTTCTCACAGGCCAATCAGGTGAGACTGTTCCTACAGACAAAGGGACTTTCCTGGCTTGAAGTACGGCACAGGAAAAATGTTTACAGAGTTACAAGATGAACTCTTCACAAGGTTTTTAATTATGTTGCATTGTTTGTGATTTTGTTTTTGCACGGCTGTGTTCAGGCGTTGAAATGAACCGGCCAGAGGCGTTGTGTTTTTGGATTGTTCGTCTGTACGTTTGTCCCGTCCTGGGAATTTCTTTATGTTTGGCACAAATGTCCACCTGGACTCAACAATGAAGTGATTAGATTTTTTTTGGCTCAAAAGCCAAAGATCAAGGTCACTGTGACCTTGTCTGTCCAATTTTTGTGAAGGTGATGTCTCAAGAATACTTTGAGGGTAGTTCTTTAAATTTGGCACAAATGCTCACTCAGACTCAACAATGACCGCATTGGATTTCGGTGGTCAAAGTTCAAGGTCAGTGTGACCTTGCATCTGTCTCATTTTTATGAATGCGATATCTCAAGAAAGGCTTAAGGGTATTTCTTTAAATTTGGCACCAACGTCCACTTGGACTGAAGAATAAACTGATTAGTATTTTTGGTCAAAGGTCACTGTGACCTCACAAAACATGTTTTTGGCCATAACTCAAGAATTTATACACTAATTATGACAAAACACAAATGTCTAACAGGATAAAATAATGAAGGTCAAAAGGTCAAAACACTGAAAATAGAAACCTGCAGACTGGCACACACTCAGAGGTCACTGGAGGTCACTGTTGTTGCCACGGAAACCTGGCTGATAACCAGAAGATAATATAGTTACAGACGTGTGAAGTGAAACATGAAACTCTTTTAACAGCGGCTTCAACCTGAAGCTCCATCTGACACAAAGACAAAGCAGCTGAGTGTCTGAGTGAAGTCCTGTCCCGACCTCTGCTCTGTCTGCAGTTACGTCATGATGATGCCCTTTAAGCGTCAGGCTCTGGTGGAGTTCGACAGCGTGGAGAGCGCCGAGCGCTGCGTGTCCTGTGGAACCCGCGAGGCCGTCTGCATCGCAGAGCAGCAGGCCTTCTTCAACTTCTCTACCAGCCAGAGAATCACCAGGCCCACCAACACAGACGACCCGTCCAGCGGAAACAAAGTCCTGCTGCTGTCCATCCAGAACCCGGTGTACCCCATCACCACTGTGAGTCCAGCTGAAGCTCGTCCATCAAGACCAGAACTTTATTTCCCTGTTTGGAGTGAAAGCAGACTGTGGTTATTGCTGCCATGTGATCTCTTGTCAGTCATCACCGTGCTCTGTCTTCGTCTCTCTTTCAGGATGTTCTTTACACCGTCTGTAACCCCGTCGTTAACGTCCTGCGCATCGTCATCTTCAAACGCAACGGCATCCAGGCCATGGTGGAATATCCTGACTGTGTGTGTAGTTTACGTGTGTTAAGGCCGTGTTTACACGTATACAGGTATTTCTGAAAACAGATATTTTCCCCATCTTTCTTGAAAATAGTTTGGGGTGCTTGGTGGCTTAGTGGGTAGAGCAGGCGTCCCATACACAAAGGCAGTGTCCTTGCCACAGTCCTGCGGCCCTTTGCTGCATGACATCACTTCTCTCTCTCCATCACACTTAGACTGTCCTATCTGATAAAGGCAAACCCCCCAAAAATAATCTAAGAAGAATACTTCTGTCCATGACCTTTCTTTTACAAAATATCTGCATCCGGCATCCATCACAGGATCAGAAAAACAAACCCAAACATTGTCGCTGTCTTCAGTGGTCTCTGCTCGTCTGAAGGTTGTAAAGTGTACAGGCTAATGTGACTTTTATAAAGCCTCGTTTCCACCAAGCAGTTCAGTCCAGTCTAGTTCAGTGAACCCTGCAGTCTGATTGGTTAGTAGAGGATGATCCCCCAGAAGATGGTATATCGTGCATCCCTTTTATTCAGATGTATGATTTTGGAGTTACATTTAGTTTGATTATATTGGAGCGAAGGCAGACATCTCTACGGCCGATATCTCCAACACTCACACCAAAACTATTGAGACTGATAAACAGCACCACAGGTTAGAAGACAACCTGTCCCTTTTAACATTAAGTTCAGTTGGCTGACAGTAGACCTCAACTTCAGCAGTGTTTGTAATTCCTCTCTTCTGATTGGCTGCTTGCTCTTCATCCTGATGAGTCATCCTTAACGAGCTTGTTCACATTTGAGTCAGCAGAGGATGCTCAGAAGGCCAAACTGGCCCTGAACGGGGCCGACATCTACGCAGGCTGCTGCACGCTCAAGATCGAATACGCTCGGGTAAACACACACACACACACACACACACACACACACACACAAACATGTACCCACACAGTGCTCTGGACAAACACACACTCAGGTGCACACAGACATACACACCCTCACTCTCCTGCCCACGCACACACACCCATCCAGAGGTGCTGTGCTCTGTCGCCCCCTGCAGCCCAACAGACTGAACGTCATCCGCAATGACAACAACAGCTGGGATTACACCAAACCCTTCCTCCTGCAGCGAGGTAGGACACCACACGCACACACACATACACACACACACACGCACAAATGCAGCACAATCATGCAACACACGTGACAGCTGCTCTGTGCTGTTCCTCTCACTGAGTGTGTTCACATCTTCTGGTTCTGATCAGCTTTTTGAAATGTCACAAATTTGATGCCTTTAGTCTCAACTTGACTAAGACACCTGCTGGAGCTGCTGTGTTAATTTCGCTGATAAAAACTAAAACTAAACATTTTTCTTATTAACAACTTTATTTCTGTGATGAAGTGAGACGATGACGAGCTAAAAATACATCTTAGTATTAAAATCTAGGACTCAATCTATGTTTCAGTTTCATTGATGAGACGTGATGAAATTGTTAGTGGTGGACTATCAGACACTGAAAGCCGAGAACAGCCGTGCTTGTAATGATCTTCAGATGCCTGATGAGCGACAAGCTGGTGAACTCCAGTAAATAGTCTGCACCAGGATGTTTGGGTTGGTGCGAGTTGTGAGCTGTAATTCAGCAGTAAATAATCAGCCGTGTGTGTCTGACTGTGGATGGTGGAGCTGCTGAATGGATTTGTGGAGTTTGTTAGTTGCAGCGGTGGCTGTTAGCAGTTAGCAGCTAGCTCCGCTCGCAGCCTTCACAGCTTCACCCCGCAGGACTCCACTCAGTCCGGACTGGAGAAGGTTTGTGGTCCTTTCTAAGTCAGAGTTTACAATGAACCTGGGGACAAATCCTAGTTGGCTCACATTAGTTATTTGTTGAGAGCATAAATAGAGAGATGTTGAGCTT